>NW_026637551.1:1495000-2242500 GCF_028554395.1 Pezoporus wallicus | reverse complement strand
ATGGTCTGTGCATGAGGTTGTGTAAGACTAGTTAGATCAGGGGCTCTCAAAACTTTTATAACCAATAGATCAAATGCTTCTACCTTTGTTGAGAGCTGCCAGGCCACTGGCATTAATGCGTAAAACACTATAAAATTAGTGTTGAGAGTATTTTACAGATTATTATCACAGTCATCTGTGAGAGCTGTGCTTTGGAAAACACTGAACTAAAGAGCTTATCCATAAATGGCTAAAAAAATTCTGTATGGATATTGTGCATGTTCTAACCCGATGCATTGCAGCCTCTGTTATGCTTGTACTCCTGAATGTGTGAGCTAACCCTCTGTTACCTTTAAACCAACACAAGAGGGTTTGTCCTTACCTTTCACCAGTTTAGTTAAATCAATTTTTGTTAAAGCTCGAGGGAATTTCTGCCTAGTGCTCATTCAATTTGTGCTTTGTAGGCTACAGTGCCTCCAGGTAGTTGTTTAATGTTAGTCAGGGTGTTAATTATGACAGTGAACTGTCTTTGAGTTAAGGGGGGGGAATGAATTATAATCAAAATGCTCAGCCGAGTGACTGAACACTTTGAGATGTCCTAGTGCAGGGGCAGACTGCAGGTGAACTGGGTTCACTTCAACGTACCTACCAGCGAGAAACTGTCTTAAAAAAAAAAAAAAGAAAAGTCATGTAAATCTTTTTGAACAAAATCACACTCAGAGATTTAGCCAACTTTTAGATTTTTTTCTTAATAATGGAAGGTGACAATTATTTTTCAAAGGCAAGGTGAAGGATTTCAATTCTCCTCCATTGGCATTGAGGTTCAGTGGTTGTTGTTGCCTCATACAAAGAAAAGACTTCTGATTACTTCCTATAGCTATAGAATATAACACATAAGCTATCTCATGTTTTGATGCTGGTCATTATAACAATGTCTGTTTGATTAGGCACCTTTGTTACCACCCTCTACAAAGGAAGGAGTAAGCAGACTCCCTCCTAAGCAAGGCAGGAAATGGGTATCAAATGAATTTGCCTTTCTAAGACTGCTGTTTGGCCAGTGAAGCTATAATTTTCTTCCTGAAATCACTTACTTCAAAATACGATAAAGGAAAACAATTAATCTTGATGGGCTGAGAAATGCAACTTAGAGGTGAAAGACTCCCTTTAATGTGTTTTTTAACCACATAGGCTACTTTCTTCATGAGTAGTTAATGTATCTCTATATTGTATAATGCAGGGTTGCATAGTAATTCATTAGGAATGCAGGGCAGTGTAGTTAATTGTGAACTACTAGATCAGGTACTGGAAGCAATGCACCTTCCATGGTACATGGAAGGCTCTACGTCCACCTGCTCTATCCCACTGTAACAGGACATATTAGTTTAGGAAAATTGCTGCGCAAAAGTAAGTATAATAATTTCAAGATCAGAATGACTTTCATTAAGAGTTTGCTTAGTGTTTCTGCAAAAACTGCCTGTGAAAGATAGACAGGCTCTGAATTTAAGGGAAAAATTAGGTGTCCCAGTACACAAACTTGTTTGGCGTTGTTCTTGAAGCCACTCAGCATTTGCAGGTTTGCCTTGAGTTTGTCTAAAGCTCTGCTACCAACTGTCAAGTGCCTGTTTCTTACTAGTGGCTTTACAGGCCCATGGAGGGAGTGCTGAAATGTTGAGATTGATGCAGTTCTTGCTTTGTAATCAGTTAAGAGTAATCAACAACTGAAAATATAAATGCCTTTTTTTTTTTTGTTAAATTCATCACAGAATCAAAAGAATAAAGGTTAGCAATCTTAAGATAAACTTGGTGATCGTTACAGTAACAAATGAAAATATCTGGAGTCTCTGTGCTGCTAATGAACTGACTCATCAATGCCTGAATGCATCCCCTGCCTCTTTCCCTTCTGCATGATAAGCCCGTAATAGAGAGGACAGATCGGGAAACGAGAGGAGGATTAGTTTTATTTTCCTGTCCATGTAGTTGCTTATTGTTCCTTGTAATAAATGAGTTATATTTATTGCCTCTTTGAAATGTGGTGAAAATTTCAGCAGTGGAAATTCTAGCATATGTCCCTAGTTAAAAGACTGAGAGAATAAACATTACTTGTGGGAAGGGATTCGGGGGGGAAATAGATTTGCTTATAGATTGTGAAAGAAAATGAAACCTGAGTTCTTTAATATTATTATGATATTGTTGACCTCTGTGCGAGTTGTAGTGATGTGAAGCCTTGTCCTTTAGGTACATGTAGACTAAGATCATGAAATTAGCTTAAAGGGCACTGAAGAGCAAGCTCTCTCTGGTTTGGCTAACTATTGCAGTTATAGTGACTTCAGAGGCTGATTTTGCTCCATGGAGTTGTGTAAAGGTCTCAGTAGTTCTGCTTAAGAAGAAATGTTGGAGTGCTTTGCACCTTGCTAATACCTCCAAAAAGCTTGCTTAATGGGGAAGATACGTACTGGTTTTATCTGATTTTTCTGCTACAAATTTAGCAACAGTAGTGGCTGTAGTTATGACAGTGTAAGTGGAATTTAATTCAGATAGACCTTAAAGAAGCAGCAGACTATCATTAAAAGAAATTGAGAGATACTAGGACAGAGAAGTTATTTGAGGCTTTCCCCACACCATATACACAGTATCTAAAATGGCAATTAACACATGAAGGCAGTAGAGAGGTTAATTGAAAAATGCATGGAATAGTGTAATGATCTGATTAGCAAAGAAGCATTGGAGTTCTGGAGTGTGTTGGCAAGTGTACCTGGCTTTGTAATCACTTTCACCTGATCAGGTGACTTCTAGCTGTGTTATTTCATGTTGTTTTGTATAATCTACTCTTTATGGTGCAACAGGCACATCCAAAGTATGGTTCACAGCAGTTATTTCATTCTTCAATTTCTAAAATCTACACCATTTCTGTATTTGACTTTATGTGACAATACTGTTTCACTAACAACATACATAAAGCACTTTATGAAAAAATGTGGTTTTTAACTTGTTTGTTAGACTGTATTTCATTTATATGCTAGAGTGGCTGCTTAGGGAGGGCTCTCAGGACATGTAAAATCACTAATCTGTGGAAATAAGATGGTACTGGCACTGCCAAATTTTAGGACTGTGTTCACCAATCAGTAAGCTGTATGGAAATACGGTTTCTATGTGCAAGATCCTTTCAGGCATCTATCTGATCTGCAAAGAAATTACTACACTATGATTTAATTTTGATTTATCATTACGTTTACAGTTGTGTATTTGTAACACGGATGAATTTTTAGGTGATGATATATTGAAGATATCACTTCCCATGTTTCAGTTTTGTGGACAATGCCTTTATACGGATGCAGTTTAGTTTTTATGAGACTTAAAATAGATTATGGTTGAAGTACTATAATCTAGTATTCCTGTACTGAGAAAGGGGTTTGCTTGTCTTTTTAAACCTAGCTATTTAAGAAGTAGTCATATAATAATGCATGTTTTGAAATTATGATGCTTGTGGGGGGGGGGGGGCATGGCTTTGGAGTTTAAATTATGATTAATGTGTGTGTACCTGTACGACTTGGTCATATATTTGCACGTCAGTCAGAGATTCAGACTTAGTCTTATGTCATTTATGTGAATAAGTCTATATTCAAAAGATTGTATCACAGTTGCATGTTATTTTCTGTAGATTTTATTGAGTGCTGATAGTTTTACAGAGCCATGCTACCATCCACTGAAGTTATGCTGCCATAATTGATGACTCAAATATAAATTACCGCTTACTTTCCTGATTTAAGATACTAGATACTAGTCTACTCTTGCGATATCTACTCATTTGAAAGAAATGCAGTAAAGGTCAGGCTCCCATTTCTAGGTGCTTGATTTTTAGGTGAGGAAACAATGAAATTATTAGACAGTGCAATATGCACTTCCCTTTACTTCAGTCTATATGTAAGAAAAGCTTGTGTCTCTTAAGGGAAATACGGTACTGGGGTTTGAGGCAGAAAACAATGAAAGAGCATCTAAGGTTTAGGGCAATGATTGTAGTATGGAGATGATGCTCTAAGTAGGCAGTATGACAAATTTAGGACAATCCTGAGCTCCTGTGTTTAATATTACAAATCTGCATCCTATTCTTCTCACTTTGCATATGCAAATCTTCACTGTCTCTTTTCTTAAGTTACCTGTGTTTTCGCAGAGGCACCATCTGCACTTTGTTGGGCGTATTTTGGCATGTGGTGGTGGGTCTGTTTTGTCCATTGTGGAAGAGGCTTGGACTGGCTCAGGGGAGTCCCAGACCCCATCCAGGGTAGGCTGCCCCAGATCCCTGCCAGATCCACCACCAGCAGCTGCCAGCTGTGCCCAGCACAGCAGGTGAGTGCCGGAAGAGTGGTACAAGTGAGACTACACATGAGCACACTACATTATGGAGAAACATTGATGTACATCTCATTCCTTCTTCATCTCTGAACTGCATAAACAACCTGCATGTATTCATATCTTCTGTGTTCTTTTGAGAAAGAATAATAATGGAACCCATTTTTAAACCAGTCTTTGTCTTATCCCCTTTAGCTACCCAATCTTTTAATTTTTCCCTCTTTTCTTTGCAAAAAAATTGTCAGTTTGCCTCTCTGCCTGTCTGTAACTTTCATGTTCCGTTCTTTTGTTATTCAGTAGAATTTGATACATACCTAACATAAAAGAATTTTTTTTAAATAGTTAAATGTTTTTCCTCCTGTCAGAAAATGTGAATGTACTCAATCTTTTGAATGTAGAGATTGCACCTTCCTTTCATCTGAAATCCCAGTGAACCAAAAGAATGTTTTAATTTTGTCTTCTCCACTCAATCACCTAATTTGGGGTTTATCAGAATATTTTGGTACTGAAACCATGCTATGCCTCTTGTCTGTGCTTCTGTCTTCTCACTTCATTCTCCTTTGTTGTTACCCAGTTTACTGTGTCTTCCACTGTCTTATGTCCATTTCCTCTTACCTCTTTCCACTTCACTATTTTTCCCTTATTATCTTTCTTTACATTGACTCCTCCCTTGCTTCCTTGGTAGCCTCATTTTGCCTTCTAAACACCTCTGTCTCCAGCGGACTATTGCCTGCTTTTCTCATTTCAGCAAAATGGGAAATGTGCTGCTTCTAAGTAAGTGTGGCAGTCTTCTGATGGTGCCAACTCAAAGAGACCTGTTGGGACTAGCAGAGTGAACAGAGCTGTGTGTCATCACCTCCATTTACTCTTAAGAAGTGGGAACTGGAACTTGCGATAGCTTGTTTTCCCAAAACTTCCCTAGAGATGTCATTACAGCCTTCTGGTGGAATTAGTAAGAAATTTCTGACCAACCTTCATACGTATGTATCAGTTATGACTTGCTGTTTGGACAGATGTCTCCTGAGTAACTTCCTTTGTCTTTCAATAGATCTTGTTTTGTACCAAACGTCTTCCCCAGTGCCATCTTCTGTATATGTTGTCACTGCATCTTTATGAATGTACTTCTGAAATGGAAATCAAGCTGATCTAGAGGATGCAGTGTTGCCGATCAATAAAACATTTTAAAATTGATATTTTAATACTAAAGTAATGCTAGACACCTTTAAAATATGGCTAAATTGGCTTCAGTGTGTGGACTGTGGAACTTTAGGGGTGTTGCTTTTTTTTGCACAAAACCAGCAGTGATACATACTTTTCCTTTCAGGTAGCTATTGTTTTGTTCACTTTACCACCTGAATTCTGAAGTTATTCTTTCCTACTGAATGAAAAACCTACCAGTATTTTTTAAGGTGCTTTTACTAATCTGTATATATGTGCTCCTTCAAGTCCATTCATGTATTAATTTAGTATCTTTGGAAAAATTTGACTAAATTCCATTACTGAGGCATTTCCCATGAATATGTTTTTGTATGAAATTAGAGTCTTGTCTTCTTTACTACCTAAAACCTTTGATCTGGATATCCCATCCTACTGCAGATGTGTGGAAATTACGTGTTACAAAAAATAATCTGAGAGTAGACTACTTGCAGTTGACTGATCTGTGTCTGATTAACATGAAACCCCAAATAAGAGGCAGAGGGAGTGATGAGTTCTCAGTCCAGACTGCACCAGATGATTCCAATGTGAAACAGTATATTAATTTACATTTGTCCTTACTAACGTGTAGTGAGCTGTAAAAACAACATGTTGCTGCTTAATTGATCTGGGAGGCCAGTACTAACCTCATGTTGACTGGTATTTTCTTCACAGTTCCTGAAAAGAATTATGCCTGTGAAGGAGGTGTTTAATCCTGCCATCAACCTTGCATCGTCCTGCATCTAAGCATCTGTTTTATACTTTAATGCGTTCATTTTATCCTTTACTGTCTTCTTTCCTTTTATGTATTTGTAGAAAGCCTTATTATTCTTCACTATATTGCTTGCTGTCCCCTCTGATACTCTGCTTTTCTCCTGTGTAATTTTATTTTTTTACTTAGCCTAGCTCCCAACATGTATTTTTCCTTTAAATCATTTCTTTTTGATGGTTTTAGTTGCGTCTACACTGCATTTTTCATCAATATTTCTTCTGTTGCTTCTTTACTTCTGCCTTTTAGTCATCTTGGGATTTTTGTCTCCTTAAAAAGGATGCTGTTCCGTTAGACATTTGTTAGTCCATCTTTGAAAAAAGTAAATTCTTTTTCCATGCATTCTTCCTTTAAGTTAATTCTTGACTTGGGTCACCTACTATTTCTTTTGTCCTAAGAAACTCGTCATTTTAAAATTTCTCACTGGTTTGTTACCTTTTACATCCTTCTTCACTTAAATTATGATGTAGGAATTGAATATGCTCTGTAGAGTTCTGTTTTCCTCCTTAATTTGTGGGGCAGTTGGGCAATGCAAGAGCAGTCCTGTAGTCTGAGTAAGTTCAGTGCAAATATGGGAGGGGTGAAGACTAAACAGAGGAGACTTGACTGCCTTCCCATTCTTGGTCTGCTGTGGACCATTTTGGCCTTCACTGTGATGTGAAGGGTTAGTTTATGCTGGCTCCTAGCCTTCCATGACAACGCTTACACTTCCTGAACCACCCCTCCCATGCTTGAGGCTTTGAAGCTCATGGTACAGTAGTACCATGAGCTAATTCTGCAATACTTGTGGAAATTCCTTTTAGGCAGAGGGAATTTCCAGTGATCCAGTTAAACTGCTTTTATGTCTTCTAAGCTGGAGTGATGCTTACTTAATTTGGAATTGATTATCATCTACATTTTCTACTGTACCTACTGTATTGGGACGGTGATTGATGAGTTTAAATGCTGCAATAGTATAAATGGAAATGAGAACATGACAAGACCTAAGATTCAGGCAAGCAGCTTTGATTTATATATTTTTAGTTTGGGTTTGCTGATGGGCAACTCAGCAGAAAAGCATCACCTAAATGGCATTATAATAAAACTAAGTTCTCCTGGTTTTGTTATGCCTAGCAGGTGAATTAAACTCATCCTTGGCATTTCTTTACTATATTGCCAGCTTTTACAGAAAAGAAAAAATACTGCTGTAGGGAAAGTGTGTTATTTGGCGGTGTTTTTTTTCTTTTTCTTCAGTGAAACATGGTGTTTCTCTTATAAAAGATTATCTTAATATTTAGAATGTTGATTATGCAACATACTGTTATTTAATTTGTAAATTGAACTACCATAAAATATTTTGGTGTATATCTGTACTTAAATGTGTGTTATACTATACTGTATCCAGTGAAGTGATTTACTGTAGGTTTCTGAAAAAGCAATTGTTGTAAATTTAAGATTCAATTCACATGTAATAGTCTAGATGTTAGGTCCATAATCTACTATTCCTACTAATAATCCACATAATCCGCTATCCTACAATTCTTGCAGATCAATAAAAATATTTATACCATACAGTATAGCTCCTTTTGCGTTGTACAGACCAGTAGGAAATTTGGTTTACTAAATTCTTCAAATAGTATCAAGTGATATAACATTTTTTTGTAACCAGTACTTACTGTAGCGACACAGATGTGAACTTGATTGTTGCTACAATGCATCTCTGTGCTTTGCAGATTGTGATCCCTTTGAAGCTCCGTACTGAAATCAGGCTAGGGTTAACTCCTCTTAAAGATGCAGATCTTGCTGTAAATCTTACTCTTTGCCTAAAAGCAGCATTAAGCTCATATAGTTGATATTTCATCTTTTGAAAAACAAGTCAGTAAGAATTTAATTTAAAATATATGTGTGTTTGTTTTGATACAGGACAGAGGCTCAACATTAATGCTGCTTTTTGATTTAAGGAAGACTCTGAGGGTGACCTGACAGTTCAGTGGAAAGAATGTTGTATGTCAGGGCTGAAAGATCGGAATCCATTACCGTGTTTTACTAGCCATGCAGAAGTACATGGACCTTTTTAGTCAGTCACTGATGTTATTCTTTCTGCATCATAATATTTGAGTTTGATGTTGCTTTTGGGGAACACTAAGGTCAAATTACACCCATAACTTCTTTCTGCCTGAGATTCTGCAGTACCCCATTCTCTGTTTAGATCTTTCACATGCCTTTGTGGGTCTTTTTGTTCTTTGATGAGCCATACTCATGAACAGTGGATACTAGAGAAGAATTTCTTGGTTTTGATGTCATTATTACTTTTAGGCCAGTAAGAAAACTCAGCCAGAGAATCTGAACATTTGAGGTTTAAACTTCTTGCTTTATGCAAAAGTGGCTTCTCCTTCATACATCACATTGAATGGAAAATACATCTTAGAAAGCCATCTCCTTCCCTCCCAGGTGCCCAGGCATTCTTTTGGAAGCAGAGAAATTTATCCACCCTGATCAGGAGGTTTTTTACTATATCAAGGATCCTTGTGACAGGTTTTGTGTTACAAAGAAACACTTTCACCAGTAGATAGCTGAAAGGATTGCATGCCTTCTCATACCATTTCTAAATCTTAATGTACCTCGTGAAGCCATTTTCAGCGTAAGGAAGCTATTCTCAGACTCAGAGAATGGTTGAGTTTGGATGGGACCTCTGAAAGTCATATCTTCTCATCCAACCCCCTTGCTCAAGTAGGGCCACCTAGAGCAGATTGCTCAGGACCATGCACATGACTATTCTTGAAATTGCCATTGCATTTGCTAAATGAAAGGAAGTTCCTCATTCTAGAGCCATTTTATTCAGATTAATCTTTATCATTGCCATTCATCAGATAAAGGATTAAAAAGAAGTCTTAATCAGCATATGGTTTTGTGAAAGCAAAACCCAGATATTGCACAAGATTTAATGCAGCTCTGCATCACATGAACTAAGCTGTGATAGGAGAGCAAAAATACTTACCTGGAGCCAAGAAGCTTAAACTTGCCACTGTGTTAGGATTCTTGCAACTCTCCATAGTAGGAAGTCTTCAGCCATTTATAACAGAGCAACTCTCTGTTGTGGTATTCCATGTCAAGATAGCCTCACAGCTGATGGATATTTTGCAGTAGCAAGTTGCTTTCAAACAGAATCTCTCTTAGTGGAGTTGCTCTAGTTCAACAAGTTTCACAACATTGCCTTTCAAATCCATTACTACTTTTTGTCTGTCTGTCAAAATCCATTTTCTGCTTGCCATCACTTCACCAAAACTGCTTTCTGAGCAAGGCAGCTATCAATGAAAGAATCTTTCTTTTCTTGCTATGATAATAAAATGTTTCCTTAAAAGCCTGAAATATTTTTTCTATATTTAATTTTTACATTTTCTTGTTTTGCTTTTTCTTTCTATAGATGAAGAAATTGTTCCAGATGGGTCTCATAAAAAAACTTTATCCTGCAGTATAATCTGACTTTGTAGAAAGTTTTCAAGATGCTTTGCTTACTGGTTTGTCTATAACTAAAATTTATTTGGTTTAGCGAAGTTTGGAATAGGAGTAGTGATCTATGTTATGTAAGTTAATGGTATTTGGTATTACAGAAGTAAGTATTCCTGATTGACATTCCTCGAGCAAGGTTCTTCATAAAAAGAACTGAATCATTCAGTAACAGTTTTTCTGCAATTGCTGTCCTTGAATTTTTATTCCCAAATAGCTGAATGTGTAGACAAGCTCTCAGTTAAAAAGTCAGTCTTTGTGTTGTTATCCGTTCTCCTAAAGTGTTTATGTGTCTGGGGGTCATAACTTACATGGACTAGATAGCTGAGATGGTGAAGTACATAAGTCATCTCTTAAATCAGATGGAAAGAAAATAAAACTATTCTCAATGGAAGCGGCCTGGGCAAAAGGGTCTACTGCTCTATAAAGGAGACACCTGCTCTTTAAAAGAATGTTTTATCAAGCACTACAGTGTAGAGTTCTTGTTCAGTCCTGATGGATTCTTTCTAGAAATACACTCCATATGTTGAAAAAGTGTATTCCTTTACTTTCTTTTTTTCTTAGGAAGGGGGGAGTGCCCCCTTTTCTTCTTACATCAACTTTAAAACAAAAAAAACCCACCATTCTCCATTTCTGTTAGTGTGTGAGAGTTACTTCACATCCATCACAAGATGCTGAAACGTGGCTCAGGAGCAAATCATTCCTTCTTATCTCTGAACCTCATTTTATGTAATCTAACCTGGCCTGAAACCTGCATGTGAACCAATATGTGTAGTTTTTCTCTTGGAATGAAACAGCAATGAGTAATGGAATATTGTAAAATTCTGAAAGGTCAGAGTAAAAAATCTTCCTTCCATTCTCTGGAGTCATTTCATGACTTTTTGTGTATGCTACAAAGTCTAGCTTTTTTCTGTGTTATTGAGAAGAGTCAAAATTGTGCCTTAGATGGTATTTAGGTGGTAAAATGTTTTTTGTTTTGTTTTGTTTTGTTTTTTTTGTTTGTTTGTTTGTTTTGAGGGTGTGTGTGTTGTATTTGTAAGTTATAAATAAATTTGATTATGTTATCCACCAGTTTATCAAAAGAACAGGTAGTGTCTGATGTAAATGAGACTGGCTCCACTGAAGTCATAACAAATGAATTTCCTTTTGAAATCTACGAAACTATCTAAAATATGTCTTGATATTATTCTTGTTTAGTACTTGATCCTGCTTTGTAAAAAGGCTTACAAACCCTATATTCTGGCTTGGAATCTGGTTCATTTTGTGTAGTTTTGTTTTTGTAAAACTATCAGAATTTATTTAGGTGTGAAATGCAAGATACCAATCTTAACTGCACAGAATTTAGAATCTTATCCTGGAAAGCATCAGTTCAGAAAAATTCATTCTTCATCTCTGGAGACCTGTATTTCTGTCCTGTTTACACAGCATCAGATTTTTTTTTTTTTTTAATAGATATTGGTCCATTTGTTGAAGTAAAAATTCAGATTTTTTTTTTTATTGAATACAATTAAAAATACTTCTATGATAGCAAAGAACTTCTGTATTTTGATCTCTGTGTATGCTAAGCAGATACACCAGAAAGAAGAACATGGAGAAGCTATGTCAGATGAAGAAAGATATCAGCTTTTCTGCAGTTAGTTGGAAAAAAATCTCTGGATACCAAAGAGGATAATTTCAGTAAGACTTTGGCTAGCTTACAGAAGCAATACCTCTTGAAATCTGATAGGTTTTACCATTGGGACAGCAGCAGCAATGTAGGTCAAGAGTCCCATCAGCTGATATGCAAACTACTGTCAATAATGACTTTAATGTATAGATAGACCAAGTTTGATGTGAATTTTTCAGATATTCTTATACCCAAGAGCTAGTTATACTTCATTTTCACTAATGAAATCTTTGCTTAATAATTTGAATTTGAAACTAGAGCATTAACATTCATAATTTTAACATGTTGATTGGTTTGGTTACATGATTGCTTTGTGGGAAAGGAGGAGGTTTTACAATTATATTTGTGTTTGGATTTAATTTGTATGGTAAGTTAAGTATGAGATTTATTAAGTGCAATGTGCAGAATGTTTTATTTACTCTTTCAAAGGCTAGTCACACAACATCTGAATTTGATCTTTGGAAACCAAGCTCACAAAATACGGCATAATTTGATGCTAATTGTCTCCTTTAATTGCACCTTCCATCTGCTTATTTGCTAGTTCTGTACTTAAGTCATTATAGTATTTATTACTTGATTTCTGGTTGTATTTCAATTTCCAGTGATGTACGTAATTTTAATCTTTGTTTTGTTTTACGTACGTATTATCACTGTCCTATTCTTGTGAAAACTTACACATTTTAATTTTTTGAGTTGCAATTTGCAAAATAATTTCTTCTGTGTATGAGAATGCATAGAAAAGACATAATAATTTAGCATTTCTGTGTGGACAACATGTGACCTGTTCAGTCTGTTGGTTTTTTTTCTGCAGTGCCAAAGTGGCACTTCAGAGCTAGAAGTCATAAGATGCCATAACAGACAGGTTCTATCTGTTTGTAAAAAGTGCCTTTAACCATCATTTGTAATAAAAGAAAGGTCTGTTGTCTCATCCATATCAGATACATGCTTTATTTCTAAAAATTAGAGCTCTGAACAGATGTCTCCTCTCTCTGACTCTGTATGCAGAAGAGGTTACTTGTTATTGCCCCATCATGTTGCTGGTCGAAAAATGTATATGAATGCTGTCACGTTTACTTCAAGCAAAATTTTCCAGGTTAAAGTTAATTTGACTGTTGAGGATGGAGGGAGGTTGCTTTTGTTTGTCTGATGTGAATGAAAAATGGCTTTAACAACTATTGAGGGAGCACGATAACCTCCCTTACAGAGCTCCAGAAGAGGAGGCCAGTGTATCACCTAGGATTACTTTCTTTACAACTACACATCAAGAAATCTGATGTAAATTTGAAAAGTGTATCTAAATTCTGTGATTAAGTAAGTCATATCTGAAAAACTTCTGTTAATTAGAGAAGAAGTTAAGGGGTTTTACATGAGACCCATCTATTCTCAGTGATCTTCAGAAGTTTTAGTCCCCATGACTGAAGACCAAATGTATCCCCTTTTCTTAGGTTGGTGTGAAAAAAACACTGGAGTTTGTAGTTGAAATTTGCATATTGGTGTTGTAGGCCTTAGAGCATGTTCAGTATGTGCATTTTTTTAATGTAAAATGAAACGTCTCAAGTCACATAGGACCTGTCAGAAATGGTTTAATTAAAGGCCACGTGAAATTATGGCAGAAACATTAGGAAAAATTTAGGGTGGCTACTTTGAACAAGGGCTAACTTAGATTTAGTTGTTTTGGCAAAAAAAAGATAAATAGCATAGCTGTTGATCCTAGTACAGCAAATTTCACATGAATTTTTCACTGTTTTCCTGGAACTTCTGGAAGGCTTTCTGGTTATTAAGTATCTCAGAGAATTGTATTGCAAGTGAAATTTCATGGGTTACCATATAGGTATGATTAAAGGTAGTGGAGGGATGGCTTCAGCATCTGGTCTGTAGCAGCAACCCACTGCAGAAACCAGTGACTAGCCTCTGGAATGGAAGGGATACTTCTCTTCCAGATGAAATAGCAACACATGAGTTAGAGGACTTCAGCCTAGGGAGACTGTTTGCTTTTGCAACCTTAATGTGCCCAATGTTCATGATGGAAAGGGAAGTCTGGCTCGAGTTGCCAAACTGGAAAGCTGTCTAAGAGCTCTTTTGTGATAACCCAGTCAAGTATGCCAATGTTTTAATGTAGAAATGCAATTTATAAGAATTTATCCATGAGATATGCCTGCTCCCATGGTGAGCAGAATAATTGGTGCATAAATAAGCATGGAAAAATGTGGATTGAGAGAAGGACATGTGTTCTTGATGTAAAGACGGCACAACACTGAAAGAACATGTTTGTACATGGGAAATACAGACAGAAAGACTAGAAGGATTTAATTACAATTCACAGAAGATGCATAATGCATAGAAGATGCATAACGCATGTAGATGATTTCATCAGTGTAACAAAATGGGTTGTTTGCTAATTCTGAAAATATTTATCCCATGCCTATAATGTATGTCATATATAAGTTTTGTTGGCCAAATTTGCCTGTCAGATAATATTCCTAGTTCAGAGAGACTTGAGCGTATCTGAGGAAAGAATTTAGCCCAAAACAGTGTAATTTTGCAATTTCATGAAGCTGTTATATAGTGACTTCATGTGGTGACTTAGGTGAGGAGAATAGAAGGGTAATTACACTTTGGGGTGTTGCTTTTAGAACAACTCTACTTCTACCTGTTGTATTGTTCAGTCATCTTACACGATACCGTTTTTCATAAAGTTATCAACAGTAACTATGATGTATGTCACACTTCTGTGCTACTTGGCAGAAAGTTACTTTAAATAGCCTCTTCATTAGTTCAGTGCTATATACTGTCTTGATGTGTGTATTAATCCTTGTGTCTCAGTTTCCTAGCTACAAAATAGGCAGGAAAAGGCTTTTTGTTCCCCCTTCTTCCTGTGCCTCACCTGTCTGTACAGGTTGCCCTTGGCAATAAGAGTTCCCTTTGTTCTTTGAACAAAACCTAGAAACATTAGGGTTTCTTCCTTGAGATTTCTAGGCACCTGCCACTTCCTCTGAAAGAATATACAGTCTTCCAATTCTTACTCGGATGAAAGCTTTCTGTATCAGTTATGTTTTAGCTTCACCTTTAGCATTTAAAAAAAATTAATTTTTTTCCCTCATAGGTCCCCCCTCATGTTCAACCGGTAACACAGTATCACATACTAAATCAAGCATAAGGTGCATTTTTTTTTGATCTGTCTTAGCAAACTAGTAGTCAGGTCTTTCATATACCATATGCTTTCTGTCACTTGTGCATGGGGTTTGGGAACTTCGACTGGAGGTGACAGGTAAATTATTCCTAGCAGAATAAAAGGGTAAGACCACAAAAAAGTTAAAATGTAAAAAGGCTTCCTGTAGATAGCCCGTTTGACATGAGGTTTATGGAAGGTGAGAATAAAGCACATTAATTAGTGGCTAATAAGTAAACCACTGCCTTGATAGATAGGAGCACTGAGACTGCATCAAACTACCCTCACAAAATCTCTTACAAAGGGACTAATTTACAGGGCTGTACACAGTAACAAAGTATTTCTATAATTACTGTTGAGAAAAGTCCCTTGTTCTTTGCTGCTGTCATTAAGAGTAGTAATTCGTAATCTTTTAGGAAGACTTTGTTTTGTTTATTCACAGCAAAGTTTTTTGCTCTTTGATGGCGTGACATGTGTGGTCCTTTCCTATTGTCAGCAATTAAGGGATGGTCTCCACTGAGCAAAAAGGCTTTGTGATACAGGGACCGTTTGCCTGAAATGTTTCCATGTGAGCTATGGACTTGGTTACACTGAATGGGTGAAAAAAACATGGCTTTTGTTAGAATGACAGGCAGGCAGCAGAAGCAAAGTTTAACCCAAATCCTTTTGTAGATATTGGAAAGTCATAAGCCTTGAGATGACACTGGCACATTCAACATGCTGTGTGATCTGGGACTCTGGTGCTTGTATCACTGTGTGAATGTGTGTACAGTGTAAACATTTTATGAAGTGCAGTTTCTGATCCATCGGTCTGTCTGGGCAAGAATGTCCCTTGATACTAAAAAGAACAGCAATCAGGACAGAATTGGTCAATGCGGCATGTCTAATGGTGGGAAGATATTTGAAGGACTCACTATAGACACAATAGGCTCTCTAAATAGCCTCTTTGCACCCGGAGTCTTATTGCAAACAGGTTCATTAAGGAGAGACATTCTGACACACAGTATCACAGTAATGAAAGTAGCTCTGTTTTTCTAATATTGTGTCTTGCCACTTCAGTTATGCTGCTGGTGCAAGATTTCCCTTGTGTTGTTGTATATTTCTCTAGAAAAAGAATCAGTCTTCATAGAATATACAATTATTTTGTACAGGAATATATAACTCATACCTAAGAATCTGTCCTTCCTGTTTATGTGCACTAGTGCAAAAATAATTGGCAATCACATCTTCAAAACAAAAAATACTTCACCTTTGATTTGAAAGGCTCATATATGTTAAAATGGTTGTAACACAAATATATATATATATATATATACAGTTGTAAAATACTTTCATGAATATACAAAGTTAGACAAACTGTTGTCCATGACCACATATAAAATGAATATTAGTGAAATATTTTTTTTTCCCATAAGGCAGCATGGTTTGGTTTGCTTCTTTTTTCTTTAGGCACTGAAGTATAAGTTCATAGAGAGGAAAAATCAAAAGGTTATAGTTTATCCTGCTTTACATATAACTGGTGTGTGACTCAAGCTGTTGGATTGCCTTAATGTATACTTAGAACATTATGACCATGGGGGGGGGGGCGGGAAAGGTAATATTGTTTTAAAAGTGGATATGGAAAATTTAATGTGCTCAAGTGGGAACAATGGCATATTAAAAAAAAAAAATAAAAATCATGACACAGATCTAATAATTCACTTGCCCCTGTAGGAATGGGGAATCGGCTCTGATGCTGCTTGGTAGTTTATTTTTATATACGCCCCTGGTCCCTGCTGTATATCCTTCGTATGGGTTCCAGAGAAAAGAAAGAAAATAACCTGTAGGGAAATCAGCTTAGAAACCTTTCATTAAATACATTGTGTTTCATATCATGTCGTTCACAAAATCTCCAAGAAAGATAGAAAGTGTTATCAGACTGCATGCGTAAAATACTATATTTGAATACTGTAATTTGCTGTAAGATTAAGGACCAAGGGTATAGACATATTCGTTGTTTCGTTATTCACTTATGCTTGATGGAAAATGCTTCAGGGGTTCTTTTCATTTTTCTTGCCTAGTACAGATATGCAGTTTTAACTTTTTATTTAATGCTGCAGAGAACATTCCTGTTCCCCTAAGCTTTACTGTCCTGCTTGTTTGCTTTTTAGTGGTGTGATTATTATTCTTTTGGAGTGGTTTTATATTGCTTTTAAGTTTGTTTGTTGAGGTTTTTTGTTTGCACGTTGCTACTGATTATGAGAAAATTTAAAACTACTTTTTGGCAGAAATTCATAAATAGTCCATTTGTGATTGCAAATAATTTTTTTGTTTTATTTCAACGTAAGAAAATCGTAATTACTGTTGTTAATCTGTAAAAATGGGGTTGACGGAATACCTATTATGAAGGCTTAAAAAATCTATCACCATTTTGTTGACTGTTCATGACGCATAATTTGGTCTAGCCAAATTTGGCCTGTGACTGCCTTCTGCACATAAAAATGTTCATTAAATAACAAAAAGCAAATCTAGTTTGCTAAATACATTATAGTATTTTTTTTAAATGAAGTAGTATTATATGTTAAATTGTACTTTTTTTTTTTTAATGGAGTGGATGAATGTAGATATTCAGCTGCATTTGCACAAGTGGTAGTACTTGCACTGATACTGGTTTAGTTTGTGGATGCTCTAAAAATGGCTTGGTGTAGTGGTGGTGTTACTGACAATGAGCTTTTACTCTTCCTCCTTTTTTTCTTTTCTCTTTCCCCGAAGTACTTCCATACAAGTAGCTTTCTCTTTCTTCTTATTTTGATAGTTTAATATTCACCAGTGTTTCTTATACAGAGGGAGTGGCACAAGCAGCAGTACTTGGCATTCAGAAGACCACAGGCTCAAACTCCATCTAATCCATAACAGAAAAGGTGGCTGCTCTGCCTGCTAACTTCTCCTTGGCTGAGTGGTATTGTGTACCATGTAAGTTACAATCCTGTAGCAGTAAGATGTTGAGTTTCTTTGCACTTTCTTCATTGCAACAGTAAAGAAAAACAGGCCACACCAGCTAAGAGATGTTTTGTACCCTTTCAGCTGTCCTGGGCCAGAACACTGGTATCTATTGAAGAGTAACTGTGACAGATGAAAATGTAAATAGTTCCCTCCTGCCTCCAGATCTTGTTGCTCAGCAGTAGTAGTAGAACCACTGAATTCTCACCATGTGCTTGTCATCGTCTGAGTTACCAAGTCATTCCCATGACTCTTCTCTCTAGCCATCTGTATTGTTCCATCATTTCAGTGGAAACTGAATGCCATCAAAATTACTGTATGTATATAAACACATTTGTAGTGCTGTATTTCCTGTCTGGAAGGGCATAGGCACTTTTTTCCTTTTTTGTGGGTGATTTGTTTTTGGTTTTTTTTTGTTGTTGTTGTTTTGTTTTTTTTTTTTTGCCCTAGCAGTACTGTATGGTTTTCTTTGGTCTTTTATTGTATGAAGAAGGTGGTCTCTTAGAAGCCAGTCTTGCATATTGTAGTTAGGGTTGTGAGGCTCAGAAAAGACAGGTCTCCTATTTTCACATTTGTGAGCCAACTATCAAGGGTTCTCTGTTGATGATGCACACACTGCTTCCTCCAGATATTGACTGTCGGTAGTAATGGATGCTTCCTGAAGCAACCTGAGGAATTCTGAAACAGGTTCTTAGAGTGTTCAAGCCTTAACATTAAATTTAGTCCAATGTTGCTTTAAGAAAATGTGAGGTAGACACTATATTGAGGTACCGTCAGCAGCCTGTGCCAGTAAACTGACAAATTCTGTATTCTGAGGTACAGGCAGCTTAAGTATTTATTTATACATATTTTTAAACAAGGTGTGTTTCTTGCCCCAGAATTCTGTTATTCAAATCTAGAAGTCATTTATGTAGCTTGTTTACCAGACGTACACAGAAAAAGGTTTCTTTAGCAAGCTGTGTGGGTGTTCAGAGGCATCAGGATGTGACTGAACTGGAATTGTGAAATTACAGAATTGTTGAGGTTGGCAGGGACCTCTGGAATTCATCTCACTCAAACCCCCTCCTTAAGTGGGGTCACCTAGAACCAGGATCCTGAACTCTACCTCTTATTGTCACTGTGGCCAAGGCTGTCTTCAGCCTTCACATGTCCACTGAACCTTTTCTGGTTTGTGAGTATGAAGTCCAGCAGAGCACCTTTCCCCATTGCCTTCTCTACCATTTGGGTCAGTGAGAGCATCAGTGCTCTCCAGGAGCCTCCTGAGTTGCTTATTTGCTGCAGTTTTGTTCCTCCAAGAGTCATCTGAGAGAGAAGTCTTGCATAAAGATGAAGGGCTTGTAAATATGAGGCTCCTTTCAGCTGTTTGTAGAAGCCTTTGTCCACATGTTCTTCATGGTCAAACAGCCTATAATAGACACCCACTACAATGTCAAAGTATGCTTCTCTCCTTTGCAGTATGCTTGGCACTCTTTTGAAGAGTTAACTTATGCCTATCTTCTGTCACGCAGTTGTTGCTTTCAGACAAGTCACTGGAAGGCAGAGGTTGGTTGAGATGGTAACCATGATATTTTGTTTATTGCTGTCATTTTAGACTCGTTTTTTTTTCAATATACAGGAAAGGCAGCTGTGCCTGCTTTTCATCCTTATATAAAATTCACCTCTGCTGTGCTTACTAAGTGGTATTGACAACTGATAACAACAGAGAAGCTGACAAATAATAATTAGTGATGATTTTGCAGGTAGCATCTATTTCCTTGTCTTACTCCCTTCCTCTTTCTCTGTCCTCCCTCCTTTCCTGTCCTCTTTCCTTCCTTTCTTATCCTCCATTCCCCCTCCTTTCACCCTTCTCTCCTTCTTTCTCCTGTTTTTCTCCTCTCCTCTTTACGGAATTACAAAATTACAGACTGACTGAGGTTGGAAGGAACCTCTGGCGGTCATCTGGTCCAACCCCCACTGCACCAGCAGTTGCCCAGGACCATGTCCACATGACTTTTGAATATCCTCACAGATGGAGGCTCCACAGACTCCCTGGATATCGTGTCCAGTCCTCAGTCACGCTCCCAGGAAAAAGTGTTTTCTGATGTTTCCTGATTGTGCATGTCTACGAGGATATGATATTAGGTATCACAGAAACATGGTGGGATGGCTTCTATGACTGGAGTGTTGGAATGGAAGGTTACAGGCTCTTTAGAAAGGACAGGCCCAGCAGATGGGGAGGGCAAATTCCTATTTATGGCAGGGACAGGCTGGAGAGTATGGAACTCTGTCTTTGGAATGATGATCAGTCAACAGAGAGTTTGTGGGTCAGGATTAAAGGGAGAACAGCTATGGGGGACATTACTGTGGGGATCTGTTACAGACTGCCTAATCAAGAGGACTCTGTGGATGATGCACTCTATAGACAGATAGGAACAGCCTCACTCTCGCAGGCCCTTGTTCTCATGAGGGACTTCAACCACCCTGATATCTGTTTGAGGGACGGTACGGCCCGGCAAAAGCAATCCAGGAGGTTCCTCGATTGTGTGGAAGACAACTTCCTTCTGCAAGTAATAGAGGAGCAGACAAGGAGAGGTGCCATGCTTGACCTCGTGCTCACCAACAGGGAAGGGCTTGTTGGAAATGTGACGCTCCAGGGCAGCCTTTTCAGGAGCCTGCTGAGTAAGGTTCCATGGGATATAGCCCTAGGGGGCAGGGGGGGGCCCAAGACTGTTGGTTGATATTCCAGGATCACCTGCTACAAGCTTATGAGTGTTGCGTCCCGACTAGAAAGAAGTGCCTCAGGAGGGCCAGGAGACCTCCTTGGATGGATAAGGAGCTCCTGAGGAAACTTCAAAGGAAAAAGGAGGCTTATAAAAGGTGGAAGCAAGGACAGGTGGCCTGGGAAGAGTACAGGGATGTTGACCGGGAAGCTAGGGACCAGGTTAGGAAAGCTAAGGCCCAGTCAGAATTAAACTGGCTAGGAATGTGAAAGATAACAGCAAGGGATTTTATGGGTATATTGCAAGTAAAAGACAGAGTAGGGACAACATGGGCCCTCTCCGGATGCTGGGGCCAGAACTGGCTACCCTGGATTTGGAGAAGGCTGAGGTTCTGAATGACTTCTTTGCCTCAGTCTTCACTGCCAAATGCTATGCCCACACCACTCAGGTCTTGGAAGGCAGACGCAGGGACTGTGAGAATGAAGACCTTGGGCCCACTGTAGGAGAGGATCTGGTTCGAGACCATCTTAAGAACCTGACCGTGCACAAGTCCATGGGTCCTGATGAGTTCCATCCGCGGGTCCTGAAGGAGCTGGCAAATGAAGTCGCTAAACCACTGTCCATCATATTTGAGAAATCATGGCAGTCAGGTGAAGTTCCCAATGACTGGAAAAAGGGAAATATAACCCCCATTTTCAAGAAGAGGAAAATGGATGACCCAGGGAATTACAGACCAGTCAGTCTCACCTCTGTGCCTGGCAAAATCTTGGAGCAGATTCTCCTGGAATGCATGCTAAGGCACATGAAAATCAACAAGGTGCTTGGTGACAGCCAGCATGGCTTCACTAAGGGGGAATCCTGCCTGACCAATTTAGTGGCCTTCTGTGATGGGGCTGCAGAACTGATGGACAGGGGTAGAGCAGCTGACATCATCTACCTGGACTTGTGCAAAGCATTCGACACTGTCCCAGATGACATCCTTGTCTCTAAATTGGAGAGACATCAATTTGATAGATGGACCACTCGGCAGATAAAAAACTGGCTGGATGGCCACACACAAAGAGTTGTGGTCAATGGCTCAATGTCTGGCTGGAGACCAGTAACGAGGGGTGTCCCTCAGGGATCAGTGTTGGGACCGGTCTTGCTCAACATCTTTGTTGGTGACATGGACAGTGGGATTGAGTGTGCCCTCAGCAAGTTTGCTGATGACACCAAGCTGTGTGGTTCAGTTGATACCCTGGAGGGAAGGAATGCCATCCAGAGGGACCTCGACACACTTGTGAGGTGGGCTGATGCCAACCTGGTGAAGTTTAACCATGCCAAGTGCAAGGTCCTACACCTGGGTCGGAGCAATCCCAGGCGCAGCTACAGGTTGGGCAGAGAAGAGATTCAGAGCAGCCCTGCGGAGAAGGACTTGGGGATGTTGGTTGATGAGAAAATGAACATGAGCCGGCTTCAGTGTGCGCTTGCAGCCCAGAAAGCCAACTGTATCCTGGGCTGCATCAAAAGGAGCGTGACCAGCAGGTCGAAGGAGGTGATCCTGCCCCTCTACTCTGCTCTCGTGAGACCTTACCTGGAGTATTGTGTGCAGTTCTGGTGTCCTCAACATAAAAAGGACATGGAACTGTTGGAACAAGTCCAGAGAAGGGCCACGAGGATGATCAGGGGACTGGAGCACCTCCTGTATGAAGATAGGCTGAGAAAGTTGGGGCTGTTCAGCCTGGAGAAGAGAAGGCTGTGTGAAGACCTCATAGCAGCCTTCCAGTATCTGAAGGGGGCCTATAGGGATGCTGGGTAGGGATTCTTCATTAGGGACTGTAATGATAGGACAAGGGGTAAAGGGTTAAAACTTAAACAGGGGAAGTTTAGGTTGGATATAAGAAGGAAATTCTTTCCTGTTAGGGTGGTGAGGCACTGGAATGGGTTGCCCAGGGAGGCTGTGAATGCTCCATCCCTGGCGGTGTTGAAGGCCAGGTTGGACAGATCTTAGGCAACATGGTTTAGTGTGAGGTGTCCCTGCCCATGGCTGGCAGGTTGGAACTAGATGATCTTAAGGTCCTTTCCAGCCCTGACTGTTCTATGATTCTATGTTCAGAGGGAACAGTTTGTGCCCACTACCTCTTGTTCTGTCACTCAGCACCAATGAAATCAGTCTAGTTTGGTCTTCTTTGCACCTTTCCATTAGATGTTTGTACAAAGTGATGATGAGATCTCTTCTGAGCCTCCTCTACTCCAGGCTGAACAGTCTCAGTTTATCAAGCTTTCCTCATATGAGAGATGCTCCAGTCCCTTAATTATATTAGTGAGCCATTGCTGGACTTGCTGCAGTATTTGCGTTTCTGTCTCATACTGGGGAGCCCAGACTTCCCATACAGGCCAGGGCAGGGATCATCCCCATGTGCTCAGCACTGGGGAGGATGCACCTCGAATCCTGTGTTCAGTTCTGGGCCTCTCACTACTATAGAGACATTGAGGCACTGGAGCAGGTCCAGAGAAAGGCAATGAAGATGGTGAAGGGTCTTAAGAATAAATCTGATAAGGAACAACTGAGGGAACTGGGAGTATTTAGTCTGGAGAAATCTCAGGGAGGACTTTATCGCTCTATGCAACAGCTGAAAGAAAGTTGTAGCGAGGTGGGGGTCTGTCTCTTCTCCCAACTAACAAGAGAGAGGACAAGAGGTAACCATCTCAAGCTGCACGAGGGGAGGTTTAGATTGGATATTAGAAACAATTTCTTCACCTTAGAGGGTACTCGGGTATTGGAACAGGCTGCCCAGGGAAGTGGTGGAATTGCCATCCCTGGACATGTTCACAAACAGTGTACATGAGGCCCTCAGTGATACGGTTTAGAGGTGGACTTGGCATTGCTGGGATAATAGTTGGAATTCATGATGTTTTCAAAGGTCTTTTCTAACCTTGTTGATTCTGTGATTCTGTGATTCTTTGACTTGGCCACAGGACTCCAGGTGCGGCCTCAGGAGTGCTGAGGGGAATGATCACCTCCCTTACCCTGCTGGCAATGCTTATCTAATGCAGCCCAGGATACCATTGCCCTTCTTGACCACAAGGGCACAAAACTGGATTATGTTGGTGTCCACCAGGACCCACAGATCCTTTTCTGCAAAGCTGCTTCCTGGCTAGCTGTTCCCCAGCATATGCTGTTGCATGTGGTTGCTCCTCCCCAGGTTCAGGGCTTTGTACCTCCCCTTGTTGAACTCCATGAGGTCCCTTTCAGACCATTTATCCAACCTGCTGAATTTATGCTGTATGGCAGCACAACTTTCTGGCATATTAGCTGCTCTTTCCAATTTTGTGTAATCTGTGAACTTGTTGAGGGTACTTTCTGCCCTATTATCCAGATACCTGAATAAAATGGATGACTATATTAAACAGGATGGGAAAACAGTATTGACCCCTGAGCTATACCGCTAGTTACCATTACCCTTTTTTAAATTTTACTACTTGCACCTTCCCATCTGTTCTCTTCACCTTATTCCCTTTCTTTTCTGCTTCACACTCACCCTTTTCCCCTCCGTACATTTACCTTCCCCTTTTTCCCTGTTGTTTTCCATCTGGTCCTTAGTTGTGAGGTCTTTGATAACAATATTCATACAATGACTAGTACAGTACTGCTCACATCTTTGATTTAGGGTACTTGATTTAGGCACTACTATATTACAACAAACATCAGAAGAACATCAATGTGAATGTCTGTTTTTTATATGCTACCTTGCAGCCTGATTTAGGGAATACAGGGTTTTAGCTGTCTAGGCTGGAAGCAAACTTTTAATCAACTATTCAAGAATTTCATGTATTGGCATTTTTCCACATGTTTTCACATCTATTCCCAGTAATTTTGTTTCCTTAAAGTCCTTAATATTGCTACTGGTAGTCAAGACATTCTCAAAATGTGTGCATGAAGGGTGTTAGAGGAAATGGGATAGTGATTGACAATCATTTAGCAGTTATTCCTTTAACAAATTCTTTATTTGACAGAGTGTGGACTGATATTGCCCTAATGCAAAGAGACCTATTAAATTATTCTGGAAAGAGCCAAGCAAGAAAGGCATCCTTATCTCAATTTTCCTCTATATTTCTCTCTTTTGAAGAAATCAATTAAGATTTTTTTTGTATGTTCAAGTATGTGTTTGTGCATATATTGAGAAGACACTGTTGTACTTCACTTCACCGGAGTTTCTGCCCCAAAGTGATATTATTAAATGCTGTTATAATTGTAAGGGATCTTATACTATGGGTTTTTTTTCAGCATGCTCTTCTCCTCCTCTCCCTTCTCTTCACTGGGTGTCAGACATGGCTTTAAAGCTGCTGTCTAGATCACATTATCACAGTGTCTTACACAACCTGGGGACAGTCATGGCTATGAGTGAGAGAAGACAACACTTCTGGTTTGTGAAATAAACTTAATCTCTTCAGCAGGTGCAAGAACCCTCAGTGCTCCAAGGGGAAGTTTATGAAAAGTCGAAAGAAATTAACCTCAATTAAAAGGAATATTGATTGATAGTTACAAAGTTAAATATGATATATTGCTCATGGAAGAAGTCTACATTAAAAGAACACTAAAGTTCTGATAGAAAACATTAAACCCAAGATATCTGCAACAGAGGGTGAAATGTAAAGTTGTTTACATCTCTCTAATATCTAACTGTAACAGGACACAGTAAGGAACTAGTTAAGAGTATCTCCTACTGAGCTAAGGAATTAAGATTCTTCAGGGTGTATTCTTATTTTGGTTCACTGAGATTTTGTTGCTCAGCAGTCATTAAATACGGTAAACTGAAAATCTGGGTCCCTTCAACTATGAATATCTCTTCTGTGTTTTCTATTAGTTTGTGCTTTGTTTCTTAGGCTTTTTTTTCTCTGAGATACAAGTTTTTGAAGTTCTGTAGACATAAAATGATGGTTTAAACACTGCTATCAGTCATATAAGGAAATTACCTACTAGACAGTGGAAAGAATCATATATATGTATATAGGTGTGACTGGAACCTTAGAACTTCAGCTGTAATTAACATTGGCTTTACTAATTGAACATGAAGAAAACCACCAAAATTGTCAATTGCCTTGGGCAGCAGTGGCAGTAATAGTCACTTAGGTTTAGTAGTTGGCCATATGGACATACAGATCAAGAGGTAACAGGTAACATTGTTCATATGTTCACTTTCAGTCCTTGTCAGCAGAACTCTGTTCTTCTCCATCATCTGCTGACACACTGTGTTCAACAGGAATATGCTTTAGGTAGAAGTTTTCTGACAGCTTGAAGCTATACACAACAAGCTAGTACCTGCATAAAAAGCAGTGTCCTCTGCAGCCTAGGAAATAGCCCAAGCCAGTCATAATCTGAAGCACTTAAAGGCTATATTTGTAACTGTTAAATCTGTGGATTTCTCTTAAAATACATATACTCACTTCTGGTAAAAAAAAAAGAGAATGTAAGTAGGATAAATAGGTTGACTTCCTACTGGGAGCCACTGCTGGTGAGACTTGTAGTCAAGGACTCATCTTTTCCTTTGGGAATCTGCATTTTTTTTTATTTTTCCTTCTTCTGACTCTAGAGCAAAGAAGAAAGTGATAATTCCTTTGGAATGCCACATTTCACAACCATATGTTAGGTGTTAATACATGTGTTCCAGAGAATTAGTATGGTTGAATCCCATTGAGTGGAATGGTTCAGCTATAAGCTTAATGGAGCCTCACTATAAAAAGTGACAGTCCTTTGAAATGTAAGCTGTGTTAAACTTTTTGTTCAGTTTAATGTAAGTAGAGTTTCTTTATGGTAATTTAATTCAGAATGTCTTTTATGTAATAACTCTGTATTACATAGAAAGATATTTATATATGAGAAAGTCCTTAGCCTTTGCAGAGAGATGCTTTTTTAAGGCCGAAGTAATTTTTTTGTAGTACTTGAAATGAAGCTTCATAGTGACAGAAAAGTGTATGACATAACTAATAAGTCTGCAAGCTGTGGAGCAGAGCACAAATGTTTACAAAGTTAGAGTAGGACTGAAAGGACCTCAGTTAATTGAGAGATGTTTTCTGTGTGTTAGTCCAAATTTAAGAAACTTAAGAATCTGAATTTTAATGGCAAAAGCAAGTGTTCTGCTTTGTTTCTGAGGAGCGGTTGATGAAGCTTTGGAAGTTAAAAGAGGAACAAGATATGTGTGGCTGTGACAGATTTGGGGTTAAGCTGGTATGTGTGGATGACAGAAATAATTATTACTTAGAAGACATTGGAGGGGCAGTGGTCGTGGTGATTTTAACAGAGTGGCAATTTGCCGTGACCCAGGTCAGCTCTTTTTGTCAGAATAAGCAGGGTTATAACTAAGTCTTAGTATTGATAAACCAAAGCAGAGCAATCAGGAAGACTTTGCACTTAGTGGTCATGATTTAAGACTTCCTTCTTTAAAGAGAATGAGTAGGGAACAGTGGGAGAAGAGTGGAACAGGATATGGAGAGAGAAGGAAGATCGGGGAATGAAAAATCTGAGGTATTCTCCTTAAAACAAACTCCTTTGTTGCTACAGATCTGTATGTATGATTGTCCCACAGCTGTAGGAAACCATTTGTTTCCATGACCTTTCTGGCATCTCTTTTCCTAGTCTCATCTGAAAAGTAGTGAAAAAATCACTTTTCTCAGTGTCTTGGAACATTAAGGGTTTATAAAGGTTTTCCTTTGCTACTGTGCATCATCTGTCTCCTCATAAGCCCTTAAATATCACAAGCATGATGAACGTTAGCTTCATGTATTTGATACTGTTGAGTATCTTGAGCAAGAAGGTGGGCCATTTGGTTGTGACTGTCAACCGCTCAGGGATAGCCCTGTTAGAAAACTGGTAACTTATTATAGCCGTAGTGTCTGTGTTTCACCTGTGGTGGCAGATCAGCAACACTTTAGCTGGGGTGTTTTTTCATTGTATATCTGTAAATTGCCTTTGAGGCACCAGTGGTGGCATCTACAAGGCAGACAGTAAAGGAGGAAGGAATGGCAACCATGCAGTGGAGGGTGTGGGGTGAAAAAGCTGAATCTGCATGTAAATGGAGCATTGCCAACTCACTTAACTAAATCTGGGCTACAAAAAAAAGTTTGGGAATGTCACAAAAAGACTGCTGTATAATGTATGTACTTAATTTAATTTCCTATTATTTCAGTTGAAGGAAATTTGAGGCTTTATTATTTATACAATAGATTACTCAGTATGCAATTGTTTGCTAAGGTCACAGATTAAAACTGGCTGTTTTTCAAATACAGAAGTATGTTTCAAGTAAAGTAATGTATTGTTAGATAAAGTGGAGGATTTGATTAGTGATTTGAGACGTGTATAGCATTGCTCCTATAAAAGAAAATGTTCTAATGTGTTAAAATACCCTCACAAAAGCCTTAGTTCTAGAAAACTGTATGTGAATAATCTTACACCTGTAAAATTAAGGGATTGAATAGCTATGTATATCTGTGGGGATAAGGTTTTTGCAGATTTTTTTCAAAATAGAGATAAATATTTCTGCCAGCACCTAATATATGTACAGTGATCACAAAAGCACAGCTATTGGCCTAACTGTCCAGTTTCATGTGCTGTCTGAATGTACATGCAATCAAACTTGTGTACATAGCTCCTATAGCTTTACTGTCAATGTACCTCCTTTGTTTTCAGTGGAAAAAACAAATGTTGAGAGGCTAGGAGTTCATACAGTATTAACTGAAAATAAAATTGACTTAGTTCTCATAGATAAAGGAACATTCTGTGCTGGGTCTTTGTTTTCTATAGGCAAAAATAAAAATCTGCAAGCCCGTTGGAGTTTTAAATACAATATAAGTGTCATACATAATCATAACAAGTATGCAGAATGTTTTCAAACTTTTGTATTGCATGGAAGCAATTACTGGCACTGACTGCATCACACACCCCTCATATGGGCTAAGGCCAAAAGAAATGAACATCTCTAAACAAAATTACATTGTGTGGGTGGGAAGAGAGTGAGATTTAACTTTTACTAGGGAGCAACAATGAGCCAAATTTTAATGCCAATCACATACTCTGTAACTCAAATACTAAAAAAAAAAAAAATCTCATGTTAGGCTTTTGTTACTTTTTCTTGTCATTCTCTGTCACATGTCTCCCAAAGGAGACGCTTGCATTTTCATAGTAGAAGATTTTCAGGTATGATATGTACAAATACAAATCTAGCAGGAAGTTATTTCTCCATTTGCTGTGCAGCCAGCTCTGTGGTTGCTGACATAGTACATAGCATTTTTTTTCTCAGCATGTTAATTTTACTTACAGTACAACAGCACTGCCTTCCATGCTTCTATTTCATGGAGGTTATCAAGACTGCTCTACCAGGTGCTTTGTTCAATGCACGTTTGCAATTCTGGGTGTTCAGAGCAACTTTCTCTAGAATCCTGCTTTCTGACATTGGTGAAACTGTCTGTAACACACGGCTTGTACATATGGGGATAGAAACAGATACTCCATCTTGTCTTCTGCAAGCAGATGCTTATTTTTGTTCCAAGAAATATTTTTTCGTGTGTTAGTGACTTTCACTTTCCTTGCATAGCTCCTTTCTCCAAACCTGGGCTGATCTTTGTAAGCTTCTGATGCTTGCCATATTAGGAGCATCCATCCATTCATAACCTCTTGAGAAGCCTGAATGGGTAAAATATGGGTGCTTCTTCCATGCCAGCTGGTCTGATGAAGGACATAGCCATTTCTGACAATTCTCTTTTTTTCTCTTTTAAAAGAAAGAGACTGTCTCTCCTTATGTTTTGGGCTCCTAGTGATGGCACCTGTGCTACTTCATTGCACATAGAAAGTCTCAGGAGTCAAAACCGAAACATTTCAAAGTTGGAGGAGACTCTCCGCCAATGCATATAGTCCCTTCTTAAAACTGGAACATTGCTTCTGTGAGGAAATACTTTTTCAGGGTCTTTCCTGTCACAGTGAAATATGTACATTTGGGAGGTTGCCTCAAAAGACTGCGATGTTCCTCCTTTCTTGACATGCACTTGAGTCATTATGCTGCCACTTTGTTACAGTGTGTGTGGTGTGTGCTGCATGGAGCTATTTACCCGCTGAATTGTGAATAAGGGAGAATACTTCATTGCAGTATTTTAAAAGACATCATTGCTTGGTATTTGCTTCCCAATGTTTCATGTGGCAATTCAAGTCATATAATAAATCTTGATGTGACACTCCTGATTTGTGAAAATCAGCAACTAGGAATTCACAGCCAAAATGCATTGTATGTTTTGGTCCATAGGTTAGCAGGGCAGCATCTCTGAATGCTGCTGCTGCAGGCAAAGGGACTTTTGGAAGGTAATGGTGTAGCAGTGGGTATCATGAACATCATGTGGCAGTAGGGACACATATGAGCAGCACAGAAAGTTTTGAATAAAATGATCTTGGGACTGGATTATGCAGCTGAGTATGAGCTAGAAAGCTGAGAGGAGGATAGAGGAGTAGATGAGTGCTTTTGTTAGGGCATGGAGTTCATAGAGGAGATTGGGATCAAATTATTTTGTGCTAAAATGAGGCATATATTATGCTACTTGTATGTGTATGGGCATTAGGAATGTATCTGTAGGTATAATGTTATGCTTTAGACTACACTTCTGTGGGTTTTGTGATCATTGGAGTCCCTGGAAGCCTGTAATTTAGTTACCTATCTCAAATTATCAGAAAAGAACATAGAACAGGGTGGAGAAAACAAAGGGTTGAAACTGTTGTCCTGCCCCCTCAAAATTCTTTCTGAGCTTCAGGGTGAATTCAATTTAATGAAAAAAAAGGCACTCCCTTTTGGCTGGAAAAAAGAAATTTTAACTGGAGTCACTGACTGAATGTGTGTGTAAACAGTCAGTGATGCTGTGTGGGTATGTATGTATGTACACACACACACTTAGAAACACACACACAGACAGACTCATGCACAGATGGGTTAGGCAGATGCTGGAGTAATGCCTTTGAATAGTTCTGCTAATTTGGTCTGATAAATCAGCTATGCTTCCTGTAGGGCAATACAATATTCTTAAATTAGTATTTGTCACAGAAATAATTTGTAGGTAAGTAATTTTTTAATGTAAATCTTTGCTGTATCCCTGTTAGGTAGGTAAAGCAAAATTCCCATTTTCTCTATAGTTTAAAATCACATCCTGAGAAGTTAATTGTAAATTTGGTTTCCTGATTTAGGACCTGTCAGGCTGTGATTACTCTAACCATTCACAGCTGTGACAGAAGTCAACTGGAACAACAAATCAGTACCTATGAGCATTAAATCAGGCTCCCCAAAACTGAGCCCGTGTAGGAGACTGTATCTGTAAAGAGGTTGTATTGATATGCTATCAAATGATCTGGATTAGAATGTGGCGCTGTTTCTTTCTTGGTTTCTTAATCCACTAGAAAAGGTACCTCACAGAATTTTTTATGTTGCTTCTATGCATACCCATAAAGTTCAGGCATGTTCTTACTGTCTACGAATGATTTTAATTGCATGCAGTTTCATGATCATGTTATGGCAAGTGTAGTTGGATTCGGAGTTAGACTGTGGCTTTTCTTTTGTGCTCACATTGGAGGGAGTGCCCATGGCAACTTTGTCTGTGAATGAAGAAATTTGCTAGTTAAACAGTTTTGCTTCCTATGTGACTCATCAATTATTTTTTTATCTCTTTTTTTTTATTTTCTTATGCAGTAGGGCAGTGAGGTAGTTGAGTGTATGGTATGTACTGGAGATTAATACATTTTATACCAATAATGCTATACATCCGCACAAAAAATGCTACTTCTTTGTCTCCTTCTTTAGATAAAAGTAAAATTTGGACCAGAGAACAAATAACACTGAAGTAGAATCATGGAATCATAGAATCGTTAGGGTTGGAAAGGACCTTAAGATCATCTAGTTCCAGCCCCCCTGCCATGGGCAGGGACACAGTAACTGTAATAGTCTGCCTTTTTTTTTTTTTTTTAAGAGTCAGCCAATTCAGATCATGATACCATGATTCTCTTCAGCATTCATAAAGATAAGAAGAAAAGTGTATGTAGTATCATCAGACTTTTTTTGGCTTCGCAAACATCTGCTTGTCACCTCATCTGAGAAACCCTTTAAAATATTGATGGAAAATATTTTTATTGGGTTTTTTTTTTGTATTAATAGAGTTTTATGTCTGAGCTGGTAAATTTTCCAGCCACCATCGCTACCTGTTGCATTACTGTTTCCAGTTTGTACTGACTGGTTGACTGTGGAGCAGTCTTCCTGCATTACCTACTTACCATGTCTTTGTACTGAATTTTGTAAGTTGATCAGGTGAATCACATCACCTAATCACAGGTGCTTAGTGTATTTCAATCTTTCATAAGCTTTTCTCATTCCTATTTTGTAATTCCGTCCTTAGCAGCCATCCTCTGACTGCAAGGTTCACTTTGTTCAGACAAAGAAAATGAGACAAGGAAAGGTAGAGGAAACTTTCATAATAGAAAGTTTTATAAATGTAGTTTATATAGATGCATATGTATTTTTAAAGAACTTGGCTAAATGCTGACTTTGACAAAGATTTAACAGACTAGGAATGTGAAGTGTTCTGTAGGCTAACAATTTTAATGGGTTTATCTTAGACAGTTCTTCAGTTGTGAAGTGTCAGTTAATAATTTACCCATCCCAAGAGGCAGTGGAAGCAATCACATGCAGCAGCGAGGTACTGCTGGACCTGCTGCAGTGCTGCAGCTCATCCTGACTATAGAAATGTGCCACTGGATGCGACATCAGCACTGTGTCTGCACTTTGACAAATGAAGTCTTGTAAGAACTAAATAAGGCTTGGGAAGTTTGGAACGAGCAAATAGCTCTTCAGCTGATTTCTGCAGTAATGGATTACTGTAAATACCCACCTGCTGCACATCAGAGGGAAAACAGGTTAAAATGAAAGGATTTGGGTCTTTGGTGGAGCTTTGGGAAAAGATGGCTTTTTTTGGCTCTTTGGGGGTTTGGAGCCTTGTTTTATGGGTTTGGTTTTGTGGAGGCTTTTTTTTTTTGTTTTTGTTTGTTTATGTGTTTGTTTGGTTTGGTTTTGTTTTTGTTAAAAAAAAAACAAACCAGAAAACAAAAAAAAAACCAACAAACAACTCCCAAAAGATGAAAAATGTTTCTAAAATCCAGAGGTACAGTTAATCATGTTTACATGGTATTTGGAAAGTAAATGTTCTGGTCTGATGATGCATTACAGGAGCTGGAGTTTTCAACCAGAAATGTGGATATTTAAAATAAAAAAGCCCTGAAATATAGTACTTTTACCATCACCCTTTACCATGCAATTTGTTCAGATGCAGTTGTTAACATGAAATTGCAGTAGATTAAGCACTATTTATGGGAATTTTGTTCCAGCATTTACTCATTGAATTATCCTGTCCTACCAGGATGGTAAGTTTTGTAATTTGTTTTCCACTATATGAAGAATGTTTCTCCACAGATAGTCACTTTTGCATACATATTTATTTATTAGACATTATGCCATTCTAAAGATTTACAGTTATTTAATAATGATTTATTATAGTAATTTATTCTGCCAGCTGTGTCACATTTTTACTGGAATTTGTAAATCAAATGTATATTGAAATTCACTAGAAACATGCATTTTAGATTGTAATGAAATGTACTCCAAAATTGGTTTTAGAAGTGGGCAGCTATATGAATGAACTGTAACTTTCAGTTTCTAGTGTTATATAGCTTTTCCTCCACCTGTTTTATTTACTTGCCAGTCTTGGATGTTTCACTTACTACAGGGTTAGTGAATCTTTATGCTCCTGTGTGAAAAACCGTAGAGTCACTGTCTTTGTCCTCCAAGGCATCAGTATCAAATCATGCACTTGACCTGCAGTGACTATGTCACATTAAGGATTAGGAAGGCAACTTGACAGCAGTATCAGTGTGCTTCTAATTGCTGTCTCACTGTTGTAATAGAAAGTGCATGTATTGAATTTAGTGACTCGTAAGAGACACTAAGTGAAATTAGTATTTAAGGTGATAAAAAATGGAAGAGGGGTGCAGGGAGAAACCAACAGTATTTTTACAGTATTTTGTAAAACTCTCAAAATATTTTTTCCATGCTGTTTCATTTGCAGCTTAACTACAAACTCTACGTTTAGTTAATTTTAAAGCTGTTGTGAGGCATCAGGCTAGTAACATTCTTTCCAATTTGTAGTCTGATACCTGCTATTCTTGCCTCTTTGAAATCTGGCTGTGGGTGTGAAGTACTCTTTAAAATGCCAGCTCTATGTATCAGTTTCCCAGTAGTAAAAATCAAAATGAGATACTTCCTATCTTCTCTCTGTTGTCTCTCTTGATTATTCAGGCTATAAACCTTTCTAGACAGGAACTCTTTCTTCATTTTGTTTGTACAGCACCCAGCACAGCTGGAGGAGGGAGATGGGCTGAGCTTGGTTTTAAGTCTCTTAGACTTTGGTTTAATACAAATAGGATGCAGCTAACAACAATGAAGCTGTCTCTCAGTTCTTGTGTAAATCCTGTGATAAATTTGAGTGAAAACTCAAAATATCTCAGCTTCTTAGGGATATTTTGTGGGTTGGTTCTGATCTCTAAACCAGAGGATCTCTTGCCTTGTACCTTGTGAAAATCAGCTGCTGTGCTTGTGTATACAGTATGGGATCCAAGCTTGCCAGATAAGCAGTGATGCTTTCGTGTTTATCAAAGATCAGAAGTTCAAATGAGTTCAATGCAACATGTTATGATACTGAAACATTGCTTTTTCAATTTTTCTGAATATAATCTCATCATGATAATAAGTAAAATTGTCATGACAGAATTCAAAAGAGAGAAAGGATGGAAACTATAACATTTCTAAATGAGCAGGGATTCTAATTACTCTCTGTGAAATCTTGACTGTTAGAAAAACACATAAACAAAAAATCAATTTAAGTACATTCACGTACAAAAATTGTAATCTAAAACATAATAGTAAGTCATTGATTGAAAAAAAAAGTTCAGAAATTTATTTCCATTTCCTATATAGAGATGGGATGATTTTCATAGAGTGATTGCAGGAACATTCACAACAATATAGACACTGAGAGGTCAAGGTTCATTTCTTAAACAATTTTTTAAAAGATTAATTTTTTCTTAGAAACACTACATTATTAGACAGAAAACAACTGATGTTTTCTTTGATGCTTCCTAGATGTTCTTCTCACCTCAATTACCTTTGTACAGTTAGCTCTTTTGTTAAGTCAAGTGTATGACACTATATAGTCTTCTATGTGTTTACATTGATGCTTATCCTGTATTCCTTTAGGAAAGTGACCTGCAAAGCAAATAAACCTCCTTGTGCTCTGATTTTGCTTGGATTGGCAGGTTTGCAGTTTTTCTCATTTCTACTTCTATTAATCTTGTATGTGAGGAGGGAGTAAGTATATAGGAAAAGTTTTCATTGCTAAAATTTCTGCGTTGTTTTACTCTTTTAGTCGCTTTGAATTGAAACTCACTGAGATTTTTCTTCTTTAGAAGGATCAATCCTAGAGGATCAGTCCTCTAGCAGCAGAGAAAAAAAGGCTTTTTTTTTTTTTTTTTTGTATGTTTAAGTCACACTTTCTGCCCCTGTCCAAATGTGCTCCTGACAAATTTCATCCTTTAAGCAAAACAGGATATACCTGCCTGTCTTGCAGTTTTACTTCAGGTGCTAATTTTTTTGCTTCCAAGTGACAAGAGAATATTTTATTTTCAGGAGATTAAAAATCTTCATAGATGCTTACTGGGTTTTGCTTTATCTTGCTGTTTTAACATCAGAGTGGAGAGTGGAACACTTCTGTGCTATTTTAAACTTGTCAAGCTGCATATCACCTTTCAAGAAATGCTTACTCAGTAGCTCATCAGGAGGCAAAATCTTTTAAGAAGTTGTTTAGTAGCTTTGGACAACAGGTGTACAGACCACTGACATTCTCCCAGGTTATATCCCACCTACAAAAACCTTTCTTTTTCCTAAAGTGGAACTATTTTTTTCTTATCATTAACTTTTAACATGTTCACAGGTATCCTGGGAGTAAACTGAATGAAGGAGAGTCGATAGTTATCATGCTAGAATGATGCTGCACTATAATGGCCTTCTCTGTAGTTCTGTCTTTAGCATACAACCAGCTGATTACACCTGAACTAATGCTTGTAACAGGTTATTCTTTTTGCTGGTCAGTTTTGCTCATCCCAATGGAAACTGAAACAGTGAAAGTCATGTTGTGAAAGAGAGGGAGAAAGGGTTTAACTGCTGGTATGCTGCAGGTGCTGGGTGGGTATCACTGATCATTCTACTGTCGCGTTTCCCTGCCCTGGGTTTTTCTCCTCCTTCAGAGCATATTCATGAATAGGTCTGAATGTTCTTCCAGGGAGAACTTTCTTCACCTCCTATCTGCCAGGTCTGGGAGATATCCATTGATGCTAGTGTTCTTTCTCCAAATACTCCAAGTAACCATTCTGTTTTAGGGGTTATCACTCTTTCCTGTCATTGAACCTTGTCTATGTTTCCAAATGTATTTGACATAAAGAAGAAAAAGCTCTCTTGCAAAACTCACAAGTTTTTAAGGGACATTTATATACCCTACAGGAATTTGCAAGCCCAGTTTTCAGATTAAAAATAGTAAGAAAAGTAATTTAATCTCAGCTGATCCAGTAGTCCAATAGCTGAAGCTTCCATCTGGTATACAGTACAAGGCTGAAACATCCACATCCCAGGGATAAAAAGGAATAACAGGCATAGGCTTTTGTTTAGGACCCATTAGTACATACTGGGAGATTTTAAAAAAATCAGGCTGAAGTAACTTGAAAGTTTCTGCTTTTACTTATCTGGCTCCAGAAAGGTCTCAGGATTGTGCTGCAGAGGATGCAGAGTGTTTCAGTAAGGGGGAGGACACGTTAATTCTTCTCCATTGTACATGTAATAAAGTTAGTAGCACTACTGAAAGTGTAGCACAGGGTTTTCTTGCAAAGTGGTGGTGAAAACTGTTTTCATGCTTTTTAGATGCAGCTTAAAGGGCAGAGAGGGGTGCCCTGCATATGAGGGCTTAAAGAACAACACTGTTAGATGGAACACTCTCCACTGTCTCTTTTCCCGTTCTTGAACATCCATCTGACCTCATCCCTCAAATCCTTGGTCTTTCCATAACAGATAGACTTGTAGATGCTTCTTTGGTGCCAGCCTTGTAAGTCCATTGCAATTACTGCAAAAACAAAATCCAGTTTAGCCCTAAAGTAGAACTTTTAAGGTTCTTGTGGGTCAGATCATCCCAAGTAGGCTGTGTATGAAAGCCAAGTCTTTTTTAATTTTCCTTTAAAGCATATTTACCTCTTTCTCATCAACGCTCTTATTCTGTCTTCAATTGTGTGAATGGAGAAAACCCGCAAGCTTCAATTTCAGGTCTGGCTCCTACAGCAAACCAGTGTGGTTCATTTGTGGGTTGTGAATACGGGTTTGATTTGGCATAGACCTGTGGGTACTTTGGGGCTGGAGCACACACAGCTGTGGGTTCCAGATGTTTGCTATCCTGTATTAATGTGGCTTGTCTGTGAAACCATGGCATCCACAATGCTAAACAAAGGTCCACGCCTGTGGTGGTTTGGGAACTACTCCCAGCAAGAGAAATTCTGTTCTTTTAAAATCAGTAGGAACAAATTTACAGACATCCAGCTCAGAAAGGCTTAGATAATGTGAAAATCAGCTTATGAGTTTCATTTTAACAGAGATCCGGACGTATTATACATGAAAATTTCAGACACTTCATAATTTTGTGGTGTTTTGAAGGTGAAGGAAGGGAGTAACAAGCTATTTGCTTGTCTTAATGTCTTTGCTTGTCCTATGTCTTAATATTATAGGAGCTCAACCTCTTTAGCTCTCCTTCATTGCTGGCATAACCCATATGCAAATATCATAGTGTCATGGTTTAAGCCCAGCCAGTAACTCAGAACCACGCAGCTGCTCGCTCACTCCCCTCTCCTCCTTTTTCCTCCCCCAGCTTCTGGAGGGATGGGGAGGAGAATCGAAAGAATGTAACTCATGGGTTGAGGTAAGAACAGTCCAGTAACTAAGGTATAACACAAACCACTACTGCTACCACCAATGATAATAATGGTAAGGGAAATAACGAAGAGAATAAAACTGCTCACCAGCCCCCGACCAATACCCAGCCTGACCCGAGCAGTGATCTCACCCTTTTGGGTCACTGCCCCCAGTTTATATACTGGGCATGACATGCTGTGATATGGAGTATCTCTTTGGCTAGTTTGGGTCAGGTGTCCTGTCTCTGCTTCCTCCTGGCTTCCCCTCCTCTCTGGCAGAGCATGAGACTCAGAAAGTCCTTGGTCAGAGTAAACATTACTGAGCAGCAACTAAAAACATCGGTGTTATCAGCGCTGTTCCCAGGCTGAAAGTCAAAAACACAGCACTGCACCACCTACTAAGACGGAGAAAAATGACTGTTACTGCTGAACCCAGAGCACACAGAAACATGCTTTTAGTGTTTATATGCACCCAGTGTCTCTTCATCTACTATGGCAGCAATACAGAGAACATCTTTTCTGTGGGGTGGAAAAGAGAATTACATATCCTGATTTTCTTCCAGTGGTGCTGAACATTCTCACGTGTATTTGTGCTTAATAACTGCATGTTTTCCATGATTTTTTAAATTATGAGGCAAACTCATTTTTTTTTTTCCTGAATTGTGAATAAATTACTAATAGGAAGAATATTTTTTTCATTTTATGTTGAAGTCACTTCTTAAAAAATTTACCCAAACTATTGTCTGCACATTAACAGAATATGAAGTATTTTTAGATCAGTTTTTATTGTAAGCTTTGTCCCTGAAATCTTGTGATTTAATAAAGAAATGTCTTTGTACAGTGTCTTTAACACAACCTTTATCTCCAAAACACTGTGCAGAGTTAATAAAATGAAAAAGGTTTTTTTTTGTTTTTACTAGAAGTTAAGAGACATAGACATGAGAACAGAGACATATTGTTTGCAGATGAAGGCTGAAAATGATAGAGAATGAGGGAGAGAAATGCAGCAGGGAGATTCCAGATGGCAGGCATTGCAGAGAAGAAGGTTCTTGCAGCCATGTTGGCCAGAACGTACAAAAGGATAAAAAAGGAGTCTGATGCCAAGCAGAAAAGCTGGAATATAGAGTAATGAAAGTAATATTGTAGGAAATTTATAAACATTTTTTAAATAAGTAAGTGTCCTTTCTTTTTTAAAAAAAAAGAATGAACGGAGAGCTGGATTTGTTTGTGTGCAATGATATTTCAGGTGAAAAAATGTTATAGAAGTTGAATTTTACTGATGCACTTTATACAGCAGGTGAGCAGGTTCATTTGGGGGGGGGGCATGTTTTCAAACAAAATAGTAGCTTGTAAGTATTTAAAAGTTTATTGAGTCTTACTGCACTTCTGAGTATCTTATAAATTATTTAATTGTCTGATGGATATGTGGCTACCTAACTATAGGTCATGAAATATGCACTGTTCCTCTAATACACTGGAGGGAGACCTGTTTATAAAGTATTTAGTATTGGTTTTATAATGCACTGTTGTCAACAGGAGACCATGAAGCTCAAAGATCAATCTCATTTTGGCCCACAGTATTAATGCTGCTTTATGAAACTCTGTGACAGGTCACTTAGACAACAGCTCTTAATGAAAGGACTATGTGCCAGTGTGTGGTTGTGTGACTGTTAGTAAGGCATACTTCAGTCGCTGCCAAGGCTGCAGATGAATCTCTTTGTCCAAGTCCCTGAGGTGACTTTGTGGCTGCTGCTACTGCTGGCCAGGTGATGGAGCTCATCATTTCCCCAGTCCTCCAGAGAGAAGTGAGACAGAGGCTGCAGAGATCTTGCTAATGCAGTTTTTTCTAATTGTCCAGAGAGCTACTAGGACACTGGGCAGTTCAGGCAATTCTGTGTACTGCAAATGAGCCAGTAATTAGAAAAACATAGCTGCTCTTAATTCAGTCTTGCATTTATGCGTGAAGTGCCTTTTCAGCCATCTAAAATTCAGCTGTTGTATAAACCACCAGGTTTTTTAGGTCAGTTATTTCATTATGACGAACTTACATTTTAGACACCAAATAATTGTTACTAAGAAGTGACACAATAGATTATATTATTGAATAATTAGGTCGTAAGCTTAGCCTGCCCTTAAGACCTTCAGGCTATTGTGGGATCCGAAGACCTTGGTTGTTATCAAGACAGTTTACTAAAAGGATAATAATGAAATTGACTAGCAGAGGATAAATGGCTTTTTAAAGGTCTTGTACTAAACTAGTGTCCAGCAGACAGTTCCCACAGTTACAGGATGCTTTTCAGAAAAGCACAGCAAAACTTGCTGAGTTTAATAATATATTAAAAATATAAACCTTGCTTAACACCACATAATCAATAACTGAATGATGCTGTAATATAGTAGTACACCTGTATAATAGTATAGTGATAACCTGTGGATGTAAACACATTTAAGGTGTTTTGGAATTTTTTTTTAGAATGAAATGTTTGAATGATCTTTCTTGATGACTTAACATGGGTTGTTGTGTTGTTGTTTTAACAGTTGCTGATAACTTGCAGCTATTTCTGTTGAATCCTGAACTTACATCTTAGCAAATAATACAGTTTTGAAATATTTTATTTTAAAAGTGAAATGCATTTACTTTTGTGCTATACATCTTTCTATATTATGTGGCATGTCAGGTGCCCTCTCTTCTTAAAATTCCTTTTAAATCAAAACAGAATGTCTGAATCCTGCTGTTATTTTAGTGGTGGGCCATACAGGCATTTCATTAGATGCATAGTTAAATTAAAGTGTCTTGGAGCTTTTTGTTTCTAGTTTACTTTGAGTCAGATTTTCATACCTTAACATGGTTATCTTTTTGGTATAAACAAGCAATAGTTTTGTGTCAAAAAAAGACACCAATGCAAACAGATATGAAATGAAGATGTGAAATGCGCAGAACAAGTTGCTCTCTTTACCTGTCGGCAAATTAAGGTGTTTGCGCCAAATTTTTGCTAGGCATATAAAATTCTTCTGAGAAAAGCATGAGGGTGTTTTTCATAGAATCATAGAATAGTTAGGGTTGGAAAGGACCTTAAAATCATCCAGTTCCAACCCCCTGCCATGGGCAGGGACACCTTACGCTAAATCATATCACCCAAGGCCTCGTCCAGCCTGGCCTTGAACACTGCCAGGGATGGAGCATTCACAACCTCCCTGGGCAACCCATTCCAGTGCCTCACCACCCTAACAAGAAAGAATTTCCGTCTTATATCCAACCTAAACTTCCCCTGTTTAAGTTTTAACCCATTATCCCTTGTCCTATCACTACAGTCTCTAATGAAGAGTCCTTCCCCAACATCCCTATAGGCCCCCTTCAGATACTGGAAGGCTGCTATGAGGTCTCCACACAGCCTTCTCTTCTCCAGGCTGAACAGCCCCAACTTTCTCAGCCTGTCTTCATATGGGAGGTGCTCCAGTCCCCTGATCATCCTTGTGGCCTCCTCTGGACTAGCTCCAACAGTTCCATGTCCTTTTTATGTTGACGACACCAGAACTGCACACAATACTCCAAGTGAGGTCTCATGAGAGCAGAGTAGAGGGGCAGGATCACCTCCTTCGACCTGCTGGTCACGCTTCTTTTGATGCAGCCCAGGATACCATTGGCTTTCTGGGCTGCAAGCACACACTGCTGGCTCATGTTCATTTTCTCATCAACCAACACCCCCAAGTCCTTCTCCGCAGGGCTGCTCTGAATCTCTTCTCTGCCCAACCTGTAGCTGTGCCTGGGATTGCTCCGACCCAGGTGTAGGACCTTGCACTTGGCATGGTTAAACTTCATGAGGTTGGCATCAGCCCACCTCACAAGTGTGTTGAGGTCCCTCTGGATGGCATTCCTTCCCTCCAGGGTATCAACTGAACCACACAGCTTGGTGTCATCAGCAAACTTGCTGAGGGCGCACTCAATCCCACTGTCCATGTCACCAACAAAGATGTTGAACAAGACCAGTCCCAACACCGATCCCTGAGGGACACCCCTCGTTACTGGTCTCCAGCCGGATGTTGAGCCATTGACCACAACTCTTTGTGTGCTGCCATCCGGCCAGTTCTTTATCTACCGAGTGCTCCACCTATCAAATTGATGTCTCTCCAATTTAGAAACAAGGATGTCGTGTGGAACAGTGTCGAATGCTTTGCCCAAGTCCACGTAGATGATGTCAGCTGCTCTACCCCTGTCCATCAGTTCTGTAGCCCTATCACAGAAGGCCACCAAATTGGTCAGGCAGGATTTCCCCTTAGTGAAGCCATGCTGGCTGTCACCAACCACCTTGTTGTTTTTCATGTGCCTTAGCATGCCTTCCAGGAGAATCTGCTCCAAGATTTTGCCAGGCACAGAGGTGAGACTGACTGGTCTGTAATTCCCCGGGTCATCCATTTTCCCGTTCTTGAAAATGGGGGTTATATTTCCCTTTTTCCAGTCATCGAGAATTTCACCTGACTGCCATGATTTCTCAAATATGATGGACAGTGGCTTCGCAACTTCATTTGCCAGCTCCTTCAGGACCTGCGGATGGATCTCACAGGACCCATGGACTTGTGCACGTTCAGATTTTTAAGATGGTCTCGAACCAGTTCCTCTCCTATAGTGGGCGCAAGGTCTTCATTCTCACAGTCCCTCCATCTGCCTTCCAAGACTTGGGTGGTTTGGTCAGAGCCTTTGCCAGTGAAGACTGAGGCAAAGAAGTCATTCAGAACCTCAGCCTTCTCCAAATCCAGGTTAGCCAGTTGTCTTGAGAGCTTCTTGAGGGGGCCTACATTCTCCCTAGTCTGTTTTTTATTTGCTGTGTACCTGTAGAATCCCTTCCTGTTATCTCTAATACCTCTAGCTAAGTTTAATTCTAACTGAGCCTTAGCTTTCCTAACCTGGTCCCTAACTTCCCGGACAACATCCCTGTACTCTTCCCATCCACCTGTCCTTGCTTTCACTTATTATAAGCCTCTTTTTTCATTTGAATTTTCCTCAGGAGCTCCTTATCCATCCAAGGAGGTCTCCTGGCCCTCCTGATGCACTTCCTTCTGGTTGGGATGCAACACTCCTGAGCTGGTAGCAGGTGATCCTTGAATATCAACCAAGAGTCTTGGGCCCCCCTGCCCCCTAGGGCTGTATCCCATGGAACCTTACTAAGCATGTTCCTGAAGAGGCCAAAGTCTGCTCTCTTGAAGTTCAGGGCAGTGAGCTTGCTGCACGCTCTTCTCACTCTCCTGAGGATCTCAAATTCAAGCATCTCATGATCACTGCATCCAAGGCTGCCCTGGAGCATCACATTTCCAACAAGCCCTTCCCTGTTGGTGAGCATGAGGTCAAGCATGGCACCTCTCCTTGTTGGCTCCTCTATTCCTTGCAGAAGGAAGTTGTCTTCTACATAATCGAGGAACCTCCTGGATTGCTTGTGCCGGGCCGTACCATCCTTCCAACAGATATCAGGGTGGTTGAAGTCACCCATGAGAACAAGGGCCTGCAAGCGTGAGGCTTTTCCTATCTTTCTATGGAGTGCTTCATTGGCAGGTTCTCCTTGATCAGGCGGTGTGTAACAGATCGCCACAGTAATGTCTCCCATAGCTATATTCCCTTTAACCCTGACCCACAAACTCTCTGTGGACTGCTCACCTGTCCCCAGACAGAGTTCCATACTCTCCAGCCCATCCCTAACATAAATAGCAACTCCCCCTCCCCATCTGCTGGGCCTGTCTTTTCTGAACAGCCTGTAACCTTCCATTCCAACACTCCAGTCATGGGAGCCATCCCACCATGTTTCTGTGATGCCTATTATATCATACCCCTGTAGACGTGCCCACATCTCTAATTCCTCTTGTTTGTTCCCCATGCTAGGGGCATTTGTATAGAGGCATCTGAGCCGAGCTCCAGCTGAAGCTGGCTCATTGGCTGGAGCAGCTGGGATATCTCTACATTGCTCCAAGCATTTATTATAGGTTCTGGCAACTGACTGGGTGTGTTGGAATGGAATGATGCCCCCTCCCCCAACACATCTAGTTTAAAGCGTCCTTGACCAGTCTGGCAAGCCTCCTACCAAAACTGCTCTTTCCCATCAGACCAGCTCCACCAGCCCCCACTAGACCTGGCCTACAAGCTTGGGTCCCGTGTTCAAGACACCCAAACCCCTGACTATGACACCACCCTTTTAACCAGTTATTAGCCTGGCTAATCCTCCTAGCTTTTTTTACGTCCTCCCCTGTATCGTGGAGAATTGATGAAAAGACTGTCTGAGCTCCAGAGCCCCTAACCACCTCCCCCAGGGCTCTGTAGTCCTTCTTTATGTTCCCCAGGCTACTACTGTCAAAATTCCTAGCACCCACATATATCACCAGGAGTGGGTAATAGTCCGTGGGACTTACTAGAGCAGGCAGCCTCTCTGCCACATCCCTGATCCGTGCCCCAGGTAGGCAACACACCTCCCTTGAGACGGGGTCTGGCCGGCAGACAAGTGCTTCTGTCCCTTTCAGTGTAGAGTCCCCTACTACTATGACCCGCCGCTTTTTCCTGGCAGCACCAGTAGAGATCTTCTTTACCAGTGCATCAGCCGGCTGTTTCTGGCTCGAGTGCGTTTCCTCATTAGCCCCCTGCAGGACAGCAAAGCGGTTCTGCGTGGAGACAGGGGATTTAGGGGGAAGCCCCTCGCTTTTGGTTGTCCTTTTCCTTCTTTTTTTTGTTTTTTTTTTTTTTGTCACTAATTCCCAGCCTCCCGGGTTAACGGTCTCCTTCTTTCCTTCATGAGGTAGAGGTGAACCTCGAGGCCCCTGCACAGTTTGGGCCTGGAGCAAGCATTCCTGCTTCCTCTCAGCCTCCCTGACATCTCGCAGTCTATTAACAGCACCCCGCAGCTCAGCCACCTGCTGCAGGAGGACCTCCACCAGGGAGCACCGAGTGCAGCCCTGCCCATTGCGCACCCTCCCCTCACCAGACCAGTGCAGGCACTCTCTACACGCCGAGCTCTGCACTGCAGCCTCCCCTCTCACCGGCTCTGTCTGGGTGCCTACGCTGCCACCGCCGGGGCAGCCAGAGCAGAGCTCCCGGACCGGGCCCTGATCATACAACGAGTGCTCACCATGCCGCGCAAACCGCCTCGACCCGCTCTGCTCGCCGCCCTCCTGCTCGCTCGCGCTCCCTGGGGCAGGTTTTTACCCAATCAGGGCTGGTGCCGCTGCTCCTGGCTCCGCCCCGTGTGAGTCAGCTGCTCGCTCTCGTCAGCTGAGCTGCTGGCTCCTGGGCAGGTCCTGTCGAGGACTTGAGGCTCCCTCGGTGGCTCTCGTCGCTCTGAGTTGGGGCTCCTGGACACGGATCTCCCCCCAGCTCCGGTGTTGAAGGCGTCCTCTCTCGAGCTACTCACCTCAGCAATATTTCGGGTTTTTTTAATCTTATTATATCTACATATAGACAGCAGTTATTGCTAGTTAAATGCCATGCTCATGAGTAGAATAGCTTTTAAACATAATTACTGAGAAAATTTAATGGGCACAATCAACAAACTGCTATTGGCATTAGGTTTTATGTTTTTACAAGGTTTTTATCAAGTTACTTGTTTTTGTAACCTTTTGCATCCTCCATTTCATCTACATTTTGTCATTGACATATGTGTATCCACTGTAATCATGATTCTTTGATTCTCTCTGCTTCACTAGTCTACTCTGTTTTGAGCAGGCAAATTAGTGTAGTTGACATACCTCCCCTACAAAGTAGGTTGAGAAACATAGATGTGATTTTCCATTTAAAAAGTGTTTCAGGTGACCTAAACTCCAAATATTAGCTTGTTTAAATAACAAAACAAAACACAAACCAAAAGATGTAAACATAACATGAAAACAGAAGTATATATTATTCATCATCCATAGCTAACAAGAACTTTCCTCTAATTTGGGACTGTAGTGATAGGACAAGGGGTAACGGGTTAAAACTTAAACAGGGGAAGTTTAGATTGGATATAAGGAGGAAATTCTTTCCTATTAGGGTGGTGAGGCACTGGAATGAGTTGCCCAGGGAGGCTGTGAATGCTCCATCCCTGGCAGTGTTCAAGACCAGGTTGGACAAGGCCTTCGGTGAGATGGTTTAGCGTGAGGTGTCCCTGCCCATGGCAGGGGGGTTGGAACTGGATGATCTTAAGGTCCTTTCCAACCCTAACTACTCTATGATTCTATGTTCATGTTCATTCTCCAAACCTGCAACTGGCCATCTCTGACAACATTTACACTGTGATCATGTTAAATAATGAAGGACAGCATATATGGATGTCACTGTCTTGTCTGTGTGCTTATTTTTTCTGAATTTGACTATTCTTTTGTTTCTGTAACTTGTTGAAACATAGTGGCTGAGTGACTAAAATTCTGTTGATCTCCACTTGATAAAGTTTTTGTCTGCTGGCAATAGGTCAGAGTTGTCACTTACTTTTTGCTAATGTTTTGTCACAGCAGTCTTTCTTAGGGTTTTGTGGTATGGGGGTGCTCATGCAGAGTTTGGCAAAGATATGATTAGGATCAGTTGTAATGTAACAGCTTGCTAGGAACTGGAGCTTTCAGAGCAGGAATGTGCACTTTCAGATTCATAATCAAAAGTTTTCTTTGAGCATAAAAATCCTGTCATGTCATATAATGTGTAATAGGAAAAAATAAAATCTATCTAAAAAAATAAAGATAAATAACCGAATTAGAGTAGACTAGGGTTTGAGGATATGATTTTTAATTATAAGTGAAAACTTTACTGATGTTGAACAATTCTGCCATTTGTTGACTGTCTGAAGATCTGAATGCTAAGAACTTTTGACCTGAAAACTCTTCCTAGGGAGGGGGAAAAGACCATATATATATATAAACCCTATATATATGTGTATATATATATATATATATATATTAAACGGTATATATGTGTACATGTGTGTGTATATATATTATATATATATCTGTGGACATTTCCAGGGTCTGTGTGGATTAGCATGCATATTAAAATGAAAAACAGATTCCTTTCATGCACAAGACTTTTGATAAGGTAGGGAAGGATTCAACAAGGACATTTGGAACAAAGGGGACTAAAAAGTATTCAGTCTCATTGTTGCATGATGACATAATCAGCCCTATGCCTTTTGGTTATAAGTCAGAAGTTGCCTATTAAAGCTCAAATGAAAATGTTTTACAAAGTAAGGATAACAGGTTTCAGAGAAAATACAGTGCTGCCAATTTTTTTTTTTTTTCTGTAGGATATGGAAATTTGGGTGAATTATCTGTTCAGAGGAGGTTTCCTTTATTACCATGCCCGCCCCCCCCCCCTTTTTTTTTTTTTCGTTTTAGACATCTGCTAAGATTCCATAGGGTCTAACAGATGTTGTAGAGTGAGTCCCTTATACAATTCTTAGGGAGAAGGGGATGATAAAGAATGACATTTTCACATTAGAATCACCGCCTCTCTGAATATGACCATCAGGATAGCTTTGTATAATTTTCAAGTATACTCCTGATAAGCCCAATTCACAACTTCATTGTTATCCGTGGGCAAAATGTAAGCATGGTTGTTACAGTCTCTGCTCACACATTATTGCAATGATAAATAGAAGAATTCTCACTTACAATACTTTTTGAAGATTGTATGGAATATTCAGTTATAAAGTGTCTTTAAAACAACTCAATTTTATAAGATGGCTTGTTTCAGCACAAGGAAGGGCTGATTGTCATGCGATGTAGAGGACCATTTTTATTATTTTGGCAAGAACAGGGACAGTTTTGTCCTGACGAGCTATTAGATGAATACCAGAATGTGTCACATGAAAAACCACTGATCTTTAACCCAGTTATCTACTTAACCAAGCCTAGAAATGAATAGTGAATAAGGGAAGAGCAAAGGCCAGTTTACTGTCATTACAAATTACAGAAACTGTTAACATCTGCAGCAGAATGAACTCTGGGAATTACAGGTACTATGCAGTAAGTCAGTTGAGAGTACAGAGATTTATAAAACTATCTATACCTATATGAGATTACCAACTCTGTATGTCATGTGTGTATATTGTTACTATTGAAATTTTGAACATTTGCATAAAAAGGCATAAAGATTTTCTGAGTCTTTTTCTGGCTCATGTAATGAATCCTGAGAATGAGCACCAAATGTAAGGAATGTTCCTTTAGAAGAATCAATTGATAGTTATCATTAAATAGAAACATGTAAGCACTAAATCGACAGAAATAATAAATCTGGGCTCACTGTTTTATCCCCCCCCCCCCCCACCTCCCCCAGAGTAGTCTTGGGGACACTGCTGAGTGTACAGTTAATATAAACATTTATACTGAACTCCTAGATGTTTGAAAAACAAATAATGTAAAGATCAGTAACATTTTAAAATGATCAGTTATGGGAATTAATGCTTACAGAAAAGCACCATTCTTTCTTGCCCTGCTAGTAGAATCGCATTGTCTCCCTGCAGTCTTGTTAGCTCATACTAACTGAAATGCAAATTCTTTCCAACTAATTGGACCTCGTTGAACGTACATGTACAGTACATAGTTATATGCATGTAGTTTTTTTTTTACTAAATTCCTCTGTAATTATTTTCTTGATTAATATCTAAAGCAGAGACGTGGAAAAAAAAAATCTCCTTAAAGAGTTTACATATTATTGAACATTAAGAATATAGTAACTGTTGCATGTTTTAACAGCTTAATTAATAATATAGAATAATTGGAAGAAGAAGAAGAAAATATTTTTTTCACTGTTAGTCATTTTGAACTATTTACATTAACCCTTTGACTGAATTAATTAACACTTAAATGATCAGAATAATGGAATTTAGAAAAAATAAGATATGCTTACATTATATAGCACATTCTGCTGGAGAGCTTTTCTTACTTTTCAGGCATCACTTGGGCTTTCCATAATCACCTTTCCTATCCATTCTTGCTATATGTTGCATTTCTATATCAGTAGTTTTAAAAGGAGAGACAAATTCAACAATGTTGTATTTTTAAAAATTTGTATTCACAAAAAGGTTCACATGTAATTGTCTTTCATAGTAAGTAATAAGTATTAGTTAAAATGAAAAGAAAGAAAAAATTCCTCTTAACCTCACATACAGTTCACAAAGCACTTAAAATTCTCAAAAAACACAAGTAGACAACTGCAACTGCACTCTATTTTAAGTTCCGTTAGAACCTGGATTCTGTAGCCACCTCTTCTATTCAGCACCCGGGTATTCCCAGGAGCTGAAAATGTAAAATAATTTCACAGATCCTTTTATCTTTCAGCACAAATGCCATTGGATAGCAGTGAAATACTTGCAGAACATATTCATGATTAAAAATCTATTGAAAATGAGATTTTTTTCTTTTAATGCTTTTAAAAGGATTTGTTTTAAATGCTGTTAGAGCCCTTACCTTGTCTATACTGCTTCTGATTCTCATATTAGTTAGCCAAAGGGGAGAGAAAAAATAAATACTGTTCTACTCAGTTTGTGCCAAACTTGTATACTAACAAGTGGTTCCTGTGCTTCCCATAAATTATTTGAAGAATATGTCTGCCTGGAAAGGAATTATAGCAATTACCAGGGGTGATAGACTACAAAGGAACGTACTGGGTTCTAAGCCTAGGTTCTGATTATTACAGTACCTGTAAAATTTCATATCAGTTTTGTTTCTTTTTTTTTCTTTCTCCTCCCCCCCCCCCCCGCTTTACAGTTACAGGCGTCTTAAACTGCTACTGTAGGAGGTATATTTCTGTTGCATTTTCCCTGTAATGATTACTTTTATCTTCTTAGTGACTACTACTTTTCACATACCTCTCTGAAATTCAATAAGTATTTCTTTTCTTGGTTTTATATGCTGGCATATTGCGCCAAACAAGATGCTATGTAGGCAACGTAAATTTAAGGATGAAGCGAGCTGGGCTGGAACTGGCAGACTAAATTTTGTTTCTTTTCTGTCATGTTACTTAGTGAAGGTGGAGATATTTCTTTCTTTAAAATGTTCTGAATCTGTGATGTAGAAGTCACGCATCTGACAATTAAATGGTAGTCCTCCTTTGATGCAGTGATCTGAAGCTGCTTAGATTTCATGTAAGGTTGTAGCATTCTGGCCAAGATTTCTGCTTGGGAAGACTAGATTTGGATGTATTAGCTAGTCAGCCTAATAACCTTGTACAGACTGTATTGATTTTCTAGGAGAGAGTTTATGAACTAAATAAACTTTGAGTTGGTGTCTTAATAAACTGCTTCTCTCAGTCTGTCACATTTCGTTACTGAGCTCTGCAGTTTAGGGGAAAAAAAGGCTAATTCTGTTACAGATTGTTCACAGCAGGGTCTCCAAATTAGCCCTTTGTTTTGTAATGCCACCTTGCTTGGGCTCGCTTTGAGCACATTTCTCAGTTTTACCCTAATGAGTTGCAACACTGATAATGTGGCTGATGATCTTTCATTGATTTCACTATCACTTGCTTGTCTGGTAATTGATCCGTTGCTGAGCCTCTAGTTAATTATATAGGCTTTGACATGGCCCGGTCCACCGGGAATTTCAAGTCTTGCAGAATAACAGTTTTAATAAAAGAGTCTATTACTGCAGGTGCTTGCTGCTGCATGCCAGTTGATTGTGTGTGTGTGTGTGTGGTGTGTTCATGTGCGTGCATGCGTGTGTGCATGCATGTGTGTGTGTGGGTGGGTGTTTTTTGTTCTCTGGGAGAGGAAAGGACTGCAGGACAAGAAAAAGAACGGGGCGGGGGGGTAAGAGATGGAGATAAAGACAGCAAGCGAGAGCACGCAAGAGATGCAGAACGGAAAGGAGGAAGCTTGCTATTGACAGTGTCCTTAAGCCTCCCACAAATAACTGCCATTAGTGGGAAGGTCAGGAGCTGAGCATGCAGCTTGACTGAGGCACTGAGTGCCACTTCAGAAATGAAGAGGCTGGCAAATTTTAGAGGGAGTTTGAGGGGCTAATAGCTAGCTGTAAAGGTACAGCCACTGTTGGCACAATTGGCTTCTAAGTGTCATTCTCCCCTCCCCAGTAGAGAATATTTTTATTGACCATAGGTGGACTTAATATATTTTAAGGCAACAGTTCACGGAGTTCTTGCTTGTTTCTTCTTGGATATTGAATTTGCTGCTTTTGAGACTTTTTTTTGTACTTAATGGTGCTGAACTGGAGGAAAGTTTAACAGAAAAGCTTTCAAGAAATGTAGGGTCTAGAGGGGAAGGCACATTTGTGTCAACACAGTGTACATCTTCTCATCTTTTCTCATTGCACACTAATGACACAGAGCTGCCACTGAAGCTCTCTTCTGTTTCTTTTGTTGTTTCAGAGAGTGAGGTGTATTGTTATTCCTGAGTTAAGAAAAAAGCAGTGAGTGCTACATTTGTCCTCCTAAATTTGTAGATTTTATGAGAAGATGAATGTTCCTTATATTGGGAAGGATAGCTTTTTTGTCCCTTTTTTCTTTTTTTTTTTTTTTTTTTTTTTAATGCCGTGGCATTTTTTGTGAGATTGTATGAATTTTGTTTTACATTTATGAAGTTTGCAGAATTACAGTTTCTTGTCTGTATGTAAAGGATGAAGTGGGTAAGAGAATGTCTCAAATAAGATTCACTTTAAAAAGCCGTTGTAATTAAAACCAGTACTGTGGTAGTATTATTTATCCTGGTATATTGCACTGTACCGTAAGTACAGAAGAACAATCTCAAAGGAAAAATACTGTTTCTTTTGCATTACTTCTTAACTGTATGGAACTGGCTTCTTTTCTGCTGTGATTCATTTCTTTGTTCTTTACAATTTGAAAGGTGTATCGTATCTGCTTCAACCAGCTACTTAAAAAAACAAAACAAAACAAAAAAACCCTACTTTTGATCTTTTGGGGGAGGGGAAGAAGCGGCTAGCTTTTTCATTTTTCTCTTCTTTCTTGCTCATGATGCTGCTTAAGACACTCAGCAGTGGGCAAGGAAGGAGAGTGGTATGAGATGAAATGTGCATGTGACTTTCTGGTTTTATTTCAAAAGGAGTTGGATCATGTCTTTTTTCCCCTCTTTGGTAAGAGTTTTATTTGGGATAGGAACCGACTATCCCAGGGTTCTTGTCTGACTAATATTTAAAAAATAACCAGACCAACTTTTACGTTTTACTCCTGAGTGAATATTGACTGCTGTATTTAAGAGTAATTGCTTGCTTGCTTGCTTGCTTGCTTGCTCCTTTTTCTGTTTTGTTTTTTTTTTTTTTTAAAGAAAAAAGGTTTGCTAATTCTGTGTGGTAGGCAAGTGTCAGATATTACATGCTGTACTTGACAGCATTGTTGAGGAAAAGCAGAGAAAGACAGGGAAAGGGCCACAGCCTTTTCTTTCTCCCAGTTCACTCAGATCATTGTGCTACTTAGAGAGAATGTGCGTGTGTGTGTATCTGTGTATCTGTAGACTGAAGGGTTAGTGCAGGATGTCATTTGGTGCCTGACAGTGGAGCAGTGCAGTTGACTCTTTGCTCTGCTATCCAATGACATCCAGTGGCTGAGAGTTTGAAGCTGATGGTTGGGTCTCCTTAGTGCTGCATGCACACCTGACAGGCAGCTGTTAAACTGAGCAAAGGCGAGCTTGGGGAGTTACAATCTATGCATAAATGATAGGGGTCTCTCTGCTGAAGGTGCGAAAGAAGCTCTGACCCTCTCCCCTGAATCCCCCCCTTCCCAAATGAAACGCACAGTGCAGCTAGCTTCTTAACTACACTACACTCCTGCTACTGGCTGCCAAGAGGCTCAAAAATCCACCTTCACTTTTCAGTCAGAAGAGGCAGAAGTGGATGTGAGAGACAGACACACACAGAGACACAGAGAGCGAAAGAGGGCAAGAGACTTGACTTTAAGAGACTCCTGCACTGACAACTCCATGCAGTTCGGAACAAGAACGGCAGCGACCGACTCTGGTTTCATGGGGACATGGCAGAACACTGACACTAACCTCTTATTCAGAATGTCCCAACAGGTATGTTACTTTTGTTTATTTTGAAAAATGGCATTTTTGTGCTTTTTTTCCCCCCTCTTTTTCTCTTTCTTTTCATGTTTCATTTTTGTTTCATTCATCACTACATAGTTAGCCTCTGAACTGTCATAACTATGTCATTGGAATGTGCACGGTTACTTCATTGCTTCCCTAAGGGCTCCTTTTTAAAAGGGGAAAAAATATTAAAGCTTTAAGTAAAATCAAGGCATTTGTTTTAAAGTTTCCGAATAGAGCTTTGCCCTTTGTAGTAACAGTGTTTTTCTTTCTTTGTTTGCTTTTGTTTTGTTCCAGTCTTCTTCCCCTTGCTCTCTCAGTGTCCCATAAATAAAAGTATCTGCTATCCCAGCAAAACTCCTCTCTTTCTCCGAGTATATAAGCCCCCAGATCAAACTGATACTAAATTTAGGGGGCCCCTCAGAACAGAGTAATCGACTTCATGTGGCAGAACACAGTATTATTCAGAAGGAAAGATCCGCGAGCCGTCCTGCTGGAGCTGCTGCCAGCACGGAGCTGAGGGTCGTTAGAGGAGACAGTTTCAGTCCTCCGGTCCCTCTCTGCTCCCGCTCCCTCTCGCTCCCTCTCCCCCCTCTCTGTGGAGCTCTGCCTTGGCGTCCTCCCCAGAGCTGCTCCTTCACCGGGGGCCGCGTTTAAGGCATCTTGGTATGCCGGTTCTGACGGGAAAGTGAAAATGTTACTCCAAGGCCAGTAATAACTGATAATTAATCACAGGAGCCAGTGTCTCTGTACCATGCACTTGGTGATACGCACCCTGTGTGTTATAGCTAATCTTGCACAATTGCTTGGCTCTTCTGGGTGAAGGGAAGGGGGGTTGGCGGGGAGGGAGTGAAAGAGAGGGAAAAAAGAAAAAGGAAAAAAAAGAGAGAGAAACTTTTCAGCTTGGAAGGGCTCAAGCAGGGGAGGGAAAGTTCAACCTGGAGGTTTTTAGCAGCATGACTCCCTACCAGGGGATGTTTTGCCTTTCCAAAAACTAGTTTCCAGTTATGATCTGACACTGACTGATAATAATTGAAATACTGTGTTAGCCAAAGAGGAGTTAGTAAATTATTTGTATATTAATATTAGACTTCTATTTAATGTCAGACATAGCATGAATGAACTCATTTACCGGAGGGGTGTTGTACTGTAAGAAAAGAGAAGGAAAGTAATTAGGTATTTATAGTTTATAGTAACAAAGCATGCCTGAATATTGGCCATAAAATGGTAATTTAATTTTAAAAAAAACTTTAAAGCCAAGTAAAAATCCAAAGCAGATAGTTAATAACCAGTAGTTTTCAGTGGATGACAGTTTAAGCAGTACAGCTCAGGACAGGATGAAGGCATTTGAATAAGGAATATTTTGATATATCCTGTAGAGGGACCCTGATTACTGCTGATACAGTATGCTGGTATAGAATGTAATCAACATAAGGCAAATAAGCAACTCTGTTCAATTTCCCATTCTTGAAAGTAAAAAAGTTCATTTCCTGGTAGAGATGAACATTTCAAATACACTGCTTGGCACTAGGAAGTGTGAACTAGTGCTGCAGTGCTTACAAGCCTTATCAGCTGTATGGATGTTTGTGATATGTAACATATTTGGTTGTATTGATATTGAGCAATAGCATGGAAACAGTTATTCAAATTACCTGCTGTATTCTTTTAGTAAGAAGTGAGATTAAATTTTTGGGGTGGAGAAAATGTTCTTACCGTTTCAGCCACAAAAGAGTTAACATAACTACTTCCAGATAACGATCAATTGATAAATGACAGTTGAACCACATAGATAGTGTTAGATTGCCTGTTTAGTATTAGACCTTTTTCAACAGATTTAGCCTCTGTGGTTTCTGGAACACTAGAAAATGTTTAACGCTGACAAAGAAAAGAAACAAAACTAAATAAAAGAGCATCACAATGTGTAAGGGGGTCAAATAATTGAGACAGCTAGCTCCTTATACCAAGCCAAACATTTATGCTTGTAAGCTAGGCTGTTTGGTTTCTATTTTCTTTTTTTTCTTTCTTTTTTTTTCTAATAATATTTTAAATGTACTTATTCTTGAGTATTAACTGGATTTTGAACATTACTGAACATGTGTGGTCATGTATTCTGTATAGAAGGAGAGAAGTAATGTACTAAATGATTATATGTGTGGTGTATGGTGCATCAGTGTGTATCCTTCCACTGGAACACACACACAGTAGCACTGCAAAGGTGGTAATGTCAAACAGATTTATTTTTTAAAAGTCTGTACTTAACATTTTTGTGTACTGTGTTAATCTCCTTGTCATATTTTGTTTGTTTGTTTATCATGTGCTAAACATACTCAGTCCAAATATGCTTTTATCATGCTTTTAAAAGGAGGGTAAGTTATTTTGCTAAATACATTTCTCTCCTGTTTAATTTTTTTGTACTATATTTCTGATTTGTTAGGGCTGTTACAACTTGCTAGCTTGTTTAAACTACAAGCACAGACTGTGTGCAAGTGCAGCTGCAAATTTGTGTCTAAGTGCCAGTATTTCTTTCTAAATCACTAAAATTTTGACTGTTGTTTTCTGTTACCTATTTTCATCCATTTTTAAGTTCCTTATTTTAATCCATGTTCTAGAAATGTAAGTATTTTTAAAATTTTTCCTGTGCTTTAAGAAAAATTGTTTTCATGAGTACAAGTACCATGAAGTTATGAGATGTACGTAACTTGCAAGGAAAGTTTGGCATGGTTTGAAAGAGCTGTTTAATGAAACTTTTCCAGCTATACATAGTAATGCTAGAGACATTTCTTTTAAAATTTTTAAGAATAATGCCAGCTTTCCACATGTTTTATAGAAGCAAACAAACCCAGAGACCCATCACTTTTCCTTGGAGTTGTAACTTAATGTCAAGCAGGTTTTTAACACAGGGATTGGAGCATGGCAAGAAGAATGATTTAGAACAAAACAAAACCTTGCGATCTGTCCCTTCTCTTACCTCTCAACTCACTGTACTGCTATTTGCATACTATAGGAATAAATAACTTTTCTCAGAACAAAAGGAAAACCTACTTCATTAGGACAAGGAACTCTGTCTTAGAAAAATTAGGACTGATTGTACAGGTTTGGACTATTAAAGGAAGTGTGATTGTATTTATTTTTGGTTTATTTTCTTAGAGAATGGGAGTGCAAAAAAGTGGCATCTCCACATTCCAGAGCAAATTAAGATTTTGGTGGGTGAAAGAAGAAGAGGAATAGTCTCCCAAATTACCTGTGAGGAGTTTATGACATGGCCACTTGGCTGCATTGTTCTGCCTACGCACCTTTTGTCCATGTAAAAGTATGTGATTCGCTTACAGAAGAATGTCTGATAACCTCAAAGGGCATAAATCTTAACTTTCAAAAAGGAGTGCTTCTTTGGGTTACTTTGATCAGTGACAGGTCAAGAATGAGCAGAAACCCCTGGCTTCTCTTCCATGCTCATCTGGTTTAGTCCAGGGCACCCACTGCCCATTCTAGTTCTGGCAAGGAGTTAACAACAGAAAAGAAGGTCTGGATTTGGTTAACTAAAAAAAGCAGGCTTTTGTGATTGTCTGCTTTCGTAAATGTTTTGTGTATTTGTCAATAAGAAATGTCATTTTTCTTCATCTGTTACCTTAAGGGCTGTAATGTTCTAAAATACTTTTAAGTCTTTTCAGAAATGAGACTGTAAGAGAAATTGTTGTAACCCACAGTGATGCAAAATGCCAAAGCCATGTACCATTTTGTTAAGAAAGAAGTATGTTTAATCCATTTCAGATAAAAAGGTAATAGGCTTTCCAGAAGCTTTTTATAATGTGAGAGTGAAAAAGCAGTATATCAGAATTATAAATGGGTCTGTGTGTCATTATATAGTAATTTAGGATTCACTCAATGATGTAACAAAATTAACAACATAATTTCATTGTGTAACTGTATCTTATTAAAGAACAACTGTCTGACATTCTCTTACAGTTGCTTTATTTAACTTCATGCAAATATTATTAGTAGTGACATTTCTCTATTGTGCATTAGATTCTCTCATTAGCATGATGTGTTAGTTATCACCAGAGAAATCACTTCTAGATAGGTGAGTGGGAAGCCAAGAAAACTAAAAATTAAATCAATGATGTATATTAATATAGATGCATCTGTTCACGAGATATATGGTACAGTAAATTCAGCTTTTTTTTTCTTCCTTGCATAAATGCATGCTTATTCCACAGAAACCTAAATAATGTTTACAATATGTGGAGTATTCATTAATAGTGCTAGAATTATTAAACTGTATACAACATGCACTGCCTCTTTTGAGATGTACTTGTATTCTTCAGTCTGATAGTTCCTAATGTTATTGTAGACATAGGCACATAAACTGTTTATTGAACCAGTATTTAAAAATAGGAGTGTAGTGTAATGCCTAATGGATTGAACATAGAAGCTTTTTAAATGTTCCTGTACTGCTGGTCACAGAGGTTGTATGCAGTTTTAATTAACTGTTTTACTGTAGCATGTAACTATTCTTTTAATTATATGTTTGCATGCAAAAAAAAGTTAAAACTTAATGCAACAACAGGCTATATTTCCATGCATCTCAATCTGTTATGAACATTTTGGGAGAAAGATGAACATTGGTAAAATGCATTTTGTAGTTTATGGTAGTTAACAATTGCCTTTGTCAGTGAGCATTAGAAAACATAATAATTATATTTAATATATATATTTTTATCACACCATTTTAAAGATTAGCTAACCCCAGGTGGGTTTTGGATTTTTTTTGTTGTTGTTCATGAAGAAGTCCATGTGCTAGTACAAATTCAGAAGCTTTGTCAGGTTACGCTGTCTCATTTCAGACATTTGCTTTACTTTTGGTATTTCTGTAAAGCATAGTTTAAACCTGTAATGGTTCATGTTATTTTAGAAAATTAAAAATGTTTGCATCAAGAATTTTGTGCTGCTTCTGATGCGCCTCAGAATAGAAGCGTTAGCACATAGTGTATATGACAAAAGCGCAGGATGTTTCGTAGGACATGCAGCACTAGACACACAAGTACATGCAGTGATAGATACATGGATATGTACGTGATACCTGATTAAAAATAAAAACCCTTTCTCGGTAGTTTCTTATACTGTGTTCAGTATTTACAGGAGAACTAAAACATAGCAAAACGTTTCCCATTCCTCTGTGTCCATATTAATCCTGCACATATATACATACAGTGTTTGAATATTTTTGTGCCATTGTATATTTTAGTTGATGATGTGCTAAGAACGCTGTCAGATCTTTGCTTAACTTTGAGATATGTATGCACAAAACTGTAAAATCTGCATGAAGCACTGAAGCATGTATTAAAGCAAGTGCTGAAATACATTGTGCAATAAGCAGTAGTATTTAACATTTTAAAATGCATAGTTTTTCTATTTTCTGTTTTTCTGCTTTTTATTTTTGTAGTTACTTATTCATGTATAGTTTTATAGGGATTTGATTAATGTAGTGACAGCACAGATTTGGTACATAACAGCAGCAGAGTCTCCTGCTCTTATGTCAGGGTTAAGAGCCAAGGCAGATCTTCCCTAACTAATTAGATGCTGAGTAAGGCATCTTAGTGAAGTTGGGGCAAAAGTGAATGGATCACAGCTGAGGCAAGATTGCAAGGACTGTAGTGATAGTGAAAGTATTCTGTTTGCCAGGTCATTGTGACACTGTGCGGATTGCAAAGGAACACACTGTTCACTGATACAGAACTGCCGTCATAAAGTACAATCAGAACAAAAGCCTTAAAGAGCTTTTACTTTTTACTAGGAATGCTCAAAATGTATGCTGTGTGTAGCTTGCTTTGCTCAGTTATTTTTTCTCAAACAATAGTGCTTGTGCTTTTTGTAAAAGGATTTGCCTTGTAGACTAATGGTTCTTCAAGTTAAGAAGAATTTCCAAACTTGGGGCTGCTAGTATACCCAGGAGGTGATGAATCATACTGGCTCAAGAAAGAGGAGGCTGAAACAGAGAAGAGAGAGGAAGGGAGAATTCCATTGTTGCTGTCTCTTAATCTTTTAGTTCAGAAAGAGAATCACTAATGCAGCTTTTTACTACAATTCAGAGAGAATAATGACAAAATTTCAGCATCTAGATAAACTGTAATTAAGGGATTTATTTTTTGCCCAGCCTTTCTGTAAAAAGGGGTAAACTCAAAAAAGCGTTTTTTTAAGTGGATATCTGTGTGTTTATATACAGTTTTTCAATGAGACAAAATGTATTCTTTAGCTTAACATCAGTCTGTCTAGCAAATGTCCAAAATAAGAGACTGTACATCAGCCTATGGACAGGCATCTGTTGCTTTGTTACTGCCCACCCCATTCATTATAGTAATGCACTAATGCCTCCTTCCCTTACTGAAATACTTGACAACTGTTTTCTAAATGATTTTCCTTCACTGACAAAGAAAACAGTGCCACTTGTATGGCTGTGTCACATAACGTTTTGTCATAGAGTCCATTTCTTGTGGCGGGTGGGGGACAAGCAGCTCAGAATTGCTTTGATCAGTGTGAACTTGCCAACAATGTACCATTGATGCTATTCTGACTCTCTCGGGAAGCCATTGCATCCCTGTCCTCTATCGATGATGCGTATCTGTGCACTTGTGCAAAGGAAAGGACAGAGTGTCATCTGCCACTTACAGAGCATGAGAGCTCAGAACTAAACATGACACGATTATGATCCTGCCCTTTGTTAGGTGCACAACACAGAAGTCAGCAAGCTTTTCTTATGAAGTGAATAATAAGTGATACTTTAAAAAGCTTTACAGAAAGTGAGAAAATTTATACTGGGGTTGTCATTAAACCTGTCACTGGCAGGTAAACTTTCTTTGGTATTTGAGATTATGTTTATTTGGAAATGGACCACAACATAGATACATCAGCAGAGATTCATGCTGCAGTCTGTCTACCTGTGCGTTTTGGAATATGCCCCTTATAGAAGAAATGCAATTGCATGGTGAATCTCTTTTTTTTTTGTGATACCTACTGCAACTAATGTTGAAAAGAGCTTTAATTGCTTTTCTTTTTCTCAGTAAATTTAGCAACTCAGGGAACAGTGAGACACACCCAATGAACACAATTTTTTTATTTGTGGTGGTTCTCTTTAAACTTTATTTAACCAGAATTCCAGGGAAGGAGAGAGATTACACGATTCTGTGCATTCCATAGTGTATTTCTTAAGGTTCAGTAACTGTAAAACACAATACTTCTGGCTTTGAACAATTTGAATGAAAATGTCATATAATGTAGCTCTTTTCAGATGAACAATTCAACATTTGGTGTGTACCAGTGAGAGGAAAATAGAACAGAAAGGATCATATCCTTACTGTGATCCAAGCATGTGTTTTCCATTCATGTCATTGGAGGCCCTGTCATGCATCAAGGACAGCATATAGTTTAGGTTCAGAATTGCAGATAACAGTGTATTAGCCTTCAGAGTGAGCTGTAACTAGGAGCTCAATTCTCTAAGCCTCCTATGCGTGTGTCACTTTTATGAAGCTAAATGTGCAGGTATTTTGCAAGTGGTACAGTGGTAAAGAAAGTCGCTCTTGTGTATTTAAATCTTTCCTATTATTTAGACACTAAGGATGAACATCATTTAGGGAAAAAAAAAAAAAAGGCATTGTTGCATTTTCTTAAATGCAGTCTAAGCATCACTTCCTGTTTTATCACATTTCAGAAATTAAACCATGTTCTCTGTTAAAAGTCTCTGGTCAGGTCTGAGCTTTTAGACATTATAGGCTTTTGTATTATTTTATGGATAAGTTACTGAAGGCTCAGTTTTTCAAGGGTTGCCCTGGAAAGACAGTGCAAAATTATGTTGCTTCCAGTTTGCCTCTGAAGTTTTGAATTTTTTGAACCAGATATCTCAAAATGCAATTGGGGCAGTGTAATTTGAAATGAAATAAAATTGAAGGAGAAATGTTTACAAGAGTCCTTGCTAACTAGAATTGCCAACTTTTCCATAGGAAAAGTACCAACACAGTAGGATAAAAGGTAATTTAATCAATAAAGTAGCATTTTGAAAGTATTTTTCTCATTTACATAAAAATTTGACTTCCCAAAGTGTTCTATATTCTTTGTTTTCTCGTTAGGGAAAAAATAATATAAAAACCCCAAGCAAACCTGAAGATGTTATTGTCAGATCTTTTTATGCAGATTGATTTCCTTTTAGCATATTCATTGCCCTTTGCCTGCACTGAACAAGACCATGTGTACTGTACTGCAGTTTTATTGCTGCTTTCAGAGGGATGTCGTGTGAGATGTTACGGCTCCTGCGGAAGTACAATGGCAAAATGTCATTTTATGATAGATCATTATTGATGTTCTTTATTTATTTATGCCCTTTCTCATTTTTCTTACCCTAGAGTTTTTCTTGTTCTGTATATATATATATATATATATATATATATGAACATGTATTAAAAGGAAAACTCTTCTTGGTAGAATTTAATAATTAAAACAATCTTGATTACAAGGGACTATAGGAAGAGATGAGGAGCAGAGAGGAGAAGCATCCCTTCCAATCGTGGCTGAATGTAGGTGCTGACATGCAAAGGGTTCAGTGTTTTGTATTTCAGTGTGCCTGTATTCAGGAGCATGATAAAAATGTGTGATGCCCTGGCTTATCACATGGAAGGTGCTGAAAAGCATCTCAGTTTGATCTGTACTTTGTACAATTTCTTAACCAAGGCATAGCTAGTATTTAAAAAGGAGCCCTCAGTATATTTGTATTCCTGTATCTCAAATATGAGCTTTGTGTTTATTTGACAAAATAAATATCAAGAAAAATCAGAAAATTAAACTCATAGGATACTTGAACACTTTTTTTTTTTTTTTTTTTTTTTTCCTGCACAGGCTTTGTAGGCAAAAATAATCAGCTTGGACATCAGTGAGTTACTTAAAAACAATTAAAACCACAAAACTGCATCACAGTGTTCAGATTTAGTTTGTAATTAAAAATGTGCAAAGTTCTTTTTTTCTTGCAGGGATTCTCAAAAGCTTAAATTTTGTGAAAAACAGTCTCCCCAGAAATGATAGCGATTGTATTTCTGAGTAGTGGACATTGGGGTTTTCACATTTCCTATCATAACTTTTACTGGCTGTTTTTTTTCTGGACAGTTTACTTTTAAAAATACATAAATTGATAAGAATATCTGAAATAGATGTCTTGGGGAGGAGGGAGGTACAAACTAATGAAGAATATGCAAGGAAAAAAAATAATTACTTCCAGCTGGCTTTATATAATAAAACTACTATTAAAATGAGGAGCTCCATTAGCAAGGCTTTAATTATATATTTTCTTACATTTCTAAATAAACACCGCAGTCTTTAGAAAAATAACATTTAAATGAGTTAAGCGTGACAGTCCTTGCTCTAGCCAGGGGAAAATATAAAGAAGTACCAACTCGTCTACCCTGCCTTAATGCCCCACAGCAGTTGACATTGCTGGAATGCCTCCTGCAGCTGGTGGCATATGACTGTCATTTGCAGGCAGGATATACGGAGAGTTTACACAATGGAGGCATTCATGAAAGTGTTCCTCATCTGGGACTCCTGCAAGCTCTCATTTTATTGACCCTGTCAGAATTTAACTGGTAGGCTGTCAAATTATGTGTTGCTTTATCTAATACTAGTTTTTCTTTTAAATTACAATACACGGAAGAAGGGCCTGTGGAAAGCAGGTATGAAAAGCAAATCCAACTTCTGTCTTACTGTTTCTAAACCAAAAAAACAACAGCTGCGTAAGAACTTCATCGTTTGTGCCACAGATTGTAAGAATTCTGTTTTCTGTTCAGGATTAAATGATGTGGTTTATTTGTGGATTTTTTTCAGGGTCTGGGCTGGGGTGGTTTTTCTTAGTATTCAAAGCTTTAAACAAAAATCTGTTTTCTAAGTTACTGTGTCCCTCAAGTGTAACTCGAACATCGGTGTACAAATAGTTTTATGAAGCAGCTCACTCTTTAACTGCTGGTGTCCCAAAAGATAGCAGAAAAATGCTCACTATAAAAGTTTCTCCCAAAAGATACTTATTTGTATGTTTTGCTGCATCTTAATGCAGATTCCATAAAAAAATGCCCAATAATTAACAGATTTATAATGTACGTCAAACAGTGTAATAATCGGAGAGGTGATTGATGGTTATAAATATGTTCCTTATATCACAGATTAGCTGATTATTAATTCAATCGTGTTGAGGCATGACCTCTCCAAAGCCATAATTTACATTAAAAAAAAAAAAATGTGTGCACAGCTTCATTGGTATCTGGGAGAGAACTCATTACAGCAGCAGACAGCACACCAAAACATTGGCTCCATGCAGATGGAGCACACTGCAAGAAAAGTACCTTACGCAGTGAGTTACTCATTTTAATAGATCCTCCTACCCACCAGTCCATTGTTAATGCAATCCTAAAGTTCAGTTCAGGGCCGGGGGGTGGGGGGCGGGGGGGCGGGAGGGCATGGTGGTGGGAAGAGAGAGAGGAAATGAGAAAGAATGATCAGGTTGTTAAAGGAAAATAAATTTTAACCTGGAGGCTATCAGTCACTTCTGCTAAAAAAAAACCTTCAGCCCACCATATATGTTTTTGTTCATCTATAGAAATAAGGTATGGCATCTGTCTATCTAACATGGGATGTCATTATCAGAGATTTTACTTATTACATTTTCTTACCAGTTCTACTTGTTTAAAAATGTAGGATTTCTGCTAGAATAATGATAGCTGGATAGTAAACACTTTTACATTAAGAAATGTATATGGGTTACTCTGTCTTGTATAATTTCCAGTTTCTTCCCATTTTGCTTCCCCCTTTCCTAGAATACAAATTAATTTTAAACACAAAAGACAAAAAGTAATCTAAATGGAATATTATTATACTATTTTGCAAGACCTCCTGAAATACTGCTCTGGAATTTACTGAGATGTTGATTTTTCTCTGCAAGGATAAATAAGAAAGACAACTGACACATTTTAATCCACCTGGAAATATGTAGGGTTTTTTACCTTTTGATATAACATTCTGGAGACATTGCCTTCCCTTAAATATTTAAAAAGTAAAAATGGTTTCATAAGCTGTAATATTTATTTAGTATTTAGCAATTCAAAGATAAGTTATTTACAAGAACTTGACAAATGTAGAATCTCTCTCATGGTAAGTGAATTCTCATTCCAAGGAAAATACTACTTGGCATAGTACTTATTGTAGAGTTGCAGTTTTTATTTTCTTTTCCTTAAACATTGAGGAAAATTTGAAGTAGCTACATACTGGTGTATTTTCTTGCTAATGAAGGTAGTTTCATTAGCGGCTTCTCAGTCTAAGGAGAGAAGCAAAACCAGGTTTTAGAACACAACCAAGAACATGGAAAATGTTCAAACAACAGTAGAAATATTTAGTGGTTTTCCTACATCATCAAACTTATCTGAAAATTTATTTAGAAGAATTTCTAATTTTTTTTTCCATTGCAAAAGCTTGTACTGACAGGGTGATAACCTCAAACACTATTACAGATCCAGACCATGGTATCTCAAACTCTCCTGCTGATACAAAAAGTTTCTGTGGAAAAACTTTATAACACTGGAAAGTTTTAATTTTAAGTGCCCAGTCCTGTTCTCACTAAAATCAATACAAGTATAGTCTACATTCATAGAACTGGTCTGAGAACTTTTCCTACAGTCTTTACTCAGGAAGCGGTAATTCATGTTTTGTTTGTTTAAAATACACATGTTTTGCACCTTTAAAATACATATTAAGTGAAGAAATGTTTTAGAATTGAAATTCAGGGAAGGGATTAGAGCATTGTACTCTAGTTTCAAATAATCCAATATTTGTAGAAGTATGACCTTTAAAATCTAGGTTCTTCTTTAATTACACATTTAAGAGAAACTGTGTGGTATATACTAGCTCTCTAAAAAAATCCTCTGACAAGTCAGTGCCGGGAATTTTCATACTTTAAAATGCAGTTTTATTCCTGCATAAAAATATGTATTCATTAATCTATATCTTCATTAATGCAGTCTTTCAGAAGACAGTAGAGTAAAATTATTTAGCTCATAGCAAATATAGTAATGAACTTACTTAAAAATTAAATCAACATCACATATCCTCAAACCAATCCTTTTTTAAGCGCCTTCCTTTGGTATTTATTTTTTTAAATTTTAGTTTATCTTTTGCATGAAAGTTGCTTAAGACGTGAAATTATGTCTTTCTCCACATTCTTACTTCACTTTTTTGCTAATGCTGGGAAGCTAAAAGTCAGGTGTGAAAATGTTAAAGCAACTGAAGGCATATACAATCTTGTAATTATAAAGTTGAAATTTGGTTTTCTCCAAATAGACCTACATAAATCATGTTTCCTATGATTTTTCAGTTTGCGTTTTAAAGGTCTTCTTTAACAGTGCCAAACTGAAATAAAACTTTCCTAACCTTAAAGTACATGAAGTACATAAAATGCATAAGGTGGAGCTACAGGTATGAGACTGATCTTAAATGACTGGGCTTTTTTCTGAACCTATCCCTCCTATACCCCATCCCCATGCCTTCCAAAATTCAGTAGTGGTCAGGTGTGGCATTTTGATCCTGTCCACTGACTTGCATATGTATGTTTATACACCCACAAACTGTAAAATAAAACTGACTAAATGTGGCTTCAGGGAAAAGAAAGGAGTGGTGGGTGCAGATACCAGCTGGAGCTTGATGCATGTGTTCTCTTCTGTGGCATTGTTTTGTTGTTGATGTGGGAATGTAGCTAAACAGTGGCTACAGATGCTCCACTAAATAAGGATCCACATAAATTCCAGCTGTGAACTTGTGATTCACCCTTCCCTGCACAAAAGATATGTTTCCATATGTCCCATTATGTTCCATATTTGATTTTTATCACACACTGTATGCCAGTCTGAATCTCGTCCACATGCTTTTTATGAATCCTGTAACCCTTTCTCTCTTCTTTTTTTTGAATTAGAGTCATAACGCGCCCCCGCCTCCATGCAGAAAATCCACATTACAATAATACTGCATCCTTGTAAATAATTTTTTAATGTATCAAGTACATGAATAATGTATCTGTGTAACCACCGTAACACAAAGTCTGGACTTGTCTATAGAAAATCATACAGGTCCATATGAAAAGTATTTCTCTTTGTAGCTAAGTCTGTAGTCCTTAAAATTATCTGAGATCTAAATAATCTTTAGAAATACTTGCATCTTATTTTACTACTTTAAATGGATTTTTGTGGTACTATCAGTAATCATTTCAGGTACCTGGTGTACATAGCTTCTACTTATATTTTTAAGTATATAATTGATAAGGACTCTAATTTTGAATTATGAATAATATTAATCGTTAAACCATTTATGCACTCTGAACTCACTGAAAATAACTGCAGAGCTGTCACTGGTACCAAATAAAATATGTTCAATTTTTTTTTTTTTTTTTCTATTGCTCTTACCCATTATGTGCTCTAGATTGGTATTCAGGATATTTTTTTCTTCTGCTACCATAATGTAGATATGGAGACTGGCATCTAGAAATATATGCATCTGTGGCCTCAGGAGCATACAAAACCCCATAGTCTAAAAAATAAAGTAAGGATTTAAAAAAATGCTAACTTAATTGCAGTGTAGGTTTTCGAGTTGGTTTATTGTAATATGGATACGAGAAACGTGGTCCCTGCCTCTTAATTGGGGTGAGATACAGCTGCTGGTCAGCTTTGTAAGAAGCAGTGCTGCTAGAGCTTTGTGGTAGGTTTTACATATGATAGTCATTGACTATCATAAAACTACTCAGAACATGAGGCAGAAGTCAGCATTGTCATGTTAGCTGTAGTCTAGAAAGTATCTGTCTTCCTGAAGGTAAAACCTCAGAGGTTGCTGTAATTGTTAAAGTCATGATTGAAGTACTAAATCTGGTGATTGGTTTTCTTAAGTTGTTGAAGCCAGTGCTTCTACCTCCAGCCCAAATTTGAAATGGCATGTCAGGAACTGGATGAAATGCTTGCAGTGTTAGAAAGTGAAGATGTTGTATAGCTGTTGCTGCAGTGCTGTAATTTCCATAGAAGTCAGTTGCAGCATAATCACTTACATAGGTAGTTGTAATTTTGTTGATTAAAAAATGGTGCTATGAGAATACAATTTTCTGAAAAAAGGTGTATCAAAGCAACTACTGCTATCTGCTGTAAAGAACCATCATTTAGCTGTGTGAAGAATTTGACATCCAGTGCTTCTTTGTCTATTCTGTTGCAAGGAAAAATATGTCCGTTCATAACTGAAATTCTCCAAGCGAGTCAGATATCAACATTATACCAACATTTTGCAACAGAACAGGTGATAGTTGATTAATTTGTATTTTAAATTGAGGGTCACTGTGTTATAGATTTCTGTGGAAACAGAAAGAAACAGAATCTAGTTAAAACTATGAATAAGTGGGGCCTGTTCTCAGCAGTGTCTGAGGTACCATTGAGTTGAACTACTGGTCACTGTCAAATTCCAATCAAAATGCAGATAAATTCAGCATAAACATAATAAGGTGTTGGTGTGTTTCCAGAACTATAAAGAAGCTTTAACTGGAGAAGAGGCTGGAGATTAACAGTTTGTTTTACAGCTAGGTTAGGTATTTCAAATCAAGTGACTGGTGCTGCTTGTAACGAAGCATCTGCAAAGTGTGTCAGTGTGACATTGGTATTCTGTGTTCAAGAAGTTCAGTGTCAACACAGCTGTGACTTACCACTTTTAGCAAATTCTCAACTGGGAATTAGATAAAATACCTTTAATTTGGCCACGAAGTCAGGGAGAGTGCTGGGATGGGAGTATAATTTCAGATGCTATTAATTTTCACAAAATAACGTTTGTGTGCTTTGTCTTGCCAGACGGTCTACAGTGCTTTTCCTCATTTCACGTGCCAGGCTGTTTTTTTATTATCATTTCCTTCTCTGCTGTGTTTATCTTTTCTGAAAATGGTGAATGTAAGCTATTACAGACTGGGTGGGTGGCAAACATTTGCACAGTAACTTTTAAAACACAGAGCAAGCATTTTATTTGGGTTTTGAAAACCACTGAGAGAACTTAATGCAGCTGCTCTCATGGCATCAAAGTGAAACATGTAAAAATCTCACTTTCTATTCTAAATAACCTTAGGGCTGTTAAGTCAGATATTTCCGGCTTGACGTGTTTTGCACAGGAGTGACAGTGGCATTGAGTATATACATAGTAAATCTTAATATTCCACTGAATCTCTTCGCTCTTTCATGAGCTTCACAGGGTACTCATCCTTAGCAAAATGTCAGGTTAAAACATGTCACTTTGCTATAGCTGAAATTACTTACTTGTTTTTAATCAAAAGCAACTCTTAATGGGCTGTTTTACTCTAGGCAGTAAGGAAAGGAGTTTTTCAGTTTAGCAGCAAGTATTGCTTCTGACCCATTATTTGCTGTCATTTCTGCTTCTCATCCAGCAGTGTGAAGGGGGTTGCATGATTAAAATCTGAGGATGCTGAATAAGGATGCTGGTGCTGCATCTCCTACACCAAGTAGAATTAGTATTTTTAGGGAAAGCTAAGGTTTTTTTTTCTGAATACGTCTTTCAGTTCTATTAAGCAGTAGTCCTGTGTTTCCTAGGAACTTCGTTGTATCCGTGATCTGTCAGCAGCAGAGGTGCTCTTGCTGATAGTAAAGGTGCTTATGGTACAGTGCTTCTTTGATTTTAATTTTCCAAAACTCAGGATGAATGTAAGATGAGAGGTGCCATATATTCATCATAATCTTTGGATCCTGTCCTGTAAAGTAGGCAGCTTTCCTGACTGGCAGCACTCAGAAGTTAGAGCTGTACAAGTTCAGTGAATTCAGTTCATACTCTTTTTAAGACTAAAATGGCTCTTCCGTTTCTAGGCCAGTTAATAATTCTCCTCTTAACTACGCTGTACATATCGCAGATGGTGCTTGACAGACTAGTCAGTGTCTCAGAGGTCACCACAACACTATTAGCTAGATCACTGTGCCCTTTGTTTCTTGAAGATGCTTCTGCTACACTACTTGTTACTTAAGAAAAAATTATAGGAGAAAAGTTTGGATTTTGTTTTAAAAAAAACACTTAACTGCTTCTCTCCTCACCAACAAGTGCTTCAAATGTGGAGTCGTTTCTTGTCAGTGAAGTGCTCTGGAATTTAGCATTCTGCTGTGTCCTGATACAGGTATGACCAGTGGTCTCATTCAGTGCAGTGGGGTTTTTTGTGTGAAGACATAACATTAAGGATGACTGATACTTTAAAATTTTATCACAGTTTTCTTTTGGAGCTTTTATTCTGTTTTGAGGGCTTATTTCAGCACCTGAGAAACAGGAACATTTAAATTCTTCTAGAAATTCTTGTGGCCAAGCTGTATTTGTACCTTCTGTGCAGCTTGAAAACACTGAAATAACTAAAAGGTGTTTTAAAAGCAAATAGGAAAAAGCAAGTCTTTAAACTCTATTGTTGGTACTTTACTAAAATATTTACAACCATATCTACAAAAGGTGGCACACCTTTGTCATAGCTGCAGAAACATACAGTGAAAAATCTTTCTGTTTGGGGTAATGCATGTTTATCAATGTGTTTTACAGAAAAAAAAATGTTATAATTCTTTTGTCTTGTAAATAACAGTTTGCACTTGTTTGTTGTATTACTGGAGAAATGTAACTTTACAAGGTCAGATTTGGAGAGATAACTTGGAAATTGCAAAGCTACATGATTTTTATCTGAGAAAATGACTCAGGGGCAAGATCAGCTATACTGTAAATATAACTTTTACCATTTTGGGCTTAAATTGGTTATGCAATGCCAGACATTTTTGAAGTTAATTTGCAATCCTTGACATGCTTGTTGCTTTTTCTGTTACATATAACTATACAATCACATAGAACTGCTTGGAAATGATTTTGTAGTCATTTGTACATTTTCAGTAATAAATGTTCAGGTATGTATATACTTAATTCTTTTTTTTGTGGGCAGTGTAACTATTTTGACTGTCTTGCTTCATTAGTCTCTGTTCCTTCTGATCTGTTATCTTTGATATCAGCTGAAACTCCAGTTATTTACATCTATTTCATTTATTTTTGTGTTGGCAATATAAATTGCATTCTCCCATCACTTGGCAAAAACTCAGGGAAGACATGAACTCCATATGGGATTTCTGTTGATATTCAAGTAGTTAAACCATTATTACAATTTGACATTATATTGTAAAGTGAGCAGTACCACCCTGGATGAAAAAAAATTTCCATATACTAAAAATAAATTGAATACAATGATTGTAATTTTCAAACAGGACAAACAAATGTTCTTTTGCCATACATGATCTTTGTCACAGAGGGAAACATACTGTAGAAGCGATTCTTTATTTACATGAAATATAAAAAATATACTTGCAAATTCATCTAGATTGTGACCCTCTAAACATTTTAAAACTACTTTTCCAGTGTAGTATATTTCCATTTTAATTTGATTGCTACAGGTTAATAGAAGGGTGGGAGAGATTGCTAGAAGTTAATTCATACCCAGCCAAACTCAGCTAATTTCTTGCATCTTTACAATGCTACATCTCCTGCTTCCTATGTACTACTTTTAAATTGCATGGTTTCAGGAATATTGAGAAAACATTTCATATTTCAAAAATATTCAGTCTTCACAGAACTATTTGAACTGGCATTTCTTCGTGTCCTTGTCCCCACCCCCCCACCACACAGCTGTCACTAACAGGGGAAAAGGGCTGGGGGGAGGGAAGGGGGGAGCCCTGCTAAAATCGTGTCACGTAGCACTAATTCATCTGCTCTCATTAGAGTGAGCGAGGGACAGCAGTGATGGCCAAGAGCTGCACTCCACACATGACACACGAACAGTTTGGGGAATAGAAAATTGCTTTCTCAGGAAGCCCAGCCAATTAAGGACTTGACCATATTGAATGTCAAGTGTTAATTTAGGTTTTTCTTCATTTTCCCAGTAGTAATGCGGGTCCTGTGATGAGCAAATACATGTCAAGTAAAAGTTGATTGCATGTAGGACCTGGATATTATATGTCACTGACAAGTCACAAATGTACTCTAGTCTTTTAACCCCTTAGGTGAGCCTGGAAAGAGGGGGGAGGGGAGCAGCAGAGGGGGATTAAATGTACTATAATGATAAGAATAGATAGCTGATATTAGGAAGAGGTCTGGGTGGGACAGACAGGAATAGGAATTTGTGTGAGAGGCTAGGATGCAGACTTTCTGCAATCAGTGCACATATGTGGTACCTTTCTGGGTTATAATTGATAAACAGACCTAAAGGCCCCCTCAGGATTGTTTAGGATTTCAAACAAGCCTATGAAGTATGCATGTTATATCCTTCACAAGGATTCATGCAGTGGGAAGGAAAAGAGGTACACAGTACCAGAAATACGAAGTACTCCTTAAGGGGTGACCTGTTTTGAAAGAAAATAATTTTGTATTCTTTACGGAAAAGAAAACACATATTTCCAAGGTCTTTGTTTAAAAAAAAAAGATCAAAACCACAAAGACCCCATGTGAAAGCATGAAATTATAAAAGGTCTTCCTGTCAAAACCAGATTTATTTTCCAGCTTGTGTGTTTCTTCAAGTTTATTTCACAGCCATTGGAAACCCCTTGAAAGGCCACCTACCCTCGTCTTATGTTGTACCTGCTTGCAGTAGGGAAGCAGAGGATGGCAGAAGCACTAGTACTGAAGTCTGTTTAAGTGAAGTAGCATTTACTTTTACTAGATGCAGATACTTACATATCATCTATAGCATCTAATTTCCATTCATCAGCATACTATTTACATATGAATGTTTTAAAATAAGAGAGTGTCTGTTTCTGTTGCAATTGTATAATTGACCAAAACAATTTCCTACAAGAATGTAGGCATTGTGTAGTACAAATACGATAAAACAGAGATGGCAATTATGCAAGCACCTAGAATGTTGTCCATGCCTTTTTAATTTCATCTAAAATGGCAAAACCTTGATTTTTTTTATAAATTATTTGCTCTCTGTAAATTCTGGGAGCTTTTTTGTTAAAATCTAACCCACAGATGGGTGGCTGTGATCTTGAAGCTGGTGAGTAAGCCCTTTATCTTTGAGTTAAATATTTCTGAGCTGATCCTAATTAGGACATGCTCTCTATTGCTCCTCTGGATTTTGCTCATCTTCATTATGATGAAGATATTTAAGTGGCAAGGTACACTGCCACTGTCTGTGCTGTGTGCGTTCAGTAGACATAAACCAGACTCCATTCTCGTGCAAGTAACCTGATGCTTTAAATGCACGCAAAGTTAGCCAGTAAGATTCTTTTGGGATTTTAGGGAAACAGGCATGTTTTCCAAACAAAAGCAATTTAGATTTTATTAGTCTTCTGGACTGACATTAAATTCTCTATGCATATGAAATGGTGATGTCTATGTAATTAAAATGAGCAAGCCTTTTTTAAGAAACAATTTCAAGAATCTGGCCTCAACACAATCAGTAATACTTTTCTTACTATGGTTCTACTTCAAGTCTATGTGGAAACTTCTTGCACATGCAAGCCACCTCCAAATAAGCCCAATTTACTTCTCCATCCCCAGCCTCCTCTCTTTTGTATTTCAGTAGGTAGCGTCTGTATATCTCAGCTGGCATTTAGAATGGTGTTTTAATTGTAGCAGCTTCTCTTCTAGGTGCGCAGAGGGATTTTGCTAAGTTTCTTTAAACTAAATTCCGATGATGGTGTCTGAGGTTGCTGATTCAAGATTTTTCTACTCTGTGGTGTCACTTTTGACAGATAGTACCTAATGCAGTCAATCACCGCTAAGGCAAGGACTTCATTTGACCAAAGGGTCCAGAGGAAAAAAAAAAAAAAGGGAAAAAAACAAAACCAAACCCCAAAACCATAAAAACCCCAGCCCTCCGCCCAATAAATAAATAGGGCAGGCTGTTTCTGAATCACTATTTCCCAGTGCTTTAGCAGAAGATGCCTCCCTTTGCGCATGTTTTTGATAAATTTAAGAAGTAAAATCACTGACACAGATGGATAATCCAAGTGTATAGGGTGAAGAGTTATAAATTAACACATTATTTCCTCTTAATGTGAAATACTTGAGAATGCATTTTCTCGGTCCCCTGACATCTACCCAGTGAGGGCTCGCATTGTACTTTTCAAGTGGCATTGATTTGTTAAAGTGCTGAATTAGCATCTCAGGCCAGCTGCCTGTTCCACTGTTGTGTTGTTGGGTTCATTCTCTCTCTCTCTGCCTTGCTTCCCGCTGCCTTGGCCACACACAGGGCTTCAGCCTGCTTACCCCAGCTTTTCCCCTCTGTTATTTTAGCTAATCCAGGTAATACGCTCACCAAATGTGTCTTGCCGAGCTGAGCAAATTAACGTATTTCTCATTGCATAAAGCTCATAATATGCAAGTGTGTGTATCTGTACATACATACGTATGTAATATTTTCAGTTGGACTGGGGAAGGAATAAGCAGGGGGCAGAGGGGAGAAGACGATGGGCTGCAAGGATGAATGGCTACGTTTTACCAGCCTCGTTCTCCAGTGAAGTTACGCATTGTTCTTTTCTTTAATTTGCATTGTGCTGAGGTCTTCTGTACAGCAGCTGAGTCAAAGGGAAAAGAGAGAAAGAGGAGGAATATATGTCAAGTCAGAAAAGCCATTGAAGTGCACTATTAAACTGCGTATCTTAGGTCTGGATTTTCGAGTCTGTAGTACCTTGTCCTGTTGTTCATTAATGAATGTGTGCACAGATCTAAAAATAGTTTGTGCTTACATGTCTGTATTGAAATATGCTATTTATAACTGTGGGGTTTTATTCTGATTGTAATTATCTGGGTTTAAGTCTCTTCCCACTCTTTCTTTCCTCTCTCAGCCTATCCTTATTGCTGCTATTTTACAACTCACTTTTAACATTTTCATTGCAGCTTCATACTTTAAATTTGTCATGGTGGCACCTGACAGATTTGTAGCTATACCCTAATTGACTAAATTACACCTGTAATACATGTATTGCAGTAATAAAGATTACATGAAATTAACATTACATTTCATATAAGATAGCTAATAAAATGGTCATGTTTTGGTTCCTTACCATAGATGAACCAGATTTCCAGAGCTAGTGTTGAGTAGTGAGATGACATTCTTTTATACTGCATACTCATTACTCCTGCACTATTTTGGTTGTCTTTTTCTTACCATTGTTTGCTGTGAGAGTTTAAGGTAACTTCTTTATCATGTTATGCTTTTCATAATCGAAATTTCAGGAATAATCAACAGCAATTTTCCTTTCTGTCTTTTGTAACATAAGAAATTCTGCTGTTTGGGATACAGTGCTTCTGGGAAACCTTTTCTTCTTGCAGGTGATACATTTTTCTAGGCATCAGGAACAAAATATGAGCAGGGTTCGAAATCTCAGGCAAACTGAATAGGGTCCACACTGGTCACCTATTTTGTTTATAGCTACTAGCATAATCTGTTAATAATAGCATGCTGTTTAGCACTAATTAGGGACAATATTTTTAAAAATCTTAGTTGCTGCTAACAGAATGAGATATTTTGCACGAACGCATGGATTACGTTCCTTGCCTATTTAAATTTCATCGTTTTAAAGGTTATGCATCTATTAGGCTTCCAACACAGTAGAACTAGAGTGTTTTCTATTTGTAAAATTTGCATCAGTTTTCAAATATAAAGTAAGTGTTCTTTGCCTTGAGATGCTTAAATTCAAAACCTATACTCAGCAAACTAAGATTAACATAATGTCTTGGCTGAGCAATAGATCCTGATTCCATGGAGATAATTTTCATAGTACTTTTAGAATGATGGCTTCATAGAGGTGAAAGTATTAACCAAATTTTGTCCTTTAACTGGGCTGTCAGAGGCTACTTGAAACCACCAATGAGATAAAAGAGTAGAAACCAAAGATGGGTAGGTATTCCTGTGTTTTCACAGTAACGTGTTACTTTCTTCAGACAGTATTGTCAGAGTTGCCACTGTAACTTTGTGCAGTGTGCCCTGGATGAACCAAGTGTGTCCGGCTGTGTTAATGTTACATAAACATGAGACACCATGCTGAAGTGCATCTGATACACAGGGTATGCAGGTGGATATATTTCTATTATTTTAGGCAAAGAGGGGCTCTGAACCACTGGAGTCTGGTTTAGTCATGCAAGTGATACACTCAGTTTAGGGGCCTGGCAGAAATGAATGCTGCATAAATGGCCTCAGAGCACCTATGTCAGACATAAAATAATTTGTGGTGGCTTTGGCAGAAGCTTCTGGACCCTGCTTGAGGAAGATGGGAAATAAGAGAAAGAACATGCAGAAGGACAAACGAAAGAGGTAATCAGATGATAGAAACAAAGCTACTCCCTGTACCGATACCAACAGTTTAAAAGAGATAGGTCTGTCCTTCTTTGCCCCAGATTCAATTCAGATCTCTAACACTTGTTATTAAACATCAGGAGTGTCTAATGTCACAGATTAAAATAGAGCTGCTAGAGATAGACTTCTTGTTACAGAAAAAAATGTCGTTTGTGCAGCCACAGATTTTAACACAGATTTTCATGAGGTTCTGAAGAGTTTCCGGACTGTGGTTCCTTATCTTCATCAATGTTATTCCTTGCAGTGGTAGAATTGAAGCCTTGGTTGGTGATGTGCTTCCATCTTTTGTTGTCTTAGAGGAATCGATAAAGTCTTGTCCCTACAGGCTTTAGAATTTAACTGGAACGAAACAAAGGATTAACAAAATGTGGAGAATGGGCTATCACCATAATTAATCTGACAAAAATTGTGACCAGAGTGGTCATTCCTTATAACAGTGAAGGGGGGGGGGGGGGGGGGGGGAAGGCAGCTTCTAATATAGAGTTTTATTCAATCTTTTTATTATTTGATGAGAGATACATTAGAGTTTGGACTTATGTAGAGTAAATCGGAGATATGCGTTTGACTGGAGGTTCATTTATAGGTGTTCCACCAAAGTAATTTTAAGTACATGTGTGGGTGTTATAAAAAAAAAACAACCCAGCATCATGAGCAACTTATGCAAAATTTTCAAATTATATGAAAGCACTTAAAAAAAATAAATTGTTACATGAATTCTGTGGAAGAGGACTTTATTTCTTGTGGAAGCTGGCACCCAAGTAGGGAATTAAGTTACTACCTTGAGTACTGTGGCAAAACAGAAACTGAATTTCTAAATGCCACTCCTGTTTCTAACCACAGGGACTGAATTGTCTCTGCAGAGAATTTTATATGAGGTATTGCTAGTGTTCCACGATTAAATTCTTCTGTTATTTCATTATTCCTTTTTTTTTAACTGTTTTATTCCCAAAGATGCCAGGAGCACTGTGAGTTCCCAGTAAGAGGAACAATTTGTAGACATTAGTTCATAACTATTGTTGCTCAGTAAGAAGAAAACATGAATGATAAGTTACACTGCAGCTCCTTTGTCAAAGCATTCTCTGCATATTAGTTACTGCACCCCACAAACCTCATTTCAGTAACAATGATTCTTCTCTTGTTTACTGAAATGACTGTCAGTAATGTCAGCTCATGATCTGGTTGCATAACCCTTAGTGATTGGAAATAGATGCAGGCCTGCTTATGATTATTTGATGATGATCCTGTAAGTATTGATGAAGCTTTGAGAGAATTTTTTAGGCCTTGCTTTAGGACAAAGGAAATGCGTGCTGGTGTCCAGGCTTCAGATGAGTCTTTCATATGAACTGCCTAATTCCCTGAATGCGCTATGTGGATCTCTGTGTGTGAGCCAAAGAGTAGTTGACGGAAATAGCAGAGCTCATATAGGGGCCCTTCTGTGCCCAGCTTCCCTACCAAGTGTAGGCAAACATCAAGTAAAGGCAGATTTCTCCCAGAATTATGCTTTTGAATGAAGGTGCACATGTTTCCACTAGTTTTGCTTGGGAAGAAGTCTGTATTCAACCCCTTGGGAAAGCTTCCATGCAGATGGTGGTACAGGGGCCCCCAGAGCCACCCCCTGGCAACCAAATAAGCAGTTCATTCCAGCTTTTTGGAGGAGGAGGAACAGAAGGGTTGTACTAGTTTGATACCTCAGCATCCAAGCCCCATGAACTCAGTGGAAGGCTGTCGTTTCAGATGCTTCTCCAGAGATATAGGAACCTGAATAAGCAGCCAGAAAACTTTTAACTGAAGATGTGTATTCACTCACTCGCTGCCTTCTCAGGACTCTGCAGCTGTCTCCTCTGGCACTAGCCCCTGCATTGATTCCAAATCCTAAATAGGAAAAGATTCTTATTGTTGTGGAGGAGTCAGACAGGCACCCAGATGTTAATTCTCTTGCAGCTTTCACTGGACATTAGTTGGTGCTTGATGTCCGTACTCCATTAAGGTATTAGTATTATTTCTATTACTCAGAGATACAATTTAATAGTAATTCTTGGCTTTTTAATTCTAAATAGTCCATCCTCTTTCTTCAGACCACTGTTTCACCCTCTCTGGTTATGTGCCAGACCCCCAACACTCCAGGCATCCTCCCTCAGAAAAAGTGTTTGACTGAGGTTGTGTTTTGTTTTTGTTTTTGTTTTTTTTCTGGTTAGGTCTGTTTCCCAACATGTTCTATATGGGCAGAATTCTGATTGACAGGGTTCATTTTCTAATGTTCTACTATCTCTGCCTATCAGCAGATTAAACATTAATAGAGCACAGAAATTTCTAGACATTTGGAACCTGCTTTCTACCTTCACTCATTCTGTCATCCAAAGATTGTCTGAATAACCTAAAGAAATGTAGCTTGTAACATGGAAAGTCACTGTTCCCGGCCCAAACTTAAAGAATGTGTCAGGATTGCAGAGTCTCTTCTTTGTCATTGAAAGTGTTCAGGACTGCAGATTATTTGGAACAGCTTGAACTGAGTCTTTTGTGACACATTTAGGAAGTGATAAGATTCCTGGTAAGCTGGAGAAGTACGTACAGAATGGATACCATTGATGTGTTTTCTATAGAGATGAGCTTGAGGAGGGATCTTTCATCTTTCCCAGATTGACACTTCTGTCAGCTGTCAGAAATAGGTAGAGCAGTGAAGAACCAAGGATATCACTTTTCTTCCTATCCTGCATCATGTTAATTTTAACTCTTTAAGAATTCTGAGAACCTGAAAAAGATAATAGATACGGTGCTTCATTTAGTGTCTTTCCAAGCATTCAATTTTGCCTTGGCAGCATAGTGGCCTCTTGGCACATGCCTGTATTACTTCATAGTGTCTAGGGGGTCATGGGGAAACAGACCACTCAAGATAGAAAAGTCATCTAATCTGGAATGATACTTAAGTTGTGTCAAAGTCAGTGCATGGCAGCATCCACCTGAAGTGAAGGCAAGAAAATATGACAGGAACTCCAAGGTGTACCACCGCATATAGATGTTTTCAGCTATGCCCTAGAGACCCATCAGCATGTGCTAATGAAGCAACCCAAAACAGGTTGCACTTTTAGTCAGAATTAAGTTGTATCTTCCAACCCTGCGGCTCTGAAAGACCTCTCGATCCCTCTGCAGCATAGCCATGTTACTCCCATCTGTAGTCCACATGCTCCCTGAGATTTGTGTCTAAAGCTGTCTGTAATTAAGAGAAGCAGATCATATATCCTAGAGAGCTGGTTCTATCTCTTTGTTTTGTAAGGGTATCCTCTTGACCATAAGAAAATTTGTAGGCATCTGTAAACCAGAAAAAGGATCTGTACTGGTACTCTAGATAATTTTACTCTCAAATAAATTTTACTCTAAGCTATACTGTAAGCATTTTTTTTTTTGTTTTTCGTGCTTTTTTTAAATGAATGTGATACAAAAGAACTGTAGGAGAGGCAAATGTAAACTAATGGTTATGGTATGATCAAGCAGCCTCTTTCCCTGTGCTATGGTGGACTGTAGATTATTTTGATGGAAGGGAGATTGGGGATATTTTGTTTAGGTGGAAGACTATTAGAAAGACTCAACAGAGCTGTGTAAAACAAAATTCAACAAAAATTGCTAGTTGCTAGTTATCAGAAGGACTGAATGAGAAGAAACCCTGTTAAATGAGAAGAAGTAATTACAAGCATGGACAGGTCATACTGAGGACTAGAATACATACATATATTGAGATTGCAGGCATAGGTTTGTAAACTCTACAGCCTTGTATATAAATGCTGAATACATTCCCACTTAGCCTAGGTAGAATTACATGTAAGCCCTTTAAAAATATTGCAATTATTTTACAAATCATAGATTTGGGTCATTTAGATGCTGAAAATCTTTTGAAATGCAAGAATGTACCTTTAAAACCACAACTATGGATTTCTAGCAACAAGGCCAGAATTTTCAGCACAGAAAGACAGTTTCTGGAAACTTTGTGTTCTGAGTCAGTATATTATCATCCATAGACTAAAGTTAAAGTATTGTTTGCCTTCAACCATGGAACAGCTTTGATTGCATATATGCCTACTTAACTTTTGTCTTTGCTCCAAATGCAATTCTTCACGCTGAACATTTATACCACTCTGTAATACATTCGTGGTAAATGTAAAGCAAACTTGACTCTGTATAGCCAAGCATAGTGAAAACATTTTGTATGTGTAAGGAAGCACTCCTTTACCTTCGTTATTGCCTTACATAAGTACTAATTATAATTTAAATGAAAAGTCAAGATTATTTGCTGTAACCAGAAGGAAATTTGACAGGCACCAGAACATCATTTTCAAGTACAAACCTTTCCTCCCAAACTATCTGCAACTTCACAGCATGCCTTAAACTAATCTGCAACAAGGTGGAGATTATTCAAAGACTATTCTGTGGGCAGCATAGCCCTTATTTCTCCAACACTGGATTTCTTTGAAGCATGTGGTACCAACTGTGGCTGTGGGTCACTGTGGCTATTTTGGCACTTTGTAAAATCTCTTCTGTTCTAGAAAACAGAGAATCAAGCCTTAATTTCCTGAAAACATCAGCAATAGTCGGACAAACCTGGAGTCCAAGAAACTGCTGCTTTTTTTTTTGCATTCCAGAAACATGATTCTCAATGGAAAAATCACAGAAAAATTATATTCAATAATGACAGAAGGCATTCTTCATCAACAAATCTGGTAATCTCTGGTGCATTTTGAAATACAGCACTTGGATTTTGTCATGTATTGATGGAATGTTTCGAACCTGTGCTTATTTCCCCTGACCTCTGGTTGATTAAATGTGGACATATGGTTCCAGATGTTATGACACAAGAATGAGACACTATCTAACTAAAGCACATCTCATGGGCTTTTAGATGTGGTAACCTCTTTCTCCTCATCCTCTTCTCTTTGCATCCTATATTTGTTGCTCATGTGGTGATGTCTCATTCCCTTGGACAATGAGACACAGTTTCTTGGGTCTTTCTGTAAAGTGTTTGTGGAACCACAACAGCATGGTGATAATTATGATAACACGGTAATCAATCACGAGGGATTGCTAGTCAACTCTCATGAGTTAAAATCAATACTGTGTTCTGCAGAACTAGGAATGCTTTTATCTCCTAAGTTGGTTTGCAAACATCTGTAATGACCCTCAGAAGGAACAGAACAAGGATACAAAGGCAGTTGGTGTTCGTTCCCTTTTTGATGGAAGTGCCAAAACAGCTGGGGGGTGTATTTCCAGTATTTTGAAAATGTCTCCTTGACTGTTTGCTGAGTGCCTCTGTCCACTTAAATCAAAGGTAATTCAGCTGCAGAAGAATTCCAGTGACTAGCGAAGAAGGGCAAGGACTAAAATACAGTTTTTGGTGAAGTTGGCTATGCTGGCTGTCACTCAGAACAAGGCAGAGTAAGTAAATTCAAGTCTTAGAAGTCTGTGCTCATAGTTTCAAAAATCAAAATGACAGGGAAACACCTCTTGTACATCATTCTGCTGTACTGCGCTTCTGATTTGTGTTTGCAGCAATCCAGTCATTACACAAAAGGGTTAACAGAGGGCAAATTAAACAATTAATGCATTTTTGCCTTTTCCCATCAGCATTCTTTGTAAATCATTGAGAAAATACTTCTGTCTTTTCTTCCCCTTTTCTTTAATTATAGAAAAAATAAAATGCCACTAGAATACCAAAGTGCTGGTAGCTTTGGTAAGTAGTCCCCAGAGCAAACTGTTCTGTCAGTAGTCATAATCTAATTACCACAGGCAATTGGAAAAGTTGGGGTTTGTGTTTTGGGGTTGTTCCTCCCTCCCTCCTCCCCCCCCCCCTTTTTTTTTTGTTTGGTTTTTTTTGTTTGTTTGAATTGGAGAGGGTATATAGGTGGTGGAAAGGTCTTTGGATTTAAACAGAGAATATTCACAGTAATGATAGTGTGTATGTAAAAAAAGAAAAAAAGATCGAAAATGTGAAAAGAAAAAAAAAAAAGAAGATGGAGAGAGAGAAAAAGCCCCAACCACCCCCTGGCAGATGATCAATTGCTTGTTGAGACAGAGCAGCAAGTCAGTGAAATGCTGGAGTTGCCTGCTTAGTGTTGTGACTCTGCAGAAGTCCTGAAGTGACACATGCATCACAGGGCTGTCACAGCGCTGAAACAGGCGAGGGGTCATGGTTAAGAGCAGGGTGTTGCTGGATGAGGCTGAGGAAGCAGAGGTGGCCCCTCTGTGCTCTGTGTGTGGGTCTGTGTACTCCTTTCCCGTCAGAGCTGGCCCAGCACAGCCAAAAAAGCGGTTCCTTGGCAGGGCTTAATGGCAGGATGATGTAGTCTGTTGTGACTAGTGCATTCCTTTCAGGTTAAACTAGGGAAATGGCATTGTGTTAAAATTCCAAGTCGCATGAATGTTTTATTGCCACAAGTGCATTCAGGCCTCAAGGGGAGTGTGTGTGGTGGGGAAAGGGGGAGGGAGGGTGACTTAGGGGCTCGGGAACTATCAGAAGAGCACTTCCCCTGGAAAATTTTACCCGGCAGCATGAGGCTGACAGGCTGCGATAGTCACTTAGACAGGTTTCGCTTTTCCTAAGCTGTGCTTGTTTAAAATCTCGCAGTCCAGACAATTAACAGCTGAAGAAAATGTGACAAGACACACGCAAAGAGGTTGGGAGATAGAGGGGAAGGAATGCACCAGGAGGGAGCTGGGTTGACTTTCTCCTGTAAACTGCCAGGTCTCTCCCCCGGCCCTATCCTTCAGTCCCAGCCCAGAGCCGTGGGTGGGGTGGGAGTTCTTTTCTCCCCTAAGGCCAGGAGTGATCTGTTAACTGTACACCACTGACTGGGAGGCCAAAGCAGCTCATGGTACTGTGTGTTACCATTACTACTCCCTCATTCCTTTTTACATTTTTTAAACATCTCTTTGTATTAATGATTGACATGACTCAGGAGGACTTAATTGTAGACTGCAAAGGGACAAAATAATGTAATGTAATAGTGCTGCGAGGTTTTATTTCTTTAAGGGAATAAACTTACCCATCCAATTTGTGCTTGTAAATAATGACTTCGAGCAAAGTTTAATGGGCTTGCTTAGTAGAGTAAGAATAGGGAGTTTGAAACAATAGCCATGCAGATACAGGCCTTAGAAAGAAACTTTGTTTTGAGTCATACTGGGTTTCTTTCAGTTTTTCTGTTTTATATGGTCTCAGACTAGTCAGGTCATGCACCATACATGATTTTTAAGTGATTTTTTTTTCTAAATTACTGTAAAGTCAAGTCTTCAGAGCTCTTTGTAATATATAATTATAGCATAGTTTATACTATAGTTATTTGTATGAACGTGTTGCTTATGCATAGTATGAAAATCATCTGTGTGGGTATGTGAACAGAAGTCTAATTGGGACCTAAGCGACATTTGTGGCTAGTCTGTATCTCTCAAAATAAGACTGTTTTTACAAATAGGTAGGCACCTGTGTTTGGACAAGTTTGTCCTGGAATTTCTGTGCTCTTCACACGTGTGCACGCACAGATCAACTCTGGTATGCTTCATGCATGTACTCTTGTAAAGTTACTGAAGTAAAAAAAGCAGCAAGAATGTATAGTGAACACTGATTTGGTCTCTCTTGGGACAAAATGCTCTAGATCTTTATGTGCTCTGTCTTTTTCTAAACATCTATATCTGGATGCAAAAATGTTGCTCTATGCATATAAATGCAGATATTTGTGTTTACAGGATATATGACACTAAAGAGTCATGTGACAGGGTTTTGGTTTTGCAAGTGAGAAATGATCACAGAGATCAGGGAAGATTCAGTGTCTTGCAAACCATCTTTTGCAATAACAGTGTCACTCAAAGGTTACGTGTAAACTTAATATTTCTTCTTGGTCACTTTGTTAGCATTCTGACTGCTAGATGGTTTGGTTTCATGCAAAGGTTCATTTTGCCATGTATGATGTATTTGATTTCAGAATTATATGGTATTAGTTATATCAAACATTGCATGTAAAAATTTGTATCTGCAAGAGTTCATAAAAACTAATGGTCCTTAATACTGGCAGGTTAGCATAGAGAGTAGAGAAAATAAGCCTACTGTACTTAAAGTAAAACAAAATCTTATAAGTAAAGAGAAGAGGAACTTCCCCCATCCTATGTAAGTATATAACCTGTCTGTGAGTATGTTTACGTACATAATTTTTTACTGATATGGTCAGTCTTTCTGAATTCGGCAGTTAAAAATTAGTGTATTATACTTTAGCAGCAGAGAAATACTTGATATGCTTGAAATCTTCTAAGTTATAAAGCTGATGCACACACTATAATTTCTCATGCATCCACATATCTGCCAGGAAATCCAGTTAATATATGACATTTTTTCTATAAAGAACGTAGCACTAAGAAAGAAAAGAAATTCCCAAACAATCTATAATAAGCTGTATCCTGTCTTACCTATTGCATAAGAATTGTTAGGTCATCTGCATTTGGCTGTATGCTTTATTTTTTTGTTTGCATAAAAAGAGATAATATTGTCAGATAAACAGGATGTTAATCTGATTAGTTTCCATTTAAGATGGTTTGGTAGTAGTGTTTTAAACAGTTAAAATGACAAGACTTACAGAGGGACATAAGCTCCACAAGGAGTCAGCCATAAAGGAAAAGAATGATTTATAAATGGAATAATTTTTTCAAATTTCAGAAACCCTCATTAACACCTTTCATAAACTCTAAACAATGTGCACTTTGAGAATGTGTTAGCTGTTTTGAACTATATCGAGTACAAAGATTACTTACGGTGATCTGCAAATGAAAATTTAAAAATGACAGTTATTGAGGTAAGTGGCCAGTGATATATGCTCATATAATGTATGCAAGTATTTATTTATGTTACTACTTGTAACTGTTAAAAATAAATTCCCAAGTCAGTTGCAGTAAATGATAACTATTTCCTAAAAATTGGGATGAAGAAAACTTTGGAAATATCCTGCAAATAGATTTCACATATAATTCTGAAGAGGGGTAATTGGACAAGGTCTTATTTTACATTGCTAGCTACAAGTCTGCTGCCAAAATAAAACAAAATCTTTAATTATTTTAAAAACAGAAGATGCAATTTGTCTGTATGCATAGTGATGTGGAAGTAAAACTAAATCTGACTTTTCCACTCAATTCAGAACACGCATCTTGCAGTCACTTTTTTCAAGGTGCAAGATGGTAGAGAAGCGTTTTGTTTTTACTGTTATGTTAAAAAAAGGATAATGTACATTACACCATGGCTGGGAATTTCAGACACTGCTAAGCATGCTTTGGATTTCACAAAATAGTGAGGCTGATACAAAGATGAAGAGATTAAAAGTAATGCATTTAACATAATTTTTTTTTATTTGCCTTTTGAAACTTTGGAGTATGCTGACTTCAGGCTTTTATATTTTGGTTTGCAAATATAAAGCAGAAACTAACACAATATTTTACTTTGAAGCTCCCAGTGGTTGGGTCTTCACCAAAAAAATAAAAAAAGTTATTTTGGTGTGCATACATATACATACACACACATGCACATATCTATATACACACATCTATATAAACATCTGTATAGACATCTATATATACATTCATGTGTATATGCATCTAATTATGGTACTATGAGCTCTAATATAGACTTGTTTAAACCAGTTTAAATTTTGCCATAACTATGTTGATCTAAACCAGTAATTCAGTGAATGAATGCTCAGAATCTGATCTAGTTTTGTAACTTGGCTGAGCTACAGTAATTAGCTTCATCCACTTACCACAACAAATGTCAGGCAAAAATGTCTGAGCAAAAACTTTTTTCACATAACTTTAATTGTCTACATTTTATCTCGGGTTTAGAGTAGGCGATAAATGCACATGCATTTAGGTACCATGGTTAAGGTGATATGCAACGATGTTTTAAACCATGATAATTCTATTATGTGTCTGAACTCAAAACTAGATCTGTGAGAACAAGGGTAGAGCTTGTTTAAATGTGTCTACATTAGGGTTTTGGACTACTATAACTGGATCCATATTTAGATTCATGTATTTTGATGCAACCTTGCTAATGAAGACATATCTTAAAAGGTGAAAACTTTATTTTCTCTTGAAAGTTTCTTTATTTGCATTTTTTAAGAGAGTTTAAATGTAATTTTGAGAATTCTTTCTTAATAGCTCTTGAGATACTATTCAAGGATAAATTTGCATTTCTCTCATGGTGTGAATACCACAAGAAAATTTCATCAAAATTAAAAAATCTTGAAGATACAGAATTGAATATTACCTGTTGTACAGTTCTTTACATAGAGCTTTAAGTCTAATCTTTATATTCTGTACTGTCATGTGTCAGTAATATACTGAATTAAAAAAAAAGAAATAAAAGAACAGTGACATTTCATCACTTTTACCTATGAATATTTTCATGCTTCCACCCCTGTTAAAGATGTGGGGTTTGTTTCGTGGGGTTTTAGGATATTCTTTCACATTTTTGTCAAAATCTTCCCAGCTACTTCAGAGTTTTAAAGAATTGCAACATTTTATATTGCAGGTAACTCAAAAAAAACCCCAAACCCATAGCTTTGAACTGTGTTATGTAAATAACTCTTGTTAATAGGTGCTTTCAAGGCCTGATTTGAAAAAAAAAATAAAATTTGCAAAGTGTTTAGGCATGGAGGAATATTTCATCTGCATGGAGTTACGTACTTGGCTTATACATGGAGTCTGCATTAGAAAAAACTGAAAAATGAGAAAGAGAAGCAACAACGTGTACATGTATCTACAGGAAAGCTTTGACAAAAATGTACATAAATGATTCATTGTTTCAGGTTGACTTTGTAGCAATGTAGGTAGTTTGTTAGCTTTATTACTTGAGAGAAGTTACTGTCTGTACCCACAAAAATCAGTACAAAATCAGACAGGAGTAAGGTCCAGAAATAAAATCTAAACTGGAGCAAGCACCTATGCTTTATTTTGTTTTCACTTTAATTGTTTACTCTTTCAGAAAAAGAAAACATTCTTGGGGTTCAGATATTTTCAGTCTTGTGAAGATAAAACTCCCACAGAAGTTTTGGAAAATCTTCTCATGTCTTGAGAACTGTTTCCAAAATTCCTTTAGAATGTAGGCTTTTGCCAGTGAATCATTAAGTTTGGTTTGTGACTGTTTCTAGCTGTTTTCTTGCATCTGTAGGTAAGCACATAACCTCAACCTGAGCAAGGATTTTCAGAACTACATAAGACAAGACATGTGGACCCACAGGCAGACCTAGTGATATCTGTTCATTTAGGCACTATGTTTTCAGCATAGACCCAGATATGAAGTGGAAGGCAGATATACACATCCCTGCATCTTCTGGGTGTTGGCTAAGCCTGCACTTCCTTGGCACCACAGTTGACAAAGTTTTGAGGCCACTTCCAGGCACTACTTTTTACCCATACCCCACTATTAACAGAATGTGTTAGCAGACCTGTAAAAACATGTTTAAAACAAATAAACAAGGTTCTCCAGGGAGTAGGCTGTCTTAAAAAAGAGAGAAGCAAACAAATGGGTTACTCCTTACTTGGAAACTTAAGAAGGATGATAAAATATTAGGAAACAAATCAATCTAGTTCTTGTTTTCATTTTGCATGTGAGATGATTTTTCACAGTAGAAGTGCTGTGTAAACACTGTCACTTAGTGTTATTTGTGGTGGGATGAGCAGAGATAAGGACAATCAAACATGTCTCTAATTCACAGAGTAATGCATACTCCTCCGTTTAACATGTCTAGCATTATCTAAGGACTAAATAACGTTAGGAGTTTTAAGGTATTAATATTTAGTCTATGTATTTAGGTAGTCTTCCTCTCTATTCCCAAACAACTGGTGCTTGCCGCAAACTGAGGTGGACTCAGTTTACTGATACTGACATGGGAGCTGTCACATCATAGAATCATGGAATCATAGAATGGTTTGGGTTGGAAAGGACCTTAAGATCATCTAGTTTCAACCCCCCTGCTATGGGCAGGAACACCTCACACTAAACCATGTCACCCAAGGCTCTGTCCAACCTGGCCTTGACCACCGCCAGGGATGGAGCATTCACAGCTTCCTTGGGCAGCCTATTCCAGTTGCCTCACCACCCTCACAGGATAGGACTTCTGCTTTATATCTAACCTGAACTTCCCTTGTTTAAGTTTAAACCTGTTACCCCTTGTTCTATCACTACAGTCCCTGATGAAGAGTCCCTACTCAGCATCCTTACAGGCCCCCTTCAGACCCTGGAAGGCTGCTATGAGGTCTCCACACAGCCTTCTCTTCTCCAGGCTGAACAGCCCCAACTTCCTCAGCCTACCTTCATATGGGAGGTGCTCCAGTCCCCTGATCATCCTTGTGGACCTCCTCTGGACTTGTTCCAACAGTTCCATGTCCTTTTTATGTTGAGGACACCAGAACTGCACACAATACTCCAAGTGAGGTCTCGTGGGAGCAGAGTAGAGGGGCAGGATCACCTCCTTCGACCTGCTGGTCACGCTCCTTTTGATGCAGCCCAGGATACAGTTGGCTTTCTGGGCTGCGAGCACACACTGAAGCCGGCTCATGTTCAGTTTCTCATCCACCAACAGCCTCAAGTCCTTTTCTGCAGGGCTGCTCTGAATCTCTGCGCAACCTGTAGCTGTGCCTGGGATTGCCCCAACCCAGGTGTAGGACCTTGCACTTGGCCTTGTTGAACTTCATGAGGTTGGCGTTGGCCCAGCATACTATCACACGTGTGAATTAGTAGCCTCTTTCAGATTCTGTATTTTTCTTACGAAGCACTTCGTCACCTTTCAACAATTTGTAGTCACAGGGCTTATGTGTAGACCCCAGAATGACAGAAATGTAGGAAGGCAAGACGAATCCAATCCTACATCTCATGAGAAGATTCTTCATCATTCTCAAAAAAAAAAAAAAACAAACCAAATCCAACCAAACCAAACCTCATGACCCAGAGAACAAATAAACAGCAATAGCAAAAACACCCAAACCTGCTGGATATTGTTTGTTGGCTGCAAGTCCCATTAACCTTTGACCAAGAATATGATGAAGATTTTTGACACAGTCTAATTGCAAAGCAAAAGTAAAATACTTCTCTTTTGAGGCCAAAATTCATATAACTGAGGGAAGAGTTTTTAAATTAATGACTATACTCAGTAACAGAAGTGTGTAGTGGCAGTATTTTTATTTCTCACAAAGCAAATCGCGTTCAGTCTCTTTTCCTCCTCCGTTCTCCACAACCAGGTTCATGCCTCACCTACAAATAAAACCACCTTGATCCAAAGACTGTATTGTTATATTCTGTCACAAATAACTTGTTAATTTAATATTAGGATTTTACAGACACAGTACCCATTTCTTAGAAAACTGCATAAGGAAGGAAGCAAGGTAATCATCTATTGAGTTTTCTTAGAAAATATGCCTTAAATTGTTGGTGAGAAAACATGTTTGTAACATTTTATATGACAACAACATGTAGGATAGTTGCAAATTTGGAACCAGCTGTAAGTATGGCCTTCAACAATGTCTTACAACAGTATCTCAAATTGGAGCTTGGTTTTTGCCTCAGTGCTTTTTTCTCTTCTTCCAGGCTGCATCTTCTTTTGTAATTTTTTGTTAGTGACTAAAACATACTGTATTCAGAATCTCTTCTTGGTAGGTAAGTGTATGGATATGCAAATTGTCATTACACTACTGACTGAAATTGTATTATATACTCTGGTAATTGTACCAAGTTCTTTGATCTGCTAAGGTGCCTTCTCTTGCTGTAATATCTTGAATGTCAGAACTGAAGTAAGTGCTGCAAGTTTTGCCTTCTGCTTCAGAAATCCTCTCATTGGATTTTTGTGCTAGCTACATGAGTGTGGGGACCATCTGCTGATTCATTCTTCCATTTGCTCTGTGTATTCTGAAAGCAGGCCTGTCATGACAAGGGTTCTGCTGGTGCCAGTGGGCATTGCTCAAGCTTCCAGTGAGGGAAAAAACAAAGGTATCAGGCTGGAGTCTAGTGTGCTTTAGGTAAAGAATAAAAATTGTTAAAAGGAAAAGGACAGAAATTGCCTTTTGTAATAGGGAAAAGAATTTAAGTGAAGACTGCCCTCCCCCTTTTTTTGCTTTAGTCTTGGTATCCAGACTCCTGGCTCCATCTGTGGGACTGCAGAACATGCTAAAGCTTCCCCAGAAGTCTCAGAGGGTTTTCTGGCAGCCTTCAAGCCCCTTGGGAGCTATAGGGTTCCACAGTGACAGTGACAGTCCCACAGTGGTGGCGTGTCTTCCAGTCAGCACTCTGCAGATTTCTGCTGTGACCTGTTCAAATTCCATTACTCTTAAACTTTCCTTGATGGTCACTGGCATTGGCCTCAAAAGGCACTCTGAGTCTCATTGTTATTTAGAAGAGGCATCTGGCTCTAAGCATTTTCCATTAGCTGCCCCTGTTATTGAAGTGTCTTTCACTTTACCTCTTGTCACTGCTTCTCTCACTTTGGCCTATCTTTTCAACTCCTGGTCAGAAGAGCATCACTCCTAATTTATCCCACGATCAGATCCTTACTGCCCCTGGACAGACTTGGTATGGAAAGGCAGTGTGTGTATGTATGTCTGTATCTGTGTGGAGAGGAACGAACGATTCAGCAGATATTTTTTCTGCAGCTCAGAACAAGTATTACCTCAAAACCCCCTTTTGACATAAAAGGCTATGCCCCTTCTCCCCCTTCCCCTTATTTCCTGGGTGGATGGGGGAAATAAAGGTCAGGAGGGGTAGATGGGGAAAATCCTTTATGCTTCTTGTTCTATCTTTGCTTTCTGCTGATGATACGCAAAGCAAGCTGTAAATAGCTCCTTCACACAGCGTTGCTATTTCTTTGAGAGAGATACTGCACAGTAGTTGTGCTCTCAGTACTTCCATGCCCCAGGGATCAGAGTGGGACACTTTAAAGACCCGTTTCATTCATTTCTGCGTTTTTGATAGAAAGAAGTTTAGCTTTGTATCAGACAAATGCCATCCAATCATTAAAGCTTGAACAGTATTTCAGATTTTTAGTAGCAGTCAGCACAGTATCAGACAATCTTGAACTATGAATTTGCATGACATACGGAGTCCGAAGCATTTGAATCCTCTTACACTGCCTTCCGTCTATACCATAGCACATGAATAAAAAGAAATGAAGAAAAAAGACAAGTCAGGTGCACATTTTATTTTAAATTAAGTAATAATGGGAGTAATAACAGGGTTTAATTCCATTTATCCTCCCATCAGTCAAATGAGGTTCACAAAGCTGGATAATAATAGAATTCATGAAGTGAATGACACTAAATGCTTGGCTAATTATACTTGTTCTCAACGTGGTTTTAGTATTTTTACCACTTGGGAATATAGATGACAAAACAAATTGTAGGTACATTTCTGTATTAAACTTATCAGATAATAGTTTTTAATTCCTGGGAGATATAACTTTCTCTGACATGTTTTTGTGTTGACTTACAATGTGTTCAGGGAACTTCTATGTGTACAGGTTTCTGTTTGCTAACATGCAGAGTACTGTCTCCACCTTCTTGTCTTCCCTAGTGCTTGAAATATGATGCTGGTTGTATTGTTAATTTTTATATTTTAAAATCAATGAAGTCCTCAACTTTTAATGTACATAACACTGTGCAAAACTTACTGTCTGCTATCCTGGAGTTATGTGGGTATCAAGGGCCATTTTGGAAAGTTTGGGTCTAGTTTGAATCTTGATATAATGGGTCGTTGCATATAATAATTAGGAGTAGAGGAAGTCCAGGGAGTCTGAAGAACTAAGGTGCAGAACAGATGCAAAATTTATTTTGTGGCATATTGCCAGGCATATCAGTTTGAACAATTATGATGATAATCCAGAGTAGAAAAGCAAGACTGTGCAGTGGGATGAATAACAGCTCACTGAGTCATTCGTTTCTGATGGTCAATGAAGCACTTTCTAGTGGCTTATGGAGAGCTGACTAGTTGTGTGGTGCTGGCTTTCTTCTTTGCTTTCTGCTGCTGAATTGCATGGACATTTTCCCGCTAGTACCTTTCCTTGCATACAGTCGCTGTTGGATGTCAGGTAACTGCAGGTGGGAGGGCAGGCACTCCTCAGGACTACAAATGGGAGAAGTGGTCCACACAGTATTTTGACTTTTTAAGATCTTGTTCATGCTCTTAAGCAGCATGAAAATCCTTGAAGCAGAGGAGAAAGAAAATCTGGAACATAAGTGCAGTGAGAGGTGAGCCAGTTTATGTAGGATACCTTGGCTAAGGAAGAACAAAAAGATGCAGCACCAGAAAATGAAAGGTCACTGGGGTTGAGCTGGGCACATTGAACAGGAAAGTAGAAGGTGAGAGCTACAAAAAGATGATGTAACAGCTTGAGAAAGAGTAACGGTGAAAGTCCCAGGTACATGGAACAGTGCAAATGGAAAGATAATAGTACCAATGACGAAAGTGAGGACTGAAACTAGGTTACTTGGTAGCTGCATGGTGTTAAAATACGTTGTCAAAATGAATCACTGAAGTCCATTCAGGAAATTCAGATGTGAAGATGCACTTTGTTCAGTCTTTTTGCCTCCATGAATAAATATGAAAACCAGGTTGGTATTTTCAAATTAGATACAGGTCTAAAGTGGAAACTGAGACCAATGATATAATGTTAGTCATCTTCCTGGAGAAAGTGACTGTTCTTGGCTGCAGTATTTTGGCCCCTGTAGTTCAGAGTGTGCTGAGCTAGACTGTGGCCTGTTACATGAACTAAGATAACCTGAGGTTTAAGACACAAGAGTAGGTGTCACAGATTGAAGTGACCATGGGAAGCCAAAGTACAGGAGCTAGTGATTATACTAAAAACCATAATTGTCTTGTTATGAAGAGATCATAACTTATGGCTCTGAGATTGTGGCAGTTGATTAGATAAGAAAAATAGCAACCCCATGTAAGAATCTCACACTCATTTAGGAAAACAAACAAACCAACCTGTTTCTGAAGTCTTGGAAAAGATAACTTTTTTATATTCTTTGGGGAAACTTTAGGTCCTATAAATGCTTCATTTCAAATACAGAACTTTGCCTTTGCACTAGTTTTCGTGAGAGAGAATGCTTTTGCTAGCTTTAAAAGGTAAGCTGCGGTGGTCATGTTGTACTTGATGGTGAGGTGCCACATAATGTTTTAAACACTGTGACTCTCCATTCTTTAGATGTATTCTTGGATTACAGTTTATAGACTGCCCAAAATTAAAGGACTTTCCTGTGGAACATGGGTTCTCTACTCATTTAAATGAGTATTTAAATGAGTTGTGAAACAGAATTTTCTGAAATGGAATGAAAGCTGAGAGGCCAGTGAGCACTCACCCTTTGTGCAGCATAATCTTCAGTCCATCACTAAGGAAACTGACTTGTAATGCTGGAATATTGCAACTGTCTATGAGGTCACTACTTCTTTTTAGTCCATCTGAGATTAAGAGTTCAATGTAAACTAACAGTTTACATTGGGGAAGCGTAAACATTCAGCTGTTACTGGTACCTGGTACTAAGTTTTAGCCTTCTTATCAAATTGCATTTCTGTTTTCATTTTGTTGTGATAGCTCTGGGATGCTTTCATGTCCTTCCTCCATTGCCGTCTCTCTGCAGTCTTCATGTCCTTGTCTTTGTCATTGAAAAACTCCTAATCTGATTGAGACATGTTATTCTTTTCAGGTGCCTTCCTAAAGACACACTCATTTTTCTAGGCCTAAAAGCACCAGAAAAAATGCCACTACATAGGAGTGCAGAAGGAGGCTGCCTGAAGAAATTCTCCCTTCAGTTTCATTGTATTTGCCTTCCAGACTTTTAAGTTCTTTAGACATGATAGGTGTCTTGCACAGTTGATATTTAACAAGCAATGGCAATAAGAAAAAGGATTTGTTGCCCTCGGGATTTGTTTTTCTTTTAAGGCATAATGTCTCAACAAAAGCCTGTTCCCACTTTGTTTTCTAGAGTAAGGACTTCCCAATCTATCTGTGGTATTTCAACATTGTCCTTCCAGGTGGGACTAAAATTTTGTTCAGACTATACTTTTTTTTCTCTTGTGACTTCTGCTCAATAATCCTGCTGGTTAGGGTAGAACATTGTTATATCCAGCTCATAGATTTGATTCTAAATCTCTTGATTATCCTAAACATCCTGTTTCACCAGTTTTTGAGAAAACAGTAAATATTATCCTGCAGAGACATCTTTTACATTGGAAATGATTTAAATTCTTCCCTCCCCCCCCAATATATATATATGTTAGTATATATACTAGTATGCATATTAGTAGCCGAAGATAAAAAGATGTGTTTGTAGGAAAAGGTCTTAAACTGTTAATGATGACATTAAAGTGTGTTTTATTTAAGGGTAGCAGTACCCTTATACCTAGCACTATACAAACAAGTAATGTTAGATGAGCCTTTCCTGTAAACACTTGTACCCTAAACAGATGTTTGGAGTGATCCAGTCATGAAACAGTGGACCTACTATGACTGTCTTTCTGAGCACTGCAGTTGACATTTAGTGGTAGGACAGAGATGACTTTTCCTAGGTGGCTTAAGGTTTTTGTGCTTCACAGAAGAAATCAGTTGTTTTAAAGATAAGTGGAATGCAATGAAAGCATCCGCCCAGATGTGAAAAAGGACATGGTAAAAAGTCTGAAGACAAGAGCTGGATAAATAGACAGGGGAGCAGGAAGGCTATGGGATTCAGGGATCAGAATGAAAGGAATATGATGAGGAACAGAAATATAGCCAGAAGCAGAGTTGTTCAGAGCCTTGAAGTTTAGGATGAAGAACTTGGACTTGAATCAGCTTCCTTTACCTTCCACATCAAAGAGGGGAGTGACATGATCCAGGCAATAGGTGAGAAATCCCTTATACTACAGGTTTCATGCTATATTAATAGGAATCGTACTCACAAAGCTGAAGCATTTAAGAGAGAAAAAGTACAAACAAAATGGCCAATAAGGAATATTAATTTCACATTCAAGCTCCAGTTCAGTTAGTAGCTGTCTTTTTGTTGGCACTACTTTTATGGCAAAAGCATACCTGCACAGTAATGTTTATACAGAACATACAGTGAAGAAATAGGTCCACATGGCATTGATTTTGCGAGGTGAGAAGTATTCTGCACACTGGCTTTATGAATATAATTTGTTTCCTGTCTTGTTTTATGCTCAGGTCAACCATAGGAGAATTGGGACATCTTTCAGTTTTATTGTAGCAGCCGTGAGCTCTTGGTAACCTTCATTTTTGCATTTGGAAGAAGCTTGAATAAGGGAGAGTGTTTAAGTTTGTCTCTGTAGTAGTGTGCCTTGTAGTGGAGCAATTCAAATCAGCTTGCACGCTGAAAGCATCTCAGCCGCAGGTTCCCGAAGTTCTGGTGAGCTGCTTTTCTCAAGAGCAAACTACGCTAAATTATTCTGCCATTGAAGATGTTTTTCATTGATTGAGTTCATTTGCATCTTAGCTCTACTACCACTGCATGGCATCCCACAGTGTAGAGAACTCTGATAATAATTTTAAAAGGTAACACGGAAAGTACATATTTGAGACACACTTACTTTGAATTTTGGTGAAACCTGTATTTTTATTCAATAGAGAGGGTTTGCAGGAGGTATGTGGGAGGTTGTTCCATACAGAATTAAAGCTGATAGTACTGACTGGCTTAGAAGGGAGGGCAGTGGGCTCTATTTCTTTTCCTCGGTGGCTAAGGAGAGCTTGCAGAAGATACCATGGTGGCCAGTGGTTTTATGTTTCTCACCTTATATAGAATGCTACAGAGCAGAGCAATGAGCAGGGCGAGAAGTGTCTATGTCTCCTAGTATGTCTGTGTGTGCATATATGATGTTATATTAACATTATATAATGTTAAGTGCATATATGTTATATTAACATTATAGAATGTTATGTGCATATATAATACTGACATATATAAACAAGCGTAATCCTGAAGTGCGAGAAGAATGGTGAGCTTGCAACAACTGTTAAAGTTCACTTCCAGCTTAAATAGTAACCCTGCTGTCTTTTCAGTACATATCTGGTAGAGATGTAGTTTGTTAATGTTTAAACAGCATCTTGAAGATGGAAAGCTTTTTTTAAGTGTTGAATATTGTCACTGTTACTCATCTTTACTGTTATATGTGACTTTATGGACACACAGGGGGATCTAGCAGCTGACAGTGTTTATTCCATTTGTAGGTCCATATACTCCTGATGGAGACCTTTTCAGTGTGCTGCATTATTTCTAATGTTTTATTCCCTTTTGCTCTGATTTTTTTCAGAATTCCGGTTCTCTGATAGCAAAGGCACTTTTCTTCCGTCCAAGCTCCTGTATGGTTTAACACCCTTGCTCATTCATAACACGCTTCCAATGCTACAGGTTCTGCTGGAACCTGGATCTGTGGAATGATCTGAGATGAAATTGTCTTTTTTGATGTTTTTGGAAAACATTTGCTGAGCTAACTCATCCCTGCAGTTATCTTTTGTGATCTCTCATGATCCTGAAGTATTAGAGCAGTTAAACCTGTTTGTGAAGCTGCCCATATTACCAAGAGTAATGCTCTGAAGCCTATCCTGTCAGTTGTAGTGAGTGTGAGATAGCTGAAAACATCAATAGAATGGGTAAAGCCAGCATCTGATATATAGCTAATTATTAGAGAAGAGGTTAATGAAAGCTAAATCAACAGTATTATTTCAGTTACACACATGGAATGAAAAAAAAAATGCTTTGCCTCGATGCACAGTAAACAGTATGTTTGCCTACCCACACCCACACATGTGGAAGCATTTTCTTCCCTGGCACCTTCTTATAATTGCTTATGCCAGTGAGATTTAATGACATGCTCTTTTTGATATGCTGGTACTGATGGACTACCCTAAAGCAGCCGCACCTTTCTGATCCTCCTTTCTCCCTGTCTGCAAGTTTGGAACCTGAAACTTTTATTGCACTCTGGTGCATACAGAATCATAACATCAAAGAATGGTTTGCATATCGAGTAGAATACTTGTCCTTAATGTAAAGGATGATTGCAACTTGTGCAACACTGCACACAAAGATATATATGTATATATGTCTTTTTATGTGGACATATCGATACATACATATGTATGTGTCCATCTGTCTGTGTATCTGTCTAGCTATCTATATATTTATGGGGATAGGCTTGGATTTTTTTCTTTCAATTAAAAATACGCTTTATTGCATTTTGCTGGTGTTTACAGCTCCTATGATTAAACTAAAAAGTTACTTGAAAACAATTTTGCATGTTGTTTGGAGTCTGTAAATACCATCATTTCAATGTCGTGATGTAAATACCAAGTCATTCCACTCCTAGTATATATGTAGCATCTTGTGATGTTTCAGATGTTTGAGGTCCTCCCTTGTGTGAGTGGGCTCATTTCCCTCTGTTTTGTTTTGTTTTTGTTTTTGTTTGTTTGGTTTGGTTTGGGGTTTTTTGTTTTTTTTTTTGGTTTGTTTGTTTTTTTTTTGGGTTTTTGTTTTTTGTCTGTTTGTTTTTTCCCAGGCATACTGGTGTGCAAGTGCAAATTTCCATAAAATTTAAATAAGGCGCTTCCTGTAATAATGAATAATTGTGGCTGCTCTGGTCTGAATTGTAATTAACCATGATCAGACTTGTTTGGGGGAGATATTCTTCCTGTTATAATTTGACAGGCTACTGTGATTTTGCCAGATTAAACAACCTGCAGCATTTACTTGCAGACTCACGAGGACAAGATGTTCTCCTGCTGCAGCAGCTTCTTTCTTAAAAGCAGCAGAAGAATGAATTGAAAGCTAGCTGTGAAGGGCCAGTGAATACAAACTTACTCAATTTTTGTAGGTTGTGGTAAGTCTTTCCCTTGGAGTGTTCACAATATTGTACAATGTGATACTTGTGAATTAGTAAAATCTAGCATTGTGGCTCCGAACGGTGAAGTGATCCTTATATGTTCATGTAGCCAATATTTCTGCAGGGTAAATAAAATCCCTCTGGAAAAAAGGGGGTACCCCAAACAAAATCAAGCCCAGAACTACGGAATAAGCATTAAGAATGGCCCTAAATAAAATAAAAATACTTTCCCTTTTAGAAACAGCAAGTGACCTTGTAATCAGACACAGATGCTTATGCACTAGCCTGATCTCTATGGGCTCGGTAGCATTGTATCTGACCACTTGGTCAGTCTCTGTTTCAGTCTCTCTCCCTTTTTGGGTTAAGAACTGTTTGAAACATTACTGTCTAGTTACTGTGGTGTCTTTCATTTAGATTCTGTTTATTGACTAAACCACAAGGATTCCTGCCCAAAGTACCAGGCAGCCTACGCTTGAATGATTTTGATTTTCTAACATCAGCCCTGGGGTTTATTTGAAAAATGTACATACACTGCAGCTTTAACAAGTCAAGTGACTGCATGATTTTGACTATGGAGTAAAGTGTATCTGAAGATCATTAAATTAAAAAAGGATGGAGGGGCGGGCGGGGGGAGGAATAAATGTAGTAGTCATTGTACCAGCACTGTGCATGTGTGACACATGTTTTTGGTCTTTTCATCTTCCACAAGAGCCAGAAAGTTTCCTGCCGTTCTCTTTCCAGCTATTGACAAATGATTGCCAGATGTGAGATCTTTGCAGTGCTCTTTCCCCTTCGCAAACCTGCAGTGATGGGATATTCGATTCTCCCTTGCCCATTTCATCTCCTTTCCACATCTGCCAGAAACACACAAGCAATACATCCCTACATGAGAGTTTAAAGTTTATTCAGCTCCTCCACTCCCCCCCAGTAAAGCATTCAGAGGCAACAGAATGAAGTCCATGTGACTCTCCATAAATCTCAGTGCATTTCAGAATCAGTTGGGGGGGGGGTATTTGTATGTATCTGGTCTATTTGTTAGTGCGTATTTTATATATAAACTTAGCACACACATATATATGTAATATGGAAAAGGTAATGTTGGTTTGAGACTGCTCGGGAGTTCCTGTTATTGTCACGTTATCTGAATTTCTCTTCTTCCTGATGCTGAAAACAACACATGACATTTTACAGGATTGTCTGCTAAAGTGATTGTAATAACCAACTAAAAGCACATTGGTAATGAACTCGGTGTGAAAGTTTTTAAAACAGCAACAACAAAATAAACAGGTGAAAAAACCCAAGCCTGTGACAGTAGATGATGTGTTACCTCTCGCTTTCTTCCAGTTTTGCTACTGGATATTTAGGGAAATTCTGAAGAGATTTTCGTTCAAAGCAACTTTTAGTAATCTAAGTGAAGAACTGATTTTTATCTTAGCAGAAATAATTCTGGAGTGGCCACACACATAATCAGGCAAAAAGCACAAAGCTTTTCTTTTCTGGCACTGCTATCTGCAGTTTGTATTGATGGAGGATATTTTTCCCTTCCAAGTCTTCCTTTAAGTGTGTTTAATAGAAAAAAAGAAAAGGAGAGAGACAAAGAGGGAGAGAGACAGATTTTCCAGCTCTGACCTTCCTGTCGGGTGGGCTAACACAGGTGGCCTTTCTGTTCTAATACTACGCTTTTGGCAAACTGAGAGACCTTCAGTTCCTGACATAGATCAGCTTTTTTTTTTTTTATTAAGTAAAAAAAAAGAGTCTGTAGAATGTCTGCCATATGTGCTCAAAATACTGGATGGAATTTCAGGAACAGAGATGCTTGGGGTTAAATCTTAAAAATGCAAGACACTTGCCCCTTTCCTCCCACACCTTTGCAGAGATGGAGCCATATCCCTATATTCAGAATATCCAGACTTATAAATTCACTTTTTTTTTTTTCTTCTTTTTTTCCTGATGTAAGCCTTATAGGTTTCTTCTGTAGAGAAAAATACCTGAATCTTGTGAGAGGAACATTGTAAGGGAAATTCTGCTTCAGCTCACAGAGCAAAATAAAACCTACACCCAAACTGAATGTGAGTGAAACTTCTCTAGGATTCAGGGGGTTTTGCATTCTGCTTTCGAAGAAGATGGGATAGTGAGATAATGTTGTAGGTGAGAGTTTGTTGCCCATGTAGTTACCATTTTAATTTCTCTCTTTTATATCTATATCTATATCTATATCTATATCTATATCTATATCTATATCTATATCTATATCTATATCTATATCTATATCTATATCTATATCATCTATATCTATATCTATATCATCTATATCTATATCTATATCTATATCATCTATATCTAATCATCTATATCTATATCTATATCATCTATATCTATATCTATATCTCTATATCTCTATATATCTATATCTATATCTATCTATATATCATCTATATCTATATCTATATATCTATATATTTTAAAGAAAGGACAGGTTAATTTTTAAATAAACAGAAAATATAACACCTTGAGGATCGAGGCAAAGAGTTGTCAATCTATTTCATAAAACAATCAGGCTTGAAACTCCAGTAGGAGGAGATGAGATATCCTTCAAGTTCAGAATGCTTCACTTAATTTGTCCTTACTAATGCACTGGCTGGTTTCTCATGTCTTCCTCTTTCTCTCACCATGGTTACTGAGGGAGGTAGAGAGGTGCTAAGCAATGGACATGTCATCCGGCCTGTGCACTGAGGGAACGTCCTTCAGAGGACGACTTGTCACTAGCCGTCAAAGAAGAGAGTGGCTTTGAGGTCTCTGAACATCTGGCAGTGCTGCACAGGAAGCTGAGGGGGTGTCATTAATTGTGATGAAATAATTTAAACCATCAGGAATAAATGAGGCTGTTAAGCTAAGTTCAGATTCCATTTGCTGCGCACATGTGTCTTGCAGCCTGTGCACAGTTAAAAAAAAAAAAAAAAAGAGTTACATTAGCTTGTGAGTAGAAGTGAAACAGATACTGTAAATGAAGTGAGTTACAGTGTGATGACATCATGTAGAACAACATTCAGAGACTGCGTCTGATGAAATTAGTGTGCAGGAAAGCGGTATGTTACTTTGATAAAGTTTTGCTTAAGATCACACCTGATGATGATGGTAAAGCAAAGGATGGTTTGATGCAGGATTTGCAAAGCTTTCCTATGCAGTTTCTGAACAGCCTATCTGGTAAACAGAGCTTTTGCCTACAAAGGTTAATGCAGTTTGTCTGTTATTTTATATCTACCAGTCTGCTAAATTTGGAACTGAACCAAGGCAGAGATATTTAGAAATAAGTGGGTGGCCCCTCAGTGTAATCCTTTTGAAATTTTGCTAGTTTTATTTTGTCAAAGGAAGAAGGGGCATTCATTGACAATGAGATTTTTATATCATCTGCATGTTTTATAAAATGAAGAAATTACACTGCACAGGATTTCAGGGAAATAGAGAAATAGATAATCTTGAACTGGTTGAAAAAGAAATGGGTAAAATGTCTCAATTTCCTTTTCGCTCGGACATTCCTCAAATATAGAATTATCAGACTTCAGAAACTTGCAGATAAAATGGCTGTGCAAAGTCACATTCTTTTGAATGTGTGTTAGGTGCAGACTCCCTTGTTTCTAACCTTGATGGGCAAATACAACCTGGCATTGTCTGACTAGTGACCTACTAAGCAGAAACAGTGGAAAGTGGTGATCGTGGGCATCTCCAAAGAAGTTTGAGGAGGTTACAGATGTAGTACAGTGGCTTCTTTGGTCACCTGAAATAATACTGCAGGCCTTCATCTGCAGGTAGGACACACATCCAGAGGTCACAGCCTTTGCTTTGGCCATCAACAGCATAGTTACTGGTGTTCTAAGAGAGCAGGTAGACTGCTCACAGTTGTGCAGCTGGAAGGACGCTGTAATTTCTGCCAGTTACCAGCAAATATTACTGCGGTGTCTTCCTGTGACCAGAAGAGAGAATGGGTAAATAGTCATGCATTTCTTCTGCTTCTCTGAGAAAACATCATGGTCAGCTTTCAAAACTGTGCTAACTTTTGTTCCATTGTCCAATTGCCTGTTTGTGGACTTCCAGTTTTCTTTGGTCAATTCCTGTTTGGAATTGAGGGCTCTTCAGCATCTAAAGACAGAGTACCTTAATTCCCGGGGGATGACTTTAGTATTAATAGAGGTAGGGCTGCCATCCTGGACTAATTTTCCCATTTCCCTTGAATGAGTTGGTGCCCCAGAATATTAATCAGAAAATAGACATTAAAAAAAAAAACCAACAAAACCAGTTGTTCTTTATGACTTTTAAAACTACTTTCGTGACTAAAACTAGGTGTATTTTCTGAAAGTCACTTTTAGCTTGTCTTACGGTGCCCAAACTGGATGCAGTGGTATAGCAGGTAGTGCAAAATTATATTTGGCCATGGGAAAGACAGTGTAAGGATCACTGGTGTTTGTAGTATTTAAACCTTTCAAGGTCTTTCCTTCTCATTGCATACCCTGTCGGTGAACCAAGTGTTCATTTTAGTATACAAATATTAAGGAAAACCTTGCAATAACAGCCATATAATAACAGCCATAAATAACTTTGACCCAAAAAAAATTTTAAGTTCATAACTGTAAGTTTTGTACCAGTGTTTCCCTTCTGCCTGAAACCAAGAAATTGATGCTGTCATTATCAGCGAGCTCAGGTTCGTATCAGAGCATTCTCCAGAGCACTGGGAAGATGTTGAGAAAGCAAGTAAGAGCAGAAGTCAGAAAGCGAATGTCTGACCCTGTAGGGAGACTGGCTGAACACAGCCTGAGTCCTGGAGGTTCTGAGCACTTTTTATCCCAGTTGAGATTCCAGGTAAAATGGAAAATGGGTGCATGTCAGGTTAAGGGGTCTCAATATACATGTATGTGCTGAACTGCAGTGAATTTGAAAAGTGTGTTTGAACAGTCAAAATATTGTTGGTATTTCTAAATTAAAAGCATATTAAATACCTTCTCCCTGAACTGCTTAGTGGATGTAGCATAGGTCATACCCCACCTTGAAATGTTTTTTTGAAATCTGAAATGTTTTTGCAGTATGTATGCTGGTGTGTAGTTTGGCTGCTATGTTGTTGCGGAAAACAAAATGAAGAATTTTGATTTTAGTTGTTTCTCCTGATAAGCACTGGATTGTTTCTTATTCTGAGATACTGGAGCTTCCTCCCCATCCTTTCAAAAGGAGGTGTGTTTTGGCTTTTTTTTCTTTTTTTTTTTTTGTTTGTTAAGGCTTGTGCAACCCCTGTGATTTTATGCTGTGGCCTTCTAGACCATCACTTTCCTTCTGCCTAATCCCCATCATGCATCAACTACATTTGTTTATATCCTCCTGGAAGCTGTGAAGAAACAATTCTTCACTAATGTCACTAGAAAATGAATAAATAAAAGCTCTGTGTCCCCTAGACTAGTTTCTTTGGGCTAATATACACTGAGAGATACTTCTCTGTGTGTTTGTTTTAGATTAGTTAAATACTTAGGTTTAACTACAACAGAGTGGAGGAGGAGTGGGAAAGAACAAAAATAAGAACTATGGGGATAATGCTGCAGACATTGTTAAAACTTAGCAGCACAATTGTAAAAGTAGACCCTGAGAATGGGAGACAAGGGTGGCTGTACTAGATGAATATAAAATGTTACCCTGCTAGCTGCAGCAAAATGCAAACTGTTTGATTTACTTTAATATTCATAGAACATGATTTTAAGGGCCCTGTTTTCGCTCAAAGGAATAAACAAGACATCGTATCCCTCCAAAATCATACGTTAAGCTGAAAAAGTTCAGAGACGAAAATTGAACCCATTTTGTTCATTGAAGATAAATGCACATTTAAGTCAATTTTTGTAGAGCTGTTCTGTGAGGTTCATGATGTAACAGCAGAAATATTGTGATTATGGAACAAGATTTCTTGCTATATTTTTGTTACCAGTTAGGGCCCTTTTGTTTCTCAATTCTGATAACAAAACTCTGAAGGAAGTAGCTCAGACTTCTCTGTAAAAGAGCAACATGCTTGACTCCCAGTACCAGTTTTGTTGTTTGGTTCTTGTTTTTCTTCTTTCCTAGGATGGGAATTGGATTCTTTTAACCCATTGTCCCCTGCCTCATTAAGTGCGAATACCCTCCAGACTTTGCTTTCTCAAGGCACAGCAAAGTTCATTATAAATGCAGCTCACTATTTGTGGGCAGTGCTGTTGTTGTGCTCTTTTGGCAGAAAAACATTTCACTTGCATGTTAAGTTTATTAGATATTCCTTCTGTAACTAGAGGTGTTCTTTGATGTTCAGACAAAACATGTTTTTAGCAACTAATCATAAAATTGGTGGTTAAGGTATGTGAGAAACTTCCCTCAAATGCTGCATTGCTTTGTGGCAGTGTTGGTTTTTTTACTGAAAAAACAATAAAGTAGAAATTGAAATACATGCATTTGAGGAATTGACAGGTCCACAGAACTGCTCTACATTTGGCACCAACACACAAACTGCATTACAGGCTTGGAGTGCTGGAAGTATTGGGGCCTAACTTTGGACCAGAGAGCTAATGGAGTAACATGTGCTCTAGGTGTTCAAATACAAGAGGTAACTGCAGCTTCCACTGATTTCAGTGACATTTTGGAAACCAAGCAGTTATGAGAAGCGGGTTAATAGAGTTCAATTTCCATTATATTAATAAGAAAGAGGATTGTTCTGAGTGCCATTTAGTGGCAGCTAGCAGATTAAAAAAACAGTGTAACTTTTTTCCAGATCATTGTATGCCTGGCTACATCGTCCCAACATTGTGCTGCAAAGTACATGTGTTTTCTTTTGGGGAACTGGTTTGAAACAGGCTTACTTCTATGGCATCAACAGGTAGCACAAACCCCATGTGATTCACTTACAAGTATTATTTTTATGAATTGAACCATCAGTGTCTAATGCGGCAGGCATTCCTAGACTTACTCTTGAATTGCACTTGATTTACTCCAGTTTAGAATGAACTGGTGCAGTAGAACTCCATATATGACAAGGTGAAGTGGTACTTTTGGATTTATTCTGTGCTAAGAAATAAAATTGGCTGGCCTAGTGCTAAATTTATTATTTTTATCTTTTTTTTAAACAAAGTTACTGGAAATTTTAAACATTTTCTTCTGAAGAGGCTGTTCCATCTGCCTCTAGTTTTTCTTAAATGAGGCAACTTTTTAGTAGTGATTTCGCTTTCAGCACCATCCTTATTACTTGTTAAGAGTACTTCTCATTCCTGTGGTTTATGAATCAGTAATTGCTGATTTTTTTTTAACAGATTATCCATGAATTAGTTGTTTGGTGTTTTCTTAATGAGAAAAAAATGGATAATAAGACAATAGGGGTACAAATACATTTTAGTACTATACCTGGATTTTTGTTGAAAGGCCTTAAGCATGATACTAAGAAGAATTTTTTCAGTCACAGTTGAGCCATGCATATGGACAAACCTGAGTTAGATTTGGTTTGTTTTCTAGAAGTTATTCAGGCCAACTCTTACTCTGATTTTACCAAAATAGGAATATATCAATTTGTGCTGACGTTTATAGTGGAAAACTGGAGCTGCGTAGACAGGAAAGAAGTGGGGTTGGCAAAGCATTTTGGATACACTGAGGCTGCTTATTTTTTGGTTACATCTGTGATAAAAATATATACAAATAATTGGATAGATATCAGTGCTATATCTGGGAGAAAATAATGTTGAATATAATAATTTTGTTTGAAAAGGAGTGGCAAGAGAAGGAAAAAAATATACTGCTTTTTCTTTTCTAACCTTTGCCTACATCAGCCATTTTCTTTGCCTTTAATAGACCCTTTTCTCCTGGTTTTCTTTTTTTTTTTTTCCCCTATGTTTTCGAAGTTGAATAGATGTGATTCTTAGTTTGCATGGTGCTCAATTTCTGTTGCTTATTCTTTCTCACACATGTAGGTGTGCTTTGTTGCGTATACTGTTCCTCATACAATCATAGAAGATCTCAAGTTGGAGGAGACCCATACAGATCATCAAGTCCTACTCTATTTTTCTAACTAGTGATAGCAACCAGTGCTAGTATGTGATACTGGGGCGAACTTTTGGGATTATATGGTAGCTAGCTGAAAGGGTTCTTGCCTGTGATTTTGCATTTCAGAGGTAGATGATAGCTGCTAAATTTTGCAAATGTCTTGACTTTGAAGATGGAATTATGTAAACACTCCTCATGAATTACAATGGGGGTGTGAGGCAGCATGATTTTTCTTTGTGGTTAATTTTTTATTGCTTATTTTATTGATTCCATAGTGGAATACTTTTTGTTTATGTATTTATTTTCATAAATTACCAGGTAAGAGACATTGGATAAGTAGATGAAACAAGATCAAACATTAAGGCAGAGGGGCTTAGGGTGAAGCTAAATTCTTTAATGCTGTCTTCACTTTACAGCTGTAGAAACCACCCAGGACTCTTTCTGCTCTTTTCAATGCTGTACAAAGAGCAATGAGGAGGCGCTCAGAATCTCCAGTACTGGAAACAAATGGCAGTGCTGGATGCCTTCACCAGCTTGACAAACTTGGGGTACTAGTGTGGGAATAAGACTTACTTAGGAAAAGACTTTACTTTTTTAAAAGTTATTTTTTCTTTATTGATAAGACTGTGTTCATTATTTGCCTTTCAAAGATCCATAGAAGAAGCTCCAGCTATGGGCCAGGAGTCTGGTCACTGTACAAACACAGAACAGATCTTATTTTTACAGTGAAGCTATCCCAAAGTGGGATGTTGCAAATACTGTAAATTTTCATGCCAGCCATTTGTGGAGATGTATCAGTAAATGTATGCTGATTCAGAAATAAGAGGAGGAGTTATGAAGAAGGGGTGGAGGTAAAGAGGGTTGTATTAGCTAAAATTTCATGTTCTTAATTCAGTTTTCATTTAGCTTTGCACATGTACTTTGAAATTTTTGGTGGCATGTGGGAGAAAGACAACCAAGCAGACACTGAGGAAAGAAACTGAGGGAAGAGGTTAACACAGTTGTACGAGACTGAATTATCTTACCATTTTTGGAGGTTGCCTAGGTGGTTAATAGTAGTATGAGGGGGTTGTGTTTGTTTTATTCACAATGAAAGCCATGAAATATTTATAGCTATGAGATCTATTTTTTATCAGGTAACTGAGCCTACCAGTGAAACCAAACACTGGTAACAAAGCATAACAAAATGGGATCAGAGGCTCATGATGAAACTTTGTAAGCAAAACGAGAAAAGTGTGTGCAGGCGAAATGGAACCTGAGGTGCACTTAAGGCACTTTCTACTTTTAAGTGTACTGTGGTGCAGTGAGACAGAAGTGTATGTTTACTTTGAAAATACTTGTCTTTTGGGGTTGAAAAAGTGAAATCTATGGGTTGATATTTACTTTGTGTCTTGTTCTCTGCCGTATTTTATATTATATATATATTAGTAATATTGACTCTGTTCAATCAACCCAGTCAATATGCAAGGTACGGTATACCTCAGCATGACATTATGTCCTAAAAATGCAAAAACTCACTTTTGAGGAGCTGATAGTCTGTAAGTCTTTTAAAATCTTAACATGTTGATACCATGGCTAATTATAATCTCCTCAGCACAGCCTGAGACATTTTCCTTTGTATGAAAATTGTGGGAGAGTTTGGAGAGAAATTACAATACCATAAACCACTAGGTCAAGTGATTCAGATCCAGACTTGATCCATTGTCATCTATTTTTCATTCATATGCTTGTGAAATATCAACTCATTTTGGCAGAAACCTGCTCTGAGTTACAATCAATTTAAAATCTGAGAATCTATCAAAACCATATTTCTAGCTGTAGCAGAATGTATATTTACATTACAGTCTGTCCAACATGAGTAATGTCAACACTATTACAGTGTACATTTTATTCTAACTAGCAACAGTAGCTCTATCCAAGTTCCAATCAGAGGTACAGTGTAAACACAAAACTGAGTTTTATGTCCTGCAGTGGTAAGCCAGTCATGTTCTAATTTAAAAAAAAAAAAAAAAAGTATGTGTATCTGAGTGTCTGAGTATAAAGTTATTGCAATAGTTCTTACAAATGCACATGAATTATTTTTGTAGCCAATGACTTACTGTCATATTCTTCGTGTTTTAGTTCTAAACATAGAAAGTGCAGGTTTTAGATTCTTTTTAAAATAAATATAATACATTAAAGGCCCTAATCAGCAACTGAAATACTTGAATCCTCTTTTTTTTATAGGCCTCCGTAGTCCATTCCACAGCAGGGCACAGACTTGGCAAAGGACACCTTGCAGAAAGCTAGCTGTAATAATCACAACATAATGCAACTTTCCAGCAACAACAATAGCAAAATTTAATGAGGATATGATTATTTTGCTTGTTAGTTTCTTTGAGTAAAAACACATAATTTGTCTAAAATTATATGGGATGGCAAGTCCATTATATGTCCTTTTCCTAAGAGCTGCAAAAAACTTCTTCACTCCCTAGCCTCCCCAGTGCTTGCTTGCTAAAGATTATGTTTCTTAAAGGAGCAATGATGCACTTTTCACCTCTTAAACTGAAAATCATTACCATGTTACACAAATGCAAGCAAAGCTGCGTAGCTCAGATAAAATGGTTTTCTGAAGATTTTTTGCTGGTTTTTTTTTTAATGTCAAATTTGTTCTCATCTGGTTGTGACAGTTTTGCAAAGCTCAAGTTCTTATTTTGTCATGATGAAGTCTTTTACAGGTTGTTTCTGTATGTACTCTGAAGACTGGTACATGATCTAACTGAATTACTGCCTCTGTGAGCCTGTGCAGCTTGGTTTGTACCCAAGACTTACAGTGTAATTCTCAACATAAAGTGCCTTTATAATTTTATAATTTAACAATATGTAATATTTCTACAAATTTAACAATCTGAAGATTATAAAAAATCCTTATGTCTGTTTCAGTGTGGTACCTACAATGCACAATTTTGAGGAGCTTTCATTTTTAAAAAAGCTAGGTGAGGGAGAGTTTTGAGGAATCTGCTTGGGTTAAATAAATGGTCTTGTTCAAGTAGGAAGGTGGCCAATGATATTAGGAAGGGGTGCACATTTATTATCTATTTTATATCTTTGCACAAAGTTTACAGTGTAGCACATACAAACTCACAAATAATCTGTTAATAATATCATGTATATAATTATTTTCTTACGTTTCTTAAGAATATCTGTTAAATAATACTCTTCTTAATACGTTCAACTTGCAGATAATAGGGTATATGTCTCTATGACATGGCATAGAAACAGACACACTTTAAAAGAAGGAGCGGTGGGAGGTGGGAAGAGAGAAAGAGGGGGAATTTCAGCAACCGACATGAGAAAGATCAAGGGGATGCCAAATTACTGGAAGGAAAGAAAGCAGAGAATTGAAGAAGAAATTGAGAAGAAAATTAGGGTAACATGTACATATAATAGCCGAAGAACAAAAGTACATCTCATGATGCAAGTTTTCAACAACACTACAGTAAGATGATATATTTCTTAATATGAAATAAAATAAAATTCAAGACATATGTAAAGAAAAAGTGAGTCCTCTAATTCTAAGAAGTGGAATAATATATTGCTGAAGTAGATAATGAAGTGAAACCCATAGTAGTTAAGAGGTTACCCAGTGATACAATTAATCTATAGTAATTAAGTTTTTCTTATACTAAAAATACAACATATAACTGTGTTTCTATGAAGCATTACTCAGTCAAGAAAGTCTTTAGTATAGACAAACTTTCATAATACGAATGCAGAGATCCTTGAGATCTGCACAGTTACCTAGGTCTATAAAGTCAAATATATTTTTAAAACTTCAGAAAATTGAGGCCTGGATGTGCAAAAACAAGATGCAACAAGAAAAATGCCATTGCAGATTTGCCAAAAATATGATATCAGAGTATCAAAATTGTATATTACGTGTAAGAATAGGAAAATTCTGAAATGGTGATACATCTCATAAAAGAACATTAATGCTATTAAAGAGGTGTGAACTATAATTTACATGCAATTATAACACGATTTAAACATATAGCTCCTTCCTCTTATAGATCAATTGTGTTAAAATAGTTTCAAAGTTATACAGAGGAGTGCCCACCACACAGTAATGCCACTAATGTATGAAAGTATAAATTTGGGGGTGTTAAGAGGGAAAATATTTTCTTAGGCTATTGGAAAGGTGGAAAAAGTACTGAAGCAGTCGGGGTGGGGAGGGGTAGTTGAGTTAAGCATGACTCACAATTAACTGACTTGAGGAGAAGCCCTCATCCTATCCTTCCTTATGGAACCAGTATGCATCTACTGGAACATGTTAAACTTTGTGGGTTTTTTTATAATTAGATTTCAGATATAAAATGTGACAATAAGGAGGGATCCAGACATTTCCTGGAAGCAGACTTACAGTTCTCTGTCATTTTATGTTTTGAGTTACCATCTATTAGCCACCACTGATGCTAATTATAGAAGAGCAATATGTTGTGGAACAACATGCATGAAAAAAGGTTACAGATTAAAGCCTGCTTGGTCCTACAGCACGAGTTACAAATAGTGGGATACGGCTCCATTTGCTTGTGCATATGTTTGCTGAAAATCATAGCAGTTTAATCTGCTGCTACATGAAATGTGAATTGAATTTGCAGCATTCCTGTTGTGTGTGGCATGTTTTTAAAAGCCAGTGTAAAGCCTCTTTGAATTTAAAAACCTTGTACAAAGTGATGTTACAGCTTTATTGCGTGTTTTGTGACACATTTCCGCTGCAAGTCTGTATAACCTCACACTCCCCTTAAGTTGGATTTTGATTGTGGAGCATTAGCATTGGCTGACTTGAAATGTGAGAGAATTGCTGATTTCAATCTGTAAATTGGCTTGATTCTAGGAAGACCATGAATGGTTTGGACAAACCATGGAAAACCTTTTTTTTATTTTTAATGATGGGTTTTTCTGTCTGAAAAAGAAAATCTATGCATTGATAGTTACGGAAACGAGAAATTCTATATTGAATTTTATTTGGCAACCAGTGAGTTCCATCTACTTCAATGAAAAACACTATGTGGGCTATTTTGGTATGCTCTTTGTGAAGTATTATGCTTATGACTTCCATGGGACTTTATGATGACTAGAGAAAAAGAATGTGAGAATTCTTGTTTTGGATTATTTTTGTTTGTTTATTTGGAGAATAACCATATGGCAAATGTAGCTGTTTCCCAGTAGACAGCTCCAATTGTGTACAGATTCACAAAGCTTGAGGAAAGTATTGGATCTGTTCTTGAAAGGGTCATAGTGCGTAGCCAGTTAGCCAGAATTTTGAAGAGTAAGCAAATCGTTAGGAGTTTGACATTCAGGGCTCTAATTGTGGTTTTGAGTATTAAGTTAAAGGATCAAAAGTGATATTCTCTTTGGACCATCTGGAGTTATTCAGGACAGTAATAAATGTTCCGTGGATTTAGGACTGTTGTTAAGTTTCTAACATTGTTTTCTGTGGAGTATTGCCCCCCCCTCCATCTCTGTTTATTCAGGGGTGGTCTTAAGGTCAGTAGTAGTAGGTGCTTCAAGAAAATATCGGTGTTTTGGGAGAGTGACATCACTTCTATTGTGTGTGGGCAAGCAAGTGTGATAGTCCTTTGCTTTCCTCAGTGGGAGAAATCAGCAAGTATGGTATGGGCAGAAGGTCAGTTGTTCCCAGCCAGAAAGTGCTGACCCTTTGCAAGCTCATCAACATGACTTTCATTTGTAATGACTGTGCTTAAATAAGTCTTTGTTCATTAAAATATGCAAGCAAAGCTGCTCCTTCTTTCCATGAATAGCAAGATGCTGATTTAATGAGGACCAGCAAAAGGATGTATGTGGAAACTTGCCACTGTTCAAAACAGCAGGAAGGTGCCAAGGTGAGCAATGCATAGAGCAGATGCAGTGATCTCACTTTTCCAAAACTAGTATGAATTCTCACTTCTCCAAAACTAGTATGAATTGGAAGCATTCACTCCAGAGTTTGCCTAGCCCTTGATTCTCTTTCCTTTCTCTGTATCTTGTGCTCCTCAATCAGATCTCATCCCCGAGCGCTAAATCCAGCATACAGGCTTTGATCTTGTGGCCCAGCCAGTCTGAAAAGCAATTTTTTGTGAAAAAGACACATTTTAATCATTCATACAGTAATTGGTGGCTCCTGTTGTTGCACCACAGTTATTGATCCACTGCTGTTGAAGTACATGGCTGAGGAAACATGTCCTGTTTGTTGCTGACTGAATAGGAAGGAAGGATAGAGCTCTTCTAACCAGAGTGGTTCAAAAACTCCATGGTGGTGAATCGCTTTGCATTAAAAACGTGTTTGATTTGGCTGATATGGTTAGGTTAGCATGAATGGGTGCATTTAAAATACTTGGGATGGATAATAACTATCCATTGCCCTCATATCTGAATTGGCTGACAGGTGAACTGTTGGAAAGTAATTTAGCTGGAAGAACAGGCCTGGTGTAAAATTCCTTCCAAGACAAATATAGCTGTGTGGTGTATGTTCTACACATTTTATACTGTCAAACAAAACAAGGCATAAACCTTGGTTGTTTCAAGACTATTCAAACAACAGTGTTCAAATTGTGTTCAGATAGCTGTTCCATTTGTAACTGGTTTTGCTGTTGGAACAGATTTACAGTTCTGCTAAGCCACATGGCACAAAAATAGAGACAAAAAACTCAAGGAAGAAATACTGGCACTGACTGTAGGTGACAGTGACTCATGAGATAGGACACCGGGTCATTCTGTTATCCAGGACCAGATGCTTATATAAAATAGGTCATTTCCTCAAAGTTTCTGTTTTAGCTTGGAAAGACAATGAACAAGAGAACTCTAAGAAGGAAAATTTGTTATAAATGAAAGCTGAAGGACTGAAATAAAAGTGCAATTCTAATAACATTTTATTGGTGCCTGGGAGCCCATGTCTTTGCTACAATCCACTGAATGTTTTATTTTTGTTATAATTACAGTATCTTGCCTGCACTTTGTCCCTCTGATCCTTTGTTAAAGCCCAGATCACTATGTGCAGACTGTGCTTGTAGGTGTGATTTATTGAGTGACAAGTAGCTGTAGGGTAGAACACACGCCTCTGTACCTGAGTAAAGTATTAGACATCACAGAGCTGGGGGGGGCGAGAGAGAGAAGAAAAGCACAGAGCAGTAACACAGCAGCTCCTGGATACAGATCAGACAAGAGGTTCTGCCACAAATCACCTAGAAACATGTCAGACGCTGCATGTTTGTTGTTTTACACTGAGGGCACAGCCGTAGTCCAAAAGTATTGATTCTTTTCTTTGTACAGAGACAGAAACTGTCAGCTGTAGCAGGCTGACCTTGGTATGGCTCAGACAACTATTCCCCACCCTGCCAACCATATGAACCCCACAGGAAAAGTCCAGGCAAGATATGCCAATGTCCGTTTCACATAAACAGAGAGAAACCTAAGCCTGCCGAAACGGCTCCCGTCTCTCCCTCCAGAGGTCCACAGTAGTAGTTCTGCACCACGTTTCGTATGACAGAGGATTCGATTTTTTTTCCAGTGCCTCAACATTCAAGAGACATTAATTCTGCTTAATCGTTCAAGAATTCAAGAACTGTCTACAGAAACATATAAGATGGAAGGGAGGGGGGAAGTCACTGCTACTTCTCACACAGAAAAAGCACTGGTATTTTTTTTTATGGGCCTGCTGGGGGAAGTGGGAAACAAGCCCACTTTGCACTAATCACAGGCAGGAACGTTTTAACAGAATTGTAATTGTTTGTGATGGTGTAGTAAAATTACCCGGGCATATTGTACGTATAAAAACATGACCACATTTCTAGGAAATATTTGAGTTGTCTTAAGCATTCTATTGCATTTTATTACAATATATTTCAGTGCAGCAGAGTTATGTGGTGTATTTTCAAGGATTCACTTTTTTACTGATGTTACTACCCTCCTTCTAAATTAAATACCTTTCTGTTCCCCTCCCCAATCCTAATGCCTTTATTCATTCTGTGATGAACAGAACTCAATAGTGGGGAATGCTTTTCCTATGGAAAAGGTTAATTTGAGTCACAAATTTGACTCCAACAAGTGTTGGAGTCAAATATCCAGTTTGGTACCTGGAAAGGTACCGAAGCTCTGTAAAGCCTTAATCTGTCTATAGTTAATCTCCTTCAACCAAGTTCTAATACAGCCCTGTGTTCTGACGTTGTGCTTTGGTCAGTGAATGATCGTGCTTTTGCATCACTGGAAATACTTTGCTGGTCTATCAGACCCTAGTGGTTGCTGTAATGAAAATATATTGGCAGAAAATGGTTTTCTTCTTTTGTTATTATTTGCTTTGTGCTTCTGATAGTATTTTGTATGTGGTGAGTGCCGCTTCTTCCCATTTACAATTCATTCGCCTTTTTTCATTCAGTAAGTGCAAAAAAAGAAGGGTGTTGTAAACAGTTTGAATTGAATCTGAATTGCCTGGACTTTTGAGAGAAGGGTACAGCTGAAACTTTCTTACTTACCTGTCTTGTAGATTGACTGTGTCATTTCAATATTTTACATGGCATTCTGAAAAACATCCACACTTAAAGGAAAATTTCATGAGTGCTTTTATACTAAATCACTTCCTGTCACCAGAAGGTTGGTTAATACTAAGGCAGAACCTATGCTTTCCCCTCTTTAAAAGATGTTTGTATTTGTTATAAAGAACATAGTTAAATTCGACAGTTACTTCTTCTGTCGTTTATGTCCCCTCTAATACTGTTGTTGTTAAATACCTTTTTGCCTTATTAAAAAACCCCTGGTTTTGTTGAAGTAAAAGAAAGGAGATAAAATGCAATTTTGTGACTTTGTGAGACTATGGAATAATATAAATTTGCATTTTTTCAACCTATTTGTCAGATTGAAAAGAAAAATACTTTAAAAAATACAAATTTTGTTGATGTTCTATGACAAAGTGTCCACTGTTGTATAATATTCAGAGATGTAAATGGCTCCCAGATGATAAACAATTTCTTTATGGCAGTATGCAATCACAAAGTGGGTGAGGTAGACAATGAAATATGAACAGTGTATACCTTGAGTGTTACAACACACAAATAAAAGGAGTAGGTACTATATTTCATTTTTCTGGAACAGGACTGAAGCAGAATGGTAGTGCATTGGATGTTACTGTTACTGTGTCTTCTGAGGTCCATGTTATACTTAAGAGCAAGGTATTATTCTGTTCTCTTTGTGTATATCATAGTCACATGATGTACTTGCGGAATTACATTGCTTTTCAAATTGTCAACTAGGTTATGCCTTGCCTTGTTAGTATCATGTTTGATTTCTTGGACAGGGTCTATAAATCACTATCTAATATGCAGGTCTTTTGAAAATGCGCCCAAGGTTTATTGCCAGTAACAGACTAGTGGCCTTACGTGGACTTTCTACGAATAAAACAGATTGATGAGCCATTTTATAGCATTGCAAGCTGTATTATAAATACATCACCCTTTTCAGTAATTTAACATGAAGAACAGTCTAATGAGCTACCAGCTGTAATCTGCCAGAGAACAGAGGACACTACTAAGCTCATAGACCAAATGATACAATTTTGATTAGAGGCTAGAAACTTAAAAATTTCTAACAGCTTTCCCTTGTTTTGTGAGTTTTTTATGTTCTTTTGGAATACTATATTAACAGGATAGCAAAACAATAGTACCATAGGTTTGTGTATGACATGTTATAAAATCTGTTGGATTTTGGGAAAGGAGAGAGTAAAAGGAAAAGTTTAAAAATTTTATACAATTCTAGAATAGGTTTTTGTGTGGATTTGGTTGGGTTTTGTTTGTTTGCTTGCTTGTTTGTTTGTTAAATTTGCCAACGTAGGAGTTCAAAACCGCTGCTGAAATGCAGGGAGTTAAGCAAATCAAATATAAGAAAATAATAAAAGAAGGAGAAAGAGGGAAGGAATAAAAGTAGAAAAAAGGTTGGGAAAAGGGTGAGCTTCTGTGATTGTTTTTCCTGAAAAAAAGGTTAGCAAACACTCCCACCTGACTCCATTTTATACATACTCCTTCTTTACCCAGATTTGTATAGTGGGATAACAGGAAGATTTGCAGAAATACTTACAGTTGGGACTTCTGATTTCTTATATTGGCTATTTGTAGCTGTAGTAGTTTCGAGCAAATGAGTAGTAATGCAATGCATCAATAAATTGCTTATCAATAAAACTGTGAGAATAGGAGCATAGATACCATGTGCATATTTTCATGTATAAAAATTGTCAGTGAAAGGAAGAAGATAAAAATTTCATCTGAAGGAGGAAGGGCAGAAACATACAAATAAATGGGCCAGCACTCACTTCTTCCTGGTTATTCTTTGTTTAAAGTCTCTCTGTCCAGTTCGAATTATTAACACCAGCTTTTTGAACCTTTTTCTTAGATTTCTCTTGGTCTCTGACTTTGGCCACTGGAGTCAAATCTTAACTCTGTCAAAATGACTACAAAGGTGAATGCTGATGCACAAATGTTTCCCTCTAAAAGAAACTTTCTCAGCATATATGATTTTAACCTAACTTTACATTTAGAATTTAAACTTCATTTTTAAATAAAAAGAGGAACTGTTTATATGTAACCTATTAGTTGAAGAGGTTCTAGAAATTTTCTGAAATGGAACTACTATCTGAAAACATTTTGTGGCTTAAGAATAGCTTAGCAGCTAGCATACAGTTAAGAACTCAAATGTAAATTTTAAAATGATATTTTTTACTGTGAAAGCAGACAGGCAAGCAAGCAGTTAAACAGTCTAGGCGATTTTGTTCCTGCAGGTCAAGCATAAAAAGCCTCGGTTACACAGAGTAGCAGGCAAAGCTCAGAAAACACTTTAATTAGTCTTTACAGAATTTATAACAACAGAGTATTTTGCATGAAAACCCTGAACATTTCAGCAACTGCCACTAATCTGTAGGGACCTTATTTTCCTATGACATATATCCATATTCTTCACATAATTTAAAGGAGATATCCCATCCTACGTACCCCATTAAAAATGGATGGTATATAAACTCCCTTTTTTACAGTCAATCCATACATATCAGTTCTGTTTTGGATTTAAAAGACCCTTCCAGTTTTAATGCCATTATACTTTTTATATTCCAGTCTGGTTTACAGTACATCAAATACTGTAACATTCCCAGGGTAGCCTGAAGTGGAAGGATTGTTTTCTGATCTAAATAAACAAATTATAAATAAATACTATATATGAATTTACAAACCCTACTTTGAAGATCTAGGCTGAAATGATGGTATCTTTACCTAAGCAAGGAGGCTGATACCTTGAAACTAGGCTCAAGTCTTTAAATACTAGTCTTTCTTGAGACTGCTGTTTCAAATCATGGCAGGAATTTATTTTGCCAGGAGATCTCTGAAAAGAACCAAGGTGGTGTCTGTTCTCTGTAAACATAAAGGTCCTGACTCTGTATTCATAATAATCTTGTGCCTGTTTATGGAAACTATATTGGCCTGACTTGCAAAAAACAAAAAAGGCAAAAAAAAATCCAGTAGTCACTTCAAAATGTTATCACAATCTGTTGTGTGTGTTAGAGGAAATTACACAGTCTCAACAAGATGTATCAGCATTTCAGTGTTATGAATATACACAGTGCTTGTGAAAAGTTTCATGACTTCTTAGGATGAAGGGCACTATATGAATGAACAGTATAATTTTAAGCCTTTGGGGTGTGTGCATGTATAGTTTATTCACATTTCTTTAGTATTTATTTGGCTAAAATCATAGGAATTTTCTTCATGAAATATGTATTATAGACTGTGTAAACAGGGGAACTTACCCAGATTCATCTGAAAAAGGCACCTTATGTTGTGTAAATAGCTGATAAACTTTAGAAACTTAACCTGCATAGTATCGCATTTTCTCAGGAGCTAATGTTTGTCCTGCAATGTTTTGTTGCAGATGCCTACATTCTGGGAAGCTATTCCTAGAGTATTGACACTTAATGTTCAATTTGTTGTTTCTGCAAACTTTCATGACAGAGGAAAGTCCACAGATTATTCAAAGAAATTGAGCACAAAGAAGACAGAAACACAGAGAAAGTTCAGACGCACTTTGAGTAAAATACATACACATCTAGTCTTCTTTGACAGGATATTGAAAGATGTAATATCGAGGGACATGATCCTCCTGAGGAATTACTGTGACACTTGGGCAGTTAAAAGTAACAATATTTACACTATTTAGTGGAAGCATTCACTTTAACTCTTCCGGTCCATAGTTCTAGCGAAGTGTTATGCTTAATTATGCTGTGAAGAGCTATTACAACCCAGTTGTTTTCAATGACTGTTTACCTCACGGCATCTAATCTTAATCCGTACATTACTAGGAAAATAAATAATTTCAATGTTAACATTTTTTGGTAGAAAACAAGCAAATAAACCCCTTGTAAATCCCATGTTTGACTGGATGAGGAAGAACAATTTCAAGTGAACATCTCTGCAGATCACTTAGTAGGGTTTGGTTGTATTTCTGAGCGGTAGAGAACGAAGAAGATATGGCTTCAGAGAAGGCTTGAAGCAGTTTTTATCTGGAGGTTGCTGTTTTCAGCTGTGTGAATGGAGGACTGCAAATCCATATGCCTGAAAGCAGAACTTTTTATTCTTCCTTTGATGAAACTGTTTTCCCTGTCCTGTCCCTTTGTGGTTTTGCAGTGCCTTGGTGGAGGTGCTCTTTACCCTGTTACTGGTTGTCTGTAATGCCTGTATTATCTCAGACTTCCACTGCCCATTTTTTTCCTTCTACTTTGTTCTCTTAAATGTTCTTCTCACTTGCCACTCACTTTTATTTCATCCTTGCTTGTTTCTTATACAATATGCTACCATTCTTTGTTACCCTGTTGGGCTTTATGGTATGGCCAAAGACAAAACATATTTGGTGTCTAAAAATAAGAAAAAATATATAAATAAGCCAAATCCAAATGAGCTGTACTTCCTCTGTGTTCATGTAGTATTCGTCAATATGGAGTTGTGGTTCTCCTTGGGTCGGTTCTATGGGGTTTTACTGCTGTGTCTGCTATTACTCAAAGAATAACAGTGGTGCAATTTTCTTTCTGCTCTTACCTTCTTGCCCAGCTGTGCTGAGCACTGGAGAAAGAGGTGATGGCTGTGTGGTGGAGACTTCTGGAGGGGGATAGTATCTAGTAGAATTGTGATTTATTTCAGTCATTTATTTTCACTACTAAGAGTCCAAGAGACATCTTGTGTTTATTTCAGAAGGGGCTATACACCTAAGGGATGGTTTAGAAACGGGAGAAAATGCTAAGCAAACATTTTACTCATGCTGATTGCCTGATTTCAGTGTTTATTTTGATTTCTCATTTCAATAAATGCTTTTACAAGAGGTCTGGGAAGCTTAATGGAATCCACTCCCTTTTCTTTTGTCTGTAAAGCACCTGAGGAGATAGTAGGAAACATTACCTAAACCATAATGTGTTCTTGTCATTGTCAGGAACTTTTAATAGAATTTATTTGGGAACAGCTTGCTGTCTTCTTATTCTTACTATTTAAGTGCACAAGCAATGATAACTAATCTCTTTAATTTTTAGATTCACATTTTCTGTGGATTGTCTCATGTTCTTGTCTGTTTGCCCACTTGATTTAATCAGAACTTGTTTAAGTAGAAGCAACCAGAGAAGCAGAGCAGAAAAGTTAAAAAATGCCATGCTGAAAGTGTAATACAAGCTAGAAGTAATCAATGCACTTCTGTAACAACCTGTGAAAACAGTTCTGTAAGTGGAGGGTCAGTGTTTATTTTGGCTTATGAAACATTAAGATAAATCTTAACTGTGATGAGCCGGTTTTAGCCAAATGATAAACGTTCCTAAGCAACATGTTACTTTGAGTGTTTGCTTACGGTGGGAGAATACTTGTCAGATTCTAGGCAAGTTCTCCTATTTTACTTTTTTTCCCCCATGTTTTGAACCTTACTAAGGAGTATTATTCTGTTTAAAAAGGAAGCAGGATGTTGCTGTGAACTTGAATGCTCTTGGGTGTACAGGTATATACTTTATAGGTATTAGACAGAGGTTTAGATTATACCTGCTGTTTTTACAGCAGGTATATTAGGATTAGGAGTTAAGAATTAGGATTTCCTAATTTCTTCCCGTTCTTTTCCTAATTTTGTTTCACTTTGCTGAAGCTCAGTCTCCAGCAGAGTAACTCAAGGTCGTTTTCTGGAACCATTTCTATCCTGTTCTGCTGGTCACAGGCCATCTGAAAAGGAAAGGTAGAGAACAGCCTCGTAAAAGAAGTTGTGGGAGAACACATCTATTAACATTTTCAAGCATATAGGATTTTCAAGCATATAGAATTTATGCTGTTGTACAGGCTGAGGTGTCAGTGGCTTCCATGGTGCCACTTTCTAAATTCCCGGAATGACCTGCAGCATTTGAAGGAAGAGTTGCTGAAGACATTTGTCATCTCTGTACAGTGGGGTTGGGAAAGGATGCTTGTCTTCCTGCTGCCCAGCCAGAGCCTCTTACTGACATCAGGAATGATTGTAGTCATGGTTGTTGGAGTGCTCAAAAGTAAATTTGTAAGCACCTGTCTCAAATCTGTTTCTGTTCAGGGAGAAAAAAAAAAACAAAACCAAACAATGTTGTGGTTTAAGCCCAGCCGGTAACTCGACACTACGCAGCCTCTCGCTTGTCCCCACCTTCTCCCCTCCCTGGGCAGGATGGGGAGGAGAATCAAAAGAATGTAAACCCTATGGGTTGAGATAATAGAAAGAATACCAACAATAACCATAATAGTAATAATAGGAAACAATGAGAGAAGAAAACACAAATGATGTGCAATGCAATCGCTTACCACTTACTGATTGATGCCCAGCCCAAACCGAGCAGTGATAGGTCCCTTCCGAGTAACTCCCCCCCCCCGGTTTACGTGCAGGGCGTGACATGCTGCAGTATGGAATACCCCTTAGGCTAGTTTGGGTCAGGTGTCCTGTCTCTGCTTCCTCATGGCTCCTTGTGCCCCTCCTCACTGGCAGAGCATGAGAGACTGAAAAGTCCTAGGTCATTGTAAGTGCTACTGACAACTAAAACATTGGTCTGTTATCAGCATTGTTTTCAGACTGAAACCAAAACACAGCACTGCACCAGCTAGCAGGAAGAAAAAACAACTGTTACAGCTGAAACCAGGACAAAGAATGACAGAATAGCAGTGTCTTTCTTGATAAAAAGCCATATTTTTTAAATATTTATTGTGATTTGCAGCATATTTTCTATAAAAAGGGATACTGACAATACAGCAGTTAATAACAATAACATAGCACACAGAAGTAAAATATGTAGGAGTGTTTGTTAAATGTTTTACAGTGTTGCTTATTTGAAAATGCTTTTTTTAATATGCAAAGAATTAATAAGGAATATAAAAAATATTTAAAATTGCTTTTCAGATTGGTACAATCCACAGCAATTGTACCATTGGATTATTTTGCATTGTGAAAAGACGTGTTTTTCAGTAAAATAAAGGTATCGTTGTCCTGTGGGTAACTACTCAGTTATTGTAAGTAGTCCTGTTTATTACACATAATTCTTATCATGAGGGCAAATAATCCATCAGCAAGTGAGCTGATTTCTGATTACCTTGTTGAAAGGCAGATGTGGTGCATAACTATGTCCATTGTATTTCTGCTAGGATTTCCTTGACATAAAAATGTCTTCACGTTCTCTGCGGCACATGCTCAATGAGTCTTGTGCTTGCAAGTAATGACAGACCTACTGCATGTGCACTGAGCAGATAGTCTCTGCAAAGTGAGGAAGGACGGTGTGTTTGGGACACTATGGGCTTAGGGCACATGATCCGATCACCTGTACACCTGAACCTTTCCTGAGAAGTCAGAGTAACTGTATATGAGTTTCCCAGTAGTTTTTGCAAGCTTATCAGGGAGAGAAACTGTCCTAAAAGCCATCTATGAAGTGCATATGCAATGATTTTGATCCTGTTTGGGGATGATGAGCATGTTTATGGTTTACAGAAAACCAGGCAGCCCAAGTGAAACATGAAGTTACCAGACTTTGGATTGCACACAGACAAAACAGGTTCCCAAGCCTGACAGCTCTAGTCATACCTTGTAACTCCTGCGTTTTGCAGTGACTTCTGTGCTTAATCTCTTAAGGGTGCAAATATTGACACACAAGGTGAGGAAGAACCAAAACAAGAAAAAAAATGTCTGCCCATAGAATTTGTGTAGATGTTGATGAGAATTCAGCTGCTGTAGTTTAACTCAAGTCAAAAATATCTCAGGGAATGTGACTCGAGAGTAATACAGAGAATGTAAGAAAACTGCCTTCACAGTCTATAAGCATATGGGAAGAATAGTTTAGGTAGCCACCTTCTGAGGTTCCATATGTCTTCCATAATTCTTACTGGAACTTTCTCATGCTTCTGTGACATTGGGGATCAGTCTGATCACTGTTGAACAGAGTAATTTTAGACGGTGCCTTAAAGGAAACAATCTCACATGTCTGTAAGTGATTTACCTGCTCTTCTTTCGTGTGCTGCTACAGATTTGTGGAACCGAGGGATGCTGGATGTGAAAACTATCCCAATCCACTTTAATTGTGATTTGACATCAGTGTGTAACTGTTTTCCCCGGCTGTTTCTGTGGGCCTTCCACAATGTAATGTCAGGAGTAAACACTTCAGAACAGCAGTTGTGAATGTTGGCTTACAAAACTGAGTGTGAGACTCTGGAAAAATCCTATGGAACAAAGGTGCCTGTGATGGTTCTTTCTCTTAAGGGTTGAGTGCGCATTTAGATTTTCATATTTTTGTTACCCTAACAGCTTATCTCAGCTTCTGCAAAACCAGTGCAATTCAGAACTTTGTAAAAACCATGTACGTTTAGCTCCCTTTTCCCGACAAATATTAGTGAGTATGTGGAAGTCACGACCTAATAATTACTTTTTTCTTTCTTGGAAGTATTGTATTATAGTAGATGGTACTGAAGTTAGAATGGACTTAAACCTGCAGGTTTGGAATTTCATTAAAATACAGTTTTCTAATGTTACAAAATATCATGCTGCCTAGAAGGGGAGATCATCACTGCAGTTGCACACTCTGTCATGTTAAGTAAATGCTTATTTGCATTTTAAATTATCTGCTATACTAGTTTTATGTCAGTCACACAGATAACTACCCATTGTTTCCTCTTTGCAATTTTTAAAACTGGACCACAGAAGACATTTTGAACAGATGTCGACAGACGTTTACCTCCTCTATTTTTGAAGATCATTGCGCATTCACTTACAGGGGAACATATTTCTATCTACCTTGAGCTCTAGTCTTTCTTGTTTGATAACCACTTGATGCCATGCAACTTAGCAAACTAGGCTTTTTTTTTTTTTTTTTACATGCCTATATATATTTCAGGCTCTTCTAGGGCTTCAGTTGATACTGTATGTAAGTGTAGAATGGCATATGGTGTACGTCAAATTAAGATTTTGGTTTTAACTGTGCTTTCTCCGTTCATTAAGATGCTAATCTGAAAAGAACCAATAATCAACAGCACAGTTTTGGACATCTCTTTGGTTTCCGTCACCTTGAAATCATTAATGAACTCTGTGTGTTTGACATCTGTGTGCAGAAGTCAACAAGCCAAGCAGTGAGCTTTTGTTCTGGTTTTGACAAAAGTAATTAGTAGCAGAGCACTGAAATTAGAAGTTAGAAAAATACAAACATACTTAAATTTTGTGCCAGTAGTAACAGACTCTCACAATAACAGTTAGGGGTCTGCCAGTTTTTCCATGTTAGATAGATCTGACCCAAACTGTACATAATGAGCTATGAAAATAGCATGCAATTGAATTCATAATTTTGTGCTGGCTAAACCAGGAAAAAGGTGACTGTCTCTGGATATTAGATACATATCCCCAGTGAATGGAAACCTACAAGGTTCTCTAAGAATTTGAATTGCTATCTGAAAAATCAGTAATCACTATTAGTGATCACATGATTTGTTTTTATGAAACAGGATCTGTCATGAGGTTTTCATCTGGAACACTGAACATTTTTGAGGCAGCTGCCCAAACTGTCCACTGTTGGTATTTACCAACTCGCTTTTCCTTGCTGGGATGCAGATTTCTTAATGCCACTTGAAACAGGGTGCTCGTGTACCCAGACTGTGTTTGAGCTACCAGTTTGTAGTCTGGGGACAGGTTGGTCTTTGATAGATAAAGACCATGTCAGAAGGCGGGCTTTGTGCAGTGTACAGTTCTGAGTGTATTCAGATTCTGCACCCTCCAGGTATTCTCTCATAGCTCATTAGATGTGTGAAACAGCTCTGCCTTCAGGAAGCAGACAAACAACTCTGGTTGTCATGACCTTCAGGGAGCACACCAAGGCATTCTGTGCATCCTATGGCAGGTCACTCCAGCACACTGAGTTAACTGAAATTGTGCTTTTGATGATCTGGAGAGGACAGCTGTCTGAGTTATGATGAATTATACTGTATTAAGGCACTAACTGTACTGCCTGGCAACTGAAAGTCTGCTTTGCTTTCATAAACAGCATCACCATATACGGTGCACCTAAGAGAGGAGTTCATATGTCAGCGTGGGTTGCCGTTTCTGCCTTAAAATCTTGCCCGTTGTATTAAAGTGTCTGTGTTCAGGCACTGTGGAGTGAGACTAGCATTCAAATAATTTTATTTAAGTATTTATGTAATGGCCAGTAACTCAGTAATTAATTCTTGCTGGTCTGCAAAGTAGACGTGTAAATATTCCCATTTCTGGAGGCTGTGAATGTAAGGCAGCTGGGAGTTCTTGACTTACCAGAAACTTTACAGTCCACACATTTGGAATTGGAACAGGAATTCCTGGCTCTCCCTCATGTTCTCAGGCAAGTAGATTGCATCTCACTGAGAAGTGTGCGAAAGCTGATAACGTTATAGTCCAACTGATAACTCTCTGGGGAGATGGAAAGCTCTACCTTGAAGTTCACCAGATGTTTGGAAGTTTACATTGTATTTGAGCTATGAAGAACTGTATCCTTAATGCAAGCATTCTGAATTCTATAGAATTGTCAAAGAGATATTGATATTTATACACATTAAGACTTAGTTTAAAAGTCTTTAGCAGCATTGCCATTTTCTGTAAATTCCCTTTAATTTTCCAAGAAGAACATCTTGTCTAGGTCCCTAAGCAGTACCTTGTAATAGCTTTTTTTTTTTTTTTTCTTTTTAGCTCATGGTTTCCATTACATATCTCTGACTACTTTATTCAGAGAAATCTTTTAAGCTTTTACTTGCAGATTTAAATAAAGAACAGAGAATGGGGCAGGCCTACTTTTGTTGTAATAGCTTTTCTTTTTCTGGAAATGCTTTTGCTAGAACCTGCTTTTTCTCCCTGATAGCTGATATATTAAACACTTTATAAATTCGAGGGTTAAATCTGGCCACAGCAAAAGAACAAAATTGCTATAAACTTCAAAAGGATTAGAATTCCAGCCTAAAATTTTACAGTCCTGACGGAAAAATTATCTTTTTTTCTTTTAGTTAGGAAATCTAAGTCTGTAAGTAAGCTTGGAATCTTCAAGAAGACATTTATTCCTGCCCTTATATAGTCCTCCATGATTTCTGCTAAACCTATACCTTATATCACATCTAATGAGGTGTAGAAGACGCCACCATTACTTAACAAAAATACTTAAATGTTACAAAAGTACACAAAATTATGAGGAAATATTGAACTACTTTGTGCTTGGATTTCTTTGTAGCCTGTTGGTTAATTAAATTTACATGACAGGGGATAAAGAAACTTATCATAAAGTAAACAATTAAAAGTCTTTAATAACTTAAACAAATAATGATGTTCATGCAGTGAATTGTTGTTATCAACCTATCATAGAATCACGGAATCACAGAATCATAGCATAGTTGGGTTTGGAAAGGACCTTAAGATCATCCAGTTTCAACCCCCCTGCCATGGGCAGGGATGCCTCACACTAGACCATGTCACCCAAGACTCTGTCCAACCTGGCCTTGAACACTGCCAGGGTTGGAGCATTCGCAGCTTCCCTGGGCAGCCTGTTCCAGTGCCTCACCACCCTCACAGTAAAGAAGTTCTTCCCTATATCTAACCCAAACTTTCCCTGTTTAAGTTCAAACCCATTTCCCCCTGTCTTATTGCTACAGTCCCTGGTGAAGAGTCCCTACCCAGCGTCCTTGTAGGCCCCCTTCAGATACTGGAAGGCTGCTATGAGGTCTCCACACAGCCTTCTCTTCTCCAGGCTGAACAGCCCCAACTTTTTCAGCCTGTCCTCATATAGGAGGTGCTCCAGTCCCCTGATCATCCTCGTGGCCTCCTCTGGACTTGTTCCAACAGTTCCATGTCCTTTTTATGTTGAGGACACCAGAACTGTACAGAGTGCCCCAGGTGGGGTCTCATGAGAGCAGAGGGACAGGATCACCTCCCTCGACCTGTTGGTCACATTCCTTTTGATGCAGCCCAGCACACAGTTGGCCTTCTGGGCCATGGGCACACACACAGAAACTTACAGATGAAGATAATTTACTGTACTACATTTCAGAGAGGTCAGTCATCTTGTTACTAGTATAACATGGGATCGAATTAATCCCTTTTTAACTGCAGTATTAATATTCTAATGACTTGTTTCTTGAGCTAATAACTTCCTAAATCATAGGAATAGGGCAGACAGAGAGAGGGCGAGAAAGAGCCTGCCTGTGAGAGGGCAAGGCAGAGTGTTCATTATTAAACACTGGTTGCTGCTAAAATATTGTTTCCATATGGAGTAGGGTACATGTAATTTATCTAAACCACATTGGTAATAGCTTTTATCAAGTGGTGCTAAACACAGGCTAAATCCAGCATAACTGTTTATGTAGACTGCATGTAAGTAAATTTTGGGTAATACTAGGGCTAGTCAGATTTTTCAGGAAAATATTTCCCTTGCTTTCCCCATTATATAGTAGCACAGCTCACATCTGCAGAAATATCAGCTTTGGCTGAGATGATTTTGGAGCTTAGACAGGGAGCGAAAGAAACTAATTTGTAATAAATCACTAATGGTACTCATCTATGGACTTGTAACTGTAGTGACATATAAAAAATATCTGTTAAACATAATTTTCTCTGCACAGGTTCTCAAATGTTTTATGCTTTTGAAAAGGTGGGATGATGGTTTTGATAGGAAGAAAAGTTATAGTAAAAACTACACAGAATTTTAACTGGGCACCTAATGGCAGTGATGATAAGGGAAAACTGAAAGGTCCTTTCTGAGGGTAACGCCTTTCTAACATGCTAACATGCTAAAAGGCCAACTAAGAGAGTATAGAGGACATTTCTATATAATTTTAATTTGGGTAAGACTTTCTGACTAAAACATACTAAGATGCTAACTTAGATTAAGGACTGTGTACACAGAATGGAAATGAAGATTCCCTTCTGAGATGAGGTGAGCTTTAGTAGTAGCCCACACAAAGTATATTCAGTATTTACGTGCACAGGGTTAGTCTGCTAAGCAGGCAACACTAATTTGAAGATGAAATCTGTTTAAAAGAGAACATAAATGCTGGTTAGATAACAGCGTCTGATGGATTGAACTGCAAGCTCCTGACCTCTGATCCTGCCTGTGCCATCTGTTTATGGACAAATCTTTCAACACCCATATTTATTTTTCTCATTGTAGATAGTAATTCTTAATAAGGCCTGTCAACAATTCTGTTTCTGGTATAATTTTAAAGTAATCCCCCCACGCACATATGCACAAAAAAAACAACCAACCAACCAAAAAAAAAAAACCCCAGCCCCCCCCAAACCCAAACGAGCAAATGAACGAAAAATCTAAAAAACCCCCCAACAGAATGATTTATAGTGAAACTCAACCAGAAAATATACTGAACAAGCTGCTGAAAAGTATTCCTCCTTTTAGGATGGGCTTGGACCACATGAGATACAGCGTTTCCTTCCAATCTATGGTTCGAAGAAAAAAAGAAAACTATATGTTGTGTGTATTATGTAGCTGCTTTTTAAATCTATGATTATACTTACTTCTCTTACAAAAAAAAAAAAAAAGGGCGATTTTCTAGCATTGAATATTAACCAGCTACCAAGAGCGGCTATCACTTTTCTTTATAGTCACTACTGTTAATTATAACCTGGCTTAGTCAAACTGTTAACTTCTACAGTAAATTTATTTGTTCCTTTGGGTTTATGAAGGATGCATTAATGATCTATAATTTGTATAAATTACACAATTGCTGGAAAAGAAAACCCCTGTAGTTTTCAGTTCACACAGCCTGTCCACTTCTGGAAATTACTGGGTTAATTTTACATTGGCTAAGTCACGTGACATTGGTTTTGAATCATAATTGATAGGATTAATGCTTCAAAACTTCTTGTAATGAAAAGAAAAAAAAGAGATACGTGATTTCTCAGTTCAATTTTTTCAGCAATTCCTCTGCTATAAAGGGGTTTTCCTACATATCTGAATGTGGAAAAGTGAGTTGATAAACAAGCATTAATTGAAAGGACAAACAAAGATTCTGTTTCCTGTTCAGGGAAGTCTGCATGAATACATCGTGCTCTACGCAGGAGGCTGTAGTGAGATGTGCTAACATACAGAGTACTGTATTTTATACTGCAATTTTTGGAAACATTTTATATTAAATTGAATTTTTATTTTCCAAAAAATGTCCATTTGTGAGCAAAAGTGAAAGTAAAAATATTAACTAAAAAAGGTAAATTGTTCATATGGTTATTCAGTTCTCATCGTAATAAACTTTTGGCAACAGGGATTTAGAATTAGCTGTGTAACTGTAAATGAAGTTATAAGACACCATGCAAAAGTTATCTCTCCTGTGTTGATGCTAGATATCTCTAACTGTCTTTTCTCATGTCTTTCTTCTGATGCTTGACTGTGGGGTTTTTTTTCTTTTGAATTTGGTAAAATAGATGGGAGTAATTTTTTGGTCTCACAGAAAAATAAGGCTTGCATCAGAAGGTAATGTAAATTTGTAAAGCTAATTCAGTGACAGCAGTTTATTATTTGTTTTATTTATTACTATTCTTTAGTTGACTCTAAAAAGGTCTGCTGAAGACCTTTTCATTTTAAGAGGAAATATGTTTTATTAGTTTGCAATTTGAGGTAAACCAATAAATCATTAAAACAAAACCACCTTCTGCCCTACAGTTTAAAAAGGTGATTTTTAAGTGTGTAAAGAAATCAAGTTTACCATTTCTGTTTAATGTATGTTAACTAAAATGCTGCACACTTGCTGCTGGTGAAGCGTTGATGTTAGGGTTGTACATAAGATACCTTAAAGACTGTACTCCTTTCATAACCTGCTATACCTGTTGTACCCCCTCAGAAAAACCCTTTAAAATCCCAGTCCGTCCAATGCAGCTCTTTAGAGGATATACGTCTGAGCTGCGTTCAGTCTATCTTGTCATGAAGAAGATGATAGGAGATAATTTTCACCATCTTTTGATCACCCTTCCCAGTTATGCGGTGCTCCTAAGAGCCTCTGTTGTAATGTAACATCATTAATGTTACCTCTGGTATTGGAAACAATAATTTGAGTACAAATAGATTCAGGAGCTGATATCCATGTATGAGAAAAAGATGAATACAAATAATATGAAGGGGATTTCTTTACCCGCTGAAAATGGGTAAAGAAAGTTCAAGCTTCCTTGTAGAATACATGGCAGATCTGGGTGTGAATAATAATATGAACAGTTCTAAATATCATGATACTAATTGGTGTGTCAAAGCTGATGATTTGAGAATTTTCTGATAATTTGTAAATACTGTTAGATGATTTTTTTCTTTCTTAGCTCATTCCCTCCCTGATTACAGAGTCTGTATAGTTGGACTTAGTTGTGCATAAGTTGCTCTAGGTATGTCAGCATGACATCACAGGTGCATTGGACAGGGAGAGATCACACAGATCACATGTATTTATATGTTAAACTACACTTAAAATACTTTTCCTGCGAAATATGTGTGTGTGCAAAACATATCATGGCATGGCACGGCATTAATGTTGTTTGCACTTGATAGGGAGTCTCTGAGAAATAGCTCACAGTGGTTTTGTTGCTTGGGAGTAATGTGACCATCCCCAGTGAGAACCAAAAGCCTTAAAATGTTGCAAAACATTTTTTCAATGCTTATGTGCACATGGAGACACTGTAAAAAAACTAGTCATCAGATGGGGACAGACTGCTGTGGGTTTTGGCTTTTCTCACATGCTTGCCCAATACATATGGAAAGAGGATTGAAGGGGGAAAGTGTGTCTGCTGGAAAATCTTACAGTAGGTGTGTGATGTACCTATTGCACTATTTTCAAGAATCCATCATGAGACAATTACTTCATCTAAATTTGATCAAAAATTCTGAAAAAGGTGTCATTAACGAAAAATCTGTCAAAAATTTCACCATTTCCATGTATGGATGTTCTCTACAATGCATACCAATGTGAGATACAAGATAAGAAAAGACCAGTCCTGGACCAGGATCTTACCTTTTTAAAGAATATATCCCTCAGTAGTACAGGGATGGAAGGAAGATTTATTTTGTTTGGGTTCTTTTGAGGCAAGTGGGGAAAAGCTGACTTCCCAGTGTGAAATTCAGTACTTACTTTTAGTCCTAGATGGGCCTGAATGTCACAGCATTTCTTGTGTAAAGGAAAGCCACTCTAAGTCAATTCTGATCTTTTTCTTTTCTTTTCTTTTTTTTTTTCTTTTTTAAACATTGATTCCTTTTTTTTTTCTTTTTTTTTTTTTTCCTTCAGTCAAGTACAGTAGGCTTATGTTAATTTTGGTACCTGGTCTTACACACTGAAGAATCAAGAAATTGTCCCTCTCAAGGTTTTTAAAAGCCTCTCTGAAACACAACTGGAGTAGTCTTCAATAAAGCACATGGCATTTACTGCACATAAGGCAATGCGGTGGGGTATAACTTTTACTGGTTTTCCTGCTGTGGTGATGTATATAATTAGAGTTTAACAAAGTCGTTTGTGAGTTTTGTGACCTTCCCAAATTTAATCTGATAGAATCCAAAGATCTCAAGAGAGCATTCCTCCTCACACCTTCTTCATTCACGAGGAGTGTTCTGTGCTTTTAGGTACAAATACAAATTTATGCACATGTGCATGTTTTAAGTATACATGTGTCTTTTTCTGTGCTATAAGCTGTCGTACAAGTAGAGCAGATGGGTAGGTGAGTACTCTGTCTCTTTAAATTTCCTGACAGGCTGGCTTGACAAAGACCTCCTTATCATTTTCTTGAAACCCAGTTTCCTGAATCAGCAAATTTTTTTCCCCCTTGAAACTTCAGAAACTCTGAACTCTGTCAAAACAAGATGGCTGGCAAGTTTTAGGGACAGAGCAGAGACACAGACAGAGACAAAGAAGCCCCTGAGAAGGCAGACGGACTTAAATTGCTTGTGGTTTTTCAGTACAGCTGGTTTCAGATGTGTCGGCCTTGTTCTGCACTGGTTCCACTGCCAAAGCAAGACTGTCACAGCTGGTAGTACTTACTGCACTTGCGGGAAAGTATGTGATTCATTAGTTGGAACCGTATGTTTTTCACCAGTTCTGGTCATGTTTTTGTTAGGATGTGGTAAAAGCATAAGCAGGGGGTGAAGGGACAATGGAAATATGCGACTTGTTAAAGATTGGCCCCAACCAGTTATTAGCTAAATTGTATGCTGTAAAAAAAAAAAAAAAAAAAAAAAAAAAAAAAATACACCATAGCTCATAAAACAAATGATTTTATTCTTTAGTTCTTTAGTTAAGGTCATTTAGCCAAAAGTAGTAAAAACAAAAAAAAAAAGAATTCAGTATCAAGTCCCTTCCCCCCTCTTTTCTCTTCAGTATCATGAACTTTCTTCCTGCAAACTGCAGTGCAGGAAGAAGTCATGCAAGAAAAGACACTCATTTGTTTAAAAAAAAAAAAAAGACAAACTGGCTAAGAATTTTAAATCTTTGAAAGAAGGTAAAGCATGATAAAACACGGTTGTAGCATAAAGGCTTGTGGAGAATGCTTGGCATACTGGAGTATGTGGTAGAAGGAGAGCTGTAAGTGGTTCCGGTGCTCAGAAATGGTAAAACAAACCAGAAGTGTATGGAGAGATGTTCCTCTGGGGTAGCATCTTCCACTATTTTTGCGTATTGGAAAGAGTTTTGCACTGGTTGTTATTTTATAGGTGTTTGGACCTAAACATATATGTTCAAATGAGAGAAAAATTAAAAAACAGCAGGAGGGGACAACACACCAAACATTACTGTGTTATCAAGTGGCTAATGCAGCTCCCCCACTCTTCACAGCACCAATGAAATATGAAGCTTCAAAGCCATGTGTTAAAGAAAGTGCTTAAAAAAGAGCCTCTCTGCTCCCCCTGCCCCATATTGTTTTCCCTCCCAACCTCTTCAAATGTGTACACAGCCACCAGACTTTATAGAGCTAGAACCAGGTTTGTCTCTGATAATTAGCTGAGCTGACTGCAGCATAAATAAAGGAATGCACTTATAGGGGCTGTAGTCTGTGACATGGTTTAACAGAGCATAAAAAGGTGCATCTGTTAACATTCCTGAATTCAGTCACCTTACTGTCACCCAAAGAAAGATACCAGCTCTGAAATGTGCCTCTTGCAAACAAGAGGCCAGTATTGTATTAAAATAACCAGGCTGTGAATGTGCAAAGTGCTGCCTCTTAAAAATCATGCTTTCTTGGCTTACAGTGGTGTTGCAATGAGTCCCTCCCGTATCTATTAGGATGACCTGTGGCACTGAATACTTCAACACTCTTCTGGCTAGTATTGTTGACCTTTGTCAGCTTGATAAAAAAGCAGAGCCTAGAAATGTGCTTGCCATTTTTAGTGAACCAGGGGGCTTGAAAGCATGGAAAGGGGAGGGGGCTGCAGGGAAGCAGAGAGATGCCAACAGCCTGTTTTTGTTTAAATTAGGATGCTGAACCTAGGACAAAATTGCAGTCTGCTTCCCTTTTCCTCCCCAGAAGCCCCATGTCTCTCACCCCTTTCTTCCCCTGACTATTGCTACTTGATTTGAGGTCTGAAATAATGAGGAATGTCTGCGTGATCAAAGTTACTGTCTGCCTCCTGGTCTCCACAGAAGCCCTGCTGTATGTGTTTGGTAGGCGACAAACAGCTTGTTGTAATGTATTTGAAGGTAATACAATCGCACTTTTCTTATGTTCTTTGAACATTTATTTACTTTTTAATTCAGTAATCTTAACGGGAAAAAACAAACATTCAAACTTCTTTTTTCTTTTTTTAGCTGTGTAATGATTCTAAAATCATTTGCAGAAAAAGATGACTTCAGCAGGGGATATAGCAACACATACTTCAATGAATTGATAAGTTCTTCATTTTATAGACATGTAATTCCACGGAAAATGTTAAGGTCTACCTAGCTTTGTTTGTAGACCTAACAAGATAAGAGTGTATCTGCTATTTAATACAGATATTTTTGCTGTACAAACCATTATTTCTACAGCGTGATTATTTTTCTGTATTTTTTCTATTATTTGTATGTATTTTACATATGTATCTATATGACATTATTCAGAGGGTCCAGATGAGTGTCTTATCCAGTAGAAGGTGATGTAATGCCACTGGGAGCTAGTCCCACACAGCTTGAAGCAAACATCATTCTATTTGGCAGTAACAGAATGTGGATGACAAGGAGGTGTGATGCATTCTCTACTGTATTTTGAAGTAGTTAAACTGGAAATATCCCACCCAGTTGTGCTTGGCCCTTTAGTCCTGATATTGGGCCACACCTGCATTCCTGATGTCCAGACCCATCTTTGTTTTTGCCAACTGCCTTTACCCAGGAATATCTTCAGGGAAAAAAAGAACCCAAAACCCAGCAACAATGAAAAAGAACAAAAAAAAAAAAAAAAAACAAAAAAAAACACAACAACACCAAAACCCCCCAAAACCCAACAAAAACCCCAGAACCAACAAACCCACCAAAACCCAAAGACCCCACACATTAACATTTACCTTATTGGAGACGGGAGCAAAAGAAGGTGCTATCAAGAGGATGGCTGTGCCTCAAAATCCCTTTATCTGAACGCTGTGAAATAAATAAAACTGAAGGAAAAAGATGCAAAGTTCTTTTCAGTTCTCTTGATTTTTTTCACCATGACTTTTTGCCTCCCTTTTTTTTTTTTTCTGTTTCTCTTCCCTCCACTCCCCCCTTCCCATCTCAAGGGAGAAGCAAACCTTAAAAAAAACCAAAACAAAACAAAAAAAACCCAACAACAACAAAAAAAAAACAAACAACAAAAACCTGAGGTTTATGTTAAAAGAAATTAAGGTTAATGATCATTGGCTCATTTTCCTGTTCCGTGGGTGTGGATGGAGGAGTAATCAGTGCAGGTGGCCTTGCCAGTTGGGAGTTTCTCTTTGTCATCAAGAAAATAAGGAGAGTGCAGGGATTGAATTACCGCAACTATTTCAGGGCTAAACATATTTTGTTTCCTCACTGACTCTGGTTTAAGAACAGAAAGCTGACATTAATTTTATCCAAAAGAAAAGCCCAGTTAATTCTGTCTATATTCTGAGATAATTTGACTGAATGTATAAGAATCTGTGCTTGTTCAGTGTAATCTTACAAATAATTTTGCATGTAATGCACTGAAAAGCAAAGTCTTTTTCTTAATTTGCTCTGACAATTTATGTTTCTGTGCCCAGTTACCACTCACTTTGTTGAATGTTTAAGAGCTGCTTATTAAAATATGTGCTCCAACTGCTCCAGTTGGCTTCCCAGATGCCTGTTATTACATGTAAAGGTGCTCCTTTCTAACTTTCAGAGGATGTACAGAATTGAGAGTTCTGTTCAGTTTGAAAAGGAAGTGGTGGATTTGCTTAAGGAAGTGTGTGCTGGCCCTGAAAGGGCAGCTACTGTACATCCACATCTCGGCTGTAGAAGAGCTGTTCTCTAAAGAAAAATGGTTTTGAGAAACAATGATGAAATCACAGATAATTTGTGCAAACAAGCCACTGATAAAGCCCACTTGGAAGTCTTCTACATCAGTGATGTTTGTGTCTGATGTTGCTGGAACAGATTATGGTCAAGAGATTTCTATTTACAATAGAGAAAAATCAGAAATAAAAGTCAGTAGGAGTCTATAAGGGGCACTGAGTAGGAGGGAAGACAGTAGTCGGAATGTTTTGAATTGTATTTGTGTTTCTAACATAGGCAGTTGCCCAGTCATGACGCATTGTGTTTGACTACAAGGGAACTATTACTACCAAATAGGTACTTTTAAGTTCAGAACATGATGTAGCCAGCACGAACAACTGTTAATTTAGCAATAGGTCTGTGCAGATGTTGAATTATAGTTAATGTAGTTCAATTTAAAACAAAGTATTATGACTACTGTGTATACTGATTGTTGTGTTTTTTTTTTTATTGAGGCTGATAGCGGACCCCCACTCACCGTCTTACAGGAACAGCAGTTATTTACCTTTGCAAAAGAGACGGTGTTAGCGATTTAGTGGATATTATTCAAAATAAAATATTACAGCACGAGGAGGTTTAACTGGTAGAATAGAGGGCTGGATTTTGGTTCCCTTGATTCTCTAAGCTAAGAGTCAACATGCAGCTGAATATTCATGAGGCATTCATTAATATGAATAGTTGGTCTGCTGCTGCACCTTTCCATGGTTTATTAATAACTTATGGACAGACCACTCCTGAGCATACAGAGGACAAGAATAATTTAATGATTGGAGCATTCTCTCACTAAAAAGAAAGAATTAGGTGGTTTATTTCAGCAGCACCATTTGGAATACTCTAGTTAATGTGTCAGTAGCATGTTGTAGTTAAGTTGTATCATTAACATTTGAACTAGAAATCCTTTTCTTTTCAGGGTTAGAAGTTGTGTAAAACTTTTTTCCAGGCTGAAACATGACATAAAGAAACATTTGCCCCAAAGCAACTATTTTTTTTGGCTCAATCTTTTAGCATATCCTTTTATCTTTTCTTATTTTAAGCCAATGAATGGAGGGAAAATAAAATTAATGTTACAATTTCAAGGCTTTTCTCTACCTTGCTGATGAAACTCAAAATGAGTTAAGAAAAAAAAAAAAATTGGGATATTATCAGTCCATAAAATGGTCTGGGTGTTTCTGGCATTGAAAACTAATGTGTTATTCACGTAAAAATAAGTTTTTTAAATCTTACATTGTATTAAGACACTCTCCTGTTGCTAGACGATTATAGTTACGTATATAAGTTACGTATAGTTACATAGATCAACTCACTAGACAGAAGGAATGATATGGGAAAGTTGCTGAATTTAGAGCTAAAAATTAGACCTTTTAGAAACCAGTATTCTGCTCTGAAAAGTATTTAACCTTGGACATACAATTTTTTAGCATTTTTGAGGTGCTCACAGTATAATACCCAATAAGTGGTATCTACAATAAAACATACCATGCTTTCTTCCACCATTTACTAGTCAGCCACGAGCTTAATGCTTTCTCAAGAAAAAGTGCATGGCATGTTATCTCGCTGTTATCTGTAATATTGCAACTCTGTCGTTTCGGAGAAGTAGCCAATTTTATTTTATATACTACACTTTCACTCTAAGTAACTTCAGCTGATGAGGGTGTGTTGTGAACCTGTTAAACTGAGGATTGACAATGTACATTTTTGTTATGTTTTAAATGCGCATAATGACATCTCATGGCTTGTGCTGAGCCTAGTCAAACAGGTTGGGGTTTTTTGTCCGCTTTCTTTCTCCTGTTTCTTTCTGTGTGTCTTGTAAAGTTTTAATCTTGAAAGTCCACTAATGTAATGAAAACCTGAATCATGAAATGGAACTAAAGAAATTTCATGCATTAATCGGTATCCAACTACAGGGGGAAAATATTCAAGAATTATAAGAAATACTGTTTAACTCTGCATTTTGATTTTGGCATCCTGTGTCCATCTGTCACATATGTCCTCAACCAGTTTTTAGTCTTGATAAAGTTAACATAGGAGTATTATCATTTGGTGGAAAAAACTGCATGGCTTTTCATAAGCTTTTATTTTTTTTTTTAGCATCTAGTATCTAGCATGCTACTTTCCAGTGAAGTTTCCCCTGGACTGTAGTTTTTACTTTGTAATTAAAAGTACTGAATTATCCTGGATCAGGGGATTACTAGTTAGATACAGAATCTTTCTGCTTTTAGTTTGAATTCAGTCCAGGCCATCATCGGACTGCTGTTAATACCCAAGGGCAGCATGGCATTATCAGTTCAGTTCCCAGTAGACACATTTTTTCTCTTCTTCCATTCTCTGGTCTTTCTATTCTGGGTTGAGCTCCTCATACTGGGCAGTCATCCTGCCAAGTTTAAGCAAGTTCCATCATCTACTCTTGCATCCAGTTTTCCTTCACTTAGGAACAATTTGTCCACAGTCACTTCTTTTATGTTACTTACTCACATGTGACATTACCATCACCACCATCAGTGATGAGCCTTTTTAATGTTTCAAGACATTGTGGAGTAGACAGACGCATACCTTAAAAAAAAAACAACAACTGAAAAGGAAACAAACAAAAAAATATCCCCTAAAATAAGCAAAAAATCCTCCCCCTTCTTCCCCCTTTGCCCCTCTGAAACACAGCTGTGTTGTGTAGGGTTTTATGGATTAAATGCTTGGCAGAGTTGATAGGATTTCAGTTTACAGTGAGACAGCCACATCCATGGAACTCCCTTAATTTCATTAGCCTGCCAGATCCTGGGCTGGCTATCCTTCTGGTTGTTCTTATCTCTCAGGGAAGATGAGAGGGGTAAAGTTAAAATTAGGATCTGAAGAGGAAGATGTAATGGACAAAAGTTGAAAATAACAGGTTTTTGTATAAGGCAGCAGAGTAGTTACATTTGGATGCTTGTACAATCATGGGAAGCCATGAAGAAATTTTCTGCACCTTTGTAGAAAAAAAACAGCATAAAAACTTCTGGGTGATGTTTGTGACTACATATCCACTGCAGTCCTTTTAAGGATATGACCAGTATATTACATGGCTATATATCTGTACTTGGGTACAGTAAGGAAATAAGTGAATACATTGGCTAAATTGTCAGTAATCACAGTATGAGGCTGAAGGATGAAATCAGCCATGGAGGCTAAGCTACCTTTTCAGCCATGAAGTTGACCTTGTTAGGTCAGGGTTATGACATGTGGGTAGACTGAACAATGTACAGAAGCTTTATTGTTGCTACCTGTGGTGGTAGAAAAAAGGAGGTTTGTAGTCCTGAGGTTTCCTGTTCATCTCTTCTGTGAGCATTACATTTTCTCTTTATGATCGCAGACTTTTTTTTTTTTTTTTAATTTTAAGTGTTAATGTAATTTAGTGCATTTAAAATATCAGCAGATTATTATTGCAGCCATTTTGTATAAGGCTAGAAAATATACAGTAGGGAACTAGCCCACTTTGGCAGGAGATAGGGAGGGTGATGTAATGGTCCTTTCCTTCTCTAACATTTATGGTGCTAGATTTTATAACTGCTGAGTATACTTTTCCAAAAAAAAAAAAAGATGAAAATGGTACATCCTTTAGCATTAGAATAAATAATTTAGAGCAGAACATAATTGTGCTCTCAGATCTGCATGGCAAAAATCAGCTCCATTACTCTGCTCTACCTATGTATATGTTAACATCTATCCCCTAGGGGTAAGGGGTGAGGGGCGAGACTGTGTCTTGAGGATCTAAAAGGAGAACATTGCTTTACGTCTTCTGATGAGTTCAGAGTTCATTCACATCACCTATAAGCAAAACTGAAATAGCATATGGGATGGGTATAGCTCTGAGGTTCCAGAAGTCTGTCTTTTGAGTCTTAGATACCTACTTATTTTCTACTACACGTTTTAAAAATTCCTAAAGGAGTGTATCTTGCAAACAGAATATTTTTTTTCTAAGAGTATGAGAAGGCACAGTCTGTCCAGGAAAAGTTTGTTATACAAGAGTTGTATCTGGCTTCTTTAGAATGAAATGCAAATAAAATAAACATACTTTTTCCAAGGCCATCCAGTTTTGAGAACTGGAAGAAGTCGCACATTTTCTGTAAAATTTGCTTTGTCAGGTGCTTGAGTGTTGCACAAATATTCTATTTCATACTCTCAAATCCCTGGTATGTAGTCACACTTCCAGAGGTCAGAATTGGGAGTGCAGCAGCCTCACTTCAAATAACCAGTTTCCAAATTGTACTTGCATCACTGCAGGAGAAACGTACATGTCTAAATAGGTGCTTGCACAATTAAGTAACTGCACATTTAGCAGCAATTTGCATAGGTAATGGGCTTTCTTATAAGCAAACAGGATAGGAGAATAAGGGTGAGGAGGCTCATGTCTGGTGCCCATCTTTAAAAATTGCTGCCAGAAATGTCTCAGTCTCAGCTTGTTTAGTAAGTAAGATTTAGCAGGATTCGTTTAGAATACGAGAGAGACTGTGAACATAGTACAAAAGCATGTCAACACAAGATTTTCTTCTTAGACAAACTTCTTGAATATTTTAGAATGCTTAATTTATTAATAAAATTCAAAGTCTTAGTTTATTTATTTGTTTTCTTCCCCCCCCCCCCCATTGTTTGGGGGGTAGAGGGGGAAGTGGGGAGGGGGTAGGAGGGATTGAGGTGTGTGTGAGGGAACTTCTTGTTCCTTAAGAAAAGGCATCTTGTCCCATTCCCTAACCACAGACATATTACAGACAGTACTTTGGGAGAAGATAATATTGCTCTCATGCTTTCCCTCTGAGGCGAAGGCGATTGTGCCTGGAGTTGGCCAGCCTGTGGCTGTCCACCATCTGTGTAAGGAATTCACAATCCCAGACAAAAGAAATTGGCAAAGTCTTCTTTCTGTCTGTTCTTCAGAGCCTCAAGATAGCCATAAAACACCTGGACAAAATCAGCAGGTGATGGCAAGGGAAAGGGAATGATCAGTCACAGGCATTGTTGAATCCTTTGAACATTACTTATAGCTTGGACACTGCTGTCACCAGACACAGTTTGATCTTTGGTGAGCTTTCTGGAAGTGCTTTTTTCTCTGGCTGCATGACAAAAGGGGGAACCAGATAATGCTGTGGAGGCAAAGCAGAATTTCCCCCTCTTGTAATTTTTATCTCACCTTGTAACTCCCTTTTTTGTTACCTCTATTTGCACACAGGAAAAAAGGCAGGTTTTTATTTGCAGAAAAATGTGTCATATCTTTTTACCTTTGTGACCACCATAACCAGCAGTGCTTCACCATGATCTGTATCCCAAAATTAACAAATTACTTAAAAATTGAGATCCATCATTGTTTTTCTTTTCCCTTTCATGTTACTTTACATGAAACTTGAAACAACAACAATTTAAAAACTGAGGAATGCAGGTTTTTTCCAAGTACGTTCTTGTGTTAGTACGTTCATAACAGAACTGATTTTCTTGATTATTTATGATTTCTTAGAGCTAACTATTGATCATCATTTATGACCTTTATGTAATTGACTAGAAATACAGTACAACTGTGAAACTCTGAGAAAATCCTAGCGTTTAATTCACTTGATGTTGTCTTATATTCTTTTCATACTATCTATATGGTTTTTAGCCATATGGATTTAAGCATAATAAAATTCATCTTGAATTTAAAAAGAGAACAAAGAAGTGCAGTGACAGATTAATACGTCCAGGAGAGAGTATGTACATGAAGCAGAAACACAGCCACAAGAACATACCACCTTTGGCAGGAGAGGTAAAAGCTTCCCAAAATCTGTTGGCAACAGGAGTCTGCATTTCAGTGCATGGGTGCTCAGAATTTAGGCTGACAGTCTTGCCAGTGTCAAGGGGTTAAGTTTGTAGCTGTTGTTTTGTTGCATTCCCAGAGCAAATTCTAAACCGTATCAAAAAGCTGCTGGATCACTTCACACTTCAGCTGTCCCCTGAATCCTTCCTTCCCTCTAATGTTGGTGTTTTCACTCTTTTTCTCCTCCCCTCCCTATGCTCCTGCAAATGCAACCATTCTTCACAGAGCTGGTGTCAAGCTTCAATGAATATGACTCTGTCTTGCTAAGTGTATTAATGCTGCACTCCAGATGTGAATCTCGTTGTTCATCCTAAAGCCTCTGTGTTGGCTTTCATGTGTGCATGTGTGCATGCAAGAGCTGAGGTTGTTTGTTAACTGGCTGGTTTAAGGAAGACTGAATGCTGCAATTGTTCAACCATTTCTGTAGTCTGTATTACAGCTTGTAATCAGCTTGTATGAACCATATGGAAATAAGGGTGAAGAGTCAAATGAAAAAATAAAGTAAAATTAAATTTTAGGATTAAATTTAGGATTTTGTTACTTTATTACAAGATCATTTGTGGATAACTGAAACTAAGAAAACCTGGTCTTTATCCTGCTTTGTCAATGTGGAAAGTATATAGCATCCCTAGAATGCATTACCAAAAGTGTTAATATCTCATAACAGCAGTAATAATAATCCTTTTACTCTAGCTAATCATGTGCTAATCTGTTGGTAAGTCAAAAGTATTAGACCATTTTAAGTTCATTGTGTCAGCTCAGCTGAAGTAACTGGCATGCTGCTATAAACATTTGGGAGAAAAGTTCTTTGAACTAAAATAATAATGTCATAAAGTAAAGAATTTTGCTAGGTCTAACACAGCAACTCTAAGGATGTCATTAGCTTTAGGTCCTGGACAAAAGCATTTGAATTTATACAGAAATGGAATACTGCTGTTTCCTTGATGTGTACTATTTTTGAATTGGATTCACTGTTTACTACTTCTCACTAAGCAAATAGGGAGAATTCACCATCGGAAGGATTTTCTACTTGTAACCTTTTCTTCTCTGTAAATGAGTGACTGATGTTTGCACAAAGATACTTGTTAAGTTTTTTATGTTTGTAGCCAATGAAGGGATTTAGCATACTTCGTTAATTTTCTTTTTAAATTTTGTCTTTGGTTGTGTAGCATAAAGTAATAGCCTAGGCTTTTATCCATCGTATCAGTTAAGCTTACCTCCTGACAGTTTTATGTTTTGGAATTTTACTGTCCCTTCTGCCACTCTTCTTAGCTGCATGTTTTATATTATTCCTGAAGTGCTAAATCAGATACTAATACTCTTCATAATTACACTATTCAGATCAGACTCAATACAAATAGTGATGAAAGTTGGTAAGAAGAATAATTTCTGCTATCTCTCTGTCTTACATGAAAATTATTCTGTTTTATATGGTTCTGTCTTTGGTAAAAGATTTCAGTGATCACCCATGTAGCAGTGAAAATTTCCTTTTTCTTAGCTAGCAGGATAATACGCACACAGGCTCATTTCCACCTGTATACAGTATTTTGAGTTAGAAGGTACACTGTCAGAAGAGAGATTGTGTTTCATATTGAAGATCATAGAATCACAGATTAGTTTGGTTTGGAAAGGACCTTAAGATCGTCTAGGTTCAACGCCCCCTGCCAGGGGCAGGGACGCCTCACACTAGACCATGTTGCCCAAGGCTCTGTCCAGCCTGGCTTTGAACACTGCCAGGGTTGGAGCATTTGCAACTTCGTTGGGCAAATGTGAATACATTATCAGAATACTTTCAATCTTGATATGCCTGTTACTGTGAAGCTGTTTCTATGGTAGCAGTTTGAAAATTTGCTTTCACATTGTAAATTTGAAAATTCAGTTTTTATTTTTGATTGCTAATTTCAAGATGTCATTTAATTTCTTTTACATGCACTTAAATGTCTTATGTCTCCATGGAAGTTTTTCATACCTTATGCACAAATGAAGTTTGTGTATGACTGAAGATTTAGTCATGTTAAATTTAGAATTCAGGGATGTGTATGAAATTTTTTTAACCTATTTTAATTAGGTTTGTATTTCTCAGGAATTGTACTTAAAACCAAATGTAGTCTTCAAAAACAACAGCCTTTTGCAGTCATTTTTGTGATTTTGTTTTAGTCATTTCTTACATGGAGTATTGAATTTTTTTACCCAGTATTTTCAAACCAGATTTACTGGTCAGATTACTCGTTTATGTTTCCCTTAGTTATACACTTCAGCTACAGAGCTGAGTTTCATTAGTGGAAGACTTGGTCTATAATAGAAAATACTGTGGTTACACTTGTATTTTGATGTTTGAGGGTCAACTGAAATATGATTGCAATGCAGAGACAGAAAAAGAGAGGACATGGAAAAGTATTTTCACATACAAAGAACAGAACTACTTTCCCCTTTTGAGTCAAAATCTGAAAGTGCATGTATAAAGTGTATATCCATGCACTTTCCCTTCAAATGCCTTCAGTCTGCTTCTTTGCTTCGATGCTGTGTTTGTACTCATTGGTGTTTGCCTGCACACTCTATTTCTTGTCATTTATGATTTGTGACCTTTTAATTTCTATCTTATGAAGTTTTTGCCCTGAATGAATGAAGCAACACGATCTGCTCTTTGCCTGAAAGGGCCAGAGGTCAAAGCTAACCTCAAAGACTGGGGAATCCTCTCATCATTACTACTTAATCTTTCAGACCTCTGTTCTCTGATTATACTGCACCATATACCAGTATATATTTTACCTACTACATGGATTGGTTTTAAATCGTGAGAGCAAATATAATACCCAGCTTGTACACTGTGCTTTACAGCTATCAGTTTTGAAGCACTATAGGAACAGTTTTGTGACTCTTGTCTCCAGATGGGAAATTCAGGCTAAGGAGAAGGGAAGTGAGTTGCCCAATGTAAAAATTGTTGACTGTGTCAGGCATGATCCTTTCTGAAGCATCCAGTAAAATAAATTGGTTGACACATTTCAGATTTCTGTCTGGTTGATATTCAGCTCTGGTTTGGAGCTTGTTGGTACAGAAAATCATCTGAATCTATTTTGCTAAGTGGTTTAGTTAAACCATGATAAAGCTGTGTGTGAATGATCTTATTCAAAAAGAGAGTGGCCTGAAGTACTTTGCTGGTTCCTTTCATGTGTAGAGTTGCATTCTTCCATTCTCAGCATTGTTTGTTCACTTGACTTTTTAAAAGAGACTGCTGATGGATCAAGATCACTTCCTTCTCCCCTTCCCCTGCCATGCATACCTCGGCACTCTCAGTTGTATGAGAGTTTGAGACAGAAATCCCCTTTCAGTTTATGCATTTTTAAAAGTTAGCATTTAGTTAAGGGGTGTGGAATTGTGTATTTATATGAGTTGAAGCCAGTGTTTTATCTGGGACAGAGAGAGCATCCCTGCACTAGGTACTTAGGTGACTTGTGCAAAAGTGTCCTTGATCTTAATCTTATGTGTAGGTGAAATGATACACAAAATATTAGTGACAGAATTTACTCAGTGCGGTGTTATACCAGGAGGCGAATGTTTGTAGTATCAGGGCTTCAGTTTGTAAAACACTAAATAAATGTACTGTGCTATGTAAGTATTTTTCAGTAGTCTTTATTCCCAGTTGACTCATGCTGCGCTTCAAGTGTTCTGTAGACTACTCAGAATGGAGCAACCTGGTGTAAAGGATGAGCAGTGTATAGGTTCAGATGCTTATCCTACCAGCTGCCTGTCCTGATGGCTCTCTCCCACAGCCACTGCCACTTGAGCTGAGTGGCAGAGGGAAATTAAGCTTATTGTTCAGCGACTTTTGTTTACGTCCTGGCAAAAGCTGGGGAGCATTTCTTCTTCCTCAGTTATTTACTAGAGCAGTAAAAGCTGAGAAAGCAAAGGTGTCAAAACACAGGGTGGTGGCAGTGTTCTAAGTACTACAGCCTTCTTCCCCAGTGAATGTGAGATGGAGCTCTGTAAGTCTGAATTTCACTTTACGGAATGGAAAAGTATGTTCTGTGAGTACGTGTACAGCTGAAACAGAGCTGTACCATAAGGAGATACAGAGGAAAAATTCTGGGGAATGGAGGACCAGCTGAAAAAATTTTTCAAGGAGCTTTCTTTTCCGGGCAGTAGGCAACACATAGAAAACAAGCTGAGTGGAAAGAGCAGTTTGTAAGGAGGAGCTTTTGGTCAGGAATGGTAACCAAGATTTGTATGTGTAGTTACGTAGCTGATATCTAGCAGACACTTAAGCTTCCCAACTGATTATAGAAATCAATCATACTATGTAATTGTTTTAACTCAGTCCTCTGCACTGTATTTTCTGCCCTGTTCTAAAGAAAAATATATTAGAGCCAGTCATAACTTTAGATAATTTAATCTGTATTTCAGAGATGCAATCACAAAATAATGGAACCCAGATTTTGCCCCATAATGAAGTGTGTGGTCCATACAGTGACTTCAGGTGATTCAGGTGGAATAGTTCTTTATTTGTCCTTCCCTTATTTTATTATGAAAATATATTTATGCTTTTAAAGTGGGGAACATTTTTGTTTCAGCTGTTCTTGCTAGATAGATTAAACACAAACAGATAATCTTAAAAGCACTTTTACATTTGGAAAAGAATAGCAGTACCATTTTTGCGGGCACTGCATCATGGAACAGCTACTAAATTTCAGGAAACAGTCTAATGAATATGAACACTTTGGAAATTAGTTGCCCATTTCATTAATTGTTTATTTGCAAAAGAAAAGAGCTAGTCAAGCAAAGATACTGTTTGGTTTAAATTGCTCCACCAAACTATCTCCAGATGTTGGAGGAGGTGGGGAAGGAAGGAACTTCATCCACATTTTAATACATGAAACTTCTGTATCATGCTCACAATTCATAAACTGTGTTTGGATGCCATATTTATTTTATCTCCTGCATCTAGATCTTTTCCCTTTTTTTGTCCAGCAAAACAGTTTGTAGCAAAGTCTACAGCGGTATCTGCTTCTGAAGTGTGAAGTGTCCAGCTGAAGAAAATAAACTGGTTGTTGCATTTTCAGTTTATGTAATATAAAGTCTCAATTTTTCTCTTTCAGAAATAGTGGAAAAAAATTTACATGTTATAAATCACTATGTGGTAGAATAAATGACAAATGATTAGAAAGAAAGGACAGATTAAAATTATGAAAAGTAATGAATTTCAGTAGTGAAAGTAGTAAATATGTTTCTGGAGTGCCAACTTTCTTTAAGATGCTCACTTTCCAATTTGCTTTTACTGCATCTTTAAAAACAGTAAGATTTCTTTCTGAATCTGCATAGGATATCAAACAAGTCTGTGTTTTGTTTTCAATATTTATCTCTTTTTTTCTTTCTTTCCCTTTTTAAAGTTGATTTTTTTTTTTGACTTTGTGTTTAGATGTTTGCCATTTATTTGTTTGCTCTTTTGGCTGAGCAGTGTCTTACTCCTTATGCCCTTTGCTCTTCCCAAAAGGAGGAATAAATCCCCTATCCATTTTTGCTAAGAAATATTAGGGAAACTCATTTCTGAGTGATAACAAGCCAGAAACAACACTGGATTTGTGTTCAGGGTTGAATTGGACATGTCTGTTAAAAAAGGCAATTGTGCCACAGTTCACTTTACAGTTATTTTCCAGATTATTCAAAATACTTGAGCATTAGAAGAAATCTGTCTAATCCCACAGGAAAGAACTGTCCAATAAGCCTCTCCCTTCATCTAAGGGTCATAGAGGAAACCCTGGCTAGACGTTTTGGTGACTAATTTAAAATATCTGGCAAGACAATTGATAGCACCCTTCCTTTGTGTTGTGACAAATACATTTCGACTGCAGTTTATTAACATAATCCAGCATAACCACAGACATATTGTATGCATTATAGTGCAGAATTAGAAACATTTTTTGCACATCACAGTCTTTACTCTTTCTCTTTTTTTGACAAGGATCTGGATAATTGCCTCAACAAATGAACTGCTGTGTTCAGTCTGTTTCTATAATTTCATAAATTTTTTTCCATGCTAAAACTAAGCAAGCTTTTACTGAGTAACTATAAAGAACCACAGTGTAATTACAGGAGCAGCATTATTAAAAAGTGTGACAGAAATGGCAGTTTAACTGACAGCTACTTTTTCTTTGTTAGAAAAATCAAGTATCATCTCATGAAGTGCCAGTTACTGAGCAACAGTGTCTTCTGTCTCTCAGTCTCTCTTAACTCTCATGTATACATGCATGTGTGCATACATGTATCTTAGAGCTAAGATTACCACATAAACAGGATTGTAAATTACCAGCTGAGGTTCCTACTGCTCCAGGAAATTTTATTTAAAGTTAAATATAAGGGGGTTTGTTTCATACTTAGATAAGATGAATATTTAGGTCTTGTGTACCTCCCTTTGTCTGATTATATTGGTTCCCTTTATTGATAAAAGGAATTAGCATTATTCCCATTATATAGATGGAAAAGGTAAGATGTAAGAAGTTATTAACTTTCCCAAGACTAAGAACACAGTGAATGACCAGGCTAAAAATGAAACCTAAGTTTGCTGTCTGAATCATTGAATCATGCTCCCTGCAATCAGTATGGCCTTGATCCAAAGCCCACTGAAATCAGTGAAAAGAAGGGTTTTGATCAGGTCCTGTATGTAATGTAAAGACCTTGCTTTAGTTATTTTATTTTCCCCCTATTGATGTGATTATTAAACTTAAGCTTTTTCATACCGTATTTTTGTAGAGAGTAATTGACAGTCACACTGATACAATTTGAATGGGGAGTAGGAGCTAACTTTATCAATTCTAAGGCTCTAGTCCTTCTAACTTGTTTTCAGTTGGATGCCTTTTCATATAAGAAATGCTCAACATTCCAAATCCATTCATTATCTTTAAAATTGTGTATATGTTAAGTATCAGGACTGTTTATGTTTTCAAACCTTTGCTTTCACTAATCATAAAATGAGCAGAACTGCAAAAGGGTGTTCTCCAAATATTCCACAATTATCAGATTTGAATAAGGTTTAATACTAAACAGATGATTATTACTTTTAAGTTTTTAGTTTTAATTGATATGCTTAGTCACAGTCCACTCAGTCAGGTGTAAACATTAAACTCGTGGTTAGTATGAACAACAGTAGGTGAGAGGCTAGCATATATCATATATAATTTGGTTTGTAAAGTGTGTGCAGGCTGTGTGGGTTATTACAGTAACTTCACTGAAGAAGGAAGCAAAAATCTAAAGATTTTGTGAAAATACTTAGTTATAAACAAGATTTTAAAATTAATTTTACTGATACAACAATTTTGGACATAGTTTAAATTGTGAAGACTACAGCAAATGTCAATTTTTTTTTTTCAAATGTCATTATTTCATAATTTTTTTACTGTCTGTGATGTCACATGTCCATAGGTTTTTATTAGATTAATAAAATTGCTGCAAAAAAAGAGTGGGATTGTCATGAAACATGTAAGGCTATTCCATTAATGTTTTGTAGTTAAAAGTGTCTGAGAACCAGGAAAAATGAGAACAAGTAACAGCTGTACTTAATTAACTGAACCATAGTGATTGTGTTTAGTTAATCACTTCACAAAAACTGGCTATATGAAAATTTACCTTGATTCATGTCGTGGTCAGTTTTGATCTTTAAAGATCTGTTTGCCTAAAAGCTCAGGATCTGCCTACAGATCTGCGAAAACCTAATAGTATGTGATATTGATTGGCTCAGTAGCATTGGTGAGGTCTGTCCATAATACCAAGGAGAGAGTTTAACCAGGTGTTGCTACAAAGGACCCTTCTGGTGAAATAGGTCTTAAGCAAACCTTTTGAAAAAAAAAAAACAAAACAAAAAAATACCAACCCAAACAAACTTATATAAACCTTTCCTAAAAATTCTGTAAAGCTCTCTGTTGCGTAGTATGCCATTTAGAATCTAATTTTAGAATGGCTGATCCATCAGTTTTGTTTACCTTTTTTTGCACTATTCTCAGAAATACATCTGAATACTCTGAAGTCTTGTTGATGTCTGGCAAATAACCTATACAATCATGTACTCAAGTAATTTATTTTACCATTCTTCTTACATGAATTATGGGGGATTCCAGGTTCTTATGTGTCCAGTAATTTTTATTTCCAGGCGTGGCGTGAATAGAGATATTTTTTTCCCCCACAGCTCTCATAAGAGTGAAAATAGAAATCTGAAATACCTGTATCAGGCAGACATTTGAGTAAACAGCAGCGTAGTGAAACCAGATCTCCTACAGCTTTCTTCTTAGTGTTGAAAATTATCACACTTCTCTAATCTTCTCCTAAGCTTCCCCTCCAGCCCAACTTCTTTAGCACTCTTGTAATCCAGAGGTACCTTTGCTTGCATTAATAAGAGGTATGATGTGACTAGGCAGGAGATGCTGATTGCTGCTACCTTTTCACTATTAAGTAAGTGTAATGGAATTCCCTGGCTGTAAGTTCCTGGCAGGCCAAAACAAAACGCTTTGAAGACTGCATGCAGCTTCTAGGCCATACTTTGTGCAACCATATTGTAAGAACTAAGTATCTTTGCAAAGTCTACCTTTCTACCAGAGATTGTAGGAACAGATTCATGCATTCAGAAATTGTGGAAAGGTAAAACAGATAGACATGTAGACTCTGCAACTGCATAAGTATTGTTTTGCTTGGAGACATGATCAGATAGGTTGGCAATAATTTTATTTATTTATTTTTTTTTTAATCATATTAATTATCCTGGTAAGTTATTTGGGTTAATACTTTTATTTGGGCAAATACTTTTCACTTTTCTTTGCACTCTGGATACGAGTGGGAGTGAGAGTATGGCTTTGACTTTCTTCCATATGGACATTAGAGCTAAGGTGTCTTCTGACTTAATCTAGTGAATCATGGTATATATTTGCCCTATCTACTCCCCATGTTGACAGGCTCCATGCATGTGAAGTTTTGAGTACTGTTGCTTATGCTGGTTCTTTGCTTAATGTTCTGTGAGAAAGAGATTCTTCAGGGTTGCTGTCATGTTATTCCATTTTTTACATTCATACTTTGTGTCTCTGCAAAACCAGGAGATTTTTAGGAGTTAAATGGAATGAAGTTGAGAATGAAAGCAGCATACTTCTGGCTTATGCATTGTTTTTTCTTAAATTACAGATATATTTTTATCCTTGGAGGTTACATGTCTTTTTTGAGAGTTTTCCATCAGTTGTAAGGATAAGTTCTGAGCAGTAAAACTCTTGAGGTGCACAGGTGAACCTCAAGAACACTGCAGGTGCTTTACAGATTAGTTGGAATTAAGTGGAGTTCCTGATTTTATACTGTAAAACCTAACCATCCAGGTAATGCCTGTATATTAAGGATTCTGGTAAAAGCCATTTGAAAGGGACGTGTGTGTTGTGGGTCTTTGCTCTAGAAATTGTTAAAATGAGTTCCATACTTCCTCTTTTTTGATGAACGTCTTTATTTCAACAGGATGGATGCACATTATGTGCAATGACATGTTTTCACATGTGAAAGCTTTGCATGGCTGTGGCAGGCCCATCAATTTGCTATTATGCACGCTACTCTCAAAATTATAGTATTTACCCCTTGACATATTGAATTTTAAATTCTTATAAATGTGAAAGGCCAGTAGTTCTGACCTTTTCCTCTAACATGTTTTTCAATTTTTCTTGTTTGCATCTTTTTCCCTAGTTCTTTTGTTTTATTTCTCTACACATTCCTCCCCCCTCACCCCCCCACCCCCACCTTCTGCCTTTATCGCCTCCCTCCTCTAACTTCTTTCTCCTCATCTGACCCAGTCCTTTCCTTCATCCTTTCCTTCCTTAACCACTACCCGTCAGGTTTTCTGCTTCTCTCCACATATTTTTACTCCCTTGAAGTTTTACAAGGGACTGGGAGAGCTTTGCAGCTTCTTGTACTGACTAAACACTTGAAAAGTCATCACTTTCTCATCAGCAGTCATTTCCCAAGGCATGTCAAGTATTTAAGATTTAGGAAAAAGGAACAACCTGGCATAGACCCAAAGTCTTTTTTGACTTCAAAAACTGTGCCTGACCAAAACCACCAGAAAACATCAGAAAAATCACAGAAGTGGCAATTTTATTTAAGGAGAATTATGTTCTTTTCATCTGCTGCAGTTCCCGTCAACAGTACTGAATTTGGATGCTGACACTAATGGAGAATTTACAAAGCTACTGAAGTTACATGTTTCTTTTAGTAGCGTGTAATAGTATTACTATCTAATAACTATTAGATACTGTTCTACTCAGTAATTAGGTGAGATGCCTCTGTGTTACTATTTTTGCCAGTCTCCTAGGAAGCATATGCCTTAGATCTTTGTAGTCCTTACTGAATACGGCCATTGTTGTAGAAAAGGGAAGAAAATGTTAAATGAGGTGAAGAATATTACTATATGTGCTTATAGCTGAACACTGTATATGCCAACAGGCTTGAATGATAACTTTGAAAAATAATACATCAGTATGAACATATGGATAGTTGCCAGCATTGGCATCCAAAGGTTGCAAAGCAGTGGTGATAGAGATGAGACCTCCTTTCTGCTCTTTAGTCTAAAATGGTTCTGAACTTATTTCCCCCCCTCTCGGTCATGCATAGGCTCTGATGCTGCAATGTTTCTCCAGTTCCTTAGCCTTGGTCTTCAGTTGCTATTCTTTCCAAGTATAGCAGTTGTTACTAATGCCTGCCACCACACCTGGTTTTCTTTGTCAGCCAGCCCAAATACCAGCACAATCATTTGTCCTAAGAAGGATGAAACATCTTTCAAGCAAGACCTTTTGCCTGCCTAATGAGCTCCTCCTTCCTTCCAGAATGCCTCCTAGGAACTATGAGCCCTCTCTTTTACCTCATCTTGTTCTTCTGCTCCCTGCTCAAAGATATCCCCATCTCACACCTTGCTTTGTGTCACCAGCCCTAGTGCCACCTGGCTGTGGCCAGCCTGCCCTGCTCCCGTGGGAAGGGTGGAAACAGCTCTGGCCAGGCTGCCAGGAAGAGGAGACACCCTTTGCATAGCCAGTGAAGATGCCTTTGCCTGAATTGTAGCCCATGGTCCCCTCATCTCATGTTCCACTGCCTGCTGGCAAGAGGTGAATCTCAGGCTCAAATCAGTAGAACTTGGTTGGGTGTGGGAAATGGAAAAAGAACGGAAGAAGAGTACAGACAGGAACTGCAATAAGTAGGTGAAATTTTAAACAAGAATAAAGAGAAGCTCCTAGATTTTCTTTTGAGGACAGAACCTTGTACTTCTCTGATAGACTGTTTTTTGTGCTGTGTGTCACTGGGCATCTCACAGTATGGGACAACCCTTTGGTCCTGTGCTGCAGAAAGGTACCTGGCCTGCTTTTATACAGATTTACTCAGGTGCCAGAAGCATCATGGCCAAACATGTAAGGAGTGCTACTTGGGCTTGTTTCATGAAGCTGTTCAGAGTTTTTAAGAATTTCTGCATGGCATTCATTCCACTGTACAATATGGACACCACTGCCCCCCTTCCTACCACTGGGCCAGACAAGCAACGAATCAGTGTTTTTATTTCTGAGAAGTATTCTAACAACACGCTGAAGGCCACTGCCGTGTTCTTGTGTAGTTTAGTCTTTGCTAAGGAAAACTGGTATTACTCTCTGTATAAAATAGGTGGGAGGGGATAAAGATATTAAGTAACATCAGTTTATAACTTCTTGATAACTGAACAAGTCAAGTTCTATGAAGAGAGAAAAAAAGTGCATCTAACTTAAGCTGGTGGGTCCTTTATGACACATGTAGTTCACTGATCACTGCTTATATACTGTCTAGCATTGAAAAAAAGCTAAAACTCAGAAGGGCTTTTTCTACTGTTTTATGTGTTTTGCTTTTTTTTTTTTTTTGCCAATTTGAAAAGGATTTACATTTATTTAAAGACATTTTTCTAAATTTTGCTTTGAATACAAATCATGTCATACAGCTTTGCCAAGATAAACTTGGCAGCTTACATTTTCTTTCCTTTTTTTTTTTTTTGTGAGTGTTGGCATGTAATGAATATTAATGGAGCATCACTTCCTGGGTTTTGGCATGATACTTTCTTCATGTAAATACTGCTTTCTGAAATACCAAAAGCCAGTGTTCATTTCAAAGTCTTCAATTAAATTTAGATGAATTGATAAAGAATGTGCTTTTTCTGTTTTGTGAGAACTTGAATGTGTTTGTTTCCCAATGAAAATTTTTATTATTATTTTTTAGAAAGGTAAGGAAAATAATTCCATGAGTTTGACTCCCTTCTTAGCTGCTTCTTACATCTTCTTCCTCTGTGTCTGCATTTAAGCTCCCAAAGTTAAACAGCTCTTCTTTTAGAGGATTTCACAGCAGCAATCACATTTTTGGCAATCAAATAATAATAGGGAAAAGTGAATCAGTCTGGATAAAATGGAACTGACCTGAATCTGATTCTTAAACTAACTACAACTATTCTTGGATTTTAAAATCTGGGGTTTAGAAATTACTATCACACACCTCTGCACCATCTGGCTTTTCCTAGGAGTGGAAAGAGACTTATCAGCATACTGTAACAGTCTGCTTTTGTGGTGTGTCTGGCAGAGTTGTTACTCGGAAACTGGAAATCTCAACAGAAGGGCGGCTTTTATGCAATTTCCAGACCAGTTTTGACACCAAGGAGGATTAGGTGGTAAGCAGAGTGAAGAAAGAGTCTGTGCTTGTGGTTGCATCTTGGTCTTACCAGTCACTAGTTTGTGCTAGGCTAAATGTTGCTTTTAATTATGACCTGGTGGAACTCACAAAAATGAGAGAAAAGTCTCCCATTTGTCTCATTGTGACTTGAACTTTTCATCATGGAAATCCACTGGCTGTAATGAGGCGACACATGAGTTTCTTGGAGCTGAGTTTAGTCCTCTCTGTATGTGCATGCTTGTTTTATGCTAGCATCGTCCATCACGTAGACCCTGAGGTCTAAACGGAGGAGCCCATTCCATCTGGCCTGTACTTTTGTCCCGCAGGAGAGAAAAGTTGCAATTAAGGGCTCAGTGTGCTGATTTAACTCTTCCTGCATACATACAGGCATTTACTGTACAGCTGCAGCTGACAGTCACGTATGTGGAGGTGAATGAAAGTGAGGGCTTCAGGGAACGGCTTTTGCGATGGTGAGAGTGGCAGTAAAAGCCTGTCTGGGAGCGCTCATCAGAGCTGCTGCGAATTTGTCGGGGGAGAAAGGACACTGAGGAGCAGCTATAGCAGCGTCTGTGAATAAGGTCTATCACTGATACCTGCTAGGGTTACCACATGTTTCAGTGTCTGTGCTGTTCTACTGCCATACGAGCATCAAAATGTAAACTGAAAGTGGAGTTTGATCCCATCTGTTAGATAGTTAAGCTGATAGCCTCACACTTCACTCTCTTGGGCTGATATATTTGAAGTACGCTAGAAAGCAGATACAGTTTAGAAAATGCATCCCAGTACAATAATCCTCTCAATTTTATAACTTGGGGGAAGGGAGATTGTCCCTGACAGACTTCCAGATTACTATGTTAGGCTCTGTTTCTCACAGCTATTACAAAAAAAAACTGTGACAGGCATCTTCTGCCTTCAGTGAAATAGGACAACACTCTTACTGATTGCAATGGGAAGAGGCTCTGGGACAGTGTTTTGCACGCACCAAGCCATTTCACTTTCATGGAAGCTTAGAATCTACCAGCCTGGTCTGTTTTGTACACAAGAGTGCACAGTGTATGTATTTCCTGCAAAGCATTTACATATTAAAAGGTGAATAAAGTAAGTTTTTTCCTGTAGTAAGCTGCTGGGTGCTATGACAGGAATAAATACAAGGCTTAGCACGAGCACAGCATGTGCACAGAAGTATACACACAGGATTAGAGACTGCCGACTGGTCTTTGCGTAGGGAATGAGGGCATTCCTGTTTGCAGAGCCCATGCTTAGCACTTCATATGCTGAGTAGTACCAGGATTACTGTAGCTGATGCTAGACTTAGTCTGACCTAACACCAGAAGCAGAAGGCAAAAATGAAAGAAACATTTAAGCATGCACTGAATATTGTATTCCTCTAGATAAAGTTGGGAGACCTTTCAGAAGAAGCTGGGAACTCACTAAGTGTGTTCAGCTGACTTATTTGTCTATGAGGAAGTGTGTTGCTTGATTTTTAAAGGTGCTGAATACTGGCAAATCAAAATGGGCAGTTAGGATGTGGTAAAAACAAGGAATAAATGAGGACTGCATTTATTCCTGTAACTGAAATAATCTAGAAAATAAACAGGTTTAAATACAGTGTATGCTGCCAAGTGACAAAAGATGCAGTTATTTAACTTTATTGCAGGATATTAGAATATCTTCTTCTGGGTATGGTGGCCTGATTGTTCCTGGGACATCTATACAGCTGTTGTCATCCTCTGCTGAATTCATGTGTCTGATTGCATAAGCTTCATTTAGTAAAACAGCTTATTTTCTTAAAAAAAAAGAAAAGAAAAAGAAATCGTTCCCCATTAATTGGTTTGCCTTTCCTGCAGTGTCTGCAGAATTCTGAAAGTTTGAGTGTCTTGAGAGTATGACTTTTCTTATTCCAGCTCTGAGATACAGGAACAGGTTGCTGCAGCAAAGCTGTAGCTACCATTGCCTAATCTATTTTAGATCTGTGGATAGTATCAAAGCCAGACAGGTGAGTGACTGCTCCTGTCACTGAATAAAACCAAAAGCAATGGGAAATTGTGTTACTAAACTGCTGTTTTTTCCTTGGTGCAGTCTAGCATTAGAGTTCTCCTTGACTGATTTTAAATAAATACATGTAGATGAAGACAAGCTATTATAAAATAAGAGATTAGGAGAAAAACTGATTTTATGTTTAAATGCAAGATTTCCTGTCTATATGAACATGCTTTCCAAATGAATCAGTGAATCATATATTTCTTCCCCACCTTAAATGCAAAACCAAAAGAGGATATGTTGATCTTTCAAAAACAATTTGGTAGTTATTTGGCCCAATTTAGCTACAATTAGTGTGAATTACGCAAGAAAATTTTGACTACCTTCTTTAAATTTCTTGCTCAGGGGCACGTTACTGTGATAGAAACTGCAGTAATGGGCTGGCTACAGTCCACCACAAATGTATTAACAGCTAACGGTTTGATTACATGGAAGTCTTAATCTCAGGACATTGTACAAATAAATGCAAATTCACATTTGTAAACCTCTAGAAATGGTAGCTGCATTGAATATTTATTATCTAACATAGCAGTAGATACGCAGGTGTAGCACAGGAGGCAATGATACAGGACTGGTGACATGTAAAAAGCAATGCTACAATGCTACTATGTGGTAAGCTTCCTATACTTTATTGGTTTTTTCCGTGGTATTGTGCTTAAAAATAATTTTCTCTTTGCTTACTGCTTCTTCTGTTATAAACAGATACAGAATTTTCAGCCCCCCCATAAGTTAAACAGGTAAATAGTAAAGAAAGAAACCACTGCTGTTCTCCCCCCCCCCCCCCCCCTTACTGATGGTGCTCACTGAGGAAGGGTCATTCTGCTCCAGCATCTGTGATAGACATGATTGCTGGTGTCTAAATTCTTGGGCAGACATGAAAGAGTGACAGTGGGAACATGGCTGTCATCCCAGCAAGCACAGTACTCAGCTGGGCTCTACAAGTTTTGAAGTGCTTCTCCATCCCACAGTTTAGGGCTATCTATTCTCCCTTGAAGAGGAGATTACTTTAAAATGTCAGCATCTCAAACATGGTTTAAGGCATACATTGCAAGCCACTGGATTCCTTCACAGTTAAGTTTAGTGTCAAAATTATTGCTCATAAAAGTAACACATGCATCCAAGGTGGAGGTGAACAGGCAATCTAAATTTATTCTAGCTTCACTGTCAGGAGTTTACGGTATGTTGTCTCAGGTCGCACTGAGGGCTATCTCCTTGAACTGCAGCTACCTGTGCTTTGATTAGTTTTCTTTACACATGCATGATCAAATGTTACACATAATGTTACAGAAATAAGGAGTAATAAGGAAGAAGTTATTTAACATCAAGATGCATAGAACCCGTGCATGTGTTGAATGTCTTCTTATATGCTCTGTAAAATTTAGTCTCGAAATGAGCACTAAAAATTGGGAGTCAATAAATAAATAATGAATAAATACTTTTGTTAGATTGTCTTTATACACAGTTGTCTCACATACAATTTTTTGCACCCCTTTAGTAAAGCTGATTGTAGTATCATAATTTTTTTTTAGTTAAAAATTGTTAAAAATAGGCAGTGTTCACTTTTGCATGTGACAATACCTAAAAGGGAGATGTTTCTTTGTCAAGTTGGTTGTAGTTTCTTTTTCTGTGAATTCTTAGAGGAAAGCAAAGTAAAGGTTGTTTCTTCCATTTAGAAATATGACTAGATCTGGTGCCTTCTATCCCAAAAGGCACTTAGTCTGGGGTATATTTTTTCTTGTTTATCCCCATACTGGTTCTGAAATCTAGGAAATCAGTGACGTTTTAGCACAGCATATGTATTGGGAAATCCAGACTCTGCTTCTGCTTATCTCCTCTGCCCACCCTAAGACAGAAATCATTGTGACAAGGTTGTTACCTTAATTATGATGCACAGTGGTGAAGGTAATTTCAGAGGATGAGTTTGTGTTACCTCCTTTCAACAGAGACTTGCTGACTAAGCACATCCTAAAAGTGTTGCATCAGCCAGAGCCATAAGTGATACAGCTTTATCTTCTGTGAAAATGAATTTTGTTACTGTGAGGAATGTTTACACTTGTAGGCCTGCTGGCACACATATTTCTTAGTCCTTTCCTTCTAGCATTTTGTGGATTTCACTTCTTCATAGGAATGAGCATGTCACTTTCTCATCCTTATTCTCACTTACTATACATTCATGCATCAAGTGTAGTGGCTTTTGTTAGTAAACCTAGTGTGTACCACCCTTCCTCAGTCTGATGCTTACATTGTACTGAACTTCCTAATTCTGTATGAGAAAGAATCTCTTCAAATTTAGTCAAGATCAGTTTTTTTTTTATTAAATACAACAAAAACAAAACCAAAAAACAGTTAAAAAGTGATTCCAGGGTTATTAATGATTCACTTTTTTATGAAAGAACAATTTCATTGTTAAAAGCAACCATCTCTGGAGAAGAAAGTTACATTTGTGAGAGATACCTAGTGCTAGCAATGCAGGAAGTCAGAATTTTAAACTCATGTAAAATTTCAAGGGTTCTAATAGTGCCTCCATGGAAACTGTGCTTCAGAGTGTTAGAAGATCTAAGACCTTCCCCATCACTGTCTTACAGTTTTCATCTGGCGATTGATTCCCTGTTGGTGGTTCAGTGTAATCATTGGCACTGATTTATGCTATTTATCACTAGTTCTAGTGGCTTTACCTATGACTGCTTTGAGCTGTGACTGTGCTATTCCATAGTAAGAGAAACTTGCTAATGGTTCACATTACTGCCCAACCAGCATAAGACACAACAGCTTCTTAACAGAAACAGGCAGATTTTGGTTTTACCAAGGTGGGTGCTGCAAACTGGTGAATATGCAGCATTTTGCTCAAGTAGATGATACGTAAGTGTAAATGGTATTGACAAATCATTTTTTAAAGTAAATGATAAAAATATGGTTTGCTCTTTTGGCAATTTTGAAGATGTACCTGTTTACAGGAACTTCAGAATATGGAATTCTGATACCGTTTTTTGTGTGTTATGCTTACAGGACACAATGATTTAATTATTTATTGAATTGTTTGAGAAGAATTTTTTCTACCTTAAAGAGGAGAGTATGAATGTGTGTGTATGTAGACAGTGAGGATGCAAGTATTTGCAGAATCAAGTGGCATGGTTGATAGGCATTAGAAAGAAACCCAAATGGTGTAGACCATAAGAGACCTGGAAATATGTATATGTTTTGCAGGCCCTTTTACTTCTTTTTTCAGTTAACATATCGCTCTGTCTTGTCATTACTATATTAAAGATAAATATTATCCTTATGAATGACAGTGGCACTAGATCTTGCTTAGATTCCACACCCCCTTGGATTAAATTAAATCTGTCTTTGTATAGACTTCAAACATGTTCTGCCAGACACAGCATGTCCTATCTTAGCTGAATTGGACATTGTGTGTTGTAAATCTATGCAACTAAGATAGTGCTTTTAAATATGTGCTATAACAATTTCATGAGACATAAATTTGAAGATCAAAACTATTTAAATTTGAAGGTTTTGCAGAGGAAGAGGCCTGGGAGAACAAAAAAAAAATTTCTGAGCTCACAGGATATTGTAGGATGGAAACTCCAGCTTTGTACCAGTAGGGGTAGATTTATTCTGTACACTGGGGGGGGGGGAACCAACAAAAAAAGACCCCAAACACCAACAAACACACACATACAAAAAAAAAAAAAAAAAAAAAAAACAACCAAAACCACTTGAGTAAAAAGAACAGGCTGATAAAGCTGGTGTTTTGGTTTATAAAAGCAAATAAATATATGTATATTATATTGTATTATATATATTTATGTTCTTGAGTATCACTAAAGGACAACTTCCCATGAAATAATGCATTCCTTTAGAATTGCTGTAAATTTTCATAATTTTTTTAAGCATTCCTATTGTAACCTACATCAAAAGGGCAGCTATGGTCCTTGTGTCTGCCTATACATATGCATTATAAAAAAGTGAGTCTACTGTAATTACCAGTTTGCAGAGCGAATTCCTGCAGGGTTTGTACTCTTCCCATTAGTAAAAGAGATAAGTTGAAATGTATTAAAATTTCACTGTACAACTGGGAGTTTTTGTTCACAGTAAATGTGGTAATGTTTCTTCATTGCTTGACTGTTTGTGTTTAAATTTAGGCAGTGTGCCCAACAGGGACAAAATTATACGATAAAGCTATGTATAAGAGAAAATCCTTCTGAGAAAACCAGTGATTTCCTTTCACCCCTTCCCTTCCTTCCTTCCTTCCTTCCTCCCTTCCTTCTTTCCTCCCTTCCTTCCCTCTCTCTTCCTTCCTTCCTTCCTTCCTCCCTCCCTTCCTTCCCTCCCTCCTTCCTCCCTCCCTCCCTTCCTCCCTCCGTCCCTTCCTCCCTTCCTTCCTCCCTCCCTCCCTCCCTCCCTCCCGCCCTCCCTCCCTCCCTCCCTCCCTCCCTCCCTCCCTTCCGTCCTTCCTTCCTTCCTTCCTTCCTTCCTTCCTCCCTTCCTTCCCTCCTTCCTCCCTCCCTCCCTCCCTCTGTCCCTTCCTCCCTTCCTTCCTCCCTCCCTCCCTCCCTTCCTTCCTTCCTTCCTTCCTTCCTTCCTTCCTCCCTCCTTCCTCCCTCCCTCCCTCCCTCAGTCCCTTCCTTTCTTCCTCCTCCCTTCCTTCCTGCCTTCCCACTTCCTTCCTTCCTCCCTTCCTTCCTTCCGCCCTTCCTCCCTCCTTCCCTCCCTCCCTCCTTCCTTTTCTTTTTCTTTTTTCTCTTTTCTTTTTCTTTTCTCTTTTTTCTTTTCTCTTTTCTTTTCTTTTCTTTTCTTTTCTTTTCTTTTCTTTTCTTTTCTTTTCTTTTCTTTTCTTTTCTTTTCTTTTCTTTTCTTTTCTTTTCTCTTTTCTTTCTTTTCTTTTCCTTTTTTCTTTTCTTTTCTTTTCCTTTCCTTTTTTTTTTTTTTCTTTTCTTTTTTCTTTTCTTTTCCCCTTTTTTTTTCTTATCTTTTTTTTCTTTTTTTTTTCTCTTTGTCTCTTTTCTCTGTCTCTCTTTCTGTCTTTCTCAGATTCTTCCTTTTCTCTCCCCCTTTCCTTTCTTTCTGCTTACCTGCCTGCCTCCCCTCACGTCTCTCTCTTTTTAAATAGTGGTTATATATATAATCATTCTCCATTCTGGCTAAGGAAAAACATTTTATCTATTTCACTCTTACTGGAATTCTCTCTCTTACATAAGCTAACGTTAGAGTATATGTTAGCAAACATTTGTTCAAAAAATCCATGGCTTTGTTTTTGGGAAATTATGAAGAAGCAATATTTAAGATAATACATGAATAAAAGAAAGAAGCATTTAGTGAACAACACTACCTTTTGAAGAGGAAAAGAGAATCTCCTGTTAATCTGACAGTAAGGGTTATGTGGTCTACTTTTTGTTACTTGCTTGAAGTGTCAGTTTTGTGGCTGACAGAGAGTTAGCCACTAAAGGAACAGTGCAGGATTGAGTCTCTATCTAAATAAGAGGTTAAAACATGGAACAAAATGTTGATGAGATAGAAAAGATTATTTTATTTTTGGAAAATACTCATGCTTTTCTAATAAATTGTAATTCATTGTACTCATTTTCAAAACAATAAAAATATTTCCTTACAACTTTTTCATGTATTCTGTAACTTCTACAGAATTTCATATTTATCTTTGCTGTCTAAAATACAGTACAGTGCAGTCTAAATACATGTTTTTTTTGGCCAAATTGAAATCCCATCATATAGACTACAGAAAACAGCAACATCTAAGATGGTAAAGAAAAGTTGAAAAGTGAAGCAGATTAGACAATAAACATGTGCTTGTGACATTTTTAAAGGAGAATAAATGGACAGCAAGTAATAACTATTCAAAGAGCCATGCTGCATCAAATCAGATTTTGCTTAGTCTTTTGACTTACACAAGAAAAAGGTAGAAAATGAAAAAATCTAACTACTGATTTTGCCAACATAATTTTGTGTGGCTGTTCAACTTTTTCTCATGAGGACCCTTATTTATCTGTTAAAGGTGATTTTTTTTTTTTCATATTTACATTTTTTCACTTGTATTATTTTACTGGACAGTCTGTAACTGTTTGAGACCGATCAAAACCAATCTTGAGAACAAGCTACTTATGTGATGACCTTAAGACTTTAAACATTTTAATATTTTCTGATTAATTTGTGGAGAAAAAATATATGAGAACATGTATTTGATTTAATGGATTTAGGTAAATATTTTTGAACCATTTATAATCTATTCATAAAATCTTATTTTGTGGATTACTGACCCACTGTTCCATGTAACGTGACAAAAATATGTTGATTCTTATCTTCTACATGCATGCTACAACCACAGGCTCAATGTCCTTTTTTAGTTGCACAAGACAAATTCCTTTGAGGGCATGCTTTATTTAGTGTTAATTTAGTTTTACATTACAAGTTTCAAATGTTATTGGTTTACATACTTTCTCTGAAAACGTGCTGTAAGGAAATGGAAGTCTGTTGTGAATAGCAACGCTGGTACTGCAGTATGGGAATCTCGGTATACTTTATCTTATATAGTTGCCAGTAGGGATTTTTTTATTATTTTCCTGCAGAGGTGTAAGTAAGGTTTATAGAAAGAAAAAATAGTTAGACTTTTACTAGCAATTGCTAAATAGTTTTTCAGTTTGGGGAATGTTTTTCTTCTTTCATGTAAAAGCAGTAAAGGTGTGTGTAGGGATGTTGTAGAAATAGTAAACTATTCAGTTGCTCAGAGAACCATAGAATAGTTTGGATTGGAAAGGACCTTTTAAGGTCATCTAGTTCAATTCCCCCCAGAATGAACAGGGACATCTCCAACTAGTTCAGGCTGCTCAGCGCACCATCCAGCCTAACCTTGAATATTTCCTGGGACAGGGAATCTACCACTTCTGTTGGCAACCTATTCCAGTGTTTTACCAACCTCATTGTAAAAAAATCTCCCTTATATCTACTCTAAATCGACCCTATTTTAGTTTAAAACTATTACTTCCTGTCCTGTCACAACAGGCCCTATTAAAAAAAGTGTTTCCATCTTTCTTATAAGCCTCCTTTATATATTGAAATGCTGAAATAAGGCTCCCCTGACCCTTCTCTTCTCCACAGTGAATGACCCCAACTTTCTCACCTTTCCTCATAGGAGAGGTGCTCCAGCCCTCTGATCATTTCTGTGGCTCTCCTCTGGACCTGCCTCAACAGGTCAGTGTCTTTCCTGTGCTGAGGCCTCCAGAGCTGGACAGAGCACTCCCAGTGGGGCCTTAGGAGAGAGAGGGCAGTAAAAACCAGTGGAAGTAACTTCCCTCCTGTTCTCTGTAAAGAAAATGGCAGTTGTGTTTACTTGAGATGAGGAGCTGGGTGGAGCTAGCAGTGTTAATCTCTAGAAGAGTCATGGGTAGAGAAGGGGCTGTGAGGCTTTTTGCAGGTGTGTCCATCCGCACTGTTGGATATCTATCCAACACTGGCCATTACCTTGACAAAGTTCATGGCTGCACTCCAGTTACTGACAGTATTGGTTTCATAACATGGATCTGTTTTTCATCTATAAGAACAAATGCCTGTGCTTGCTAACATCCTCTTAGGCACAGGGAATCTCATTCTTAAATCAACCATGTGTTTTCCTTCAAATTTTAAGCAAGAAGCACTTGTCAGTTTTAATTTTTTTATTGCAAACAACTTCACATTTGATGACTGGGAACCTCAGGCTGGTTTTACATGCTATAGAAACACAGGGTGATATTGTACATGCAGTACAAGTACTGTAGAACACGCAGTTGAGTGTGTAGAATCAGAGAGAACATGGCCTACAGAAAGTTCCTGGAAAATTATAAAGTTATTCTGTGTTACATTTGTGTTCTCTAGAAAAGTAGCATTCCTTGACACAGGATTCCAGTTTTGGAAGTATCTAAGGTAGAACTGAAGAATGACTGCTAATGTAAACGCAAGATTACAAATGACGTCTTATTTATTCTGTATTTTCTCATTCCCCATTCATATACCAGTTCTCTCAAGAAAAGCTAAAAATGGTTTTCTAAAATGCTTAAAGGCTAGGTTGTCTTATTCCAGGAAAAGCTGTTTTAGCCTATTAGAAGCTTTTTTTTCTTGTTAGCATCCTTCCCTTCATACTGTATTAGTAACTGTTTTCTTGAATGCCACAGAGAAATATAGCAATATAAATACCTTTCAAATTGTATTACTGAAAATAAGTACAAGTAAGAAACAATAATAACATAGCGTGATATGAAATTGCTAATTATCATACTGCAATGCAGTGAACAACAACAAGATTTTTTGGTATCTCTGAATGTGAGTGAGAGTGATTGGAAACCCGATTGCATTGCACGGATATTTTAAGACCATTCAAATGCAAATTATGTTCCCCTTTACTGTTTGTTTAGTTTTGTTTCTTTGGGGGCAACACATTATTAGATTATAGGTTTTGAAGTTAAAATGGTCATTTATCAGTTAAGGTTATTTTTTCTAGATGATTCCTGTGTTTAAAATTATGATTTGACATGGAATGCATTTGGAGTGATGGTTCCAAGTATCTGTTAGATGTGATGGAATCCTGCTTTCCTGGAGATAGTTGAACACCTCCCTGGGTATTGGAAGTGGTGAATTAATTCCTTATTTTGCTTTGATTGTATGCACAGCTTTTGCTTTCCCTGTTAACTTGTCTTTATCTCAGCCATGAGTCTTCTTATTTTTACCTTCCAATTATCTCCCCAACCTCAGTATGGAGGAGTGACCAAGATCTGTGGGGTGCTTATTTGCCAGCTGCGGTTAAACCACAACAATTCCCCATAATACAAAGCTTAATATAGGCAGATCAAAGTGTGCATTTCCTAAATATCAGTATACAAACGATCCTCCTTGTATTGTGAATTTAAAACAAACTCTGTTGTACTCCTGGTTTGCCAGATATTAAAAATAGTATAATTTCATTGGGATCTTTTTGCCATTTACACTGGAGAATTTATGATATGGTCTTTTAAAGAAATACTTAATTGAGAAGCCAGAAAAATATTATTGGGATTCCTGAAGTAGTAAAAAAGTGACAGATTTTCTAGGAGTTGTTTACAGAGCATATAAGATGTGCTTTGAAAAAGAAATCACAACCCCTGCAACTTTAAGCTGTAGTATAGTAGAGTCTTTTGCTGATCAATAGTGTCAATTTATATAGACAGATTTTAACTTCAATTTATAGCCAAGAAACAGGAAGAAAAAGTTAATGGCAGAGAAGACTTTCCTTTGAAAAAAAATGCTGGAGCACTTGCAGGTCTTACCTGCTGTCTGTTGCGTTGCATCTTTTTTTTGTGACGAGTCAACATACAGGAACAGAAGAGTGGATCTCCCTGTTTCTTATCAACCTGTTGCTCATTAACTTTGATTATTTTAATGTCCCATTATGTCTTGAGAGCAGCTACTATGCTACTGTATGGCCTTAAATTATTCTCTCAATGACTGTTATTTGAGTAAACTATTTTTTTTAGAATTAGATATTGGGTGTTTATAATATAGAATTAAAGCTGTTTGACAAATGGAAAGAAAATATTGTATTTAACATGTTCTGTTTGGATTTTTCTTAAGAGGTAAGCTGCAAAAAGTGCTTTTTGTTTTTACTTTTCCAACACTTCCCATCATTTCACCCAAGTACTTATTTTATTGACATACACCAACAGAATTTTATTGTTTTTAAAATCATAAATGAGATAATATATTTTATCAGTTAAATATGGAAAGTTCTCACCCGTATTACTAAAATGCATAGACCTTGTGGATTACTACATTATACAAAATCTAAATTTGAAGTATGCATATGTGTATGTGTGTGTGTGTGTGTGTGTGTGTGTGTTCAAAATCCCTGATATTCTCGCAGCTAACACATCTGTGTGAAGTGCATACTCAAGCAGAGTCTTACTGACTTTAATTCAGCTCTAAGGACCTGCAGTTACACACAGGTTTGCTGGTTTGAAGTCTCACTTAAAAGGTTTCACAAACACTGGACCAAATCATCCTCAAGCCTTGTGCTCCCATGATTGGTAACAGTGGATATAGATTTTTTTGAGCTCTGTAGGATTAGCATATACTTAGACAGGCAGATGGAACTTCCATGCAAAGACCATGAGTATATCTGACTCTCTTATGTATTCAGTTGCACAGTGATCTTTCATATTACAGGTGGCTTGATAGGAGACATTTCTTAGAAACTTTCTGTACATGAGAAAGATGACATGAGGACATTAAGAGCAAGGCTGTGTTAACACTGCCCACTACGTAGGAGGATGTAGCTGAGATTTCAGTAAGAAGCTGGTTAACCTCACAGGACCCTTGGACTGTCATAACAAGTTACATTAAGAATTTCTGTTACATATGCTATTAAAATGTAGGGTAAAGGAAGTTGCAAAATTTACCTGTCCAGAATGCTGTATAATTTTAAACTGCCTCCATCTTTTGTAGTCACTTGTAAGAACTCCAGAGGAGTTCATATCTCTTCCTTACATGTTCTCTTTCTCCCATACTGCGATCCCTTTCAGGATAGGTTATTGCTTCTTATCTCTTGGAAGTTCTGTAAAACAGCCAGACAGATTGATTTTCCATTACTGCTATAGACTGTTCCTATTAATATGTGAATAATATTTACTTGTTACACATAATTGAATCACCCAAACTATGTTAAATTAATATCCTTGGTCTGGGGGAAACCCACAGAAGTCAGGCCTAACATTTTCCAGTGTTAGCGGTACAAACATACATATAGGTGTACTGGAGTACATGCTTTAACACTAGGCAAAGTTCCCCTCTTTCTGCATTACATTGTAGGGGAAGAAAATCTCAAAGAGAGCAGCAAGATATTTCTGAATGTTTCCATGTCAGTTACACAATCATTACTTTATTCTTGTATATGTGTATTTTGTCTTTAAATCTTAATAAGATTGCTTTAGGATTTAAGGAATCACTTGTCTAAACTCTTTAAAAGTATTTTACTGAAATCCAGTCTATTTCCTCCATAGGTCCTCGAGGGCTACTGTAATTTTAGAAGCGCAAGGAGCGTTATGTTAGAAACTCATTGGATGGGAGGTATAACAATGGCTGAGACCTGTTACTTGCAAACTATTGACATGGTAGAATATAATGTCACTTTCCAAGAAGCTGTAGAAGACCATGTTTTGTTGCTTACTTAAGGGTCTTAACCTGAAAGTTGTCATCTAGCTACACAGTTGCCTATCAGCTGGTACAGGGAGAGCCTGCATCTGTTCCTATTGCTATGCAAGGTCGTTGATTTCTTTTCCTTCTGTTTCCTTTATGTCTTTCTTGGAGGAGTTTCTGAGCAAAAACTTAGGCAGGAAATTTTCTGTTTCTTTCCTTACAAAATAGTGTAGTACACAGAGTCCCATTATGTAAACTTTTTAGGAATATCTTGCGAAGGCAGAATTACAGTGCATGACTTCTGGAATGCCTGGCAGTACTCTTTCAGAAGCATTTTCTGGCAAAAGTTAGCATTGCTACACCCTTGGACTTTTATATCTACTTTTTAACAGGTTTGAGCAATGTTTACAATATTTAGCTTCTGCACACTCAGTATCCTTTTATTATCCTTACTCCCCACCCCACCCCTTCCAAATTAAGCAGTAACAGATGTCCAACCACAGTTACACCAATCCCTGCTGCTACTGAGAAGCACAACAGCTACTGCAACTTCATCTTCTCTGTGCCTTAAAATCCTGCCACTGGGGAATGGAGGGGCTGCATTAAAGCTCTGGGTTCTTAGGTGAATCTACACCACATTCATGTCACGTTCTGAGGCTGCCATTCTGGGCCATTCCTGAGCCTGTTGCACAAATTGTCGGTGACTGGTGTGCCTAAGTCAAATTCTATTGAAAACCAGTAGAAAGAGACTGTAAATAATTGAGATGTGTATTCTTGCAAGCTGAGTATATACGTTGGTTGCATTATGAAGACCTTTAAAGACAAGGCTTTCTTTCATGTTAATGAATGTTAATGTTCCGTCCATGTGTAAAGGAACACACACTATTCCTGGCATCTTGAATATTCTCTCTGACAAGTTATGTTGGTTTTGTGTTGGATATTGTGGTGATCTAAGGTAGTTACAATGATTATGGATTAACTGAGTAAATTGAAAACCAACTCTTTAAGGTAAAAACTAAGTTCTACTTGAGGTTTTCTGTAGAGTCCACCACTATAGAGTGCCTCACAATTTACATTGCATTTACCCTGAAAACAACATTTTACTATAATTGTTTCTCACTTAGTGAATGTAGGCATCATGCTAACAAAGTAATTTGCCCAAGTTCATGCCAGAACGTGAACTTGAACAGGAGTTTTTCCAGTCCCCTCACTCAGAAGTATGAATGGGGTTTTCGGTGGGAGGATGGAAAACTACTGAAAGCAGATTTACAACCTGGTATCAAGACACCCTTTACAGAAGTAGCAGCCAAGTAAGGCAAAGCTGGATGTTTTGGCCATGCTACTACTGATCTTTGGAGTTTCTTATGCCAATTGATAGTACTTTATAAAAATACATAGGTCGTTTTGAAGACTTTTTAGATTTAGTTATTTGCGGAACAAGCTGAAATTTTCATATTTCTGAAAAGCTTGTATGAATTTTTGGGAGGGATAAAGGATAGAAATGTTACTAATTAGTCTTCTTCAGTACTTTACATGATCAAGACTCTCTTTAACTGAGGGAAGAGGAAAAGAAACATGAAACCTCTAAACTTTTTCCCCCATCTTATAATTTATAGTGGCTAAATGGGTCATTTTTAAATGTGTGTAATAAAACTCCCTCTTAGGCTGAAACATGGTAGTTCAGGTTCAAGATCAATCCAATTTTTACAGGGAACTTGTTAACCTCTAGGCCAAAAATAGGTAGGATTGTAATGGAAATGCTGATGAGCCTTAATAGAGCAACTCTACCAAATGACATGGTTTCATCTAGCATGTGTACATACACTATATTCCTCCTATTATACATATTGTAAGTGACACATGAACAAGACAAATAACATAAAATACAACAAATGTATGTCACATTGGTGCAGAGATTTAATGAAGGTGCTGAATGTGAGAAGACCTTTTATGGTAAATTAAAAAATACCATTTTGTATGCCTTTCTTGTTACAGTACTATTAATTACTAAGTTCATTAATTAATGAACATATTAGAGAAAGAACACCATTACTGACCAGTGGTGATCTGATATATTACTGAGTCAATAAACTGTTGAACATGAAACAGGACCTTTTAGGAGAGTTTTTTTCTCACAACCCATAAACACATATATTATTCTTGCATGGTCAGCACTTCTTTGCTGTCTTTATATTTCATATTACTAATTCTTTTAATCACGCATGCATACAGCAGTGTTTTATAACCTAGCTAATGAGTAATTGGACAGGTGACATTGGTACTGAGGCCTGGAAGTGTCAAGCATAATAGAGCAGGATAATTTTTTCCCCACTAGATTTTAATGAAGAAGAGGTAGTAAAAAAGCAGTTAGGATAGAAGGAAAAAGAGACTTTCATACCAGAAATTTTTCAGAGAACTACAGATTTCCAGTGGGTCCATGAACTATAAATGGCTTTAAATTGCTGTCTGATGCAGATGAATAAGTAAAGAGATCAAACATTTAAAATAACTCTGAACCTTTTTCATTGTCAGCAACGAAGGAGTTTAGCATGGCCAAGCTAAAGCTGAATGTAATTTTCTTCATGTCAGTATAGTTAAGGTAATTCTTGTTCAGTATACAGTGAGTGTGCGTATGTGTGTTAATTGTTTGGAAAAGACCACAGCCTTCATAATGCTTCAGTATCTCCAGTGGTCATAGGTACCAAGCACCCTTCCCCCAACTTAGCCCCCAAGTAATCATTGATTGCATCTAAATCTATAGAGATATCTTTTCCTGACAGGTCTGGTAGTTACAGTAGCTTGTTAATCTGTGAATGATCAGAATAAGCCTCTCTGTCTCAGAAATCTCCATGCAAATTACATCTAAATGCATGCCATAAATTTATTAGTAGCAGTTTGAAGTGCACAGGTCATCTTCTACACTATTTAAAAACATAAGTCTGTAACACATTAAAAAAAAGTCTAATTCAATTTATATTCACTTTTCTGTGGAGGTAACTAGCCCCTGTCAAACTAAACCTGTGTAGTTTTTGAGATAATTTTAAAACTGGAGACGAGATGCTAATAAGGTGTATTATTTAAGCAAATTTTAGAGCTCTTCAGACTGGAGTTTTAGCATTGCTGCTGTGAAATCATTTCATCTTTTTCAAAATAGAGAACTATATATTTGAAAATCAGAGTTGCTAAGAGGTAATAGATGTGATAGATGCAAAGGAAAGTTACAGGATGTTTTATGAACCAGGCCTGTTCCTGTACCTTGATCATTTTATCCTAGTTTGGGAACACATCAAATCCATGACTCCTTCCTGTAGCAGAGGTATATCACACATGAACTCCAAAAAGGAAACTTCGGGTATGGGGGAAGGGGAAAGAGTTCTGTAGTTTTCATTTTTGTGTGTTTTTGTTTCCTCATTTTAGTTTTGGTTTCAATCACTCTGTTATGGTAAGACATCACTAGTAACTTTTTCCTTCAGGCAGTTGATGCGAAAACAGGAAATTTGTGGAACACCTACAGAATCCTCACCCTACCTTTTTTTTATTTTTTTTTTTTCCCTAAAGGAAATAGAGCAATTCTTTCTAAGGCTACAGGAATGTATTCATCTCCATGGAACAACAGACTATGGAATTATTGAATATGCATTTTGGTTGTCATTGCTCAGGGATACTGATGTATGTTTTTGAAAGAGAATTAATCTCTACTTAAAAGAATAAGCAATGTTAGAAAAGAATATTAGAAAGCTGTTTTTTTGCTGTACAGGTCTAGGCATCACAACAAATTTGTGCAAGAAGTAAGAAAGACATTAATGTGTGTCTTCTGTTTCTTTTTCCAGGCCATCCGCTGTACGCTGGTAAATTGCACATGTGAATGTTTTCAGCCAGGGAAGATTAACCTGAGAACCTGTGATCAGTGTAAACATGGCTGGGTGGCACATGGTAAGAAATATCTATTCCTGTCTTCTCTATTCTGTCCGTATTTCCCAGTATCTTCAAATAAAAAGAGATGGAATGATATAGACAGTAGTGGTATCTATTTGTCTGTACATGCATGTGCAGGAACTTTGGATGTACTTTTTTTATAGCAATTTCTAGGATGAGAAAGTGAGGGTCTCTTATTCTGGCAATAGGTTCAAGTGCTACTGGAGTTTAACAGCTTGTGTATAGTTCAGAAGAATATTCTAGCCTTCAGGAAATAATATGGTTCTAGCAGGACTTAGCAGAAAGTGAAAAAAGTTTATAATATTTTTGCACAGCAGATTTTGTATTGCAAAGGAGCATCATCTAATAAATCACCAAGCCTAATGGAAATTCAAACATACCAACCTCAGACTTTCAGATCTTCAATGTCAGAATGAAATGAATGCATCTTGAATGGCTCAACAAAAGTGTGCATATATGATCTGTGAGTTGAACCTGTCTCCCAGTGTTTCAGTAGCTAAAGAAAGGAGGGATTAGAATGCCCAAATCCTACATAAAGGCATCAAAATACACTTTCCATTTTATTATCATTTACTATTTTATGTATTTGATGGTGGATTTATTTTTTTTTTTTGGCATTCTTGACTAAGGTATACGTGAGAGAGAAAGAGAATGCTGTATACACAATTAGAAGGCAAATAAGGAGGATATCTAAAACTGTTTAATGGACAAAAAAAAAAAAAGAAGAAAAAAAACGGGGATGGGAAAGAGAAAGATTAATACGTTTGCAGAAGAAATTAACGTTGGAGGTTTTTTCTCATGGTCTAGACTAATGGCACCTAAGCAAGCTCAGTCTTCGTTCCCTACTTCTTCCAGGTATTCGAGGATTATATTTTATGAATTTTATATTATTTTGATGAGAGCTGGGATGGAAGCTTATACTTCCCTCCTAAGATCATTTGATCTCTGTTTATTTAGTTCACATCTGTGTGTACTTGTGCTTGAGTATTCTGACATGGCAAGTGTGAATGCTCAACAAATACCGTAGCACAGGCTGCCAGAGAAGTTTTTAAAACACGCATGTATGTGGAAATGAAAGCAGGAATGGAGGTACCATGCAGTCCTATGTCATTGCAGAGCAGAATACACAGCCTGCCTAGAAATACCCTAACACCACCAATCTGGTAGCTGGTTGCAGATTTATTATATTCAGAATTCTCTAGGGAGCTTATTTTTGCTCCTGTTAATTCCTAGAAAGATATCTTCAGTCATAGTATACCCAGACTCACATTCTTGGAAGGATAGCTAAACCTCACAAAATTTGTGTAGTTCAGGTATGCTTCAGGCTTTATGTAGAATCGGCATCTGAGGTTTTGCCAATCCCCAGATAGGGAAGATTTGCCTAGCTATTGTCAGGCTCTCCTCCTGCTGGGTAATAGAAATTTGGAGTTTAGCTAGAAATTAGTTTAGTTAGAATTTAGTTTAGTTAGAAATTTAGCTTCTGGCATAAGTACAGCCCACATTTTCTTTTTAACCAGTACATGGTTGAAAAGTGTGATCAGATTTTCCTGATAAATTCTTCCCTTTGTGGTGGTTAAATTCAAAATCAGAATATGTTACAGTAATCTGAGATTGAATAGAAATAGAAATGTCCCTGTTTTGCAAATCAAGAATGTTGAAAGGTGAATGTGATGATTAGGGATACACCACCTGCTCCCGTACCTGAGTGTTTAACATTCTAAATAGAAAACACAGCTATATATTATTAGAAAGTGTTTCTACTGTGCCAAGCAAAGAATGCTCTGATTTTATTTTATTTTTTCTTTTTTTAGTACATTTTGTGTGCATTCATCTGGAGTATTTACATTTTATGGCAGAGCAAGACAAGTCAGATACATGTTTCATATACATACTCAAAGCACAGGCTTATAAATTACTTCTCGAAGTCTGTGATGCATCTGTCCCAATTCTTGATCTTAGCTGTTTACCAGGATTTTGAGGGCAGGAGACTGATCAACTCATTGAACTGTAGCACATGGATTTCAAAATGACTGAATCAGGTTGCTCTTCAGAATGGATTTTCTTTAAACAGTTAGCATAGTACTTTCAGAAGTTGTTCTTGATTACAAATAGTATTTCCTACTGCTTTAATTAAAGGGTTTCCTCCTGATTTTTATTAATGAATTTCAACTCACCTTCTTGAACACATGATGTACTGCTTTACTGAAAGGGTGTTTCCAACAGGAAATTCCATGCTTATTCAGTTCTGATAACCTAGAATCATAATTAAACTGAATAGATCAAAAATAGTTTAGAACTGCAGTCATGCTGTACTTGACTAATCTGTGCAGAGTTAATCCATGTTAATAACTACCATTTAAAATACGGTAATTCTTGGAGGAAGAAGGAAAGGGTATACAACCACCACAATATTATTGCACATAGCAACTGCTGACCTGTTTTCTTTGTTCCCACTTCTGTTGTCTTTCTCATTTTTTTCTTCCTCACCTAAAATAATTTGCACACATATTGAAAGGTTTTCTACAAGTGCAATTTCTTCTGTCTAGATTTGCCAAAAATAGGATTGTTAATATGTGAACAGATTAATCAGAGAAGTTATTTTGTGCAAGATAAATTTTTCTGTTGGCAAAAATTCAGCTTATCGACTTTTGACCCTGTACCCCTGTGCTAGAGTGGTAATCCTACCGTCAGTGTTTTTAAGGCTGAAGCCAAAAGCTGCATAGAGCACAAGAGCTAGTACTGCTGTGCATAACGGAGAATGGGTTATCACTGGTGTGAATTGCTGTATATTTTAAAGGATTTGGTTACCTAGGCTGTATTAATTTGTTTTCAGCTGAAGCCTGGATTTCATGTCAGCTTTTTTTTTTTTATTATTTTCTAAAGCAAAAAGGAAATGTTTTAAATTGGATAAGCTATTTGCTAGGCTTCAAGCAGACAAAAAGATAACAGCTACATGCTTTTCCTTCTTCTTTTATTTTTCTTTCAGTGGTCAAGATATTTTTCATAGTCCACATGGTAAAAAATAAAATCTTATTAAAATCTTAATAGTCTGGTTTTAAAGGAGAATTTATTTCAACACAAGCAATTGGTATTTTGTGGCTTTTAAATAATATAGGAGTCAGATGACTACAAAAAAAAAAAAAGACTTTTTTGAGTGCTTGGATTGGTTTATTCTTCTGGTATTTTTGTTGTCTTAAGAGTTTCAAACTATACTGTGAAGATATTTGTGACATTTTAATAGCTTTAGCACAACAACCACTTACTCAAATTTTCTTGGAAATACTGAAAAAAATCCCACTTTCCTTGCCATCCACTTTCCCTAGTATACATATCTTAGAATATGAAGAAAGAAATTAAGCAAGTCTGCAGTAAAAAGATCTGGTTTCATTGAATTTGTATTTTCTCTTGTATGCTTGTCATTAATGTCAGAATAACAGCTACTGTAGCTACCATACTTCTAGCACAAATACAGTTATTATATTTATCAACAGATAAAAGACCCAATGCAGTATCAATGGGAAAGACAGTCTCTCCTCTCTCATAGTATTTTGCCCTAAAAAGGAATGCCAGGGTGACATATATCAGAATGGACTAAAGATATTATTTCCAACATCTGTTTATTTTAGTTTCAGTTTCTTATACTTCACAGTAATTAAAAAAAACCCACAGTATAACAGTATTATTAAGTTTGTCTGAAGTCATTGTCACATTGTTTCAAAGAGAATCTGAAAATTAGTGTTGTGGTTTAAACCCTAGCCAGACAGCTTGTTCACTCACTCCCAGTGAGTGGTGCCAGGCTGACAGCAATCGAGCCCCGCCGCAACCAATGTACAACACAAATCACCACTGCTACTATCAACTACAACAACGATAAGAGAAAATAACAAGGGAAGAGAATACGATACCACCGGCCAAGAAACAAGTCCCACCCAGAAGCCCGTGTCCTTCCGGGTAACTCTCAGTTACCCCCCACCCCGGGCATGACGTGCTGTGGTATGGAATACCTCCCTGGCTAGCCCGGGTCAGGCGCCCTGTCTCTGCTTCCTCACGGCTTCCCCTCCTCCCTGGCAGAGCATGAGCCTCACAAAGTCCTTGGTCAGGGTAAACATCACTTAGCAACAACCGAAAACATTGGCTTCACCAACACTGTTCTCAGGCTGGACGTCAAAACACAGCACTGCACCAGCTACCACCAAGGAGAAACATGACTGCTACTGCTGAACTCAGGACATTATCCACCCCTTATTCCATACCATTCACATCATGCTCAGATCCCACATTTTTCAATACACCATCGCTTTCCCACATATATACACCCATATATACACAGACCAAGAGAAAAAGATCATTTTCTTAGTGCATGGACCAATCCCTATAATGCTGCCAAGTCCATTCAGTTCATGATGTCAGGTTCCATCTCTTGTAACAGTCTTTCAGGATAGGAAAGGCTGTATGCAGTATTGGATCATTGCCTGCTGATGCTGGTCGTTCCTTTACTGCGGAACTCATCCGGTTCTATCAAAGTTCATTCTCTGTTGGGATGATGGCTGGAGGGAAGTCAGGGCTAGTCGCTGGTGACCTGGAGACATCTAGTTGATGGGCTATAGAAGTATTACGCAGCAGGCAACACCATACAATTGAGTTCACTGGCTGTTTTCTCCTAAAATCAAATCCCCTTGAGGTATACATTGGACTTCCCCATCTTCCCACATTACTCACCAAGTATATCCAGGTCCCTGAGCAAAAGCAATCCCACGAGTGGGTTTGCTTTTACCTGAAGCAGGAATAACCCAGCCTGTCCTCCCCAGCAAATTCTTCATATGCACCACAGGAACTTTGTCCCCCTCTACAATATGTAAAAGTTCTGACTGGGCTGGGCCAGCCCTGTTGGCAGATCCTCTGGTGTTGACCAACCAGGTGGCCTTTGGTAAATGTGTATCCCAATGCTTGAAAGTTCCCCCACCCATTGCTCTCAGTGTAGTTTTTAACAGCCCATTGTACCGTTCGATTTTCCCAGAGGCTGGTGCATGGTAGGGGATGTGATATACCCACTCAATGCCATGCTCTTTGGCCCAAATATCTATAAGGTTATTCCGGAAATGAGTCCCATTGTCTGACTCAATTCTCTCTGGGGTGCCGTGTCGCCACAAAATCTGTTTCTCAAGGCCCAGGATAGTGTTCCGGGCAGTGGCATGGGGCACAGCGTATGTTTCCAGCCACCCGGTGGTTGCTTCCACCATGGTAAGCACATGGCGCTTGCCTTGGCGGGTTGGTGGCAGTGTGATATAGTCAATCTGCCAGGCCTCCCCATATTTATACTTCAACCATCGTCCTCCATACCAAAGAGGCTTTAACCGCTTGGCTTGTTTAATTGCAGCACATGTTTCACACTCATGAATAACCTGGGCAATAGTGTCCATTGTTAAGTCCACCCCTCGGTCACGGGCCCATCTATATGTTGCATCTCTGCCCTGATGGCCTGAAGTGTCATGGGCCCACCGGGCCAAAAATAATTCACCTTTATGTTGCCAATCTAAGTCCATCTGAGCCACTTCAATCTTAGCCGCTTTATCCACTTGTTGGTTGTTCTGGTGTTCCTCAGTGGCCCGACTCTTGGGTACATGGGCATCTACATGACGTACCTTCACCACCAGGTTCTGCACCCGGGCAGCAATATCTTTCCACAGTGCAGCAGCCCAGATGGGTTTACCTCTGCGTTGCCAGTTGCTCTGCTTCCATTGCTTCAACCACCCCCACAGGGCATTTGCCACCATCCATGAGTCAGTATAGAGATAAAGTACTGGCCACTTTTCTCGTTCAGCAATGTCCAGGGCCAGCTGGATGGCTTTCACCTCGGCAAACTGACTCGATTCACCCTCTCCTTCAGCAGTTTCTGCAACTTGTCGTCCAGGACTCCATACAGCTGCCTTCCATCTCCGATGCTTTCCCACAATACGGCAAGAGCCATCAGTAAACAAGGCATACTGCTTTTCACTTTCTGACAGTTTATTATATGGTGGGGCCTCTTCAGCACGCACCACCTCCTCCTCTGGTGACATTCCGAAATCTTTGCCCTCTGGCCAGTCCATGATGACTTCTAGAATGCCTGGACGACTGGGATTTCCTATTCGAGTTCGTTGTGTAATTAGTGCAGCCCATTTACTCCATGTAGCATCAGTTGCATGATGTGTAGAGGAGACCCTGCCTTTGAACATCCAGCCCAGCACGGGCAGCCGGGGTGCCAGGAGGAGCTGTGCTTCAGTGCCAATCACTTCCGAAGCAGCTCGAACCCCTTCATAGGCTGCCAGTATCTCTTTCTCAGTTGGGGTATAGCTGGCCTCAGATCCTTTGTATCCCCGACTCCAAAAGCCGAGGGGTCGACCTCGAGTCTCCCCTGGAGCTTTCTGCCAGAGGCTCCAGGTAGGACCGTTCTCCCCAGCTGCAGTGTACAGCACATTTTTTACATCTGGCCCGGTCCGGACTGGTCCAAGGGCTACTGCATGAACTATCTCGCGTTTAATTTGCTCAAAGGCTTGTTGCTGCTCAGGGCCCCATTTAAAATCATTCTTCTTCCGGGTCACATGATAGAGAGGGCTTACAATCGAACTGTAATTTGGGATGTGCATTCTCCAGAACCCCACTGCACCCAAGAAAGCTTGCGTTTCTTTCTTATTAGTTGGTGGAGACATTGCTGTTATCTTGTTGATCACATCTGTGGGGATCTGTCTACGTCCATCTTGCCATTTTATTCCCAAAAATTGAATCTCCTGTGCAGGTCCCTTGACCTTACTCCGTTTTATGGCAAAACCGGCTTTCAGCAGGATTTGGATTATTTTCCTCCCTTTCTCAAAGACTTCTTCCGCTGTATCGCCCCACACAATAATGTCATCAATGTATTGCAGGTGTTCTGGAGCTTGCCCCTGTTCCAGTGCAGTCTGGATCAGTCCATGGCAAATGGTAGGGCTGTGTTTCCACCCCTGGGGCAGTCGGTTCCAAGTGAACTGGACACCCCTCCAAGTAAAAGCAAACTGTGGCCTGCACTCTGCTGCCAAAGGAATGGAGAAAAATGCATTGGCAATATCAATCGTGGCATACCACTTGGCTGCCTTTGACTCTAGTTCATACTGAAGTTCTAGCATGTCCGGTACGGCAGCACTCAATGGTGGTGTGACTTCATTCAGGCCACGATAGTCTACTGTTAGTCTCCATTCTCCATTAGACTTTCGCACTGGCCATATGGGGCTATTGAAGGGTGAGCGGGTCCTGCTGATCACCCCCTGACTCTCCAGTCTACGGATCAGCTGATGGATGGGAATCAGGGAGTCTCGGTTGTTGGTGCGATATTGCCGCCGGTGCACTGTTGTGGTCGCAATTGGCACTTGTTGTTCTTCAACTTTCAGCAACCCCACAGCAGAGGGATCTTCTGAGAGACCAGGCAAGGTGGACAGCTGCTCAATTTCCTCAGTCTCCAAAGCAGCAATACCAAAAGCCCACCGGTACCCTTTTGGGTCTTTGAAGTACCCTCTCTTGAGGTAGTCTATGCCGAGGATGCATGGAGCCTCTGGACCAGTCACAATAGGGTGCTTTTGCCATTCCCTCCCAGTCAGGCTGATTTCAGCCTCCAGCACAGTCAACTCTTGGGATCCTCCTGTTACTCCAGAAATATAGATGGGTTCCACCCCTTGACAGCTTGATGGCATCAGGGTACACTGTGCACCGGTATCTACTAGAGCCTTATACTTCTGTGGGACTGATGTGCCAGGCCATCTGATCCACACAGTCCAGTAAATCCGATTGTCCCCTACCTCCACCTGGCTGGAGGCAGGGCCCCTCTAATGGTCGTCACAGCATTGGACACTTAAGTCGTGTTGAAAGGGATTATTCTTCGTTATCACAGGAGCTGGAGTAAAATCAGCTCTTCCACTCCATCTGGGAAACTGCTCACCAGAGACTGAAGCCGTAGCTCTCATGGGACGATCAGTCTTGGCCCTTGCTCCCCTCTTCAGTTCACTCACCCGTTCCTCCAAAGCTGAAGTAGGTTTTCCATCCCACTTTGTCATGTCTTCTCCGTGATCCAGCAGGTAAAACCATAGGGTACCCCGTGGCGTATACCTTCTGTATCTCCTCTCTTGAACAATAGGACGCCTTTTGTTAATAGCTGAGACGTGTGTTGGTACACGTGAGGAGCTGGATAAATCAGATACATCGTCCCTCAATTTGTCGAGGTCCTGGGACAGTTTTTTCACAGCTGAGATGATGGAAGGGGTGAGATTGTCTTCGAACTCTCGGAGTTTATGAACCATTTCATCCACTGTTAGTGGTACTATGTCATTCCAGGTCACTGTTGCCAATGAATGGGCATATGATGACGGTGCATTCCGTGTAAGTTTTCGCCACATGGGTCGTGTACATTCAACTTCATCTGGATCTATAGGTGTATCCCCGTTATTCGGCTTGATGTGATAGATCATCTCTACGATGGCCGATTCCCTCAGAGACTGGATGCCTTTGTCTATAGTAGTCCACTTGGCCGAACGACTCGTAACATCGTCCTTGTACGGAAACCTTTCTTTCACAGCTGCCAAGAGCCTCCTCCAAAGGCTGAGGGACTTTTTCTCTCTTGCAATTGCTTTGTCAATCCCCCCTTCTCTAGCAAGTGATCCCAGCTGCTTGGCTTCTGTACCTTCTAGTTCGTGACCATCGGCCCCATTGTCCCAGCATCGGAGTAACCAGGTGATGATGTGCTCCCCTGGTTGACGGGTAAAATCTTTTTGCATATTCCGCAGCTCGGTTGAGGTCCGAGGTCGAGAAGTTACCTCTTCTTCTTCTTCTTCGTCATGTGATGATGACTCCTGATCAGATTCTGGACCAGGTGGTGAATTCATTGGTTCTTCATCTCGCTTCACCCTTTTTGCCTCCTTTTTGCTTGTTCTCTTGCATACAGGGGCAACTGATATTGGTACGAATTGGTCCTCTGGTTTGGCTGCAGTGATTATCACTGTGGTTTGAGTAGCGACTGTACTTGTTGCTGGGGGTGGTGTAGCTGCTGTGCTTGGAGCTGGGGTAACCGCGCTGTCTGTTGCAGTTGAAGTTTGAGCAGCTGCTGTACTTGCCACTGGGGTAGCTGCGCTTCATTGCAGCCAAAGTTTGAGTTGTCTTTGCCCTCAGATCCACCGACATTCTTTTCCTTTTGAAGGTGCTGGATAGTGTTGAACAAGGCCCTGTAAGCATAGGCCAAGCCCCAGCACGTTGCCATGATTTGTCCATCTTCTGGTATGGCCAGAATGACCACACACACCTCATTTAAGTGTTTTACTAATTCTTCTGGATTTTGCAGTTGTTCGGTAGTGAAATTCCAAAGTACTGGAGGGGCCCACTGCCCTAGATACTTGCCCATACTATCCCATACACCCTGTCACTCATGACTGTTCAGCCTCAGGGAAAATCTCTTGGTCCTCCTACGTCATCGTTTGACCCCAGACAAGACCCAAACCTGACTCTGCTTAACTCTTGAAATCAGTCGTGGGCAAAACACACTCTGTATGCGTGCTAGCATGGTGATTCCCATCACGATCAGCAAACAAGTCTCAACAGCATTAAAAAGGCATTCAAGAACTTCAAAACTCTCAAATGTAAATGGTCTGGGGGGAGGACTGGGAGGGTAAAAGGATGTCTCCTTCACAGGTTGAGCACCTGAGAAGGAGAAAGAAAGATGTGTAATTGCTAAGCACTTCTGTTATATACCTCCCAAAGTATAAAGATGGTGACCACACTGGTAACATAAGCCATATCAGTTTCATGATCAATGATTCTATTGTATCACAAGTCATTACCATAAAGTACAATGAGACAAAAACCTCAGCCCAAGCCCCACACTTGAAAAACACTAATACAGCAAATACCGGATGGATGTAAGATACGATATACTGAAACTGTGAGATCAAGAGGAACAACCTTGATAGCCAATAAATCAGCATTGTGACGAGTGACTATTAATCCGGTCAGATCTGTCGTTATCTCAACCCCTCGTGCCCCACGTTGGGTGCCAAAAGAACTGTCCTGGTTTAAACCCTAGCCAGACAGCTTGTTCACTCACTCCCAGTGAGTGGTGCCAGGCTGAGAGCAATGGGGAGGAGGATTGAAAGAGTGCAACTCCCACGGGTTGAGACAAGAACAGTCCAGCAACCAATGTACAACACAAATCACCACCGCTACTACCGATAACAACGATAAGAGAAAATAACAAGGGAAGAGAATACAATACCACCGGCCAAGAAACGAGTCCCACCCAGAAGCCCGTGTCCTTCCGGGTAACTCCCAGTTACCCCCCAGCCTGGGCATGATGTGCTGTGGTATGGAATACCTCTTTGGCTAGCCTGTGTCAAGCGCCCCATCTCTGCTTCCTCACGGCTTCCCCTCCTCCCTGGCAGAGCATGAGCCTCACAAAGTCCTTGGTCAGGGTAAACATCACTTAGCAACAACCGAAAACATCGGCTTCACCAGCACTGTTCCCAGGCTGGAAGTCAAAACCCTATCCAACTTTGCCTTGAACACTGCCAGAGATGAAGAATTTACCACTTCTCTGAGCAACGTGTTCCAGTGCCTCACCACCCTCGCAGTAAAGAACTTCTTCCTTACATCTAACCTGAACTTAAACTCATTTCCCCTTATCCTATTACTACAGTCCCTGATGAAGAATCCCTCTCCAGCATCCCTATAGGCCCCCTTCAGATACTGAAAGGCTGCTATGAGGTCTCCACACAGCCTTCTCTTCTCCAGGCTGAGCTGCCCCAACTTTCTCAGCCTGTCTTCACAGGGGAGGCACTCCAGTCCCCTGATCATCCTCATGGCCCCTCTCTGGACTTGTTCCAACAGTTCCATGTCCTTTTTATGTTGAGGACACCAGAACTGCACACAATACTCCAAGTGAGGTCTCATGAGAGCAGAGTAGAGGGGCAGGATCACCTCCTTCGACCTGCTGGTCATGCTCCTTTTGATGAAGCCCAGGATACAGTTGGCTTTCTGGGCTGCAAGCGCACACTGAAGCGGGCTCATGTTCAGTTTCTCATCCACGAACAGCCCAAATCCTTCTCTGCAGGGCTGCTCTGAATCTCTTCTCCGCCCAGCCTGTGGCTGTGCCTGGGATTGCCCTGACCTAGGTGTAGTTCTCCATCTTGCCCTCAACCTGATCACTTGTAAAACTCATTCAGACAACAGCACTCTCGGAAATGAAGTATCCTGTGAACATTTTTACCATCTCCCTTTTTGTTTCTTGTGGGTTTTTTTTTGTTTTGGTTTTGTTTCTTTGGGGTTTTTTTATTTGTTGTTTTTTTTTTCTCAGAGGAAGCTGATTCTTAGTCCTGTGATGATCTTTGATGTCTTTTCATTTGCATTATGCTAATCAGCACAGCTCAGGGCCAGACTGTTTATCCAAGCAGGCCTTGGGTAAGTTTATCGAAGTTTTATCCAAGGATAAACTGACCTCTCTTAGGTATGATCCATCCCCCATCTGCAGTCCAAGACTTGGCTGGGCCTTTTCTCTAGTACCTTTGAAATTAACTTCCTTTGAGTTTTAATGAGAGCAACATTAACTAGGAGATTTTAGCACATAGGGCAAATCTAGTACTCTTAGTTTAAAAGCAGCCATCATGCTCAGAGATTTGCCATGTCGGTTACACTTTCACCTTGTGAAGGAAGTTCTCTGCTGCCAGTATTTATATAATGCATGTACTAGCTTGCTGTAAATGAGACTAAGAATAAAAACAACCTAAATTAGAAAATGGAGACTGCTTTGTCGTAAAATCACATGCATGACATGACTGACGTCTTCACTCAGAATAGTTGCGGTATCTGAATTTCCACCTCATAGTTCAAGAAATTGTCAAGTAAAAGAAACATGAAGTGAGAAGAAAGGAAGGACTGTGTAAATAAATTTTTAAAAGTATATAAAAAAGAATGGTGTGAAAATTTTGGAAATTGAATCTCTCTCTTACCCCAAAGTTGCTGAAAGGACTTGGTCCAGGAAGAAAGTTTAGATTTTAAAATTAAGCTGCATATCAATGAAGTGGGAAGGAAGAGGAGTGCTGTGTTCTATAGGATATAAAAAATAATCACAATTTTAGCATACAGAACATACTTGTTTCCTTCTATTCAGTTTATTTAATTCTTTAAAATACTTTAAAATTACTTGAGAATATCATAGTTTTTTTGTTGGGTTTTTTTTTTTTAGTTACATAGAGATTTTTAGCATAGTAATTATCTGCAATTCATTGATAACGAAGCCTAATTCTTCATGACTTTTAAAGTAAAATTATTTTAGATCTAGTTTGGCTTTTCCTGTCTTTTACTGATAAAATCATTTTAATCCATCTGATATAACTTCCTTTTAACCCTGAAGGCTGAGGCATATTTTTCATTACTCAGTTGCTTCCAGGAATCTTACATGATTAACATTCGTTACTGGTAAACACTTCTTAAAGTCCTCCTTTCTGCCTATGCCATCCCTGTTTGGTTCTCTTCAGCAGCAAATCCCAAAGCACCCAATGTAGCACAGAGAAGATGCACTCTGTTATCTTGTGGGTACTCTGATGCAGTATCTGGTTTTAAAGCCTGCCACACTGGTAGGAATTATTTGCTGTAGTGTTTGCTTTGGGTTACTCTGATACTACTCTTAATGCAAGTCAAGCTGAGGGAAAGCAGATGAGACTATCCAAGTATTAAGGCATCCAAGACAAATACAATGTTGTTTGAAAGGTTTATAAGACAGAAGTGACAGAAAAGAAATAATGCTTAGTTGCCCCAAGATCAAATAAAAAGCCTTCCTTTTCCATTTCCATCCTTGTATTCAGCTGCTGCTTACATAACCGTATGGTCAAGGGTTTAGTCCTCACATGAATCTGACATCCTCAAGTGTTGAGTAAGGTTTTCCCTGGGGGTAAAACCACAGGCTCCAATTTATACATGCTCACACTCACACCTTCTTGGATTTGCTTGGGGGTCCATTCAGATGAAAATCTTTTTTTGCTTTCTTCCCTGCTACCCCAGAACATCTTCATGCAGTCAGGGAGATGTTAGACTCTTCTCCCTCTAGCCAGCTTTATCGCCTCACAGTCCTGATTTTGAACATACCAATGTCCTTTGGACGTGGTCAGGTGAGATTATCCTTGATCAGACGTTAAGCAGTCAGCTAAGGACTGCTCCAACGCCTGGCAAATTCTTCACAGACTATGACCTAATTTGAAGCATACTGCCCTTTTCTGCTGGGTTGGGCTATATTCACATTTCAGGTAAAGCCCTTTTTCAATGTGAATGTTTTATAGTCTCAAGACAATTTAATTTACTAATCACACTTTGTACTCTCACAGAATCGACATTCATATTATCTCTGAAATACATACAAGGCCACTTTCATAATTATGATCTCCCTTGACTAGCTATGAAATAACCAGAGAAGTTTAGACTAGAAGTATTTCAAAAGTGCAAGGTATTATTTGGTGCCTGTCATTACTGAATTTACATTTTACAGAGAAGAATTCATCCCATTTAATACACCTAATACCATAGGATAAAATCCTGGGGATGTCTTGGGCAATGACGTCTTACCCTTTCATGTTAAGGAAAGAATTTAGTAGGGAAAAAAAATAGGCTTGCTATGTGCATGATGGAGCAAAGGCAATAAAAATTATTATTTTTTTTAATTAGCACTTGGAATTCCTCTTTCCAGTCATGGTAGAGGCTGCCTTTTTGACAGGCGGTCATTGCTCTTGCCCCCTTAAGTGTGGTGATTTGAAGTTCATTACATGGCATAGCTTCAGAGAGGAGCACAGGAGTGTCTGGTGCACATTGCTTGATTCACAGATGAATAGGTTAAATTCTATGGGAACTGATAATGTACATCACTAATGGATTTGTGGGGCAGCAGTGGTGGACTTCTGCAACACGCATCTACAATTCTCTAGGGCGTTAAGGCAACAGTACCTGCTCACTTGTCTCTTTTAACACCTATGCTTCTGCACATGAATTGCTATGATGTACTAACCACTTTATCATTTTATTACACTTTATTATATCATAAACTTTTATATCATCTTAACGATCCTACAAGAAGCTTAATTGTTTATAGGAACAACTTAATTAACTAGAGTTCAGTAGGTTAAGCAGAACACAAATTGAGAGCTCTAAATGAAACAAACCCTACCACTCCATTCCACATAGCTTCAGAAGGTTAAAATTAGATTTGACTGCAAGAATAAAAAATTCATATTGCTTTCAAATTTTACAAAGTAGCAATAATACCTTGGGTAACCTTACCTCAGCTTTCTGTTTTACAAATGTGAAATTCAGTGGAATAAATTTTTATTTTTTTTTTTTTTTTTAGCTACTAGGAAGAATTTCAATTTGTGCTGTAGCATTATGAGGAAACTTGCACCAGATTAATTTAGCAGACAATAGTGTTACTTTATTATCCCAATTCCATCTGGATTTTAGAGATAGAAAACATAATACAAGAAATGTATAACGAGTCTCAGAGACTTCTCTAATTATACTATAATTGATTACAGTCAATTTTTCTGAAGTATGTTTAACGGGAGCTTTGTGAAATGGTCACAGTACGTGAACTGGGAGGGGGGAAGACTGATGTTTATGAGTGGTGGAACTAGCTGTATGAACCAGTCTTCCCAGCGTCTGAACTGCTTTCAGCAACCTTAGTACAGTAGGTTTTCTGGAAAAGCAGATGTGGTTCAGCATAAGTGGGAGAGTGTTTCACAGGCTTGAAGCAGAGTTACACCCTAGATTGAAACACCACCACAGTCTTGGCTTGCTTTTGTGAAATGCCTCTACAACACAGTACTCCATCCTAACAGAATGATATTAACAGGTGGGCAGTGCCTGCTGTATTTTCATTACAGTTTTCAAGGCTTCATAAAAGATGGAATAGGTTGCCTGGAGAAGGAGTGGAATTTCCCCTATTGTAAATATCAAGGCTCAGCTTGACAGGACCAGAGATAACCTAATCTGAGGCTCTGCTTTCAGTAGGAGGCTGCCCCAGACAATCTGCAGAAACTCTTTCCAACCTAGACTTCTGTGAAACACAGTTAATGGAATTTGAGGTGTATTTGGATTAAGATGGAAATCCTCCAAATCCAGACCACAGTCCATGACTCCCAAATGTGCTTCTATCTCACTGTGTATAGTATGTTAACCAGATGGTATTCAGGACTATTAAAAGACATAGTAACTCCTATCTCACCCATATTAAGGTAGAGAATATTTTTAATATGGTGTTAATGGCTAATAGAAAGGAGGCATTTGGCTTTGGAGACAAGAGGTAGGAAAGCTAGAAGATCGATGACTAGTAAAGTTAATAGAAAGAGATACATTAATTTAGTGGCTTCTGTTATAAATTGCAGGTTTCAGCAACGACACTGTCAATCCATGTGTCAAGGAACAGCAAAAGCAGAGCTGCCCAACAGAGAGGTCTGAGCCAGTAGTCAAGGGCAAGTCCAACACTGGCCAAGCCTGCACCATGGGCATAGTTCCTTGAGGTCTGTTCATAGTAGACAGAATCAAGTGCTGATAAACTGAGTCTTTTGACTACGTTAGGTATTGCAAGGGAATGAGTCAGGTCAAGGGTCTACTCAGGAGTTCCAGCCAGGAACAAAAGAAAGTGAGGCCAGAGACACGGCTCAAGACCAGGCTGCAACATCCATCTGAGGATCATCTAGAAGACAGGGCTATTGACAGTTACATCTGTGAGGTACCTTAGGAAGGGAATGAAAGTCTAGGCCTGAGCTTTAGTGGGGCTTCTGGACCCATGGGCTGAGAATGAAGGGCAGAGGTTTCCAGGGAGGCTGGTTAGCACAATGAAAGCCAGTTAGTGCACTCAGAGCAGTGAAACCATGGCCTGATCAAGAGTTGCTGTCACAAACAACACACAGAAAAGCAGCTGTGTGTTGGGATGCTCACCTTATTAATCTAAACGTGTTTCTCCATCAGGGTGGTCATCAGTGCTAAAATCCATTTTCACATAGGCACAAATGCACAGATGGAGAGGATGTCGAGGTCCACAGGCCACAGAAGAGAAGACGCTCTGTCTCATTTTCCGTAACATGGTCTCTGCAGTCAGGTGTCTTCACTCACGTGATATGCCCACGCAGGAAGTGTCTAGTAGCCTAGTTGTTTTCCTAGGAACTTGGAAGGAAAATCCTTTGCAGCTTGTTCCTTTGAACACATTAGCTATCAATAAGGAGGAGGGAGAAAAAGCCTACCACTGTATTTAAGGAGTAAATTTCAATTAAAAACGTGCTAACAAGGTACCAGTATGCAAAGTTAGGTCTGACCTTCATTTTTAGGAGAAAGCATTTTGGGGCACTTTTTTTGTTCTCTGTTTTTTTGGTTTGGGTGTTGTTTTTTTTTTCCCCCTCTTTTAATCTGTAATCATGTTTTCCACTATTGAAGAAAAAGACTTTTGTATAGAAAGACAACATAAAAGAAAACACCTGTTTGGCTTGCAGGAATTGGCCAGGAAGGCTGTTTTCTTGACAGGCCAGAAGCGACCAGTGCAGGGCCCCTTTAAAAGAAAAGTCAGGATATTTTTTTTTTTCCCCTTATTTCATGTGAGCATTGGCAGAAATTCTGACAAGCAGCTCTTCATATTTTATTATGTTCTTGTCTGGCAGAATCTCTGTCAGGCAAAAACCTTGTCAGCGGAAAACCTGTCGTAGGATCAGAGGAGACAAAAACAGGTGTCACAGAGGCAGTCAAAACTGAAGGAAAAAAAAAAGATTAGGCTAAAGAGAGAAAGGCAGACAATTACATTAATGCCATTGCTTTTATCTTATAGATGTCTGTTATTATCTCGGGGTGCTGAGTGCGCAATTGCCTCAAAGAAAAGTAGACAGGAGACAAGGGGAAACTTGATAGTTATTAACTGAAGAGGCAGTGTGTCAAAGCTGGATGGGGTTCAAAGTTTTGTAGAGGGATGAAAAAAAAATTGCAGACAGCAAGCAACGTCTGTGAACAAACTGTGGTTCTGCTTTCGGCTACATAAACTTAGTAGCAATCTAAATGTTTCAACTTGGAATCAGATCATAGAAGATTTAATGAAAGTTTTAATTCAGACTTTTTTTTAATAACGTTTATTTTGTGTACATGCAACTGAAGTGTTGGGTTGTTTGTTGTTTTTTGTTTTTTTTGATCTGTTATGAAAATGTTAGAGCAGGAGGCATGGTGAGGCATGAAGACATTTATCAGTTTAGTTGCTGTGGTGTTTGGGTTTGAAACACCTATTATCAACACATGTTTAATTTTAAAATGCTGTTAAGAATCCTTTTACTAAGTGTGAACATCTGTACATGCAAGCTGTAAATTAGAACATCACATGTGTCCCTCTGTCAGAGACTAAGTGCATTTGGCAAATGGTTTCCATTATTAGTTCTTAAATACAGTAAAAGGCAGAAGGAAAAGTTGAGTTTTCCTGTAAATTAGAATATGCCTGACTTACTTTCCTTTCATGATCTTTTGAAACCCACAGTGTCTTAGTGAGTATTTCTCTTCTATCTGGCTTAAGTTGTGGAAGGGACGAAGATGGAAGTGAAACGGAAATCACTAAAGGATGCCATAGCTGGAATTTATATCCAGACTGATTCAGGATGTTCACCCACCCATATAAATGTAAATATCCCATGCTTTGTGCACTTATGCCAGGGTGAATGGAGTAAGTTTGTACACTGAAAATGTGTGAGACATTCAATAGGCACTGGCAAGTTTTCTTGTCCTTAGTCACCTTCTAAGCATTATATATTTGAGAAACAATTTTTTCCACATACAAAATGCATCACATTGCACCATGTTACACGTGGTATTAACTGTGCAACCTGAGGAAGGTTAGCTTGGGCCACCTCTTATGTCTGCAGTAGTTTACCTGTCCTTCCAGCATTTTAGTAATTCGTGAGCTACCTTCTGTTCTTGATGAAAAGAACCATAGAACAGTTGGGGTTGAAAGGGACCTTAAAGATCATATAGTTACATAGTTTGAATCCCCCTGCAATGGGCAGGGACACCGTCCACTAAATCAGGTTGCTCAAAGCCCTTGAACACCTCCAGGGATGGGGAAGGCACAGCTTCTGGGCAGGCAACCTGTGCCAGTGTCTCACCACCCTTACAGAGAATTTCTTCCTAATGTCCAGTCTAAATCTCCCTTCTGTCAGCTTAAAACCATTCTCCCATGTAGTGACAGCACTACATGACCTTGTGAAAAGTCCATTTCCATATTTCATATAGTCCCCCTTTAGGCACTGAAAGCTGCTCTAAGGTCTCCCCGGAGCCTTCTACAGACTGAACAAGCCAAAATCTTTCAGCCACTCTTCACAGGGGAGGTTCTCCAGCCCTCTGAACATCTTCATGGCCCTCTTCTGGACTTGCTCAAACAGGTCCATGTCCCTCTTGTTTGGAGGCACCACAGCTGAATACAGTACTGCAGGTGGGGTCTCACAAGAGCAGAGTAGAGAGGCAGGATCACCTCATTCAACCTGCTGGTCACGCTCCTTTTGATGCAGCCCAGGATACGGTTGGCTTTCTGAGCTGCAAGCATACACTGAGGCTGGCACATGCACAGTTTCTCATCCACCAACAGCCCCAAGTCCTTCTCCTCAGGGCTACTCTCAATCCATTCTCTGCTCAGCCTCTCTCTGTGCTTGGAATTGCCCTGACCTAGGTGCAGGACCTTGCACTTGGCCTTGTTGAACTTTATGCTGTTTATGCAGGCCCACCTCTTGACACTGTCCAGGTCCTTCTGGATGGCATTCCTTCTCTCCAGCATATTGACCAATCACACAGCTTGATGTCATCAGCAAACTTGGTGAAAGAAAAAAATCTTGAACTCTGAAATGTGAAGCTCCATATTGCCATTATTAATACTGTATCTGGTTTACCATACTCAACATGCTGTTGTTGCCACAGTATTTTGGAGTCTTTTTATGATGATGTCGTATATTTAATCTGTCTGCTAATTTCAGTTTCTCTTGCTATCAGAAGTAACCCACTTAGATTAAAAAAATGTCTGGGAAGCTCTCTGTTATTGTCTAAACACTACATAAATTTTTTTTTTTTCATTTTCCTATTGACCCTTGAACAAATCTAGTAATCTGGAAAGATGATAATGTTTATAAAATTCGGTGTTGTCATGTGTTTGTGTATGCATTCCAACTGTATGCCTTCCTGGTAAGTTAGAGAACTGGCTAAAGAGGATGTCAGAAAATCTAGATTGGGACTATTTCAGAGCCCAAATTTAAAATTGAAATGAAATGAGATTTACTGACTCTTCTTTATGGTGGTCTGAGAAATACAGCCAGGCAGTTCATCTGAGAAAAAGGGTTCCACTAGACTTTTTCATCCCTCTCTAGGATACCTAAATATTAATCTAGAATCAGGCCATTAGCAAAAGGTATGTGTATTTACAATTCCAATTGCATTAAAACTAGGATATTTCAAAATATTTTATATTCTGTATAGGCAAAATGTCATGCTTTTATTGTAGCTATCCAAAAAACAATATGAGACCTCAAAAGTACAAAATTAATCACTGCATACTTATATTTCATTTGCTTATCAAAAAATGAATCCACTCAGAAGCATGACTTTTAATTTGGTTGACCTTGTCCACTGCATGTTGGGAAGGAAGGAGTCTAAGGTTGGTGAGTAAGTTTGCATAGCTGAGCCTATGAACTGACCGCAGAGATATAGATGAAATGAAAGATTTTGTCTTTGTTTTCTGCCTTTTGATAAATTGAACAAGTATTTGAGCCTTATTTTAAACTATCTATCTTTTGCACTTAATTTTCTTCGAATTACACAGTTTCCCAAAACTCCAGTAAATTATAAATGGTGAAGTAGATTTCCCGTCCCCATTTTATTATATTAAACCCCGCCACCACCACCCCCCTCAAAACCCAACAAACCACAAATAGGATATAAAAGTTTGGTCATCGATTTCTCATAAATATGTCAAGTTTTTTGCCGGAATTTTGCATGGTAGGAATACTTCAGGCTGTAGTATGAAGATTGATATTGTAGCAATTTCAAAATTCTCTTTGTAATTCAGATTATCCTAAGCAGAGTCTCTGTAAAATCTAGAAGTTTTTGTTTATGTTCAGGAAGGTAAAAAGAGGATAAGGCAACATCGGTGGTTCACGCTTGATATTATGAAGCATTTCTTTACCGAGATGGTAATCAAACACTGGAAAGGGCTTCCTAGAGAGGTGTTCAAGCCTGTCAGTGTTCAAGAGGTATTAGGACAGTGCCCTTAATAACAGGCTTTAATTGTTGATCTAGCCCTGAAGTGGTCAGGCAGTTGAACTAGATGATAGTTGTAGGTCCCCTTCAATTGAAATAATCTAAATTACCTGTATTATTATGGTGCATACTTGATACTTCAGAATTAGGTAAGACAAACACTGCTGAAAAGTTTCTGATTCCTGTTCTAATTATCCAATTAGAAATCTTGGGGTGTTGAAGGCAATGTTTTGTAACATCTAATTTTTTATCATCATTTCCCTCCCTCCCTCCCCGTTAGTAATTAAAATTTCCGGAGGGTAAAAAAAAAAAAAAAAAAGAGAAAAAAATTGAAATTTAGAATTCACTACAGAAATACTACCCAGTTTTAGGTTTTTATAGTAAACCACAAGGGCCTTTTTAGGCTGTTGCACAAAAATTTTCACTACTTCAGAAAGTATGTGATTTTAAGAACCTTTAGATCTCTTCTTCTATCAGTGAATAGCTTTCCACTCACATGAGGTAAAAAATATCAGACTATTGGGGCGGTGCTGTTAAAGGCAGCCTTCTTAGCGCAATCGTCTGAGACCATTTCCGTCATTTTTGGAGAAGATTGTGCAGGTTAAAACCAAAAAGTCACAAACATGCTAAGACTTTTCTGATTGAACTTTTGAGGCTACTGAAAGTGTAAGAAGTGTGAATTAATACCTCATACTCCACCAGGAAGGGACTTTTAATGTGTGGTTTAGGATGTTTAGTTATGGTATCTTCTTAATAAGGACACATCTATTTATGTCATTTTTCAGGTATGATAAAGCTCATTCTACTATATAGCATGTTACATCCTGAATTCTTCCTAAACACTTACAGAATCATACACTGTTGCAGATACCATTGAATGTATTCACCTCTGAAGCACAGCATTGTTCATTATCCTACAGAAACTGAACCAATAGTTTAAAAGAGAAAGTGGTGAGGAATGCATTATTCAAATGAAATTAGATGGGCAATTCAGGACAGCAGAATACAACTGTCTACTGTGAGATTTAGCAAGGCTAAAGTTAAAACTCTTATCCTTAGAGAAAAAAAAAACAACCAAGATTTAGATTCTTCTCTTGTCCCTTATTTGAAAAGGTACGTGTCTAACAATATATATGGAATCTTGAATCCATTTACAGCCCGAGCTTTAGTTCAGTAATGATACCAGAAGAGAAGTCAGAAGTTCTACCAAAAGTAACTGTTGTCTGTCAACTATTTTCTTAGCAATCTAAAGATACAAAACAATTTTTATAAATTACAAATCACAGTGAAAAGTTTCATTCTCCAGCCAAGTGCAAGGAGTTTCAACAGTCAGTGGTCTGAAAGAATTTGAGAAGCTTACCATACTATTATTTCTCCTATGGGTACAAGTGCATTTCCTTTTTCTTCATGTACAACTTTTTGCCTTTTTTCTTTTCTGTCCAAAGCACGAGGTCTCTCTTTAGTTTGCAAATGTTCTCACACACCCATGCAGAAATATATGCTTCTTTGCATAATAAATTACAGATTTTAGTGCATATCCTGACTTGTACTTCAAAAGGATAAAATCCACTGCTTATTTGTTTATTAAATAATTTGCAAAAGAAGGGGTATCTCAAAATTGGAGGTAATTTCACTGTCACTTGGAAAGTTAAGCCAACACCAGGCTATCTTTTATTTGTGTGTACGTCTTGAGAAGTGGATGTCTGTAATATTGCTTGAAAACAAATGTTGCAGATAAATGGAATAGTACAGGGTATGTTGTGAAAATTTCTGTCTGCTGGTCAAAAAGTGTGCTTAGTAATTTAAAAGGACCTTTTTAATTTCTTTTTTTCACTTCTGTTCTATCTTGGCTTTTCCAAAGCTATTATCCTCAGAGCTGTCACATTACATGAAGTGGGTAAATGTCCACAGAGTTTTGTAATCTCATTCTAGATATTAGTTTTATAATCCACCCAATACTCTTTAGATAAAGATGTCTTACAGTCATTATGACTTGGGCCAAAGTAGAATCGTAACCTTAAAAATCCTCAGCAAGCCAGGTCTTCTTTAGCTGGAAGAAATTGCAGGCATAGAGTTTAAGTAAAGAGAAACAAAACCAAGTATTAAGATATATATTATATTAGAAATACAGTATGATGCACTGATTAAAAAGCATTGAATATTCAGAAAATATTAATTCAGGTGTTGAGTCTGGTCTGAATTTGTGTAAACTTAGAGAAGTCGGTTAACATTTTCAGACACTTTTCTCATTCTGTAGGACTGAAGGTGGAAAGCTCAAGGTGATCCAGAACTGCTTAGTTATTTTGATAGTGTAGTAGAAGATCTGTTCTATCTATTAAAAGCAATATTATTTGCAGAATTCTTACTGTGAGCAATAGTATTTAAAAAAAAAATACTAATATTTTACTTTATTTTACACCTTCCAAATTGTTGCTCTGCCTTCCCAGGTACATGTATACATGTCAGCATGTCAGCACACATACAGCACAGCACAGCTGCGCAGTGACAAAATCAATTTTCTAGGCTTTTCTAGATGAGTATTTTGATGACACATCTATTGCGGTAGCAGCAAAATAAACATGTCAGAAAAAAAATCACACTTAAAGGGGGTAAAAAAAAAAAGTAGGAAAGTGTTTGACCTGTTTAAGCTGCAATCAAACCCCATTCATTAGACTGTGAAATAAATCATCCAACATCATGAAGCCTATGTAGTCAAAGTACTTTGGAAGAATAGCTTTTGGAAGAAAAATCCCACCCTTCACATCCTGCAGTATGAATGTCCTGTGGAGAGACAAAGGATTGCAGACCATAGGTTTGCCAATTCCTTATCTTTTCCGAATGTTAAATTAATATTTAAAGTTATTTATTCAAAGTTGACTTAACCACTAGATTAGGAAAGATCAGACAATCAGTTGAAAGAAATGAAGTATGAGGAAACTAGAACTCTTTGAAAAAGTATTCCTTGGAGTAAATGTGTTGAATGAAGCCAGCAAGTAAATGATAAGGGCCTTTGCGCTCTGGATATAAGAAAGCAATTTATCAAGAGTACATGAACTCTCCAGTGACCATAAGCCAAGAATAAACCAAAGTACAGGAGGAGAAGTCCCTATAAAATCATTTCAAATGCTCAGAAACTTTTGTTTAAAATAGCAGTGAGAAGCTTAGGTGCTGCAACATAGTCCATAAAATGAAAAGAAAATTAAATTCAAACACTGATACTCAGTAAAGTGTGTGATGCCATATGCACTTCCATCATATTTAACATCACAAGGGGATAAGAATTACCTTCACCCTGCAAACCACCCCTCCTCTCATCTCTAAATTATTCATGTCACAATGAATAACATGAAATTTACACAGAAGGGTAAAACAAAATAGCCAGCTCAAGTAGCAGTAAATTCATGACAGAATTTATGGTAAACCAGGGGACTAATTTTTAACATGCTTAAAAGTCTGGAGTTTAGGGTGTATCTCTTTTCTTTTTTTCCTTAGACATTAAGTCTTAAACCTTTACCGGTCCAAATAATTCTACATAGCTTCAGTATTGTTCATCAGTTAATCATAAATTGTTGTCATTTCTGATGATCTTATGAGTATTGTCGTCTCTTGGGTTCACCTGAACACCTTTTTACTCTAGAAATTAGAGTTAATTGTGACCTTTGGAAACTAGAACTGTTTCAGACTGCGTCTGTGAAAAAGAATCATGCAGTGATATGTGGTGTCTCTCAGGGGTCCATACTGGGACCAGTACTGTTTAATATCTTTATCAATGACGTAGACATCAAGTGCAGCCTCAGCAAATGTGCATATAACACCAAGTTGAGTGGTGTGGTTGACATGCCTGAGAGATGGGATGCCATTCAGAGAGACCAAGAAGTGGGCCCATGTGAAGTTCATGAGGTTCAAAAAGGCCAAGTGCAATATCCTGCACCTGAGTTGGGGCAACCCTTGTTATCAGTGCAGGTTGGGGGATGAAGGGATTGAGAGCGGCCCTGTGGTGAAGGACTTGGAGGGACTGGTGCCTGAAAAGCTGAACATGAGCTGGCAGAGTGCATTTGCAGGCCAGAAAGCAAAACATATCTTGGGCTGGACCAAAGGAAGTGTGGCCAGCAGGTCAAGGGAGGTAATTCTGCCCCTCTACTCTGCCCTGGTGAGATCCCACCTGGAATACTGAATCCAGTTATCCTTTCCTCAGCACAGGAAAGACATGGACCTGTTGGAGCAGATCCTGAGGAGAGCTACAAAAATGATCAGAGGGATGGAACACCTCTCCAATAAGGAAAGGCTGAGAAAGTTAAGGTTATTCAGCTTGGAGATGAGAAGCTCCATGAAGGCCTTACTGCAGCCTTTGAATACTTAGAGGGGGCCTATAAGAAAGATGGGAACAGACTTCAGTAGGGCCTGTTGCGGTAGGAAAAGGGGTAATGGTTTTAAATTAAAAGAAGGTAGATGGTGAAACACTGGAACAGGCTGCCTAGAGATGTTGTAGATGATCTGTCACTGGAAATATTCAAGGTCAAGTTGAATGGGGCTCTGAGCAACCTCATCTAGTTGAAAATACCCCTGTTCATTGCAGGGGGAGTTGACTAGATGACTTTTAAAAGTCCCTTCCAAGTGAAACCATTCTGTGGTTCCTTATATGAATCCTACAGGTGATATTTCTCTGGAAAATAAATGCATCTGCAAATTTGATGTGTTTAGATAATTCTTTGGAATTAGTTTCTTGTCTTTCCTTTAGCTCTGCTCTTACATTTAACCTCTTTTCTTTCAGCCTTGGACAAGCTTAGTACTCAGCACCTCTACCACCCAACCCAAGTGGAGATTGTGCAGTCCAACGTTGTGTTTGACATCAGCAGCCTGATGCTCTACGGTACTCAGGCTGTGCCTGTAAGACTGAAGATACTACTTGACCGACTCTTCAGTGTACTGAAGCAAGAGGAGGTTTTGCATATTCTACATGGCTTAGGCTGGACACTTCGAGACTATGTTCGAGGCTACATCCTTCAGGTAGGAAAAAAAGCAAAGCATGTTTACAAACCCAGTTAATGCAAATTTATTTTGTGTAGACATACTGACCATGCACCCAAAGAGGTAGAAGGATATGAAATAAATTTAGTGTGGCATGTGACAACTAATGATGGTGTTGACAACATAAAATATTAAATTTTTCCTAAGCTAAACAAAAATAAAACACCGTAGTATTTATTTGTATTTGCTTGTGGTTCTTGTAGGAAATAGCTTAAATACTGAAAATAATAAGCTTAGCTAGCTGCAAGACTGCTTTGGTCATCAAAAGCAACTAGCAAGTTTTCAAGAGCTACTGTTTGACTTAAGAAACTAAGATCCAAGCCAGCAGCTCCTTCATCTTCTCTTTCCTTTTTTTAGCAAGATGTCTAATAAGATGTAAATGAAATGGGGGTTGTGATCATGGTTGTATTGAGAAGTATCCTTACATTGTAATGTATAAATGGGAAAATCACGTTTATAAAGCCATTTTAAAAAGGTAGCTTTAAATAAAGTGTTACATGCAGATTGGTTAAGATAAGGCAAGCAAAAAAAACATAAAGTAAGTAAAAAATGGACAGGCTTGCTTTATGAGTGTGCTCATGAATATCTATGGTTGCTTATCTGAAGTATTTAATAATCTGTTGGGTTCTAAAGTGAATTATTACATTGTATAAGACTATTTCTGATTCAGAATCTAATACTACATGCTTATGAATTTTTCTAATTGCTGCTGACTTTTCAGGAGCTCTGCATTATATAGAAGTCATACAGTTATTGAAGTAGATACACCTGAAAAGCTTTGAAAATTCTAGTTTCTGATTTATTTCTTTACTTTCTTAGGGATGATAGCATTCTTGGCATATGGGAATCCTTATCCCTGCTCTGTGGAATCCTGACTGTATTTTTAAATTCCTCTTCGATTATCTGTCCTTTGTGTGAAAGTAAATTATCCTTATGTAATTCTATGGAAACCTTCACATGCTGTGTTCTTATATTTTCTTAAATGCTCTGTACATAGGTTTTCACAGAAAAGTATACTGAATTGTAGAAGAGTCCTAGGGAAAGAGTAATAAAAAGGCTATTACTTTAATAATGAGAACCTGTTATAGGGATATCTAAAGAATGGATCTCTTTAATTGTTTCAGCATTGTCAAGCATTTATTTTGTTAAAGCTAAATGTTTCATAAGTTCAAATACAATAGAATTCATTTTGCATTAGCAGTCTAAAACTTACAGTTAAGTATTTCTATGATATTTATAAAATAGATATCTATAGATGTTTGTACAATACCTATGTGTGGATCTGTATTTACAGATATTAGATATTATATATACTTTAGATAGATACATGATAGATATCTGTAGAGATACTTACTGTAATGGAAATTTGTGCATGTTGCGTCATATTTTAGATTCTGGATTTTGAATGCTACTGATCAGGAAGGCTGAAGAAATATGATTTGCAAAGGAATACACGTAAAAAAAAAAAAAAGCATCCTTTCCAAGACATAACATTAGAAACTTGAGATTTACTAAATACAATTTATAGTTAGTCGTAATATATTGCAAGTTTAGAATATAGATACAGCGGTTTAGAATATAATTCAATGTTCCTTACAGACAAGACTGACTGAAATCAGTAGTTTTCTTGTTTTAAAAGTCATAGAATCAGGTTCATATTGATATTTTTTTTTAATTATCTATTGGAATGATCTTAATATATACAAGAATAGCTTGTAATATAATTACATAGAGGTTTATATAGAGTGAGATTGTGACCTATGCGTCTGAGTGGTGTAAAGGCCTATAATACACTAGTAGGTCAGAGTTCAGTTTATCTAAAACTCAATCACATTGTAGCCCTCAAGGCATTAATTTTACCATTGCTACATTCAACAACAGTATATTGAATATTATGTCAGTTAAAGGAGAACAATTATCAATATAAGGGCAGGCTTTACAGCCTTGCCACATATTGACTTGGTTAGCACTTGGCTGTGGATTGTGTTAGTAGGTGGATGAAGACTTATGATATGTGTAGTTGAACCGGCTGTTAGTTTAGCTCTCCAATTTTAAAGAATCACAGACTGGTCAAGTTTGGAAGGGAGGTCATCCTATTCAACTCCCCTGCTCAGGCAGGGACACCTAGACCTAATTGCCCAGACCATGTTCAGTCAGCTTTTGAATAGCTCCAAGGATGGAGATTCCAGAAACTCTCTGGGCAAAAGATGCATTTTGTTTCCATTAAAGCTAGGAAGCTCAGAAAGGGAAACTGCTTAGTAAAATATACATGAAATCTTAGGAAAATTAATCAAATCTATGATAACAAAAAAGTCTTTTTTAAAAAGTAACTCTATTGCAACTATCTGATAAAAAGGAGAAAAGGGGCATAAAGGGAAATTTGAAAAGAAATTTGTGGTAGCATTAGCATAATAAAAGTGCATACAGATGAGAACTATGGGTAGTGTCTCCTTTGAGCAAAAGTTGTTGTTTGATGAAGCTCATCATAGAATTGGAACTCTTCACAGACTTACTTGATGTTTTCAAACTCAGCTTTTCCATACAAAAAGTTTCCAGTTAAATGTCATGAGTGTTTTATATAAGAAACAAAAGTATCAAGAACTAAAAGAAATTGCCCAGAATATTGCAGAGCTCTGGGATCATTGGTAGGCAGTCACACAGTGAATTCAGGAAGATCAGACTCTCAGTCTGGAAGTACAGTTCTTTTTAACTGATCTGTGCAAACCTGTCTAAGTTATAACCTAGTCCAGTCAATGCTAGAGAGTTTACCATGCATTAATACATATAGTATATAAGATACAGTATATAATATACACACATATATATATCTAGGAAAATGTTTAAATTTGCTATAATGCTGCAGCATGTAAACTGAGAAATGTAAACAATAAACTAGCTTGTTTGTCTCTAATAAAATTAATGTTTTAAACTTGTAACTTGATCACAGAACCATGGAATAATAGAACGCTTATGGTTGGAAAGGACAAAGATCTAGTTCTAACGCCCCTGCAATGGGCAGGGACACCTTCCACTAAACCAGGTTGCTCAAAGCCCCTGGCATTGAAGACCTCCAGGGTTGTGGCAGTACTCCCCTTAGGTACTGGAAGCTGCTATAAGGTCTCCCCTGAGCCTTCTCTTCTCCAGGCTGAACAATGCTAACTCTCTCAATCTCTCTTCATAGGAGAGATGCTCCCATCCCCTGATCGTCTTCATAGCCCTTCTTTGGACTTGCTTGAGCAGGTCCACATTCCTCTTGTGTTGAGGCTCCAGAGCTGATAGAACTGCAGATATTTATGAGAGCAGAGTGTGTGTGGGGGGAATTTTAGGGTAGATACATCCACTCAATATTGATTATTTTCGTATTGGCTGGAATTTTCTTTTCTCTTCAAGATGCATAATGAAACCCTTTTTCCCACAAAATAACTTTATCTCAGTAATTTTTGAGAAAAACCTCTGCGCCACTCGAGAAACAAGAGAAAACCAGTGGCTCTGTCTAGTGTGTATTAGTGCTTCAATGTGGATGGGCTTGTTTGTAACACCCTCCTTTTGATTAATAATGTTTCTACACAGCAGATTAAATAGCAGTGGGCAGAGAAAAAGTGCAGTATTTGTTGCTTTATTCAGTGAATACATTTCATGGAGCATATGAAGCAAAGGAACCTGAAATCAGTGGAGGTAAAGTCACAAAATGCCTTTCGTATTTGGGCACAGTCACAACATTGCCAGTAATGGCTGAAAGGCATTAAGACCTGGCAAGCTTTAACTAGCACCTTTGCAATAAATCTAATTTCTGGTGAATAAGTACTTATTTCTGAAATGTGAGTGAGTGACAATTTGGTCATCAGCCTTATCAAGTTGCTCACAGGATTAATGTTTTAGAGGAGGAATTGTCCTCTCATCTGTAGAAGAGATCCTCAGAATAGCTTTACTGCATAGAGAAACTTCCTGGACATTGTTTCCCTTATGGACGTCCATAGCACTTCAGTTTATCTGGTTTATCTGGTACCTATCTCAAGGAACTAAGTTAATGTTTTTCTGTGGAGCTGTTGTTGAGCCTGTAGGTTTTCTTTATGGGAACAGCCAATGTAACAGCTGTCTTTGCTGTCAACAACAGTAGCTGGTGTGGGTTAGATTCTGCACCTGCTACTCAAAGAGATGTATTAGTGGCTCTATTGATTTGTGTGAAGTTACTTCTGCTGTAAAGAACAGCTCAACTGTAAGTAAGTCTCCAGTGCTGGTTAGATTCCAGGTAAGCAGAGTGAAGAGGTAACTTTGCCAGCTGTTCTCATTTGCTCTGCCGCTGAAGAATACCACACCCATTTGCAAGTTCAACTACATGAGTAATTTCTCCCTAGCCAAGCTGTCTCTAAACAAGCCAGGTTAGAAAAATCCTCCTGTTAAACATGCTAAACTGATTAATCTGAGAGGAAAGGGTTAGAAAGCAATGATACCATGAGCAGTCAACAGCTGAAGCATTCAGCTTTTACACTGGTCCAGCTGCAGAAGACATAAGTGACCACAACTTAGAGGCCATAAACTGACTCTTTGCAAATAATAATTCAATGTTTTGAGTAACAGCTTTACACTTTTTCAGCTGTTCTGTGATCAAATAGTTGTATTGCCTTAGTGTAAAAGCGGATTGGGTCAAGAGATTTGGGGAGAGACCAAAGAGATAAATTTGAGCGTCTTTAATGATACCATTCTTAATTTCTTTTCTGTTCTTTCTCTGAGTAATCCCTTAGCACCTCATCCTCTCTAAGCAGGTGAAATATTAGCCATATGCACAGATAGAAATTACTTTATTGTTCTTAAATATTGCCCAACATTGGCCTGTCTGTGGAGTATTTCAGAAAAGCATGGGTTCTGTTGCTATCTGACCTCTTTTAGAGACTTTAGAGTCTTACCTTTCCCATCTGTATTCATTTGCCTCTTTTTAAGATCTTTAAACTTTTACTACGGAGCCCAAGTGCAAGGGCTATTTAAGCTTGTTAAACAATCTCCATTGCTTAAATGTATGCAACATCAGAAAGAAAAAAAACAAACATCAGCTCTGAGGATATCAGCTTTTCCAAGGTAGACAAATAGTGTCAGGTCATGGTAGTGATCATAGCAAACTTTCGGTCTCCCATCTATAACCACAAGACGTGAAGTTTCTGTCAGTCTTTTCCCCAAGTACCACCAGTTGATTTACTGTTTTTTTCCTTTCATAAAATAAGACCTGTAAAGTGGGGGTATGCTACATGATAAAGAAAACTGAGAGAAACAGTCAATCAAATTATTATATGGATGGGGAAAAAAAGGTTAGCCTTGCAACCCAGCAAAAGTTTGATGACAGCTATGCACAATTAATACACTAAAAATGGCTTTTGTATGAAGGTTATGCATTTATTTAATTGATACTACTCCTCATTCCTCATTGGTCTGTTTGTCAATCTCTTAATTAATACTTCCCACTTTAGCTCTGAACACTGGAGGATTTCCATGCATTTTAAGAAGCGGGCACTCAATCTTTACATATATGCTTTATGAGTATTACTGCATTTTAATGTATGGTAAAACTGATGCAGATTAAAGGTTAAGAAGTTTATCTGGTAAAAACTCTTAACAAAGCCAAAATACAACCGAAGTGTTTCACATGCAAGCTTATATTTCCCATAATAACTGCCGCCCACATCTAATTACTTGATAATGAGGAGAGAGTCACCCTTTTACACGCTTGATTTACTTTTTTCAGCTTTGTAGATACATGTCTGTCTTGTGGTTTTTTTTACCCCTGTAATTACTGTTAACACTATCATGTGTTCTTTTGTTCCAGTAGTATTTTTCAACAGTGATCCTCAGAGCAATCAAAGGCTCAAAGCTGGGAAACATCTATCCAGACTTCTACTCTCCTAGTACAGATGGGATTTAAATCTGGGCCTCTCTAGTATATGCCCGGCCTATTTCTTGTTTTCTGTGCCTGTCCCCTCCTCCCTCTCTTTCCACTCCAACTTACTCATCCTATTGTCATTGCCTCCCATTCTTCCCCCCCCCCCCCCCCGCCCTCTTCTTTTATTGCTTATCTTCTTCAGCCTCACCTCAGTTTCACTGCCTCTCCTCTGATTTTGCCTCTTTAGCACAGATGAAAAGTATCTGTTACACGATGTGTGCATCTCCCGAGTTTTCCATTCCTACCACAGCATCACTGCATGCTAATATTTGCAGCTGTGATCACGTATGAGAGTTTCCCTTTTCCCATATGAGTCAGTTTAACATGATTCCCCTGCACTCCTCTGGAACAGAGATTCTCTGCTATGCCCCTTGCTCTTTTGTATTCACCTTAGCCGTACTAAGCTAGGAGTAACTATCCTATCTGTAAACAGAAAGTGGAAAAAGCTCAGATAAACTTTTAAGGACTGAAGAGGGAGATGATAGGAATCAAAGCCCAGCTGCTGGGCCAGAGGAAAGCATTGTGTGTTTGAGCAAAGTAATGCCACTTGTTCTACAGTGTGAAGTGCTTTCAGATTTTCTCTGTATCTACACTAGCTTGCCTAACATTTCCCTGCTGCTTTTGGTGCTGTACCTCTAATAGTAATACTTCAAATCACACTAATGCTACATGACTCTATTTATCATAACCATTAGCACTTGAACTGAGAAAGAATAAAAAATAATGTCCAAAGAGTTTGATGGCACTTCTGAATGCCACCAGCACAAGTTTCATGACAGCAGATGTCTCAGTGACATGAAAACATCATTTGGATTTCCGGAATATGTGCAGCTGGAGAGCCGTGCTATTGCTGCTCTGTGTCTTGCATCTTGCAAGGGTAATGAAGCAGAGGGCTGTATAAGCCCTGGTGATCAACAGCAGTATACATGCTGCTGGTTCTTAATGACTACTATGAAATAGTCAGCCTTTATAACCACAGTGTTTCACATGGCTCAGAAATGCAAAGATGGCTTTTTTAAAGGCAAACATTTTTGACTGCTGAACACCAAAAGAAAAGAGAGAGAGACTTCTGTGTAGCTGTGTTTTTTATGCCTGGAATGTGTACTGTTTACAGTACTGGCAGTGAGAAGATCTCACTGACTGACGTAATTTTACAGAACTAGGCCCAGCTACTGGGTTACAGAGCCATGGGAATGGCTGTTACTGAAGATCTGCCAGGCATATGCCAGGACCATGTGTGCTTACTTTTTAAAATGGAGCTGAAAATTTCTTCACCTGCCAGGGCTTGAGTTCATGGTCCTGTGTCTCTCTTGTGATAGCTGATGAAATCACAAACACCTAAAGCAGAGTGGGGGATGAAGGAGTTGGGAGCAATAGTTCACTCCCTCTGCTGTTGTAGGTGTGAGTGATACCATCAAGCACTGCAGGAGAAAGAGAGCCCTGAACTTGAGTTTTGGCAGGTAAGCCAAGGAGGAAACTATTTCCAGCTTTCTTGCTTCAGAATGTGTTTGAATTTCTATTATAACCATTTATGATCACAGAAGTTTTCCCATTAAATATGTAGTTTTTTCCATTGAATATGTATACGTGTGTGTATACATGCACATAATTAAATAATCTATATGTTTTATTTGTAATAGATTTAAAGTGTGCGTGCCTGTGACAAAAGTCTGGTTTTGAGACTGTTTCTCTGTGGATGAGAGGAAAGGAGAGGATGGCTTTCCTCCTAGTCTTGTCTGGGCACTTTCTTGCTGACAATACTATGTTGAAGCCTCTACCAGAGCATATCCTGCACTATGCCAAAGAAATATGACCACTGAGTTGAGTACATGATCTTGGGGTTACTGTCCATCTCAATTTTCTTGTAATAAATGCAGTGACCTGTTATAAAAATAGAGAAAACGAAAAGGCATAAAGTTATTGATCAAAGGGAAATGTGTGTTCATATGGAGGCCAAGGAATTATTCTAAAAAATACAGCTCAGAGTTTAGAACTTCTGCTTTTTAGACTACACTCTTCACAGAGGACCTCATGCTGAATTCAGATCGTGGTCCTGGAACTGATAAGGTTCATAAGTAGCAATTAACTCAGAGAGTACAGAGTCCAGACCATGACACTTTAATGGATTTAAGACTTCCCACTTTAGACAGCTGTTGCTCTTGAGTTTAGAGGTGGTTTTGATTGTCTATGTGTCAGCACTGGCTTCAGGCACTTACGAAATTTAGGCCCACGGACACTTAGGAATCAGAAAGAGCCATAGAGAATCAAACTTGTCATCTGTCCAGCATCTGTTGATTTACTGCTTTTCTTGAAGTCCAAAGGATCTCAAGGGGACTTTTTTCCCTTCCAGCCTGATCTTTCAATGAGGTGCTAGTGCTTGTCCTGAGCAATAACAAGGAATAACAGTGAAGTGTGAGTGATTCTTATTAAGAAGGGTAAATGTCATTAGCACTCACTGTTGCCTTCTAGGCAGTAAGAACACAGCATTAAATGTAGATAGACAGCCCTCTTTTACTTATCAAGGTACATTTTAAATCTAATGAAGATGAACTCTTGTATTTTAATAAAGAAATTTATTTTTATTTCTTGTGCTAAAATATCTTCTATGATTTGGTTGTCATTTTGCACCACGTCCTAGAATTCTGAATACTTCACTTGAAGTCAGGAAACGTATTATTCTACTGGCTCTAATATATTAACTTGCTGCATGAGTCCTTTGTGCTTCAGCTTGGTTTCTCTCCTCCCCCATGGCTTTTAGAAAATGTTCTAATAATCCCAATTAATACTTGGATGTTTTCAATTAATGTTTATGAAGTGCTTTGAGATTCTCTAATGAAATAGAATGTGTAATTATGATTTATTTTTTTTAAGTCAAATTCTGAAAATCACCACCACTGGAACAGTTTTTTCAGCAAATATTTTTATAAGAATCCTTTTAGCAAATAGAAGGGAAGGATTTTGTTTGAGTTTTATACTAGGGGAAAATATGTCTGTTTATATCTAGGCTTGCTGGATTCTTCATGACAAATTTTGCCAGAATTTTACCGCAAAGTCTTACATTCCTCCTTCTGGAAAGGATGTGGAAACCATGGAAACCTGTGTTACTAACTGACAGTTGTCCTGCAGAAAAGGAAGTCAGTTGTAGGACAGTAGATTTTTAAGACTTCTGGCCCTGTATAGATCAGCATACTGGGTTTTGTGTATCTGTATAGTTTGCATATTGATGTGGAGATGGTAATGGACTTAACAGCATTATATTTTTATCCATGCAGCCTGGATATTGGATGTCTTTAGCTTGTGTCCAAGTTGTCATATGGTGCTGACAAATAGGAATAAAGGAAATGAGCTTGCTCATCTGGTTGCTTACAAGTTAGCTCATGTTGCACCAGGCTTTGCATGAAAACAATGAGTGGCTCTCAGATTATTTGGAAGTAACAAGGGCAATGCCTGTGCAGCTAGCTCAATATATAGCCAAAGGAGTGCTTGGTGAATGTCTTCAGAAAAGGATAGTCATCCTAGAAGGTCAGCATGTTAATATAAAGCAGTTCAGTATTACTAGCCTCTAACATTCGAAGGTCATAATTCAGATTCTGGATATTGGCGAATTCGTTTTAAAGATTAAATTTAGTGCAATGTATTTTTGCTTTCCTTTTTATAATGGAGAAAGTTAGGTTTGTATTTTCAAGTTTTTTCTTCCTGATTTGAAACCTACTATAAAAAAAAAAAAAATGAAAAATGAAAACTTCTTTAGGTGAAAAAGAAAATTAACGCAAGAATTCTAGTAAGCAGGTACAGTAAAAAAAAAAATATTAAAAAAAAACCCAAAGCAACTTGTAATATCAAAAAAATTTTTATAAAAGTGCAAGAGTTAGCTATTCTGCAGTAGTATTCCTAAGTATTAAATAAAACATGCTAACTATGTTATGTTACAATTCCCAAAAATGCTTTTTTCCAACCCATATCTTTTAGAAATATTTCATTAGGTAAAATAAAATCTAGTTTTAAAGAATTTAACTGTTACTAGTTCAATTATTTTCCATGTGTGAACTGATTTCCTATTGATAGGAACATTTCAAGCGGTACCACATGCTGCAAACCAGAGCTCTTCTTTCCCTTTTGTATGCTCAGACTTACGAGATAATGGATATAAGACCCATGACATTCACTTTCTGCCATAGCTGAAGGCAGAGATAGTTTCTTGAGAGAAAAAGGGTGAGGAATTAATAATGTCTGTGGCAGATTTTTCATCCAATTATGCTTGTTGTGAGGCTGCAGAAGGTGTTACAGAATGTAAGAAGCTGTTCTGGGACAACTATCCAGCAGAAGTGGTGTCGTGCAGAGAAAAAATGGCAGCAGCTTATGTTGTGCAAACCATCTCTGACCTGATCACTTACAGCCCTCACTTGGAGGCTGTGGCTTGAGGTGCCTGTGTTGACTCAACCACATACAGCTAGCAAGTTGATTTTACATAGTGAGCTTAAGGTGCATCTTGAAAGAGTATGTTTTACTAATGCCTGCTTGTATATGTTCTTGGAGCCTGATACTTGACGTGTCATGAACTGAACAGCCCTATAGTCCTGTGCGTATTTTAGGTTGCTAATTTTGTTATGGTATGGTAGTGCATATAGTACTAATTGTACTAAAACTGTCCTATAACAATTATTAAATATAAGGTTGTTTATTCTGGTAGTTGGAAGAGTACCAGTTCAGCTGGAATGAAGAGTTAGCTCTCTCACTGGGTTAGTACAACCATCTTTCTTAGGCATGGAAACGTCGTGACGTAAATAAACTGAGCTTTACACTTTTCCTGGAGTCACAGAAATAATAATATTTTTTTTTTTTCATAGAATAGAATCATAGAATGGTTAGGGTTAAAAAGGACCTTAAAAATCACCTGGTTCCATCCCCCCTGCCATGAGCAGGGACACCTCCCACTAAACCATGCCACCCAAAGCTTTGTCCAACCTGGCCTTGAACACTGCCAGGGATGGAGAATTCACAGCTTCCCTGGGTAACCCATTCCTGTCCCTCACCACCCTTACAGTAAAAAATTTACTCCTTATATCCAATCTAAACTTTAGGTTTTAACCCATTACCCCTTGTCCTATCATTACAGTCCCTAATGAAGAGTCCCTCCCAGCATCCTTGTAGGCCCTATGAGGTCTCCACGCAGCCTTCTCTTCTCCAGGCTGAGCAGCTCCAACTTCCTCAGCCTGTCTTCATACAACAGGTGCTCTAGTTCCCTGATCATCCTCATGGCCCCTCTCTGGACTTGTTCCAACAGTTCCATGTCCTTTTCATGTTGAGGACTCCAGAACTGCACATAATACTCCAAGTGAGGTCTCACGAGAGCATAGTAGTGGGGCAGGATCACCTACCTGCTGGTCATGCTCCTTTTGATGCAGCCCAGGATACGGTTCGCTTTCTGTCCTGCAAGCACACACTTCAGCCAGCCCATGTTCATTTTCTCATCAGCCAACACCCCGAAGTCCTTCTCTGCAGGGCTGCTCTGAATCTCTTCTCTGCCCAGCCTGTAGCTGTGCCTGGGATTCCTCCCACCCAGGTGTAGGACCTTGCACCCGTCATGGTTAAACTTCATGAGGTTGGCATTAGCCCTCCTCTCAAGGGTGTCAAGGTCCCTCTGGATAGCATTCCTTCCCTCCATGTGTCCCTGAACCGCACAGCTTGGTGTCATCATCAAACTTGCTGAGGGCGCACTCAATCCCACTGTCCATGTCACCAACAAAGATGTTGAACAAGACCGGTCCCAACACCGATCCCTGAGGGACACCACTCGTTACTGATCTCCAGCTGAACATTGAGCCATTGACCCCAACTCCTTGTGTGCAGCCGTCCAGCCAGTTCTTTATCCACTGAGTGGTCCACCTATCAAATTGATGTGTTTCCAATTTAGAGACAAGGATGTCGTGTGGGACAGTGTCGAACACTTGCACAAGTCCAGGTAGATGATGTCAGCTGCTCTACCCCGGTCCATCAGTTCTGTAGTCTCATCATAGAAGGCCACCAAATTGGTCAGGCAGGATTTCCCCTTAGTGAAGCCATGCTGGCTGTCACCAGCCACCTTGTTGTTTTTCATGTGCCTTAGCATGCCTTCCAGGAGGATCTGCTCCAAGAGTTTGCCAGGCACAGAGATGAGACTGACTGGTCTGTAATTCCCTGGATTATCCATTTTCCCTTTCTTGAAAATGGGGGTTATATTTCCCTTTTTCCAGTCGTCGGGAACTTCAGCTGACTGCCACGATTTTTCAAATATGATGGACAGTGGCTTAACAACTTCATTTGCCAGCTCCTTTAGGACCCGTGGATGGATTTCATCAGGTCCCATTGACTTGTGCATGGTCAGGTTCTTACCCAGATCCTCTCCTACAGTGGGCCTATGGTCTTCATTCTCACAGTCCCTGCATCTGCCTTCCAAGACCTGAGTGGTGTGGTCAGAGCATTTGGCAGTGAAGACTGAGGCAAAGAAGTCATTCAGAACCTCAGCCTTCTCCAAATCCAGGGTAGCCAGTTCTGAGCTTCCGGAGAGGGCCCATGTTGTCCTTAGTCTCTCTTTTATTTGCAATATGCCCATAGAATCCCTTCCTGTTATCTTTCACATCCCTAGCCAAGTTTAATTCTAACTGGGCCTTAGCTTTCCTAACCTGGTCCCTAGCTTCCCGGACAACATCCCTGTACTCTTCCCAGGCCGCCTGTCCTTGCTTCCACCTTTTATAAGCCTCCTTTTTGCTTTGAAGTTTTCTCCGCAGCTCCTTATCCATCCAAGGAGGTCTCCTGGCCCTCCTGCTGCACTTCCTTCTGGTTGGGATGCAACACTCCTGAGCTTGTAGCAGGTGATCCTTGAATATCAACCAAGAGTCTTGCCCCCCCCATCCTCTAGGGCTATATCCCATGGAACCTTACGAAGCAGGTTCCTGAAGAGGCCGAAGTCTGCTCTTTTGAAGTTCAGGGCAGTGAGCTTGCTGCACGCTCTTCTCACTCTCCTGAGGATCTCGAACTTGGCCATCTCATGATCGCTGCATCCAAGGCTGCCCTGGAGCATCACATTTCCAATGAGCCCTTCCCTGTTGGTGAGCATGAGGTCAAGCATGGCACCTCTCCTTGTCAGCTCCTCTCTTACTTGCAGAAGGAAGTTGTCTTCTACACAATTGAGGAACCTCCTGGATTGCTTGTGCCGGGCCGTACCATCCTTCCAACAGATGTCAGGGTGGTTGAAGTCACCCATGAGAACAAGGGCCTGTGAGCATGAGGCTGTTCCTATCTGTCTATGGAGTGCTTCATCCACAGAGTCCTCTTGATCAGGTGGTCTGTAACAGATCCCCACAGTAATGTCTCCCATAGCTGTTCTCCCTTTAATCCTGACCCCCAAACTCTCTGTCAACTGATCACCTGTTCCCAGACAGAGTTCCATACTCTCCAGCCTATCCCTAACACAAATAGCAACTCCCTCTCCCCATCTGCTGGGCCAGTCCTTTCTAAAGAGCCTGTAACCTTCCATTCCAACACTCCAGTCACAGGAGCCATCCCACCATGTTTCTGTGATGTCTATTATGCCCCCGCAGATGCGCACACATCTCTAATTCCTCTTGTTTGTTCCCCATGCTACAGGCATTTGTATAGAGGCATCTGAGCTGAGCTGCAAATGAAGCTGGTTCATTGGCTGGAATGGCTGGAATATCTCTACATTGCTCCAAGCATTTATCATAGGTGCTAGCAACTGACTGGGTGTGTTGGGATGGAATGAAGCTCTCCCCCAACACATCTAGTTTAAAGCCTCCTTGACCAGTCTGGCAAGCCTCCTACCAAAACTGCTCTTCCCCTTCTTAGACCAGCTCCACGACACCACCACCCGCCCCCCCAGTAGACCTGGCCTACTAACTTGGGTCCTGTGTTCAAGACACCCGAACTCCTGACTATGGCACCGCCCTTCTAACCATTTATTAATTTGGCCAATCCTGGCCAATCAAAGTTTTAATTTGTTTGGGTTTGGTGAATATTAACATGAAGGGTCAAATTGATCGATGAAAATATAGTACATTAGCATGGAACTGCTTGGTATATCAATGTTAAGATGTTTGGAGCAGGATAAAAATGTCAGTGCAATAGGAAGTTTTATAGGCTTTGAAGCACTTGTGAGAATTTAAATGTCAAACCAGTCTGAGGTGCTTCAGATGTGCTGCAAACTGAAAATTTGAAATTAAAGTATACATACTGCTATGTCTGAATAATAGCTTCAGTAACATAGTATGAATTTCCGGTACTAGTCACACCAGACTTCAGATGTGCGTCTGTAACGCATTTGCCCTTCACCAGTCTGCTTTATGTTGTGGTACTCTGTAAGTCCCTCTTTAAGGTACTTGTTTTCATTTCATCAGAGTATTTACCCTCAGTTCATACAAGATAATTGTCTGGAATCAGCAGCTATTGCTCTGTACAGAAGTCCTGGGTTTTTTGTTCGTTTTTTTTTTTTTTTTTTTTTTGTTGGTTTTTTTTTATCTAGCTATTCAAAGGAACAGGACTTGTATGACAATGTTTTACATAACTTCTTTCAGCTTAGTTCAAGAGGTGGGAAGGAAGGGGCTGCAAATCTATGAAGTCTCTGTACGGTTTTTATCTGTGGCTAGGTAGTTCCTACTGAACTGGTAAGAACTGGTTGTTCGTACACTGGTAGTTCCTACTCTGAAGACAAAGACCCATCCCTTTTGAGGCATGAAGAAAGTGTACTAGAGAGAAGGGGGGTAAGGGTTTGTAAAAATGCAAACCAGAAGAGGTCACAGCTTATTGGACACTAGGGACATAAAGGCATAGGGAGCCAAACATAATTTGATACCTGGATAACTGTTCAGTCACTATCAGAAAGTGAGTCCTGATTTCAGCAAGGTGCCTGTGCATCTACCCAGCTTTAAACAATTAAAGCCCTTGACTTCAACAGGGATCTGCTCACATGTTTAATGTTAAGCATATGCTTGTATATTTTTCTGAATTTTGGCCTCGATGAATGTATATATGTCAGCTTGGTCAGCTGAGGTCACACATACAGGTCGCTTCCTATATGCATTGTCCTTTAGTTGAAAAGGAATGAATAGAAGGTTATGGTAACTGTATGAGAAAGTATGTTTCAATTAAAAATTGTAAGTTTCTAAAGACTCTTTATTGTTAATTGTTTTCACTGCTGTAGGCTCCATCCCTCTCTGCACTGACATTTATTACATCTCTCAAATCCAGGCCACAAGGCATGGATCATTTGCGGTATGTTTTGCACGTGGAGACTCACTAATGAAGCAGATTCTCATTGTGAGGTCTCCAAGTCAGTTTCACCATGTTCATGATGACTAGGACCTCGCTAAAAGAAGGTCTTAACTTCTTTAGTCCAGTCTGCTCTGCTTTTTTAATTTCCTGATCCAAGCAGGAGGTTCTGGGGGGAGGTAGAAGAAATTATTAGTGAGCACAGGGTCCTTGCCCAGCTTGACCATCTCCTACCCCAGTGTCTGTGAGTCAGGTGTGGATAGCTGCTGCATCCCCAATTTCTTTCTGTTCTAGCTTGGTGCCTGCAGACCACCCTAGAGACAGTTCTTTGACTTCAGCTATGCTGGGAGCCAAGACCAGCTGCTGAGTTGATTACATAGTACATACAAATTGAGAGATGAGTTTCTGTTCCTCTTGAAATGTGTGGACATAATTTACCAAATACCCTCTGTGAAAAAGAGGAGGAGGTTTTCAAAAATAGTTAAAGTACTTTTTAATACATGACTGACTGAAGTAGTGGGAAGAACACACTACAGCTAGAAATCAAATAGAGGAAGAGTCCTTCAAAGTTGTATTTCCAACAAACTTTGGCATGTTTAGAAGCCAGTCTTCCTTCCTAGTATCCTGGTCTTTTATTGCTCTTGGCAGTTTGTCCTTTGTGTCACTCAAGAATTCAGAATGAATCTTTAAAAAACAAATTGTACTGCATTTTGTTTGGAGGAAAATGGGAGACTTCTGCTTTAGTGGATGGACTCACTTGGTGTGTGGAATTGTAAAGAATACAATGGGTTAGCATCTTGCATAGTCATTGCAGTGTTAATTCTGACCTGGTTACATGGTAAATAATGTTGGCTGATATAAAATAAACACACTCCTGGTTTGCACCATATGTTTTATAATAATTTCTGTAGCTTTGCTTGATGTTGTTGAAAAGTAGCTGACAGATCTTTGAAGTTATTATTTTTACATTCACAATTTTTTTAGAAGTAAGTTACTGTTATGCATTTGGGGCATGATAGCAGAAGGCACTGATATCTCCATGCAAGCTTCACTATTAAAATCTATGCTTCCAAATTCACAGACCTATCCCTGAAGCAACAGCAAAGAAATTGACATTACAATCTCCACTGATAAATATGAGAAAGAAAATTGTCATTTAGAGGCAGACTCTCATATTTATTTAGTAGTGCCTTACTTTACAAGCAGTGAAACCACTTGTGCAGTAAGGCACTGTTTAGTTGAAATGGAGATATCAAAACTAAGCTCATGCTGTCCACTCTAAATTCCATGTTTTTTTACAGTTAATCATAGTGAATTAACTTTTCAAATTTCACTGTTCGTGAAATTTGAGTTATGTTTCCTCTGCCTCTACCTCAGCTCCTCTCGCATGTGTCAGTTTAAGCAAAAAATAAATTTTAAAATAGGAGGAAAACAAGGGAAACAAGAATGTGATCAATAATATGTGCAGATAGAGAATTTTCAGAAGGCTACTAATGCCAAATCCAACCTATATTCAGTTTGTGAGTCTCTCCCTGTACCTTTAAAAATGATGTTGTGACTGCTTGACTGTTTTATGCTCAAAAGTAAAGTTCTGTGAAAATCAGTTTCCACAACACATTGTAGTTAATAAAAATAATGGGCAATTAAGATGAAATGTTACAGTCTCACTTAGCTTTGGCTATATATTTAAATATTGATTCACAGTGTTAGAAGTTCAAACTCTGAGGAATCCTACCAGTTGACCATGAGAACTGGAATGAAACAGATGAGGAAAAATAAATCTTACAAAAAGCAGAAAGCAAATTATGCGTAAGCTTTGCTAATATCACATCTACCCTCAACACATGCATGCACGCACACGCGCATACATTCATGCAGGGCTGTTTGCCTTTTAGTGATGTTCACTTTGGAATACTTCAACTGAAAGATTTGGACCAAAACCTACAAACAGTTATGGTGCTGAGTCAGCTTATGTCCTTGTATTTTAAATCCTCAGAAGCTTTTTGAAGTGTGAACTTTTTCTGGCTCACATACGTCCTCCAGAGCATGCAAGAGCACAATGCCCCTATGGCAAAGGAATGAGAAGTGGCAGTAAGTGGCAGTAACCATAAACAGTTTGTTCTCTCTACCTGAGAGGAACCTAGCTGTTGCTGACTAGCCACCTTTTTTTTTTTGCTACCATTTTGCAATCTGTTTGAATCTGCATTTCAATAAAAACTGAATTTTAAACTTAAGCATGTAGTTGATAGTAAGTGCTTAATGCCTCACCTTTTCTTCTTTTTTTTTCTTCTCCCCCCCCCCCCCCCCCTTCCCCTCCATAAGATTATGTGTTTGACACTTTTGTTCGAGGTCAAAAATGTCTCTTTCTGGTAAGACATCTAGTGCACGGATTCCCAGTGCTCTCTGAAAGCCTTGAAGTCAGTGAAGCATTGCTTATTGTCTTGGCACCTGGCTTGTCTTGCTGGTATTTAACTGCTTGTGATGTTCACATTATGAAAACATTTCCTAAATCCTGATGTATTGGGGTTTTCTTATTTTGTGTGTTTGTTTTGTGGGCTTTTTTTTTTTTTTTTTGGTGGGATTTCTGTGTGGTTTTGTTTCGGTTTGGGTTGATTTTGGGGGGGCTTTTTTTTTCCTGCTTCTTGTAGTACATACAAAAAAGAGAAATAGATTTAAAAGATTTTTGTCCATGCCACTTTTAATATACTCAATAGTACAGTGCTTCATTCCTTTGGGAAAAATTGGGTAACTATATTATTGTAGGTATTGTAAGAACATTATAAGCTTAACAATGTGGCTTTCAAACTTTGGAGGGGGCTGAAGATAGAAAAAATTATCTCCACAAAAGAAATATGTAATTTCTGATATCAAAGAAAACTTCTTCAAAAACATTTCATTTGCTTATTATATTTTTCCCCCCATTTATTCTTGTCAGTAGAGGACACATTCAGCATCTGTTCTCTTGCAAAAGCCCTCAGGAAAAATTAAAAAGCTGTTCTTGCAAATTCATCATTATTGTTAAGAACCATAATTTACCTCATAGTTATCTCAGCCCTTCTCTAGCTCTTATCTGCACTGTGATGACATTGCCTTCTTGAGTAAGGCATCGTTCCAGCCTCATCTCTCCCACTTCAATTTGTACCGATGCGTTGCAGTTTGGTGACAGGCAGTTGTTCGTGCTTGAATAACCCAAGATTTGAATTCTACAGTTTGTGGCATCCATGTAATGCTTAGCAGTGGGTACAGCTGTTAACTATTCACTTATAAATAATCTTTTTCCCCTCTCAACCTGTCTCCCAGGTAGTGTACCTGTCACCATTAATAACTCATTGGTAGCTCCCCAGTGATTTGGCCCATCACTTGTCATTCACAGTGGAGTGCTGCTCTGGCCTGCTATTGAAGCTCATATAAGCTCCTTCAGCTATTCACTCATCCCAGCAGCTGTGCTGTTTCATGTCCCGGACTTGCGGGAAATCGCAATGATGGGTACTACCATTAGATTCCTCAATTGTCCCTTCTTATCACTGACTGCACGCCAAGCTTTGCCACTGGGAAGTATAATGTTGTCTGCTCCAGAAAGTGAGATATGTTACAGATTGTTTTAAGTAAGTCCTCATCCAGCCACATTGATTTCACTGGATGTGTAACCCTGGAGTTTATTTGGACCAGTATATGTAGCAGTTATATGCACACTTCTCTTTAAGACTAAAAAGTTTCTCTTACTGTTTTACTGTGGTAGTAGCCTCACTGACATACATGCTCTAGAAATCTGAACAAAAAGACAGCTGAGACTCTGTATTGATTACCTCTTTGGGCATGGGAAGGGGAGAGAAAATGGAAGTGACTTTGTTGCCACCTTACCATAAAAAGATTAATTTTTTACTCCATTACTCTGCATAACAGAAAAGTTGTCCCTTCACTTTGAGAGTGATATGATTCCTTTCCTAAGGAGCACTGGCTGAGGTATTTATTGTTATCTGATCTCTCACTTAGTAGAAACTTACTGTAAGCGTGGTTCAGTCTGTGGACAGGATATCATTCAAGGTCAAGGCAATAAAGAGGTCTCATGAGCAAAAGTAGAGCTTTGGAGAGGCACTCTAAAGTGAAGTAATACATAGGTAACTGCTATATTAGTTTCATAGCTGCTGGATTAAGACAGTTTCTGCTTATTTCTTGAGTAGAAACTGAGGTGAAGTAACTTGCACCATTTAATAACTGTGTTTATGTTAGTAGAGAGAGTAATCTTTGGTTTGAACTAATTGCTAATGTAAAAGTCTTCTGGATGTACTTCTAAAAAATCTGTGAAAATCAGAACTTTTCTGCAGGTATGGCACTGCAGGAATAGCACTGCAAGAAGGCACTACTGGGAGAGAGTGTCTGTGCTGACTTTGTTGGATGGTAAGTGGCAACTCCAAGAGGCCGACATCCCATGCAAAAACACCCAAAAGCAAAAGAGTCCTTCCAAACCCTTTGTAAATCTCTAAACCACTGATTGTATGGAGGCACATTGTTAATGGTTGAGCACTACTGATTCCTTACAAGAATATTCTACCATGTGTGCTTGAGGCTTTTCACCTGGGCTACAAATTGAGTAGTAATCTCCAGTGAGGAACCCTAAGTTAGCAGAAGTGACTTTTCCAAAGTAACACTTCAGTGGGGTGAGCCAGCGGTGGAATTTTTACCCCTTTTTCTGGGATGATGTAATATTCATTATCCAGCTAACTAGCTAGAATGCTGACCTTACTGGGTTAGGTGCAACCTCCATTGAAGTCACTGTGAGCAATTCCACTGCATGCAGGGAATCAGCACAAGAGGTAGGTGTCACTTTAGACTTTATTTGAAGATGCAATGCAGGCAGTGTGTTGAGGTGGTGCTGGCTTTTGTATGGCAGGTGGACTTCATCTTGTGAAGGCACTGGCATGGATCTTCCTTTTGGGCATCAGTATACGGGACTGTTCCACTCTCATGTGGTTGGTGGTTAGAAGCTCTTCTTTTTGTTGAAATAAAAGCTTCTTTCTCACAATTAATTATTAAGGGTTCCAGGGCTCTATTATATATTTATATGTTCTTGAGAGCTCTTCTCTTACATGCTCTCTCTCTCTCTTATTGGTGATACTGTGTCATTCTGATAGCTGTTCACTCGCTTCATTTCTCTCTGTCAGTCTGTGGTCCTGTCACCCAAACAAAAGGACATTGTTACACAGAGGGGATTAGAGACCAGCAAAGACTGGAACCACTGTAAATTAATAGAGACTATTTTTAATCTTAATAAAAACAAGTTCTTTATTGATTTGGAATATTTAGGTTCCACTTTAGATTTTAGAAAATTTTACCTTACTGTAGAGTAGCTATCCTGTGTGTTTTGTGGATCTCTTTAGATATAGAATGCTTTCCTGAGTTTTTGGCTCCAGTCGTTTTCAGCAGAGAGAAAATTGCCTGTCCCCAAGTTTACTACCAATGTATTTTGTGTTTTGCTTTCCTCTCTGCCACACCACTGTTTTTTCTAGCACCTCTGTTAGTGTGAGTAGGCATTCCTCAAAGAAATTTTTGAATATACACACACATGCACATTGACTCACATTCTCCCCTACCTCTTCAGCAGTTGCTCTCGGAAAGCACTCAGGCATCACTTCTCAGATAGTAATGCATGTTGCTGGTTTGCTTTATTGCTCTCTTTTTGGTTTAAAGAACTTGCTTTCTGCTGGACACAGTGGGGTTAAAAAAAGAGTTAGTGGTTTGGCACTTTCCAGCTGCTTCTCAGGAGAATATAAAGTGCCTGTGGATCAGGTCCAAACCAGTGGATGTTTAAGAGAATGAGAGAAAAAAAAAAGCTAGCTGAAGAGCAACATTCTTGTGTGACTTCATTACCTTCTGTCGTGTTAAAAAAATTGTTTTGCTTTACAGTTTTAAACACTCAAAAAAAGTTAGAAGCACCAAATGACCTCCAGGCCTGTTGGCTCTCCAGACTCAGTTTATCAAGTCTCCTCCGCCTTTTTCCCTGTAAAAATCCAGAGTGAAGTGTGAAAAGCATCAGAAAGTCTCATTTGTGCCAGTGCAGCCTTTTAGTCGCTTGCCAGCACCTTCATCTCTTCATATGTTTCTAGCTAAGGTCTAACATGGAACAAAAACCCGACAGCAATAGAGACCAGATGCTGGTATTTCTTTTCTGTCACTTGGCTGCTGAGCAGATGGAATTTATATCAATCGGGCATGCTAGGAGGAAGAGGCCGTGGCAGCCAACATGTGGAGCTGGGGCTGAGTGACATTTTTGCTAATGTTTTGTCCTTGTAGAACATTATGCTTCCTCTTTGCTTATGAGCTGTGGTTTTCCTGACTCAGACGAGGTTCCAAACCCAGCTGGAATGGTTGTCTGCCCACTGCCCCCCTTTTAAGGGAGTGCTGGGAGCGATGGAAGAGTAGTGGGGCCCTGCACAATGGAGCTCTTTATAAAATACCTGACATCTGCATGCAATGCACCAAATCATCTTAGCTGAGCAGGGAAATTTCACTGGGCATTACCAGTCACTTTTTGTCTAGTTTTGTATGCTTGTTTGATTTATATAATGAGTGAATGCCTCTGGCAAAGGAGGGCTTTGAGCATATTATTGGACAGGAGCAATTTTCCAAGAGGTATTGTCATACGTGGTCTCAGAATAAGAGTATTATGGGGCGGGAGGAAAGAAATAAGGGCAAACCAGGATTTTTTTCCTTCTGTTTTCAAACACCACTTTGGGGGTAGGAGAGGGGGAAAAAAGAGGATTAAAAAAAATAAGGGGGCAGGGGCCAAATCTTGGGCATAAACTACTACAGTACCCACTTGGTGAGGCCATTCTGCAAACAGAGATTGTGTACTGCAGAAACCATAGGATGAATGTGGGCAGGAAAGTTTTGGAAAGTGATATCAAGGCTACCTATGCGCAAAATGTAAGTTCCAAATGAGGTTGCCAAAACCAGCAAAGAAACAAAGCAATTAGAGTCAGTTCATTTCAAAAGTAGAAGGAAAAAAAAAGGAGGGAGTGCCACGGTAGTGTGGTTTCTGTTCTAGCTCCGAAACTGCTCCTCCTCCCCATGAACAGCAGTATGATGAGAAAACAGAGAGCTTCTTGTGGGTAAGGAGCTGTACAAATCAAACTGTAGTATCAGGAATTTATGGTTGTGCCCAAGTTAAATGGTTTATAATCACTTGATCAATTATTTTACAATCAAGCTTAGACTTACTTTATATAAAATTAAAATAAAAAATTTTAACATTTTAATTTTTCTGAATTTCTTGCACTCTTTAAAGGGGGAGTTGTGCAGGAAACTTGGGTTTTTTGATCCCTGAAGACTTCTGTTTGACCTGCATGTCTCATCCGAAACTCTCCAGCCAGCTAGTCTCCCTTCATCTGAGAATGCCTTTGTAGCTTGTCAATTTCTCCCTTGATTCATCTGGAGGGGTCACAAGAGAGTTGGTGTGAGGTGTTACCTTCTCTGTCATGTTGTGAGTCAGCTGTCTGAAGGCAGCTTTGAGCTGGTTTAGGAATGGAGGGCTGAATGAATCCTTGAACTGCAGCCTCAAAAGTGCTATGAAGCATTTGCTTCTGATAGAACTGCTAACCCATCCTTCAGTTTTGCAGAGGTCCTGTGTTTTACATACTGGCATTGCCAGTTACATGATATCCAAGACATTTAGCCAATCAGTGTGGTAACAAGTCACCATGATGTATATTTTTGGTGAATATGAATTAGAGTAACTTCTTTTATAAGGCCATGTGCCATATTTAATAACATAGCAGTAAAGCAATGTGTGCGTGTTAGGTGCTAATGAGATGAACTGAACTACAGTGCAGGCCAGTGCATCAGGTGGAGAACACATGCAGTCTTATGATATCTTGTATGTCATCAGCTCAGTTATATTTCATTCCCATGTAGCATAAATAGCACCTTCTAGAACCAAACTCTTTTTTCTTTTTCTTCTCTTACCTGGCAGTGCTGTTTACTTGGTTGAACTGAAACCATAATGGACTAATTTTGTAGACTTCCTCGAAGTACATCCATTTGTGATCAGGAAAGTGTTTGGTTTTTCTTTTTTTCTCTTTTTTTTTTTTCTTTTTTTCTTTTTTTCCCCTCTTCTCTAGTCATTATGAGAGAACATGTAATCAATAAAACCCTTTTAAATCTGATCTGTAAAATGAAGCTGGACAAAATCTATTACAGAATTCTGTTCTGCTTCTCATTTCTGATAACTAACATTCCCACGCTGGTTTTGTCACATTAAAATATGGGAAGAAAAAAATTCCTTGGGTTAAAACGGTATTCATGATTAGACTTACTGGTTTCATATTGTGATGTTTCAGAGTAGTGTAAGAATAGGGAAAAAGGAAGAATTATCATAGGTCATGGACTTTGCCAGTAAGTTTAGAATTATTCATAAAGAAGCTGCAAATGGATGGGTGGCTCTGATTTTCCCTTGAAGAATGGGATGCGTATCTTGACTCCCACCTCCTGAACTCTTGCGTACACAGAGGTAAACAAATGAGCTTTGAATGTGCGATTGCAGTAAGTCTCTAGTTCTCTACATGACTTGTGGAAATAAGTTTTCTTTATATGTTTTTTATTTTATTCTTTTCTGGAGTAAAATCAGTTAGCCTGTGTTTGTGACAGGATGTTAGTAACAGTTTTCTGAGTTTTCTGGTACTGATCTTTTTTTTGTTGTTGTTGTTGTTATTATTTTTTCATCCATGTGGAAACAAAGAGAATTGTGTCACTTCCTCACATCATTTTAAGTGTCACTAGGGCTGCCGATCTTGACTATTATTTAATTATATTTTGCTTACATACAGTATAAGAGAAATATTGCCATATAGGGGTATGTATATTGCTGATGTTTCACAACCCAGCTGAGCTAGCATTTTCTCTCCTTCACATACACGCACATGCATGCGCACGTGCGTGCACGCCACTGTAGAACAGCACATAACCTCCATAAATCTGAATCTTATCTGAATCTGCAACATTTGGGGGAATTGCAGGGAAGGTTGTCAGCACAAACAGCCTGTGAAATATCACATAGGTTTGGAATACAGCTCCCAGATTTTCCAGCCATGATTTGGTAGTTCAATTTACATTCACTCTTAAGCTCTGTGTTTTGTATACAGTATGTCATGTCTCTGTTTTAGCTGTGTCCGGATGGCTCTGACCAGTTTTAAGCCACAGTAACAAATAGTGAATTTTCATACCAAAGGTAATGAAAACTATGCAGTCATCTTTAGTTTTCTCATTAGGAAATGGCTGCTAGTATCGTCTCTGATTCTGAGGGGTGCAACCTGGTCTTTTTATCTGGGGAAGAAAACAAACCTGTGGGTAACATGAAGTCATGAAAAAGGCCATTTTAGAAGAACATCCAGAAAGGCAAAAATATGCTTGAGTACCCCAAAATGACTCTTCACAGTTGCTTCTGCACCAGCTGTCCATTTTAAACGTAAAAATGCTAGGTATTTAAATGTGCAAATAGGGCCAAATTCTGAAGATACATTTTTAGAGACAGTTTTCAAAGTTAGCTCCAAATTTTTCTTTCGGTCCCCAGCAAAATAAGCCTCTGCGTCAGTGTGTCTAGTATGTCTTTTTCTTCATATAGCCTTGGGAAGATCTCCAGCATTAATTGTCACGCTTCTTTGCTGTGGATAATGAAAACAAAATTCAAGACTATACATCTTGGTAAGATTGTTCAAATCAGGCTCTGTGTCTGTGTTAGCTTATGATGGCATAGCATAAAGAAGCAAAAGCATGGAAGTGTCAGATCACAAGGAACAGTCTCCTCAGATTTTTAGCAAATGGTATATGTAGCACTCCATATCTAGAAAGAAGTAAATGCAACAAAAATGGTGTTTTTTTATATGAAGTAATCCAAGCAGGTTGAAAATAAATAGGACATTTGGACATTTGATGATCATATATGCAACATAGGGGCAGACACACAAAAAAAAAAAAAAAAACAACACAATGAATAATATGCTTTTTGCCCTGGATTCACAATTCTTTTTGAAACCTCACTGGGTTAAAAAAATAAAAAATCATGCTCAGAGAGTTGAATATTTAACAGAATTTTGTGGCAGAGGACTGGAAAATACAGAAGAGCTCTTGTGTTTACCAGGCCACCCCGAAAGGCAAGAGGGCATAAGGCACTTATAAACAGTGGCAGAGCACAAGCAATGTTGTCTTTGAAAAGTTTTCATTTTTCCCTTGAATCAGCTACAGTCTCTTGCTTGAGGTCACCACAGTTTGCAATCTTTGGCAGAAAGCTTCTTCCATTTTTGGTAGTGGCAGTCTGAATTTTTTGGAAGTGTTTTCTTCTCAAACTGCCATTATCTTCCAAACCTGTTTCATGTTATCATTGTCAGATGCTTCTTCCCTGAGTTTCTCAGAACAAAATGTTGTGTTTTCCCAGGAATGGGCTGTAGGGTTTTTTTAAGCTTGGAATTGAGAGTCATATGGTTATGATTTGAGAATGTCAAGCCTGATTTTTTTTTAAAGCAGTACCTTTTTCTCTGGGCAGTGAACTCACTGCAGAAACATCAAAGGGAATGTGTGCTGCTGGATCAAGGTGATTTTTTTTCTCGACCACATCATTGCCAGCTGTGGTGTTTATGATTAGAGGCAGGCGTTCCAGACACCTCTGAGTCCTTGCTAAGCGTCAGATCTTTAACAGGATCCATCCCAGCTGAGTGACACTAAACAGACAGCCAGGGGGGAGTTGGTGGGGTAAAGCAACAGAGGAGGAGGTCGCTGGTACTCAGTACACTCACCAGCCAAGCTTATAACAAACTCTGCTAATGCTAGGCTTTAGGCTGCCTAGAGGCCCTGCATTATGCCTTTCAGACCGGCTTTCATTAGCAGAGGGGATAACTAGAGCCCAGCAAATGCTGTCATTGATCCTCTCACACTGAGTGCATGGATGTGCAGCACTCAGGTCACAGACTACTCAGCTTTGAAGCAGCTCGATTTCACACTCCTGACAGCCACATACTGCCGACTGGCCAGAGCTGACACAGTTCCCTCTCCGATCTGATTCTCTGCTCTGTGCAGCTAGCTACATTGAATTCCCCACAGATACTCCTTCTACTAGAAATATTAACACTTGTTTACTGGTCCTGTTGACATGAGAATTCTGCAAATAGCTAGCTAGCGCTTCTGATAGCAGCTCTCTTATTTCATGCATTCTTGGTTTTTCTGCCTTTCTTGCTGCCCAGTTTTGGAGAATATTTTAACTGTGTCAGCTCTAAATTGTTTTCCTGAGCAGAAAACAGGCTTCAGCATCTTCCTCAGGATAAAACTTGGAAACCAGATTAGATCCAGAGCAGCTGCAGAGTTACAGATTTTTTTTTGCTGTTAACTGGGACTCTGTAGAAGGGAGGAAGTTTAAAATCCAACAGCACAGCTGTCTTGTATCTGAGGTAATGGTGTGGAAGCAACTATTGTATATGGCGCCTTAGAGGCCATCTAGAATAAAGGTCACATAATAAAGGTGCCAGTTAGAGCAAAACCCAAAAGAAGAACATAAATTAGTCAAACATCACAAAGAAAATCAAGACAGTGCATTGTGCTGAAATTGCTGGATCTTTTTGAGTGCCATTGCAGCAAATCTTAGGAGGTGCACTTAAAAAGGGCTTTAAAAAATTCCAGTGAGTGAAGATCTTGTTTCCAGCCATATGCTGATTTTACGTTTCATTTTCTTCTGACATTCCTGAGCTTGTGCTGAAGCACTGGAGATCTAGATCAGTATGGAGGAACTGGATTACTTTGTGGCATATAGTGTAAATACTACTTAAGTCAGGCATCTCAGTGTAAGGATTTCTTGGTTTTGTTTTTGAGTCAGAATAAACAATAGTAGTTGTTCAACTGGAAAAGAGAGGAGTTCCTGAAATAAATCAAGTCCCATTAATGTAAAATCAGTGCAAAATGAGAATCAGTGCAAAATGAGAGTAAGGCTGATTTGGCCACATGGTGGGGAAGATTGGCTCTAAGTAATTCTTTGTGTTTCAGTCTCTCCCAGTAAGTGACCCTCAAAAAAGTTGGATGCTTTGATTTGGAAAAAAGTTTCCTGCAATGTCTGGAATCGAGGGTGTTGGTTTTTTTTTGTTGGTGGTGATGGAGGGGGGGGGGGGGGGGGGGAGTGTTTGTTTTTTTTTTAATCCTTTCCCCTCCAGAAATGAACACTGAAAACTTGACTTGGGAAAACTAAGCTTTGATTAATACTGTTTGTCTTGATTATAAAATTGAGTTTGTTTTCGGGATTCAAAATTTTTAAGTTCTATTTAAAAAATGCCTTCACATTGACTTGCACAATCTAGCCAAGTCTAGACCTAATGAGTCAACCAGTTCTCTGAAAGATCTTCAGATCCTGAGATTTTGAGATTTGTTCATCGCTGAGGGCCATGACACTATCTCCCAGCTGATTTCCCACCACCACTTACCAGGTCACTTGTCTGCCTTTTTTCTTTTCTTGCTCTCTCTATCTCTTGTCTTGTCATTAACTCAGCTCTTTTCAGTGTCCATCCCTTATTGTCCATTTTTCCTGCTTTACCAACATCTTACTTTTTTATGAAACTACACTGGGAAGAAGGATATTGGAGAAGAGAGCTTTGTTTTTCTTGGTCTGCCTTCCTCCCTGAAACAGAAGAGAGTAAGTGAACAGGGTACAGTTCTTTTACTTGATATCGTATCTTTTATCTTCTCTAATTTACTAGTCCAACAATCTAGAAACAGCAATCTTGGGGTCCTGTTAGCTGTTTCCACCAGTGGGGAGTGTTGGTTTGGATGCTTGGAACTACATTTGATAAAAACCTGAGCTCTTAAGTGTTTCACACTACAACTAATTGTTACTCAGCAATGGTGACTACAAATTTAGAACATTTTATTTCATTTCATAGAGTGTCCCGCTTAACAAATAACATTTATCCTCACTTATCCTTGTGGCTAGGTTTGGTAGAGTAGGAACATCTGTGAAAATATAAGTGGCCTAAGAAAGCAGGAGTTTGAAAATATTTTTTAAGGTTCCTGAAAATAGTTTCAGATAAATGTATTTCATAATAATTTAATTTAAGGTGACCATATTCAACAAACTAAAAGATGAGGAGTTTGTCTTAGAAGGAAAAAGCAGAGGGAAATGAAATAATGTAGAATTTTGAAGATATCAAGGAATCTTGGTGGCAGGGAAAAGACGGGTGTTTTTGTTGACACATCAGTGTTTGTAAAAGACTGATGAGGAATTTTATATTTGGAAATCTGATTAAATCCCTAGCTTTTAAGTGTTGTAATTATCTTACTTTCAGAAGTAATTGAATGTAGAAGATGACAAAGGGAATAGGCAAAGAATTTGGAAAACTACACATGTTGACTTCTGAAAAAAAAGCATGTTTAATAGTGATATAAGTATTACAAACATGCCATATGAGTATCCCCTTGTGTTAATATTTCATAAACTAATTGAGTTCTTTTGCTTCAGTAGTATACAGCCTGATTTGAGATGCCATAAATAACACCAGAGAAGGAACTACAGGCAATACTTAGAAGCTTCTTGGTCACAAAATTTGTGGGCTGCTAATTTAATTAACATTAAATGACAATAAATTGCCATTTTTAAAGTAAGCCACAGGAAATTCTTATCCTCATGATCCATTTGTGTGTCAAGAAACTTCAAAGCCACAGTGAAATTTGGTTCCATTTGAGCTTTGTCCCTGTCCCATCTCTGGCATTTTCTCCTCTCCCTTGTTCCTTGTGCAAACTTAACACTTCCTCTCCAGCTGAATTCACCATCCCCATCACTAGTTGCTTTTTCTAGTCTTACTTTCTACCTGACAAAGACGTCAGTTTGGCTCCTGGCTTTTGTATTTGCCAGAAACCTCTTTTTTCTCATGCAGCCATCAGCTACTCCTCCACAATATTAGAAGGAGCATTTGCAGAGAACAGCCTCTTCAATCCCAGCCATATTAGGCCAGTGCATCTTCAATTCAAATTGAAGCTTAAGGGAATGTAGCTCTGGAGCTCTAACACGTTGCTGCAAAGAGCATGTAAACAGGTTTATGTCCTGGCTTGTTGATACTTGAGCTGGTTTCCACAGGTACCACAAGGAACATCCTGGCAAAAGTCATGTAAGATCTTCACACAATAGTCAGAAAGAAGTTAACTACTGATACTGAACCTTTTACTACTGCTTTAACTACTATTATTACGTATCAGCCTGAAACTGATACTTGGCATGGGCAAGAAGTTCAATGCAAGCACGTTCAAGGCAAAATGAAACAGATATTTATAACAGGAAGTTTTCAAGATCATTTCCAAAGTCATAGCTACTGCTCATTATATCAGCTGAGAGTCAGTCCTTGTATTTTTTATTTCATAATGTCATGGTAAGTCCCTAACAATTTAGTACGGCAGTTGTTGGAGAGTTTATGTGAGCGGTAAGAAAGCAGTGTGGTAGGGATGTTATAACAAAACAGGTTGATTGTTCATTACTGTGTATGAATAGTAGGATTTGTAGTGTCTACACCTTTGTTTTTGCTCCAAAGCAGCCTAGCATGTGTGGCTGGTACTTAACGGAGTTGATCACCAGAGGTCTCACTGACCTTGGCAGCCTTATATGACTCAAACTTTCACAAGGATGAACTGTTCCTGAGCATTTCTTCCAAAGTACTGGGCACAAACAGTCCTTGTACTTATTTTACATCAGGTGGCTATGGCTGTTTTTTAGTTTTCTCTCTTTAGACTTTTTTTAAACTCTTTTTTCTGTGTTTTGGTCTTTGTTGTTGAACTATTTCATTACAAAGCCTATAAAAAATTGTTAAGTTATAGTTCTTTTCAGGTCTCCATTAACTTTTTACTTGAAGGCAGAAGAAGGTTACGTTTTCAGTGCAGAAGTAAGCAGCATTATTTCTGTTCCAGTGGAAGTCTGTGCTATTATATCATACTCTAATACTTTTATTTTGGTATCTGAAAGCAAAATGAGATGTTATTAAAATAATTATTTCAAGTAGTAGCAAATTTATCAGATGCTGAAATATTTTTGTTCCCTTGTGCTGTCACTGGTACACCTGAAATTGTCTGTGGTCCTCAGCTATCTAACAGCATTTTGTTTTTTTTTGGTTTAATAGTAATTGAACATAGCAACATGGCAGTTTTGAGGTACCAGAGCCTGGAAGCCAAGAAAGGTTTCCCTTTAAAAAATGTGGTGTTTTTTTTTGTTTTTTTTTTTGGTAGCAGCATATCAACTGGGTCAAGAAATTCTGGTTTATGGTTTTTTTTCACAGATCAAAACTTAAGTGTCCTAGAGGCTTTGGGGGTAGGTTCCGTACTTAATAGTTGGAATTATAATTGTACAGAAGATAACTTTTTAGTGATACATTAGCTTGTGTTGCAGTGTTTTAAGTTTGCTGTCATACTTCTTAATCATCCTGTGCCAGTTAAAAAAACTGTCTTATGGGGATGTAAAATTAAAATTATTTAACAAAAACCTTACTATAACATCTAGGTTCATGGACTGAAAGGAATTCATAGGCTTTGCCTATATTGCCTTACTAAAGGCCATATTGGATTATGAAGAACTGAGGAATCATCTTGCCTAACTTTGCCTTGCTCCCTGTCTAGCAGTACCTAATCAAAGTTTCATATGTTGAAGAGGACATTCTTTACAAAGAATGTATTTGGTTCTCATTCTTTCAATGAAACTGTACAAAACTGAAAGAAATCTTCCCTCCCCTCAAAAATGAATTTTATAAGTAAGATTTATAAGTAGGATTAATATTTTAAATTTCAGTGAAGGGCTTCTCTATGCAGATACTCAGATGACAGAAATAGTCTTTAAAAGGGTGGTGGCATTTTCAGATTGTTAAGTTTTATAAGAGAAAATCTGGACATTCTCTAGATCAAATAATTTGAGTTGATCAAGATGTTGGTAAGGAGTTTTTAGTAGTTTAAATATTAATGATCATTAAAATAGTGTTCTAAAATGTGAAAGATTTCTATTTAAAATTCTGTGAATGAAAAGCTCCTGGACCTATTAGTGAACTGTAGACAACACTAAAAAATACAGTGCCTGTGAGGGCAGCACACTAGCTTCCCATTCTTGGGCTGACATGGCTTAACATAGAAAGGACTTGACAGCCTACCACAGGCTTGTGGGAAATAAGAAGGAAGCATATCTCAGGATTTCTTTTCACCACCTCTGCTGTGAAGTCATATCTGGGAAGCAAAGATGACTAGAGTGGAGCCTGTTACATTCTTGACCATCCTGTGAAGTCTTTAGAAAGAGGTGCCAATCACCTCTCTGTGCCCAAGACACTTTCTAATGTGCCACAGCCATTACAGAAGCAGCTGTTAGGCATATGTGCAATATGATGCTGAGCTGTGCAATATCTCCTGTGGAAATTATAACTTTCTGAGACCATTTCTGATCTTGGTGTCTGATCTTACTGGAAAGATGGTTGATTTGCACAGATTGAATAGCATGGAAAGTTTTCTGAGATGCCTTGAAATTTTTGCACACCTAAAGGTGAATTTAATTGAGATAGAACTTAGTATGTGTGTGAATATATTTGTATTTGGGAACCAGCATGCTGTAATTCAAGTACATAAGTTGTGTGTGGGATTGTCTTGCTAAAGTTTCATGGCCTACAGGTTCACAGTTACATTTCTGGACTGTAACTTTGATTCTATGGCACTATTTACTTACTATTATTCTGTGTCTTTTTTTTTTTTCTTTTAAACATGGCTCACAATTCCCAATTAATGGCTGTATAAACGACCTCTCCCTTGTTACAATCTACAGGTGTTTCTCTGTCACCTAATCAGGTGATTAGTTAGACTGGCAGAAGAATTGGCAAAGGTCTGTTTCAGAGTCTGTAACTGTAACAGCAGTGTGAAAAATGTATTTAATTATACAGGTCCATTGGTCAAAAAGTCACCTGAATTCTGCGAGCAAGAGCCTGCATATCCATAAACTGAATGCTGGGGGGGAGAGTTGAAAATCAAATAACATTGTTTATTAAGTGATTATTCATATATGCAAATATATAACTGCCTTCTGTATTTAGGAACTCTTTGGAAAAGGATTGCAGCAGTTCTCAGGGCTGTTTGCTATTAAATAGTAACTATTGAATTAACTATTGAATGTACTATATAGAAGAACTGAAAGTCTTTCCAATCTGCCTGAGGACCACAGTCTCTCAGGGCTTGTATACTGAAGATATGACTGACAACAAAGGGCATATATTGTGTTGTATTTGATATAATCTGTAAATTTCAGATGATAAATATTCATTATTTTTCAGCCTTTTTTTTGTGGGTCATAAACAAAGAAAGAATAGATCTTAAATAGTTTTGTTTTTCAAATGTTCTTTTAGAAGTTCTGTGTCTAATACAAAAATTCATTCCTGTTAAAAGTTCTTAAATGTAGTGTATCTAAAATTCAGCTCTAAAGTTATTTCCTGGGGATCAATGTAATTTAACCACTATAATTTAAAAAAAAAAAAAAAAAAAAAAAATTATCACAAGGTTTTTCTTTTTTCTCTTACATGCCTCTCTTCCCAGGCCTTTGTATGGTGCAGATTTTCATGATCCAAGGGTTGAAAACCCACTTAGGGTCTATAAATCAGAAGACAGTTTTACTTATCAGGGTGCTGGTTTTTACCTCAATAGACTGCTGGTTCTGTCATTGGTGCCAGGCTCTGACTTATCGCAAAGCCATCAGCCTTGCATAGTGGAATGCTCTTTGTTTGGATTGTTTACTTTTACTATAAACAAAGATTAGAGAAAAATATTTCAAGTACGGGGCCCATGCACTGTCAAACGCTGGAAAATTACGTGTTGTGTAAGGTTGCTTGTTTTTCAAAAACGTAGTTGGCATTTATATATATAATTGGCATTTATAAATTATAGGACATTTGTTTCTTAGTGCCAACATATTTCACACCTGGCAAGAAGGGCTTTTATATCAGGAAAACCTTTCTTATTTTTTTTTTTTTTTAATTGCACAGTTTTCAAATGTGAAACACTGTGAATGTTATATATATAAGAAGTAAATTACACAAAACTCGGAATTTTTATTTGATGAATTAGCTGTGATTTGACCGAGATTCTTTATGCTGAATATCGTCTGAGATTTCTAGGGCAATTTTATTTCAGATGAATTCATAATAGATTGTAGGTAATTAAGGTAAAAGGTAATTAACCTTTTTTTTTTTCTTCATGGTGTTTTAGTGTCTCCTTTTCTATTTGGAAATCAGCAAATGTTCAGAAAATCTGAAACTGGAGAGTCAGATAATTTTCAGTCTTGAAACTACATTGATGTATGTTACAGTATCACTTAATTCTACTATTGCTGAACTCACACATCCCGGATTAATAAAAGCATTTCCAGTTTTGCATTCATAACCATATGTGGCATAACATTTTATCTCTAGAGATGCCTACTTGCAATGTAGGTCAAAGACACATGAATCTTCACCTCTATTTGTCTGCAGCTGATTTCTGGCAATTTTCTTGACCTGAAATTCAATAGTGAGGTTTTTCACTTTGAAATGTGACATAAGCAGCAAAAAAGTGTAAATTCCCCTTTAGTTTTTTACATTTTTTCTTAGAAGAATGAGACTATTTTTCAGTATTATGTTTGAAGATTTTATTCATCAAACTCTGAAAAGTTTTTGCTTTACAGAGATGCCTTTTCTAAACACATATAACTGGACATAGATCTGCTCATTAGAAAAGCGATTGAGCTTGTAAACTACCTTTGCCTTTAATGAAAGAAGTGTAAAGAAAAACCAAATAGAGCTTTTCTATTCATACACTATTGGAAAAGTTCCTTTTTGCTTCATAATTGAATCTTCTGTAATGTCTCTTTCTAGATAGCTAAACTTGAAACTGTTGAACTCCCTTTCTAGATAAAGCCTCTGGAAATTAATAAGCTTCTCTAAATGTATTTCACAGTCTTATTGACATATTAAAAACTATATTCCACATTGGCAGATAGATCAGACATCTTAATTGATTAATAATGGCACTTAAGATATTTATAAAGTCAGTATTGAGTAGGTGTATATATAGACACACCATGGCTATGGCAAAATGCATTGATAAATCACCCATTTTCAAATTCCATTGATAATATAAATTATATATTCTTTCATTTTATACAAATTTTATATACTATATTACCTATACAAATGTTATAAACTTGTGCATATATAATTTATTGGCTACTAAAGGGATTTTGCTGTGTTGTGAAAAGATTCTCATATCAACAGGGCTTGGGATGATGCAAACATCAAGAATGTGAGTCTGCATTTTCATGTCATTGAAATAATGTGTGCTGTTCTGGTTTAAAAATTCTCTGGGATCCCAGGGTATTTTACGAGGAATATGTATTTCATTAACTTGTCCACTGACCAGTTTTTGTGTTATTTTTTGACGGTATGGCAACATGAAGCTAAAACAGACACTGCATCCGTCTGTCTGAAACAATGTAAACAGCATTATTTTCCTACTAAATTTCTCATTGTGTTGCTGCCATTTTGTAGTAATCTGTGCAGTTTGCTTAAAGATTGGAGAAGACATCTTCTTCTGGGCAAACTGTGAGAAAAATGGGTTGTGTTATCGCAGGCTGCCTGATTAAGAAACTACCGTGAATCCTGGGCTCAGAATGCCTCAATTTTTGAATCTCTATCTCAGCTTCAGAACCATAACCTTTGCAATTGGAGACAGCAGCCTTTTAAGCATCATGCAGGATTTACATTTCCATTACCTATATGTGGAGGACCATTTCTAGCAATCATGGTCTGTTCCCCAGAAATGTGTGATGATTGTTATAATAGGAGAGTAACAAAGTGGTTAGGGAGATACCATGGTTGTCTGTGAATAGAAGAGAAAATGATAAAGTTGGCAGAAGTTACAAATAGAGTGGTATAAAAAAAAAGGATCATTAAGAGAAAAAAAAAACAACAAACAGTTAAAATATCATATTTGGACTGTATCTGTAAACAATCTATTGTTTTTGGTTTACCACATTCAGTCCACAGAGGGAAAGTGGTTATACAGGCAATTGGATAATTTCACACTTTTTTCTTTTGAGAAACAATATAGTTTGCACAGGTGAAGATGCCTTTTTCTATTTGAAGATGTCTTCTTTTAGGAAAACTGTAAGTGTGGAACTAAGGAAAAATGCAAACAATTTTAGAGACTAACATACTCTCAGGGTGATGTTTCTGTCACCTCTTCCTACCCAGCTACTTCTCCCATGCTGGTGCCTTAATGACTATCTCATCCTCTTGATTGATACAAAATAGCAAAATTATGGTGTTTGAGTTTTTTTCTGTTTAGGTTTTGTACTTACGGAGACAAATAACATCTGAAAGCATTACAGAACAAGAATTTCCTACTATATTAGCTGTGAGTGGCCTGCCTGAATACCAATACTATATGCAAGGCCTTCTGCTCCCCAAAGTTGTGCTTCAATTTAGGAAGAGCTATCAAGAATCTGTCTTCTGAAAGGACTGCCAGAATGTACCTAACAGTGTTCTAATATAATCTGGAGAATTATCATGGGTCTCTGGCTGATTAGAGTACTTAAAGTTGGATGTTTGAAGGATTTTAAAGGAATTAAGCAACCAAATTCAATTCAATTTCAATAGCAGTGGTGCAGGGTCATAGGGTATTCACATGGTTTACTTTAGATGCCTAACTCAGATGCCTGCATTTGGAACTTTGGCTGCCTAAACCAGGGATAGGCAGTTTAGATCACATAAGGTAGGTGTCTCCAGTAAAGTAATAGTCTGATTTTCTCAAAGACTGTTTCGGTTAATGATAATTGTTTTTTCTTTTGTGGTCTAATAAATTCCTTCCAGAGCCCCAGTTACCCATATCCCTAGGCAATGTGCCTAGAGACTAGGGGGGATTTCTAACTGCTTTCTTTATTTTTTTTTTTATTTTTAGTTTTTTATTTCTGAGAAATGGGAAGAAGATTTGAAACCGTAACTCTCTCCAAGTTTCTCCCACCTAATTTTTCACTCCCACAAGTCTTGGACTGGACAGGCTACCATATTGTTGGGGATTTTTATTTATTTTTTTAATTGTCAATGTTTTTCTGAGGAAAAAAAGTCAGAAAGCATTTAATTAATTGTTTCATGATTTTGTAGCTATTTTAGAGATTAAAAGAACAGCAACAGCAGCAAAAAGACCCATCCAAAAGAATAAAGTTGTCATGCTTAATAGTACAGTGGATTTCTTTGGGTTATTTAAATAACTCAAGATTATTTTCAGTGTTGTTGCTGCTTAGCAATAATTACCTAGTGTCTGCCCAAATTAATTGAATGAAAGTTCACTTGAACAAAGATTTGCCACGTTTCTCCTGGAAAATTTCAAAGCTATTGTGGAGTAAACCTACACAGTGATGTTAACTCTTCAGACAATGATACTATTTCAAACCAGGGATGACTGAGAAATGCCTTTTAGGTCTACTCTCTCAACTCTTAAGATTATAATTTTTCAGCAAATAAGCAAATGTGAATCTTGTATTTCTTTCGTATACCTGCTTTTGATCAATATTTGTGACTTTTGAGAAGAAATTTTTTTTTTTTTTCTTTTCCAAATCTTGGCCAGAATGAAACTCTTTGAACTCTAAGAACATGCTTAAAACACATGAGGGGTAGTTTGGCTGATTTCTGATTGCATGCAAAAAGGGAGATCTGCAGGTGGTTCTGTAGAAAAAAAATACGCAGTTAGAGGAATTAGATTGCAGCTGAGCTGTACCAAGAGCACTAGACAACAGAGCCAGTGAGACTTAAAAGTAGTAAGATTTGTGAGTGAAGTTTATAGCCTGTAAGGTGTTATACAAAACAGTGAAGTGTACCTTATGCACCAGTCAGTAAATAAGAACAGTAAATGAATAAGCAGAAAAAGATGACAGGAAAAACAATCTTGCACAGCATCAGGCATTTATTTCAATGTGTAAGAAAGGAAAACTGATTCATAGCAGATGCTGTGGCTTTCTCACATGGTTTAGAAAGAGATCTGCATTCTGCAGAAGTTAACTTAGCCCAAGCTCTTATTTCCCTCTTTTTTAATACTCTTTCTGTCTCCACAATTTCCAGAAGAGCTTAAGAAGAGGTATCAAGTTTGTCTGGGGTAATAGCTGGAGGACTAGGGTGGGTAACGAGACACTACTGGCAGTGGAGAGCACATGCCTGTATGTTCTTTGTTTGTCATTTTGGTTTACAGGACCATGTAGATGGTGCAATACTTCCAATTCTCTTAAGTCAGTTGAAATGCACATGTTCTGGAATACGTAGAATTCCTATTTTGCCAGTTACTGAGTAGAGTTATATAAGCAAGTCTCAGTTCTGATCCCATTGAAAGGAGACAATGCCTAGGCAGTTTTGAAGCTTCATTCTCCCCACCTTCCCACAACTAGAAGGATTGTACGATGCTGTGGCAAGGAGTACAGAGAACTGGAATTAATTTTTGCTATATGTTGGCTATAATTTACTCAGATTATTTCCCTTCCTCATAGTACTACACCCCAACCATTTAACTTACTGCTGAGACATACACAAGCACTTGCGGAGAATTTTTTGTGAAGTTGTGTCCTCATTATGGGGCCCCAAATAAAAACCTAGTCTGTTAAAAATAAAAGATATAAATTTACACAATGCATTTTATACCTGTGTGGCCTTGAGACAAGGCAAGAAGTAGGAGTTTGTCTAGAGAATGAGAAATAAATAGAATGTAGTAGCCTACCTGTCAAGAAAGAGGAAGTGTTATTTTTAAGATATCTTAAAGTAATATTTGTGGTGGCTTTTTTCAGGATAGGTCTCTGTTAGGGTTCCGAGCTGTCTTTGGTCTTTTTTTTTCTTCATATATTGCAAATTTGGGGTTTTTTGTGTTTTTTTTTCTGAGTGATTGAATGTTCATCATTACACTCCTACTAAATGTCTTTTCCCCTGAGACAGCAAAAATTATCTAAAGAGAAAGTTATTAAGAAATGACTACCAACTCTGGTAAATTTAAGTTTAGCACTTGGCATTCTTTGCCTTCGAACAGCATTGTAAATGCTGGTAATTTATTTTTATTCCTAAGTTAGCTGTGCATCAGAACAAACATCCCTAAAATGCATTAGCCTTACAGCAAAGGAGTAGAAACCTATGAAGCAGGAAGCCTTACAAAGTCTTTGGGGAAATCTTGAGTGCTTTTGGGAATGATTTATTTTCAAAGGGCTTAAGCAAAATTAGCTCCAGAAAAGATAGAAATGTTTCAGGCAAGGTGCAGGGAAAGACATTGTGGCTCCAGCATGGACTTTGTCTCCTACAGATTGTTTCACTACCACCACAGAACACAACTTGGTATTCCTGCAGGCACCCATTTACAGAAGAGCACAGGTTGTGACAGATTTTGTTAGAAGCCATAAGATACATCATTAAAAACTGTATATCAAGGTGGTCTGTGAATACATTAGGCCACTGGCTAGATGAACCAGGATTAATAAGTGTAACCACAGGGATTCTTGTACTTTTAGGTCAGAAATTTTACAGGAACAGCAGATTCAGTTTTGCAAACTGGAGTGAATGCTTGTAGACATGGGTAGGAGTGGTATTGTGTCAGGGCTGCCACCTGCAAGGTTGTTTCAGCAGAACTACCTCTGATGAAATAATGGGGGAAACTGACTGGACTTGGTTCTTAATTAGGACTGATACCTGAAGACATTAACATTGCACAGATGAAGAGCCAATGACAAAAAGCACATGTGTGGCTAACAGTCAACACCATGCGAACATAAGCATTTCTTCTCTGTGTGTCAGTATGAAGTGTGAATTTCCACAGTTTTCAGATGGACTCTGCCACTCTTTTCCTTTTGAAACAGGTCAGTTTAGACTAAAAACTATTAAAAAAAAAAAAATTGCCCTTAGATTTTTACTTCACAGGTACAGTCTGCAAGCTCTAGATGAGAGTATTTGTGAATGGCTACGTAAATGAGTTATTTAATAGTATTTTCAAAAACATGTAAGTGGGAATTTCATTCTCAAAAGTGATTTAGACACTCAAGATTTTAAATCCTATTCATTATTAGTGACATTTAAGTCCCTAAAGTTAAGGCATTTCCAGGCCTTTTAGCAGTTTCCTCCCCTGTCTTTTGTAACAAGCTAGAGATAGACACTCTAGTTCTTGATAGGCATGTCCCCTAATTCCTTAGTTCATGCTGTCAGAAGCAGCTGTTTAGGACAGAGGTAACTTCATTTCCTCTGATTCTTATTGTTTGCCTTGTGATGATTCCCAAGTCAACTGACTGTTGATTTGTCCTTGCAAGTGGAGCAGAGTATGTTCTCTAGAAAAAATACTGCCTCTACAGTAAGGCTTTGACAACGACGCTCTATACTTTTGAAGAATGATGTTGTAATTCACTTTTAAAGAAGGTCAGTTACTGAGCTCCTATTTACTTCTGTGTAGCTCTGGAGGTTGTTATTACTCCCTAGAAGTAAAATTTGAAAATTGTTAACTGGGGAGAAGAGCTTGCAGGTGTTACAAGACCTAATGTAGGTAAATCCCTCGGAAAGCTCCTGAAGTCCTTCTGTTTACTACATAATCAGAAATGTATATTTACTGCTGCATAAAATTACAGTGTGGAGCTCCTCGTTTGAAGCAAAATAGTGAGAGATGACCTGAGACCAGTGTGTCTGGTTCTGATCTGTTGGATCAAATATTGATCAAGCACAATATGTAGTGTACATGACTTGATAAGTAGTGTACATGACTTGATAACTGTAAAGATTTTACCCTGAATTGTAGAGGAAGCACTATATAGTATCTTCAAACAAGACCACTCTATTAAAAGAAAAGGTAAAGGCATTGTTTACAAATAGCCTTTCCTTGAACTCCTGCTTGTAAAAGTGTGTGTGTGTGTGTGTGTGTGTGTGTGTGTGTGTGTGTGCGCATGCATGTGTATATTTATATACATGAGAAAATTTATGTTTTCTTTCTATAAAATTACAATTACTGACTCAGGAAGCTTTGGAGTTGGAAATTATGAAAATTTCTGGAAGCTATTTGATGGCTTTCTGTTTGGCCCATTGTATGAATTTTGTGCAGCAATTAAAATGAATAGTCATAAGATATTCCAGACAGTAACTGAATCAGCTCTATGGCTCATGATGAAATGAGAGTTACAGGCTCAGTGTTCTTTTGAAGTACACATGGATGACAAATAGCAAGATGTTTCTCACTGTTAGTGGATGAGTGAACTGGAGCGCAAAGTACTGCAATACACATGGAGTTCTGAATGCTAGCAGTGAGTCTTAGTGTCTTCATCCTCAAATATTTGTACTTAGATTCATTCAGAAGTCTTGACTTGCATATGATTTTAACATTATGACCACAATCTTTTAACAGTACTGATGTAAATAAATGATGTTTCACCCCTTGATTTTGTTGTAACAAATTTTATCTTTATCTTTCTTTAGATTTTTGTTGATAGAAACCGTTAACTTCTCAATCGCTTTTTTTTTTTTCTGTTTGACCAAATTAATAGTTTAGGATTTGGCTCTCTTGAAAGAAATTTAAAAAGAAGGGGAAAAAAAAAAGACAAGGAAATAAAATTTTTATAGTTACAAGTGATAAGCCACTTGTCTGTGTTCATCCTTTAGTAGATCAAGTGAGAATGTACAATGCAATTTTACTAGGTAAATGACACCCTGTTGTTTCCCTCAGCATTAAAACCTCAGTAGTTTATTAATTGAGCATGCATATTCCTTGATTTCAAATTATGGTATGTGAACCTTACAGCATACAGGTTGGAAGTGCATTGGAAGAGTATATAAATTCCTACAGTAAAAATTATTTGTCTGATAAAAGTTGGGGGAGCTGAAAATATCCTCTGCAGATTTTACCAAGTTGCAGATGCAGCCTCTTCCAATCTGGGGAAGGGCTGACTGTGTTCAAGATGTACAGACAAACAAGCTTTACAGTTCTAGTCCTGTTGCAGCCTGCTCTTTAGAAATGAAATGTCTTGCAAAGCAGTTTGTTTTGGAGAGCTTATAAACTTTGTGTGTCTACAAACCTACTATACTTCCCTGAGAGTTAATAACTCAAAACTTTCAGATATTAAATCTGTCATTGTAGAGATAACTGAACATAATATCGGATGATGAGAATACTGTGTATGATGATGGAGTAGAATAATTTTCACAAAAGTCAGAAATGAAACATATTAAAATTCCTAAATTATCATTTCATTGAGAGCAAGAAATGTCTGAAAGAAAAACTGACAATTTCAGTGTTAAAAGTTTGCCTGCTCTAGGTGTCTTCAACTTACTCAACAGAAACAGTAGAGAGGTGAGAAATATGTGCAAAGGAAAATGTCTATTTGCTTTCTACACAAACAGCTAGAGGAATTTAAACCCACAATTTTTTCAGTACTGCTGTTTTAGCTTAACTAAGCATAGTTAACCACAAGTTCTGTAGGAGAATGGTCACTGACAGAAATCTTTTGCAGTTTTGTGATTGAAAGTAATTAATGATAATGTAGTTCTTACAAGACATGATGTAGGAAAACCCATGGATTCTGGTGATAATGTTGATTATTTGCCAGTACGTATAGTAAAGATTTAATGACAACACTGTAGACGAAGATATTCCTCTAAATTGTATCTGCTAATTTTCAGTAACAGCACTTCTTCCACAAAATCAGGATGGTTTAAAATAGGTGCAATATACAAAATGATGCCACATACTGTATAGATACAGTCACCTATTCTCCTCAAACATATGTGGAGTATATGTTTTGTTCCCTTATGAGCAACTTCTTTAGCTCCACTGCATTTCCTGGAACATGAACAGCATTTTTTTTTAAAAAGAAAGAAAAAAGGGCAGGATACTGTATATGCCAGCAAGCTCTGTTTTTTTACACATGATTATTTTATTGGGGTGTACATTAATTAATCCTGAAATAAGATCCTGTGTGACATTCAAAGTTGTGTTGAGTAGCACAGAGTTTAAATATTTTAGTTTTACAACTCTGTTATGCTGGCAGCAAACAATAGCATCTCAGTGAAGTCAGCATATGAACACTGCTTGTGATGACATCTGGAAGGCATGTTTTATCTATAAGCACAGTTGTAGACAAATGAAAGCAGACAGATGTAAGGCTGGTGTGGCATCTTTGCCTCAAGCATTCTCTGGCTCTACATTTTCCAGTGTGTCAAAAACAGGGAGCTTTTTTCTGGAATGAAAACATTCTGTCACATCTGTACACCAACTACTGTGCTGCCTTCTCTGAGCTCTGAGGTGTAAAATGGCAGATATTGTTCAAAATTTAACATGAAGCCAAATTCCAGAATTCTGAGAACTACCTGAGTGTTTGGAGTCTGAGTCACCAAGGGACAATAAAAAGCATAAATTATGAGCTTACATTGCTCAAGTCTTATTAATACTGTGTGGTAGGGGGATGGTGTTGGTGTTTATGGCAAGGATAAGCAGATATTTCTAAGAGTACATTTCACACTGATATATTTCATTTAGCCAGCAAATACATTTAAAGGTTGTCTGCGCAGCAAGGTCTATGCATGTCTCATCCTTTAAAAAGTACAGCCTGAGTCTTCGCACAAGCCATACTCTTTATGTGGATTGACACTTAATTGGCCTGATGCTCTTCTGTGTAGATTAATTTTCAAGAGAGAAAAATACTATGTGTTTGTAGGAGATAAGAAGGGAGCAAAACATAGGTATTACTGTGTGTGAGGGTTTGTCTGTTTGTTTGTTTTTTCAATTAATTGCTTTGCTGTAGTTTTCACCAGGGATCTTTGCTGATAGAAGCAGTAAAACACACTGCACCTGCTATGGTGCATGCAGTTCAGGCGCAAGTCTCTGGAGGTTCATGGATGAAATACTCCATCCAGTGTATGTGTCACCTAAGCTTTTGCTAATTATATTTAAGTGTATTTCATAAAGAACTGGAAACTCTGGATAGAATCCAGCCTTTGCTAGGAAGGTTTTTTGTATTGTACCCTAAACTAGTGAAAAAAAAAAATACAAATCAAACAAAAAAACCTCTCAACCAAACATTGACCATTGGTAGATTTAAGTCAGCAATAACAGAAACTACAGAGAAACAAGATAATATCAGCTGGGAGAAAAGTCCAGAATTTTCCCTACCTAACCCCTTCCCCCCAACACTTTCGACTTTCTCAGTATCCTTTGCCTGAATAGAAGCTGGCTGCTTTCCATTATAGCATATCTTCCTACTGTGGAAGAATCAGTAGCAAAAGGTGGTGAAGTGCACGAGTTCTTTAGTAATAAAGAATCATTACACTATTAACCTGGGAAATACAAAGTTGTCCATTTCCTGTTTGTCCCCACCGCAGTACCATCAATCTATTCAGAGTGCTTTGTATTCAGAGCCCAAGGGCCCCAGATAAGTGCCTTTGTGTACATAAAATGGCACTTTTTTGTTTTACATGCTGTTAGCATAGGGCAAATGAAGTGAGTGTGTAATCGCATATGTACAGCAAATAGCCATTTGTACCTGCAAGGAGCAAATGGGCCCACTCAGATGGATTGGCTGGCCTTTAATAGCACTTGAGTGAGCTGATAGGCAGACACAGATGTACCTGTTACACCAGAGACCTCAGGCCCTTGCACCTTTGCATGACTTTTCACTTAAAAGCTACTGTTTGTGGTTCAGTGGCTCCATCACTCTATTTGTGTTCCTTTGCTTGTAAGACAGTGGACTGCTCCTGAGAGTCCTGGTTTCTAAAATTTTAATGCTGTAATGCTGACCCCTTGGTAATGTTCTCATATTGGAAAGCACATTAGCCTTAACTTGAAGGATGTAGTTTAACAGCCAGCAGTAAATATTTTACTTTGTTCTTCTCAGCATGTTTTTGTCTGCTTTTTTTTTTTTTTCTTTTTTAAGTGTCCAAACTGTAAGAGAAGTAGCAAATCCTATAGTCTGACCACAGCCCATAGTTTCACAGCCACTAAAATTTCATGTCTCATCAGCTATTTGATTGAGCGGAGCAGTGAAGATGTAGAGACTACAAAAGATGTAGGTACCTGTATGTACACTGACACATCACCAGTAACTTATACAAAAGGAAAATATTAAAACTGATTCTCTGTGCTTTGGTAATGGCATTGTTACTGCAGTAATTTTGTTACGTTATGGTAGTAAACATTCTCACTTTTTCAGGTTAGTATTTCTGTCATTTTCAGTATTTCTAGGGTGAGATGAAGTAGACAAACATGTTACTTTGACCTGTGTGTGATACACTGCAAACCTGCTGAAAACCCATCTGAGACTAGAACTACTGTCATTTGCTTACAATTGACTGATCATTTGCTTCCAATACAATAAATCCACTTTTTCCTGCTTATTATTTACTTTATTTATTATTTACATTAACTGGGTTTTGTGGTTTAAAAAAAAAACCACTGTTGGAATCTTTTTTTCTGCAGGTTTTTTTTCATTGTTTGTTGGTTGGTTGGTTGGGGTTTTTTCTCGGGGGGTTTTTTTTTTTTGTTCTGTTTTGGGTTTTAGTTGTTTTTTTTTGCGTGCCACCCAGCTAATTCACAAGAGCTATTAATTTTAAAACTTGATGTACACTTTTTCATAGCTATCTGTGTTTTTAGTATTTATTATTTAATTGTGGTAGCTTTATGCCCAAGCTCAGATCTGGGCATGCATGTGCTAACAGTGATGCAAATATACAGCACTATCTGGATGTATCAAATGTAAGTAGTTTGGTAGGTTTATATTCTTATGTGATTTTATAAATATGTATATGTACAAGAAAGTAAGATTGTGATTAAACAGCTATTGGAATCTGCATTGGCTATTATGGAATTTATTTTCCCCTTTTTTTTTCACATTGTATCATAACAGTTAATCATTAGTTCATGTAAAATCTCATTCAATCTATTGGAGACTATCTCAAGAGGACAGTTTTGTCTGGAAGAGTGAGGAAAACTGAATACAGACTTCCTGTTTTGTGTAGACTGGACAGTGTGCTGCAAGCTTAAAATAATGTAGCCTTGAACAAATATATGCTAATAAAAGCTTTCTTATCTTTGCATGTTGACTGTGGGTTTTGATTGCCCTATCACAAAGCTGTTCTTTTTCTTCTACTGCTGTAGTAGAGAACTAGTGGTACACCTGTGAAGATCACCTTTAAAGCTAGGGGTCTTTTTTGTGTGTTCATCATAAACATAATGCAGCAATTTGGCATAATTAAGTATGACTGACAACATCTTTTAAAAGGAGAACCTCAGAGATGAGGTACAGAAGCAGCAGACACTGCAGGTCATCACAGACAATTTTCAGTACAGCTGTGTGCCATGCTTGATACCTGCCAATGCTTTGGATCTCATTCTTGTACTTCAGGTTACTGCTTTCTGCATTGCAATTTCACTGGTTTCTGTCGAGCTGAGTACAAATGATACAGTCTTACCCAGGGTCTGATTCCCATCAGTGTTACCTCTAGTTGGTTAGAACTTTCTCTTACTGCTAACTTTCACTGGCACCAAACATTCATGTACTAATTGTTACTGGAGTCTGGAGTTTTAAGCATGGAAAAATGCTTTTAGCCCATTAGGGGTATTTTTTATTCCCTTTTGTCACCACTGAATACATGAGTACTTTCCCCTTTATTTTTTATTCAAAACAGAAAAGCGATTCATTATATAGCTTTAGTTTTACAGAGGAGCTGGCAGGAGAGTTGAAAATCTCTCACACCTCATGCATTACAGTAAGGTAAGTTCTTCTAGTGTGTGAGCATGCATAAACATACACACACATACAAGCACACACACAGAGGTATTACTAATAGTAGGGTATCATGCTTGTATTTTCCTTATAGGGGGATGAAACCAACAAACCTCAGCTTTGTCCTGCATAGCTCAGCCTGTAGCTGTCAATAGTCCAGGAATGGCATTTCTTCTCCCTCACACTTAAGTGCCAGGCTCTTTTTTTTTTTCTTATTGTGAAAGTGAATTTATTGTAATGCATAGTAAGATGATTTTGGTGGTACAAAGCCATGCTTGCATTCTCGTAATGTGGTCTGGTACAGTCCACCAGCATCCACGTGGCTAATTCAGGTCTTGTGCTTCCTCAGCTAAAAGGACCTGTTCAGGAGGTGATCTACACTTACTACATCTAACAGTCCTTTCATCTTGTAATTTGCATTAAAAAATGTTTTTAGGCAGAACATTCCGTGTTCACTGAAGGATAAAATCAAAGATAAAGTAATAGACTCTCCAGGAAAAAGGCAGCAATGAAGGGAAAACTCCTTCTGCCTGAGTATTCTGAATTTGGGCATTTTCTTATTTGTCTACCACGTATTTCCATTCTGATTAGTTTCTCCCCTATGCTGATATAAATCAATAAGAACTCATATGTCTGCAAGTGATGTGCACCTCAGACTCAGTAGTTCCCATGGCTTGCAGAATTTCAGTGTTTTAAACAGCTTGCGGGTCACAGGTCTCTGTAAGGAAATCCATGTTAACAGAGGTTGGATGGAAGCACCCCATAGTGCAGTCAGGTGTGGTGACCCTCCATTTTATGAATAAGTACATGATTTTTATTGATTTGCCACATTTCTGTGGCTCTCCTGGCAACTTTGGTAAGACTGTCTCAGGCCTAGTGCATTTTGTGTAGAAAAATGTGGTCAGTTTTTTTGCTTGGTAGAAGGCATTAGGTGGCCAGAAGCGTGAAGAAAGAAAAGTACAACACAGGAGCAAAAATAAGGAGAAGAATGAGGAAAGAAAAGTATATAAATTACTAGTGTTATTATATTTATACTTTTATCTTATGATTCACTTCTGGGATTCAGTGAAACCTGCAATTAGTCCACTGCGGGTCAGAGATACTGAAGTGTAGCCTGTGATGGTTATTGCACTACTGCATTATTCTTATATCTTGTTAATTTATTCTTTTTCTGCATTGCCATTCACTTTGCCAGTATGGTAGTTAATTTTTGGCTGCATGACATCTCATGATATTTTAATACTATTTTTCTCTCAGTCAGGGATGTGCTGACTGACTTTTCTTTGCCTTTCCTATAGCAATAGATGCAGTTGTGCCCATAGTTCAGGTACTGTGTGGAGCTCCCTGCACACAGTCGTAATGTTACAGGACTGGACTGGACTGGACCTGATCTAAGCTAATCTGGTTCACTGAGAGAGGGTAAGCAAGAAGACTAGAATCTCAGATTGAACACGAGATTGAAATAAATCTCATTTGTCTTACTGACAGCAGTATTTCATTCCAGAGATCATACTCATTTTTACTTGCATTGCTTTACTTTTCATTGCGTTACTTTTTAAATGTTTATTAGCCATATTGCCAGCCAGTGGGTACAGACTCACTGGGACCAGAAGATGCTTTTGATCCTTTAAGAATTCCTAATTGATTTTGTATGATACATTTGGCAGAAGATTTATCCAAACACATTAATTCAATACTGGTAAGGAAATGGACTGTAATGATGGTAAAGATTGTTATCAGAGAAGGGGTAAATACATTTGGCATACATCCTTGTACTTCATTATTTGCGCACAAATATCAGTACAACTTGGACAAGGAGCATAGGAGGACACGTCACCATGTGTCCTCATAGAGGAAATTAAATCCTTTTGAATTTTCAATAAGGACTTCAAACATCAGAAGATTTTTATATTTATGAAGCCCAGAAGTCTCTTCATAGGGAATATTGCAATCAAAATTGCAGTATGAAACCTCTCAGTCCCTTTTAAGTCTGAAAAAATAAATTGTGATAGTTTGAAAATACTAATGTTTTTCCAGAATGTATATGAGCTGAAAATCTGAAGAAATTTGAGTGTTTTTGAATAACAAGAGGTTTGAATCAGATATGATTTTTGTTGATTAAAGTACTGAAAATTCTATTGTTTTTTTTAATCCAGTGAAAATAAAGTAGTATATGGAGACATTTTACATAGAAACATTTATATAAAACATAAGGTAGTAGGGAATGTCTTCCAACAGTTTTGCACAGCATTAAGAAAAAAAAAGCTATGAAGCCATTTCTCGTTTGTTTGGTGACCCAACGGCAGGTGAAAGCACAATGGTTGCTGCCAGGCCTGAGTGCATTTGATGTTGAGCCCTTCTTGACAGGGGCCCAGAAGGACTTTTTCTTCCTACTTCGCCTCGTGCAATATTGCCATATATGCTCTCTAGCAGTTGAATGAGACCAAACAAACACAATCTCATGGAGGAGAAAACGGTATAAATGGTTTATGCACACAGTTGAAAAGTGTGTATTTAGGCCTGGACTCAAGAAGCGCTTGGATTCAAGCTTGATCTTCAGTGCTAATCCAAGGCAACTCCAAGGGTATGCACTTGTTTCCACTAGTTTCACTAGGACTGTGTTTGACCCTGATGTTTTTAGCATGTCATTATATCAGTATATCAGTAAAATCTTTAGGAAAGCATATAGTATGGCTTAAGAACTCTTCCTAGAGAGTTAAGAAGGAACTGTATGTAATTACTGATAAGCTGTATCTTAAATGACTGCCTCCCATAGCTTCCTAACACATATTTTAATTAATTATACATATTTTTCATTAAAACTATTCTTCCTGTTATAATCTTATCTTTACATATTTATTTAGCAGTATTTTGAGTAGTATTTTAACACACACGCACACACACACACAAAAGTTATTTGATTTAGTGGAGCTCTGGAAGGAATGATGGCATGAAGAGGCTACTACAGAATTTTGGAAGGAATGATGAAGACATGGAAAACTGTGATTTGACACTTTTTGAAAAGCAAAACAAAACAAAAAGCATTGTCACCAAAACAAAACCCCAGCAAAACCAAAACTCCAGAACATAATAAACAACTGAACTAGCAAATAATCCTAAACCAACTTGGATCCTATCAGGCTTAAACAATAGCTCAAAGTATATTTCTGTACTAAAGATAAATATTTCAGTAAAGAAACTTCAGGTCATAAGAGTTTAACTACAATGAAAAAAAAAAAGAAAAAAAGCCTACCAAGTTTAAACTAAATTGTTATATTTGAAAAATAGCAGACTCTACAAGTTGTGATGTGTGTGATGTGTGAGGCAGGATGAACTGTATTTCTGACCTATGTGGTAACAAGATGATCAAGATTCTGTATAATTTTAATAGAAATAGCTCAGTGTCTACCCGGGCTCCCATCAGTGAAAAATGAGATAAACTGCCGCTGAAGCAAATAATGCTTAAGAGATTTCAAATTATAAGATCTTCAGTCTCCAGATTTTATTTTGTTGCAAAACGTTCCAGTAGTCTAATATATAGGTTTTAAGCTGTCCTCAGAATGACAGTTTTACCATCAGCAATTGGATTGCTTAGGTAACTGAGCAGTCATAAGTATTAAGACAATTCTTAGCACTGAATAGTAGTTTAAATGTATAGTCTTGGCTTTAATTTTGAATTCCTAATTAGTTGTTATAGAATTAGATTTTGGTGTTTATATAAAATTTCTGTGCTAGTGTATGCTTGTACTTTTGGTATTTGTCTTTATATATGTGCGTGTTTGCAACTTGTAATTCAAATCCAAAACTTTAGGATTCAGCCTCTTTAGGTTTCTGCTGTTTCATACAAGTACACAAGTGAACTTTTTGAGCCAAAGCTAAAAATTATTATCAGGACATTTAAAACACATTGTTGTGCTTGTACCATGTTTTTTTCTGAAGCCTTTTTACACTGGTGAAGTGATACTTAAAAAAAAAAAAGTAAATATTTAAGTTCAGTTAGTATTTTCTGGTTTATATATTTTTTTCACAGGTGGAATTAATTTTTTAGAACTTTTCCTGCTGACGCTTGTATTATCAACATTTAACTTTACAGTAAAAATGAAAAACGTCTTACAAAAAGCTGCACTCATGTCCAGTGTTCATGGAGGAAATTAGAGCAAGAAAAATCTTGCTGTTTCACTTGGCATACAGTTCTAATAAGCTGGTTAGTTAGGCTGGCATCATTCATAATGAAACACATTTACATTGAGAATGGTAAGCACTGGCAGACTTTAGAAGGTAGGTGCAGTATGCCTGAAGTCTTATCAAAAGGACTTTCTGGATGTTAAGGATAAATGATGGGCTATGATCATTGGGCTGATCTGCATTGTGAACCAATTAGTACATTTCCTTAGGATCACCACTACTCCTGTGTTTTGTTTGCAAAATCTAAACTCAAAAGATATACATTTTGAGAAATCAAAACCACCCATAACTTTTCTCTAGTGACCAATAAAAAGCTGATAAAGTTAAAAATTAAAGGATTTATAGGGTGGTGGCATTGAGAAACAGCTCCCAGTATAACTTTAGGAATTGCAAATTTATGAGTATTCTGGTGTCCTACAGGTTCTCGCTTCAGTACAGTACAGGGTTTAGAGACTGTTCTTTCCTTTTGAGCAGTGGCTCACAGTGTAGTTTTCTCTGTTGCATGGTAAAATATTCCCAACATGCATCCTGAATTGCACTGAGGAATGAGGATAAAAGACAATGTTTGATTTATTAATTTCTAGTGGATTAGAACTACAAATGTTTGCTATGTTTTTAATTTGAGAAGTAGAGAGAATCACAGCAGCTTTTAATTATGCATTTTGTGTAATGCAGCCTTGAATAGAGCAGAGGAAAATTAAAATTGTGGATCAAATGCTATATCTGAGTAGTGACTGAAGTGAGCTGTAGCGTAATGCTAATGGTTTTGCGTCTTCTGGCATTATGTCAATAATAGCTCTAATCACATTAAAGAGAGAGCCCATTAGCTTATTCTCCTCGGCAGCATGCACCATAGCAACATATTCTGAGCCTTGAGATAACTTGAAATTTCTTTCAAAAGCATTGTTGTCTACGAGCTAAGGAGGGTGTGGTATTAAATATCATAATTAAAAAAATCCTTAACCTAGGAAAGCCTTGTCTGTATCTTCTTAATTAAGCCTCTTTAGCTTCTATTTCATTTAAGAGCTTGAGTTTCTACTTGTCACCTGTTTTAGGTAATTTTAGTGAGATTCCATGGCAGTTTTGTGAGGCAGAGTGTCTCTTACACAGACTGTACCAGAAAAATTAGCTTTTACAGGATTTGAACTTAAGGCCAGGGACCTTCTCAATCATATTTATTAAATGATTTTTCTACCAATGTCTTCCAGCATGCAGCATTACTTTTATATTATGATATGTGCATAGAAAAACTGCAATCATATCGACCAGCCTTCCCTTGTCCATTTAACATTCCCTTCAGAATTTGCCATACACTAAATAGGTAGTTGTTTGTAAACCAAGTAAAAACAAAACAATAACAAAACGCGCTTGTGTTTGGTTGGGTTGATCCACAAAAGTCAGGTTTTAAGTCTGTGTACACTGAAAAAAATATTGTTTGAACTCCTTTGAGGATGACAGAATAGTTCAAAATTTATACCAGCATGAATCAGGAGAGAGCGCCGAATCTGTCCTTGAATGCTCGCACATACTTCTTACCTACTTCAGGAGAGACTGTAGATTTTTATGTGTGGCAAAAATTTGTGGCAAAATTTGACCACTGTATCCCTACCCCTTCCTCTGCTGGCTCCGCTGATCAGCAGCTGACTTCCTTTGTCTCCCACCACAGGCTGCTTGTCGTGGCTCATACAAACTCTTTTTTCTGTCTAGATTGTGGTCTTGCAGTCTGTGCTTTGTTGGTGTCTCTATTTCTTTTCAGATCTCAGCTGAAAACACTCCTTTTATCTGTATCTCTTAATTTCTCCCTCTGCTGTTACTTACAGTATCAGTGTAAGACTAGGATAAAAGTCTGTGCAGCATTTTAGGTTACAGCATGTTTGAAAGATGCTGTCCTAAACAAAGCTGTATTTTATGTCTGCACAGAGAACTATATCCTGGGTATCCCGCTAACACATCTATAAATCATTCATAGCATAAATGACTGATTACATTTGATAACAATTTTTGTTTTAGTTACGGGTTTTGTAGCATGTTTTATTTCTGTTATATCACAAATAGTAAATTACCAGGGGAAAAAAGATGTATATACATTTGAAATTAATCCTAGATACAGCAAGGGACCAATTGCTATAGGGAGACTGATCTCCTGATATCAAGTTTAAGGATTCTCACTAACTTGCTTTATCCACAGGAAGGAAATAGGTTTGTTTAGCATGTTTGGTGAAATTCAGGTTCAGACAGACATGCAGCAGGAGAAAGAGTCAAGAGAAAGGAACTGGGAAGGTCTGATCCAGTGTGAATTTATGCAAATGTGTGCCTCAACTGAACAAGTTTACCTTAGAAATATCATTCATAAAGACAGAGCAGGGTTCAGCTATGGTTTAAGACACATGCATAGAAGCGCAGAATCATAGAATCAACTAGGCTGGAAAAGGCCTTTAAGATCGTCAAGTCCAACCTTTACCCCAGCACTGCCAAATCCACCACTAAACCATGTTACTGAGGGTCTTGACCACAAGTTTTTTGAACACTTCCAGGGACAGTGATTCCACCACTTCCCTGGAAAGCCTGTCCCAGTACCTGATCATCCGTTCAGTGAAGAAATTTTTCCAAATATCCAATCTAAACCTCCCCTGGTGCAGCTTGAGGCCATTACCTCTTGTCCTATCACTTGTTACTTGGGAAAAGAGACCAGCAACCTCCTTGCTCCATCCTCCTTGCAGGTAGTTGTAGAGAGTTTTGATTATCTGAAACTTTTCTGTCAGTTGTCTGCATACATTTGTCTATTAATTGAGGTGCAGAACAAAAGACAAAATCAATAAAGTTAAATATGCTTAGCATATTACTTGAAGTTTTACTTTTCTTCTTGTATTTATTTGTGGAGAAAACTTATCTTACTTAACCTTATTTAAACCAGAAAAGTTATTAATTTAATACATAAATAAATGCTAGGGGAGGAAATTTTGTCCAGTTTAGCTAGATCACAATAATTTGAGTTTTTCTAAGTATTTACTATTTAATAAAAAATTGAAAATGTTAGAAAAAACATCTTATATAATAATAGAACCTGATACAAGAGGTTAGAAAATTCTTCAAAGTACTGCATGCTTCATAATTCTGCAGTTTGTTTATTGACCAGTTTTGGAGTATTTAAAAGGAACAGTAAGAGTAAAATTATATTCTGCCCACAACAGACAAAATGTATTCCTGTGAGTTCAAACTTTAGATGCGTTTTCAAAAACACATGTCCAACTTTCAGATTTCTGACATGAGTACATCTTTGAGTCACTTTCACACCTACCAAACTTTTTCATTTACAGTTCATAGAAAGGAGAGCTTCCCTTCTCTTTTTGAAATGCTAAGGTTTTAACTACTGTTTGGCACATAACCTATCTAATGTTAAGGAATTCAGGTGCCATTTATGGTTGCCACTTTATTTCCAAGTTAGGTCTTATTGTGTATGGATGACACCCAGTACCAAGAGATTTCATTCCTATTGTATTGCAAAGCAGTCCAGGCTCCTGCTCAACTACCAAAGTCTCTGTATAGATACTGGAAGTACTGCATGATTTTGTGAGCCTTTTTTGTAAAATGTTTGCAAAAAGTTGCACTGTTTCTTAATTATTGCATGATTTGAGGTGACTGTGTGAGGACAATGTTTTACAGCTATTGCTTGAAATCAGCACTTTTTTTTAATCCATTTTGAATAATAATGGTGGAAACAATATGTTTGGATGCCTCATTTTATCAGTATGTGATAATGTTTGGACATCTGGATAGAGTGTTAATGGGAAAAGATTTCAGGTAGATAAGCTTATTGCAAATTAACTTGCATCATAGATATTAGAAAAACTTGAGTCCTTACTAACATACTTCGCTTCTTTGATACTGACAGTATCATCAAAATTAAAGAAACACACAGAAAAAGAAGGGGCTGCAACACAGTAAAAACTCTGCAGTATTTTATTGGAGAATAATAGGGTATAAGAGGTCACTGATGTTGTTAGCATTTTTATCTACTGATATCCAGCCTCAGTGTCTGAAGTATACAGAAATCTAATCTTTATGTTTCCAGCACTCATGACTTTTCCTGTTATCTGAATTTTATGCCTGCATTTAGAAATTAACTGATTTTGACTGCAGTTGCATAAACATAATCCACATGAGCCATTTTAAATCAGCAAGTGGTTTCATTGGCTGCTTGTCTATGCCAAGTTAAAATAATTGAAAATATGCAAGACTGAAATTTAAAATTGTGAACACTAGCTCTTTTAAATAACAGAAAAAAGGAAGTGGATGTGTTAAGCATTGTGATTCAAAGTCATTGTTCTGTACTTCCATTGGTTTCTAAACAGTTTTTGGACCAGTGCTGTAAGTATATAGATAGATTTATTCTTAGAGAAATTTATAAAATGAGGATGAAACAGAAATTCCAGAAAGTCCTCTTCTTCTCCTTCTCTTTCTTTCCTTTTCACTGTTATTTGCTCCCTTTCTCTTACCCCCCTCCTTTCCTCTCTCTTTTTCTTTCCCTTCCCCTTCCCCCTCCCGTTCCTCCCTCTGAACATGTAAAACACCAGCAGTCATGCACTGTAGATTCATAAAAGGTGGGAATATTTCTAGCTCTCTGGCAGGTAGAAGACATTGTTACAGGGTGAATACACTTATATCTGAATAAATTCCCAGGGAGGCTGAGAACCACTGACATGGTAGGTATGTAAAACCATGTATCTGACATCAAGGCCTGTTGCACTTGTGTAGCCTTATTGAATCAGTGGAGCGCTCAGTCCCCAGTGAGGCAGATGTCACCAGCATCTGCATTCCTGACAAGCAGCTACACCTGAGGTTCAGGGGACATTTACAAAGTTCTGCTGAGCCCCACGTCACAGCATCACAGGCTTTGAAAAGTATATTTTCAAAACTAAAACAAAGACTTACCTATATTGATTTGGGTAGTGGAAGGAGTCATTAGAATGCAAATTCTTTAGCTGGGTTGCCTCTTTAAGTTTGTAAGTGGTGTGCTCAGACTCCAAATGAGATTGGTTCTCCTGATTATAACATCATACAGACAGTAAGTGTAAAATACATGACATGGATTGTGACTCTCTTATATTTTCACTGTAGTTTATCTTGAATATGACATATCCCATCCCCCTTTCTTTCTTCCTTCTTTTGTCAGTTAGTTTTGTTTGTAAGTCCTGTATGGCACAGGAGAGGACTGTTTTTCTTACTCCAGTTCAAGTATAATAGCAGTCAAGTCACACACCACACAGAATCCAAGCCAGATAAATGAATTGACAGAAGACCATCATAAGAAGCCATTGTTAATCCCACAAATAAAAATAAATAAATACATAAATAAATAAATGCAACAAAACATTCAGATATAGTAAAGTCCAAGAAACTTTCAGGGAATTCTGCCTTGCCATCTTTGTCTAGACAGCTTTTACCTGGGTGGTAGTAGGTTGCTGATTAAAGGAATTTAAATAATAAGTACAGATCTTTAGGAAATGTAGACAAAATGCATGAAATGTATGCCTGTAAAGGTGTACATAATTATTTCAAAGCTAGATGCTGTCGTCTTAATTTATTGGTCTTCGATCCCGAGGCTGACCTAATGCTATGACTTACAGAACATGACTGTCTGTATTCCTTGAACCCTGGGCTAATACGTGGGCTTCTTGTGGAGAGTCTGAAATTCCACTGTAGAGTATGAGTGGAGAAACTCTTGTGGTTTATGACATCAGCAGTACCTTGAGATAGAAATGGGGCTTTATGGAAATCAATCTTCCTTAGACAGCTCTGTACAATACAAAGTGCTTAAAAAATACTAAGTGATTGCTGCTTTTACTGTTCTGGCATTGGCCCAGCCAGTGTTCACTTACGGATAGTTATACTATAGGTGGGTGTTCTGCAGCCACAGCTCTCACCACTCTGGTTGAAAAATAGGAAAAAGAGGTAGGTGAATGGTTGCAGAGAGGCTAGGCTATTGCTTTATCCTCTCTCCTAATTCTCACATATAGTTTTTCCTGCTTCTTTCCAAACCTCACCTGTCCTGCTGCTGTGAAAACTGAGCTTCATTCTTCATCCCCCAGTGTCATTTTTTCTTCTAAAACTATACTTAAGGAAGAACACAGCCTGACTTTAACCTAATTTTATCACATCTTATGTCAAAGATTGTTCATAAGTCATGTGGTACCTATAGTGCCTTGTTTGGGTGAATGTAAATTCAGTATTTTTCACTCCCTCAGACGAGTAAAAGGGCAAGTATAAGCCACTGCATTACTTCATGTTCTGACCTACTGCTGCTGTTTGCTATGCCCTTGCTTCTATTTGTGTACCACAATATAATTGTTTAAATATGCTCACACTGCTGTGATGTTCCTATGGTGAATCCTGTGTAGTAATTTGATTTGATTAATGGATTTTAGAAGTTGTGGTCCCCTCCTTCAAACTCATGTGGATTGAGACCATCGTGTTACAGGTAACCTTGCCTGTTTGGCTCCACCAAATTGAATTAATTACTCTGTAGTTTACTTAAGAGAAAAATGTAGAAAACAATTCCAGGAGCTGATCACATAACAACATTTATGTTGCTTTTCTAACGACTTGGCAACAATCATTTCTTGCTAAGAGGACTGCAAGGCATACAGGTATGTTTTAAATAACTTATAAGTGATAACTCCATTCACTGTGAGTTTTACAAATCCCTCTAGAGATCTGACCTTACTGTCCTGTGTGGGCAAAATTGACTTTGGCATTCGGTCTTCAGTTCCCATTTGCTTTTTCAAGACTGTGGGAATATGGCTGTCTGTCTATACAAGATTTTTTGTGTTATCACAATTGATCCAAGCTGGTGTGTGTGAACAATGAAAATGAGAGCCTTGCTTCCTTCACAAAACTGGTTAAACAGTTTTTATTTTAGACATTGCCGTCATTGAGGAACATCTGAGAGAGTCTGTGATAGCTAGGAGATTTGCTTGGTTCTTTCTTCTGTACACAGTACTTTCCCTTCATTCCATAGTGCATATCACAGTGCATTTGGCCCCATATGAGCATTTATGTTTATGTGCATATTGCTATCCAGACTATTCCTTGTTTTATTTTAAAATAGATATTTCTGATTAATTTAGGGTCTGAAATGTAACCTGTTTATTTTCTGGGTTTTAGAATGCATTTTCAGGATGGCATTTTCATGTAAGATAGATAGATAGATAGATAGATAGATAGATAGATAGATAGATAGATAGATAGATAGATAGACAGATAGATTAAAATACCATTTTATTTTAATAATTTATTTCAGCATCTCAGTAGAGTGCAATAAATAAATACAGTATAAAATATTTGCATCATTGTGACTGTGGCCTGAGGAGTTTCATATGCTGACATAACCTTGTCATCTTTTGGTTTTGATATACAAAATCAAAACCAAGAGGCTAGTAATCCTCCATATATTGGTTTTTTAATTATTAATAAGTTGAGAGTTGAAAGGCAGCTCTAAGCCTGGTTTATCAGCCACACTTGGACCAATTTTGGATGCCATTTCTAAGAGCTGGAGATATGCCAAAGACATTAAAAGTTGCTTTATGCTTGCATTTTGCCAAGCTATTCTTACTGCTTTCTTTTCATGAAAATAATTCCTTTTATTTGCTTTGCAACAAATATGTGTATTCAGGGGAGTCTCTTCTGTATTGAGAAAGAATCTGTCTGTCCCTTGAGGTAAGAGGGCAGCTTGTAAAGTTATCAAAAGAAACTTGTAAGTATGAGCTTTGTTATTTCCTTCAGTTTGCTGTGCTACAAGTAATCTAATGACAGTTTATTAGTGTTCATTTGGGGAGGTGGGATTGGTATTTTTATTTGAGAATTATTTCACTTGGGAAGCTCTGAACATAATAAGCATGAATAAAACAATCACAACATAGTGTAATAAAGGTTGTTCTCTGAAAGGATGAACTAGAAAACGTGTTCATTGACTGATCATGGTTTACGTGTCCAAATACTATAGAAGTGAATCCTTCCAGCTACGTTCTACTGTTGTCCACTGAAGAATGGAGTGTGAATGTTACTGCAACTCTCTAGGTAGGCTCTTTCTGTCTTTTTTTTTTTCAGTTCTTCTGTAACTCAGTTAATTTAAAACCTTCCTGCAGGTCAGAGTTGTTTAAATGTATATAAAGGCAGGTCAAGTTCGCAATAAGCTGTTTATTCAAGGTTACAGGTATATAGGGCTCTACTGACTTCAGCCTTTCCAAGTCTGTGGCATGTTTTTCATTACAATATGATCATAAAATAAGAGAAAACATTGTGTATGTCCATTTTAAAGACAAGGATGTGGGACATGGAAGGACTATGATTTGTCCAGAATGTGCAAGAAGTGGCTGGTGGGTCTAGATTTAAGCTTCAGTTTCTCCGTGATTGCCCACCTCCACCTCTTTCTCTGAGATTACAATATGAAAAGGTGTTAAAAATGCAAAAGATTGGTTTTCTTTTCAGGTGACAGATGTCTGTAGTTTATGAGATTTCTGTTTAATATTTAAGTCCTTCTTTAAACTCTAAGTATAGGTATAGTTCAATTCAGTTAGAATTCAGTTAGAATTTCCAAGTATTTAGGTTATTTGCAGTTGTAGTTCAAACAGTAACTGGAGCTGCAAACTGCTAAAAAATAATAGTTTTTGCACATGAACCAAGGCCTCTTGTATGCTCATGTCCATTATACCACACCAGGCCATTTGGCTGGAAGTATGAGAGGGGTGGCACAGGCCTCAGCATGACTTGACTTTGAAGATTTTACTCAAGCAGAACTTCCATTATGTTTGGAAAAAAGGAGTTTTCCCCAAATAGAGGGTTAGGTCATCAAATGGTGCTTGTTTATCTCTAAGATATAGTATTTTCCTGCTTATTCTTCTTTCCAGTCTATTCTGAGTGTATATATTTATAGTATGTTCCAGTGTCCTCCTCAACATGAATTGCTCATGAAAAATGTGTTCTTCCTATACTGTTGTTGAGAGTTGAAAATGGTAGCTAGAACTCCACAATGTGTGAAATTCTCTGGAAATGATGAATTATTGATACACAAAAATAACGGGTTTAGTATAATTCTCAATTTTCATGTTCCTCCTCAGAATTTCTTTTCATAACTAATGTTGTGACTGAGCTGTCTTGTTAACACCATGTACATTTTGAATTTTATAGTGTTTTCTTGCTTACTTCAACCTTTACCACCTACTGATCTATGTCCATGTAAAGTATCATTTAGCTTTTTGAATCATGTTAGATCAAAGGTACATACTTCCATTTAAATGTAAAAGATCTGAGGCAAAGCTGAATAATACCTATGTAAATAATATTTCTTAATGAATAGAGTTCTCTGCAAGTAACTCAGTATCTCTAGAGATTGTTCAAAGAAAGCTGATGAAACCAAAAATGTGCAAAACGAAAAATTGCACAGTATATGGAATTTCTTAAAAGATCCTAACCAACATGAATAACTGTGTTTCTCCTATCTGTTTTTTTAGCTTTCACTTATTTTCATTCTGTTAGCCAGGACTTCTCTTAAAAATTGTTCAGTTAAACCAGTCCCAGTTTCCCCTTAGAAGCAGCCAGCATTGTTTCCTGGCCCTTAAAAGTTAATGTTGCATTTAGGGCCCATGCTTGCCTGCATAAAAAACAGTTATTAATCCTTATCTTCATTTGGTGGGACTGTTAAATTACCTATTGTCTCTTTCTTGCGGAGTTTGTTTGCTAGTAACAAAGGTCAGAATCCAAAGAACCTCCAAATTCAAAGAGAAATATTGATAATGTAGAAAGGCACATATTTTTTTTCAAAATAATACTGTGCATGACAGTATCAGTGCTCTGTGTCCTTAAATGTTTTAAACCACCTGTTTCCTAGCACTTTACCGTCAGCCGCAATGGTTTTACTTTTCCTTCAGCATACAGAGAAAATAACATACTTAGAGGGAGGGTGGAGGGTTAGTGCAGCACTTCCATTTATTTCTGCAGTGAATATCCTGCTGAAAGTTGCATTGACTGAATACAGGACAAAGATCAATCCTAGTGGGACCAAAACCCTTGAGGTAGTCCTTACTCAAAATTGATCAGTCTTTTCAGTTATCCGTGGCAGTGATGGCTGTTACATTTTCTTAGCATTTCACCACAGCTTTTTCTTCTAACCTATACTGAAAACATGTTCAGAGGTGCTGTCCTGATCCATGTTCCATTCAAACCACTGTTATTTTCAGTAATACCAGTAATTTTGTTACATCTCAGTCTGTCCATTCTTTCTGGATGTGACCCTATCATAATCCAACAAAATAAATGTACACTTTACTATGATAAAAAGATTTTAAATGTTGGTATTACCTGCTGAATTGCACTGATCACTAGGTTTTGGATAATTCTGGCATTTCCTTTTTCTTGTACAGCAACTTGAGCAGTGTTCTATTGCTACCCTTCAAGAATAATAGTTCCACTCCAATTTGCATGTTGTCCTAGTGACTTCATTTTTTTGTACTTCACTGCTCAGAATCTGGTGCTAAGCATGTTTTAGGATGTATATAAAAAGGGAAGGTTTGCTGAATGGAATGTGTAAAATACAAGGCAAAATCAAATTAATTTCAAATATGCATATACGTGTCATCATCATATCAATGCATGTATCATATATGTGAATGTATCATATATATGTGTGTAAAGTGTTTCCCAAGAGCTGATAAAATGCATTACTGTGTAACATCATTGCAGGGTGCGCAGTTGACATGCCCATTGTTATGCATTGGTTATCCTGCAGGCTGTGCAGCAGGCAGATTCATCTAAGTAGCTAGAAGAACATCTCATTCCACTAATCATCCATTTGCCAGGCAAGCAGGGAAGCACCCTCATTCTCAGAGTTAAATTTCAGGTCTAAAGTGAGACTGAGAGGATTCAGTCTCTGCTCAGCCCTCTGGTGAGAGGAAGTTCACGTGCTATGACTACACTGAGCTTGAGGAAATGAAGTTTGTAGCCTGAGTTTCATTACTAAGTCTTTGCAATTAATGTGACTGCCAGCAATACAGAACCAGTACTAAAAAGTCTTCTCTGACTCAAGAAGGGACCTTCCTAGGAACAGAGTGTAAATACACTGTCTCTGTTACACTTTCTCAAAGCAGGACATAGGTGGTGTCAGTAATGTACTACCAGTAGAGTACTCTTAATGGTGACTTGAAATTGCTTCAGGAAATTGAATATACCAGGAAGTTGGTATATTCCAATTCTGCTTTCCTCTCCTGAGGTGGAGCTACCTCAACCCATGAGAGTGAATTGAACTCAGAATTATTTTCTCCCCTTCTGTTGGACTCTAATTATACCAAGGAGTGGACTCTAATTATAGCAAGGAGGTAACTCAGAGTGCAGGCACTGTGGAAAAAAGTAGGCAATGTGCTAGTTGTTCTTTTTTTTTTTTTTTTTTTTTAATCAATACATTGACTTAGGTGCTGCCTGCTAGATTCTGCTCTGATTTGTGCACTGAGGAGTCCTGCTGGAGTCACTATGACTGGTCAGGGCAGAAACGATCCAAATTATTAATCTTCTTTGATACTCTTCTAAAATGCATCCGTTAAATTGGCGTTGCCTGTGTTTTTATGGATGTTACTTTTGTTCCAAATTGTGTTTGGATTTCCCAGCTTAAAAAAAAAAAAAAAAAAGAAAAAAAATCCTATATGGCTGTGGTCAGAAACAGTAGAGATTGTGGAATTTGACACAGCTCTGAATATGGGATTGTTTGGAAAATATCGCTGGCTCATCTATCAACTGTTAAATCAGCAGAACAGTTCTTAAGAGGTGATCATGGAACTACTACTAGTGTAGCTTTCTGTATTTCTTCTGTTATTGTACCCTTAGGCTTACCACTTCAGAGCCTTCCACCACACTGTGTCCCATCCACTTCTAACTATATCTTCTAAAACGTTCAATACGTGTTTAATAATTGTGATCAGGCTAAAATTCAAGTGCTGTGCTTGTGGGACTTTTTTTATCAGAAGCTGTATTTAAGTGATGACACACACTAATTTCTTCATTCTTCTGTTAGGATAATTTACAAAGCAATGACAGATAAACATAACTATACAAGATTCATTTACAGTGACACAATGGCAGATACACAGAGCAGAGCCCTGCCTATGAGATAAAGTGGACTGAGTGACTTATGCAGTAATTAGGGGATAATTGTCATTAACCTCACAAACAGTAGTTTACCCATATTGTTTAAAAGGCTTCAGGATGCATAATGACAAGGTAATCTGTCAAAGCGCTAGGGGGAAATATTAATAAGATTTGTGCAAGCCTGGATAGAAAATATGCAGAAAGCGGCCACATTAAGCTAATTGGTGGATGAATATACACTTGTAAAAGTGCTTCTAATGGCACGTTTGCTGCTCTCCAAATGACTACTGTTAATGTGGAGAAGTGGGCTGCCTAGAAAGTCAGGACTGCTGGGACAAGAGAGTATTAAGACATGCAGGCATAGTTATTATTACTTTGTACACTGTAATATAATTTCCCCCACTTTCTTTTGCATTTCAGTGCCTCTAATACATGCAAACAGATAGCTCACTTTATGTACCATAGCATTCTTATATTCCAGTGACCTTTGCCTTTTTCGTGTTGCTTCTGCACCCTGCTGCATCCCTTTGAATAACACTGCTACCTAGGACACACCTGAGTCTTTTGGTGCAAATTTTTAGGTAAACAATCAAAGGAAGAAAGGTTTCATTAAGATTGTGTTGTATCTATTGCAAGTAATAATGCATAGTCCTCTAATGGATAATAAAGATGGAAATCAATCTCCCGATTCTGTTGCCATTAATATACCCAGTATATAGTACACCTGATTCCCCTTACTGAGGCACAGTCTGGGTTCAGTCAGAAAACCAAGCAAGTGTTGAAATCCAGTTTATGAGTATGACTTACTGGCACTTTTACTCCGGTATTTCTGTCCTTGGGAAACTTGTCAGTTCTTTACAGTGCCCCCAGTTAGGCAAATGTCTTACTAACATCTTTAGAAGTTTTACCTACGAGTGTAGGAAGACTCAGATTTTGTTGCTTGTATTTTTCAGCTCAGGTTATGGCTTTAGTCAGTTTAGATTTAAAGTGAGAAAAGGACCATCTGATACTCTGATTTGACTTGACTGTCAGATGCATTGCCCTGCATTTGATACATGTTAAGAGTCTGTGTTAGGAGCAGTCCATGATGGAGAAAGGATGTCAGACATAATTTATTTGTATTATCACATTGTGCATTGGGGAAGATGTTGGTTGAAGAAAGCCTGAGTGTCTCTTGTGGCTTCATGTATTGCACATACAATACCTCAATTGGGGCTCTTTGTGGATGTTTCCTTTTTCTCATAAAAAATCGTGTCTTTCTGTCAGTGTTGGTGAAACTGAGGCTCAGAAAGACAGGCTTAAGTAGCTTACTAAATTTACTGAAAGAATGCCAGAGCATAGAAAACACAACTTTGCTTCTCAATAAGTTACACAACATTGACACCAAACAGTAAAGCCAAGGTGATTTCAGGGACTGATCGTATCAAGGTAAATTTCTTAATGGTATATAAAACTAGGCAACTATATATGCAGGAAACTGTGGAAATCAGTATGAAAATCAGTCACTTCTATGGGTATGCATGCCAGGTGTTTCCTACCCACTTCCATGCAAAACTGTGTTGTAATGGTTTGCTATGTTTGTGTCTCTGTTACATACTATCTTGAAAAGTCCCCATGGCACCTCATGCAGTCTAAAATTTTTGCCTTCATACACCGTCTGCTTGGTGGTTTGATTGCCACTAGGAGCCATGTCTGCCTAAGGGCAAGCACTGTTATGTGCCACAAGTTAGTGGCAAAGCTTCTTCAGAGACACTTGAATGAATTTTCCACTCTCACAGGTTGTAGAGAAGCAGTATCAAAGTACTACTCTACACTTGGGATTCAAGGTTATTGATTTCAAAGTTGTTTAAGGAATTTGATTACCCAATTTCTATAACATCTTGATATTCTACCATTTGATGAATGGGAGAAAAAAATTACCCACGTTTAGTGTGCAGTAAAAATGTTTTTCTGAGCAGATACCGTAACACATCTTGTCACCTCACAATAACTACTCAATTAGGAAAGTCTTTAAATATCTGGAAGCCTCAACCAGAACTGATGGTGAGGGGAGTAAATGTTGCATTTGAAAATATGTGTATCTTCTCGTGGGAGGGAGAGGCAAAATACTTGGGAATTGGCACTGGTATCTCAAAATAAATGTTGACTAACAAGGTAATAACAACTGCTGAAACATGACTTTGCATCTTCTTAAAGCTACCAAATCAATGTGTATCCATGCTAACAGGAGTTCTAGTCATTATCAGTCAGCGACAGATTTTGCCATTTAATAGTTGTCACAAACCTGACAGTTGTAAATCAAAGCAAATTTTGTTGACATCATAGGTGTCATAACGCTGTAAAGCTAGTAAATGCAGGAAGATTATTGGGCCCTGGCTGTGCTTAGATTCTTTTCCTCTAAATATGAACAGAGGGTTACTGTGAAAAAAGCTTTTCAGGCACTCTGTTTTAAAAAGGATTGATGTAGTTGCTATGATTAAATGAAGCTTAAGCTGCTGTCATTAAATACATTAATCCCAGAGTGATATATCATATCATAGTTTTAAAAATAAAAATGCTACATGCAGTGCATTGAAGGCGGTTTGTTTTTTTGGGTGGGAATCGAATGTCAGTGTCTTGTGAATGATACATTCTTACCTGGTCCGTAATCAAGAGCATTCCATAACAAAGTGAATATTTTATCAGAAATCAAACAATATGTTTTAAAAATCAGAAAAAGCATTGAAAGCTATTGGCCTTACATCCTAATAGGTTTACTGGAATTACAGTGCTGAATACACGTTTGTGAGGAGTGAGAGTTCATATTAATGTTTCTTTTCTGAAAACAGTATGAGACTCTTTCGCCTACCCTCAGTTCGCGTGAATGCTTTATAGTTGGCATTTGACAGTGTCATCATCTTTCAGAGTTTCAAATGTATTTTAGGGTTGGTGAACCTGAAGAATAAAAATGCATTCTGCATTTGGGGTGCTCAGTTCCCCAGAAGAGTCATGTGTTGGGAAGCCAGTATTTTCATACGACTCCCTGCAAATTAGTGCAGAATCGGCACTGTAGCAGGTTGCTTGTGCAGGGGTCTGTGCTGCTGTCATATGTCTTTGGGCTGAGATATAAAACAGAGGACCTGCATACTTTTGGTCAGTAAAGACCCCGTAGGCCATTTAGCAAGAGTGTGGGTGGTTAACGGCAGTGTCTTGGCTAAGTTTCAGCTGTGGTTATTGCATTCCACCTCCTTATGTTCCATCTGCAGTTTCAGCAGTACATGCTGTTCCTCACTTTCACTCTGAAATCGTTGAGTAGTGCTCCTGTGCATCGTTACACAGCCACTATGCTCCACCATGGTGGTATGCCCCGATACATATTCAAACAAATTTGGCTCCACATCATGTTTCAGGGCTAAGTTATGTCAAAATTATTTTCCAACATGGTCACTGGAATGACTCTGGATTTAAAATGCAATTACTCTGGATCTAAAGTGCTGCCAGATTTGGTCTAGGATCTACAGTATCAGTTAGTTAAGTTTGCAAAGGTCTTTGAGGATGCATTCAGTCAAAATGCAAAGCTTTTAGCTGATGAATGCATAAGGAGACCCAGAGTCTAACAAGCAACCAGAGTAAGTACTTTTACAAACCTGGCAGCAAAAGTAAACATATGCAAACACATAAGTAAATAAAATCTCCTTCATGTTAGTCTCTGTTAGAACACATACTGCCCGTGTCATTCTCAGTGATACTTTGAGGAAAGGCAGCCTTCTCTTCCCCTGCTGTAATATGCTGGTATCTTCATACATACCATGTATCTCTGGGCAAAGAAAACAAGTCCAACAGGTAAGAGAAAGGGTGTGTCAGAAGGGAGGAAGATCTGTCGCTTTTGATTTTTCTAGCAGAGTGGAGGCTGCAGTGAGGCCAAAAGATAAAGATTCCCATTATTGACTGAGAACTTGGTAGTGATGCACTGTATTTGTTCCTTCTGTAGTGGTATAACTCAAGGAAAAGACTGCTGACACTTAAACATGAGTTTGTTCATCTGGTGTCAGTTGATGAAGGGGGTCTGGTGGGAGGTGGATGAGAAGACACAGATGAGAGTAAAAAAATTTAACCATGGCTCTTTGCAGGCTGGGTGTGTTAAATCTTGTATCAGTTGCACATGTATAGTCATGGTGAGCGCATGTATAATCATGACCTTTTCTTCATGTTTACAGGAGCAAAGGTGAGTCAGGTTCAGCATGGTAAAAACACCTACCAGGAAAACAAGTATGTAATTGTATGCGGGAGTGTACCTTTCCATGGAAGGAGGGCTTACTTTCCATAGTTAGAGGGCTTACTATCCTATTGAGGTCAGTTAGCCAAAACGAGCAAGAGGTGTTGCACGTTGCCCCATCTGTACTATGAGTTGGTGTGCTACTGCACACTTTTGGTAACTTTTACCTCAGGAGTAGTAGGACTACCCATAGTGTAACAGCTTGAAATTTAATTGGGAAGAAAAAAGATGCTCCTGGGAAATTCAGCCAAACAAAAACAACAAACCCTAAATCGTGGAAATTACGTAGGCTTTTCTTTATTAGAAACAAATGTTGATTTTTTTTTTTCTGTCTGCACCCTAATTAAAACCATCCTCTGCAATTATAGTATGACCAAATGAATATCTTTCAGTCTGCTTTTCAAGTGTTACAGCTGCACTCAAAATGTTTCTCTGAGATCAGCTAGAAAATACATAACTCAGGAGGGAGAAGAAAGATTTTTGGTAAACACTAGGCTTGTGTATTTAATCAAACATGTATCTATGTAAAATTTTGTAACATGGATACTTACATGTGTAAAAAAATGGCAGTTTATGGGGAATATGCAAACCCGCTAAAATATGAAGGCTAGCAATGAGTTTTTCTATGTAACCATGAGTGGTTCTCAGAAGTTATCACAATAGCACCCCAGATAATCCTGTAATGTTTCCCAGAACGTAAGTCTTGTTTAAGAAGTAGTTTTAACTTTTCTTTTTATAACCTTTTTATTAATACCAGTTCTCATATAATCATCTCTATGTATTCAGCCAGGTGTATATATACATTTTACCTATGCCAAGAAGTTAATTAGTAAGCTAAAAATAGAGCTGCAAAGTCTGTGGTGTATACGTGTATGTGCATACACGTGTAGACATATAAAATCACCTGTAGATAATGCAGGCACAGAGTCAGTGGAGCTCCTCACACAAAGTGAGTATTTAATTCAACTGATTTCATAACATGAAGTTTAAAGTTTACAATGTATGTCCATACATTATGTTTGTGTAGACTGTCCTTATTTTCTAAATACTTGGTTTTTTGATTGGGAGGTTTTAAAGCTGCATTGAAAACTTGAAATTTGTAAAGCCCTCAGGAAATGAAGGCTCGTATTCACAATCCTCCCCAATTAAGCTCCTAAAAATTGGAGTGACCTTTCTGTCCATCTTCTGTTGTAGCCTGTTTGTATTATCCAAGATAATCATCCTGACACCCATCACTTGTTCTATCTGACCCAGAAGTTTGAGACAAGATGTACCCTAACATATCCTGACACATCTCCTCCTAACATACAGTCACCAAAAATGAGGAGGCAGATTCAGGGTGATTAACCATGACATTACTTTGTAGATCTAACGTAGTATGTGTGTATGTGAAGCTGTATCTGTACAAATAATAGTCAAGTGTGTGTTTAGAGTTAGAAAAATATTCAAGGTTATGTTTTGTATCCCTGGATGTTAATTTAGTATGATTTAGACATTAAGATTTTCTCCATCTAAAATTGTGAGAGAGCTACACACACATTAAAATAAAAATTAAAAAATGAAATAATAAAATAAAATAATAAAACCAAAACAAGGGTGTAAAGGCAGAGAAGAAAGAGCATCACTGTATGCTGTGTGGGCTGGGTTTACTTGTCTGCCACATGGCTTTAGAACTGTAAGCGTGCAGTTGTATCTCTGTACTCACTGACTTCCTTGTACATGTTGTCACAGGAGGCTTTGCTTAATCAGTTGTGTGCTGAAAAAAGTAATATAAATTGGAACCTTTTGTCATGAAATATTTAAATATGGATATGATTTAATGGCTTTGGGGAGAAAATTTAGCATGAGAGATTGTCAGAAACAAGAAATCGATTACATGTAAGAAAGGACTTGAACCTCTAATCAAGTATTACCATATACAGAGAGATCCCTAGCTAGTTATAGCTCAATTCAGAGGGGATAATTGTTAGATTTTTTGTTAATTTTAAGTTTTATCAAAACCTAACATTCCTATTTGTGCTTTATCTAGTTTTGCATAATATGTAGTTACAATGATTTATGGAAAGCCATCACTATGTAAATATTGAAGCATACGCTGCATAGTATCCATTAGTAGCGTGATATTTTATGAAATATAGGCATCTGTGCAATGTTTCTTTACTTTTGCTGGGGGAAAAACCAAACAGCTTCTTGCAGAAAATTAACAAGATACAGCTTGATGTAACTAGTAGAACAGCTTTCTGATTCCCTGCTGTTTCTATGGCAGCAAGGGTAACCCCATGGCAATCACACCCTTAACACTGCCAGTTTCTCTGATCAGTGGGACCTAGCAGCTGCTAAGGGTCTGGCCCTCATTGCAAATCCTTAAACTAAATGAAACAAGGGGTGGTGGTGCCTCATTGAGAGGTAGCTCCTGTAGCAAATTGCCAGCTTCTCTGAGTTGTGCTGTGGAATAACTCTCCAATAGCATATTGAGGGCCCCTGCATTTAGAATGTCTACCTGTTCTCTGCATGCAGAGTTTGGTGCTCTGCTGCTGCATGCAGGATTGTGTGTAGCACCTTCCACTTATGTCAGGGAGTCTGTTGCAGGATATATGCCTCCTATTCTCATGAGTTATTGTCATGCTAGCTGTGTTTAATTTTTATTTACTTAAATATCCATTTTTATGAAGCATCCATTACATAAGCCTGTGAGTGATTTATAAATTAAAGCAAAAACAAAACACATTACTACCAGTAGTACATTACGAAGCATCCTGCAGCTGGTTGCAGACAGGAATCCTAATACATATAGGCAGTGGAAATTAGACAATGTTATTTCCATCTTCGAACAATACAAGTTACAGTTAAAAGGAATTAATACTTTTGGTTTGGGATTAGAAACGCATGCATATAGATTGGGTCAAAGGTGATGGCAAAGGCCCTGAGACTAAAATCAGAACTGGGTCTGATTTTATAGTTTGAGGTAGGAATTACTCAAATGTAGAACCAGCATGGTTGTTTGGCAGTTGTGGAAGAAGTGGATGTAAGAAGATTTAGGTCACACTCATGGGGAGAGTAGCCAAAGTTAGTTGGATGGGAAGAAAATATAATCTTAGAGCTTTAAATTATGAACCTGGCCTTCAATTGTTTGTAGTGGTGGTGGGTTTTTTCTCCTTCCCCTTGCCCCATTTAGTTTTGGTTTCTTTGTTTTGTTGTTGGATGGCGTTTTTTGACCTGGATGATTTCTACATGATAACACTGTCTGCATAATACTGCTCCATTAGACAGGTAAAACTGTGAGGGCATAGAAATTAAAGATGTCCACAGTACTTAAAGTTGTTCAAAGGTGGGGACATTTCTTGACTAATGCTGCAGATGAGGACCAACATTAGCATCATGGGTTTTCCTTCATCATACGTGTTAAATATTTTTCTTCATAGAGATGGGTTGTGGGACTTTCCATTTGGGTCAGCTGGATAAGATTTCCCATAACTAATTACCATTGAGTATTTTATAGTCTTGTATGGTTTGATTGTTAATGGTCATATGTGGAGCTTTTCTGAAGGTTTTAATTACATCTGAGGTACTGAAACATGCATAGTATTGGTTTAGTGGAAGGTGTCCCTGCCCATGGCAGGGGGGTAGAACTAGATGATCTTTAAGGTCACTTCCAACCCAAATCATTCTATGATTCTGTGATGATTCTTCATAATTAACTTTGCATCCAGAGAGGTGATGCGGATCAAAACTGAAATAATAAAACCAGCTGTAGTCAAATAAATATATACCTTACTATTTGGGGGAAACTGTATTTTCCAGTACTCTAGGAAATGTGAGAGGAAAGAAGAAGCTATCCTTTGAATACTGAAGGTGATAAAATAAATAAATGACTAAGACTAGGTGGGGGGAAGGTATTTGCAAGCTTCGTAATCAAACAAGAACTAATAGTTTTTGCATTAGTGTGCAGTCCTAAGTGTTTAGATAAGGTTCTGAATCTGAGATTCAAGATTTAAAAAGATCAGAGACAGTATGGTGGAGTATCTTGCAAGGCTTTCAAACTGTTTAATGCATGAGGAAACACTGGAATAATTCTGGTTTGATGGCCTACAACAGTGGTTGTTGATTATAGTTACTGTGCTGATGTTATGTCCAGCGTTTGCCCAAAAGGAAAGATGCCGATAAAATGATGTATTCATTATATAAGTATTTTAATATGTTTTTATCAATACATGCAGGAATGGATTGCCTGACATTACACTGCAGAATTTTTAAGTCCTACCTTCAGGCAAATCTCATGCTTACTAGAAAAAATGAAAGTGTGAAATGCTTTTTAATGTATATTTAACAACAGATAGTCTAGTGATTACTGATGTGTATTCTCTCTGGATTTTTCCCTTGCTATCAGAAGGCAATGTTAAGAGACAACATTTTTACACATTTATGCTATCTACATCCATCAGATGCTTACTTTTACATATTTTTAACTGTCTTTTAAAAAAGGCTGCAAAAAAGGCATGTCTTAAGTCTAAACCCTACCAAGATTGCAAGCTTATAATCAATTACAAGTTATGGTCCAGTTATGTTAAAAACAGTGCCCCAATTTCTACCTTTTGATGAAAGTTTATAATTAATATGTTTTTCAGTATTGCTGTCATGGGGAAAAAAAATTTAGTAAGGTACAAATATTATGTACTATTTTTAAGATTTTTTGCATTGCATCCAAGTTTCTTGTGAGATGGCCTATGAGTGACTTCAGTCATATGTCTGCTTATATTTGAGAAGCAAATCTATCAAGTGCATTTCCTTACAGCATTACCATTTAATAGCTATTAAGATAATATTTTCTATATTTTACAATGAAGTGTATAGCAACAGTTCATATTTTACACTAATGTATGCTAAACAGTAGCATCATACATAAATCGCTATTGTTAAAATAAAGGTATTGAAAACATTTTAGATCACAGAACCCTGTGGTCTATATTTTCTTTGCTCTGATATTATTAAATTCAGTCCGTTTCTCTGACTGTGACTCTAATTACTGTATTTGCATGGCTGGAGTGTTTGCATTTTTTTGGTTGAGTTCTATTAACACTGTTTGCATGTTGTATTTTAAGCTTAGTGTTTCATGTTGAGGCAGCAGAGCACCTTCTATTGAATTCCATAATTATGCAGAATCAATAAGTTTTTTCTTTGTGTTTGTCTTTGTTGTTTCTTTGATATGGCCTCTAGGATGCTGCAGGCAAGGTGCTGGACCGCTGGGCCATTATGTCCAGGGAAGAAGAGATCATTACCCTTCAGCAGTTCCTGAGATTTGGAGAAACAAAATCCATCGTGGAGCTGATGGCGATTCAAGAAAAAGAAGGGCAGGCTGTGGCTGTGCCGTCTTCAAAGACAGATTCAGATATAAGGACTTTTATTGAAAGCAATAATCGCACCAGGAGCCCAAGTCTCCTTGCTCACCTGGAGAACAGTAACCCTTCCAGCATTCATCATTTTGAAAACATACCGAATAGCCTTGCATTCCTGCTTCCATTCCAATACATAAATCCAGTCTCTGCTCCACTGCTAGGGCTGCCTCCAAACGGCCTCCTGCTGGAACAACCAGCAATGAGGCTTCGTGAACCGAGCCTTACAGCCCAAAACGAATATAATGAGAGCAGTGAATCTGAAGTTTCCCCTACACCTTTCAAGAACGAGCAAACATCCAGCAGAAATGCTTTGACCAGCATCACAAATGTTGAGCCCAAAACTGAGCCCGCATGCGTCTCTCCTGTTCAGACACCTACACCTGTCAATGATTTATCAAAACCAGAACACACTAAAAGCTCATTCCGTATTCATAGAATGAGGAGAATGGGGTCAGCATCCAGGAAAGGAAGAGTGTTTTGCAATGCATGTGGCAAAACTTTCTATGACAAAGGTACTCTTAAAATCCACTACAATGCGGTTCATCTGAAAATCAAGCACCGGTGTACTATTGAGGGCTGCAACATGGTCTTCAGCTCTCTCAGAAGCCGCAATCGCCACAGTGCTAACCCAAATCCTCGCCTCCACATGCCTATGCTAAGGAATAACCGTGACAAAGATCTAATTCGTGCTACATCAGGTGCTGCGACTCCAGTCATAGCAAGTACAAAATCCAGTCTAACTTTAACAAGTCCTGGGCGTCCACCGATGGGGTTTACCACTCCCCCTCTAGATCCTGTATTACAGAACCCTCTTCCCAGTCAGCTGGTGTTCCCGGCTTTAAAGACTGTCCAACCTGTTCCTCCTTTTTACAGAAATTTGCTTACTCCTGGGGAGATGGTGAGTCCTCCAACCTCACTCCCTACCAGTCCAATAATACCAGCAGTGAGTGGTATGGAGCAGCATCCCCCACCTCCTTCAGAGTCATCAGTGCCTTCAGTGCTGATGCCTACCCCAGAGCCAAATGCTGACCTTGCACCCAAGAAGAAGCCAAGGAAGTCAAGCATGCCAGTTAAAATTGAAAAGGAAGTTATTGATACTGCTGATGAGTTTGATGATGAAGATGAAGAGGTGAATGACAGCAGCACAATGGTGAATAACATTGGCCATGACAATCACTGCCATTCTCAGGAGGAAATGAGCCCAGGCCTGTCTGTGAAAGACTTTTCCAAAACTGACAGAAGCAGATGCATTTCTAGACCAGACATAAGAAGAGCAGACAGCATGACATCAGAAGACCAGGAGCATGAGAGAGACTATGAAAATGAGTCAGAGTCATCAGAGCCCAAATTGTGTGAAGAATCCATGGAAGGTGATGATCGTCTCCATGAACCTGGTGAAAAATCTATGATGCACAGTGACAGACCAGATGAAAACCACATTGATTCTTCCAACCAGGATGTCATTAAGGTGAAGGAAGAGTATACAGACCCTACATATGATATGTTCTACATGAGCCAATATGGACTTTACAATGGTGGCAGTGCCAGTATGGCTGCCCTTCATGAAAGTTTCGCTTCTACATTCAACTACAGCAGCCCTCAGAAGTTTTCCTCGGAAGGTGAAATGTGCTCTAGCCCAGACCCCAAGATCTGCTATGTGTGCAAGAAAAGTTTCAAGAGTTCCTACAGTGTGAAGCTTCACTACAGAAATGTTCATTTAAAAGAGATGCATGTGTGCACAGTGGCTGGCTGTAATGCTGCGTTCCCATCACGGAGAAGCAGAGACAGGTCAGTAAATATTAATTGATTTTCTACATTATTAAATGTGTTGAATTATGTAAGAATAGGCAGTTTAGGATATATGAAGAAATAGAGAGATGCAGAGTAATGACAAGTGACAGTTGTGTTCCCATGACATTGAGAGAGTATTATCACTAAGATTTTCATTGTTGTTTGGGTTTCAGAATAGTGTATTTCTTGGCATCCTCTTAAGTGACTGGCTGGATAATAAATGTCATTATTCTTTCTGTTTGCCTAAGACCATGTGCATTCTCCTTCTGTTTATAAGCTGCAAATTTTATTATATTTATTTTCTTTTCCCTGCAACTTTTAGAACAAGAAAAGCTTCTATTAGATGTATAGTAAATTATAAACAATATGAATATATATATACAAATATCTCCATGCATGTATATCAAACCATAGAACTAGGACTGAGGGAAGGGGTGGATGGGCAGTTGGATGAATAGATGGAGAAATAGAATGGAAGAGCTGTGATAAAAGTTATTTACATCCCCACGGGATCATACAAAAGCAAACAGGCACATTAGAAGACTGTCCTTTCTTCTCTTCAATTTTAAAACTAGCTACTATGTTGTTGCAAGAACAAGTGAATATTAGGAAAATAGTTATCTCTTTCTTTAGTATAACTTGTATACCTCTCTATCCACTATGGTCATTAAATCTACTTTATCTTCTTTTCTGCACGTGAGCAACTCCCTTCCCCACTGATGGGAATCATGCACACTCAGAGAGGAGAGGCTAGACCCCTATATATTTTTAAGATCAGACAGAGTATATTCTGCTGGCCCTTCAGGTGACATCATGCCCTAGTTATGCTGCATCAATACTGAAAAAGTTGGGCTTAAACAGAAGCAGCTGGTCCATAATTGCTTAGGTTTGGGGTTTTTTTTAATAATTATTCTTTTTTATTTCTGAGGAAAATGTAATCTAAATGGAGTTTATCAAGGTGGTAGGATAGCACAGTTATTTCGTACTTGTGGATGAAAGCTCTCGCATGCAATGATGATCATACTATCATATAACAAAATCTGTCTTGTTTATGGAGTTATCGTGAGATTGTGTTGTGTCTTTTCCTTTACTTGTGTTCCGTATTTTTCATTATGTTGTAAAAATTCAGCAGACGCAGAAATAAGATTAAACCTAGCTAAACATTTCACACACAGCTCCTATATTTTTTTTCTCCCCCATGAAAATTGGTTTGATTTGAAAGTGAATATATTATGTCATATAAAATGAAAGCAAGTTAGTTTTGAGACTACTGAGGAGCAAAAATTCACTGTTTTGATGGAGAGCCCAGTCCCCAGATATCTCATGTCTTCTGTTACCATTTATGAAATCCACTAAATAGAAAACCAGGCACAGTCATAAGAATGAAAGTTCAAAATGGATGATGAGGATAATGTAAAAAGTTTCCATTTCAGTAGGATTAAGCAAACCACTGGACATGACAGGTAAAACTAAATTAAAACTCCCTTCTTGGGGTATCCTGGTAACTTTTATGAGACTGGAGTTTGACAAGGGAAGCACGCAGTGGCATGATCTATTCTGAGAGTAGATGTGTGCAACCCCTTTCAGTTCCTAAAGTTGCACATTTTGTTAGTTCAGAATTTGGCTTGATAGGCCTACTTCCTCAAGTGGATTAGGAAAAGTCAGTCATGTACTAAGCAGAGCAGCTTTGCATTCAGCATGTGAAGTAAGAAGTGGTTATCTTTAGGATTTTGAATTTTATGCAATGTATTAAATGTCCACAGGAATCCATTGATAGAGCATGCTTATAGTAAAGTTAGCACAGTAAAGATGTTCTAAGAAAAAGATGGCTCTGGTGACATACATAAAATATTGCTGAGACAAAAACATTAAAAAAGGGCACATTTTGAAAATGTTTTGTCAAATATGTAGGAGACTTCTATTAAGCTTATGGAAAGCAAGCCATAAAATAAAAATCTGATTCAGGAACTTAAACTGCAGGCTGCATATTTAAAGATAAAATTATTATTTAAATATGATTAAGTTCTCTAAGGCACAAGGCCATCTTTTTGTATCATTCCACTAGTGACATTCAGAATATGTTTCAGTTATGTGTTGCACTTGGGACAGGAGATATCCGTGGACATGTTACATCCTTTAGTTGCAAAGATGTAAGAGTGGTTATACACATTAAAAAATTCAAGGTGCGGTAGACTTTATATGCCTGTTCAGGCTTGATGTTTTTGTAAGTTCCTTAGCACTCCTGGTTTGCAACAGTCGTCTGGAAATGCCTTGAAAGAACGAAGTAATACTCTTGTGGTTCATGGTTCCTGATAATTCTTTCCTACGCTTGAGAAAGAAACATCTTCAAAACTTCTTGGATTATCCATTCTTATCCAGAAGTACCATGTCTAGGAGCATGCAAAAATGAAAACATATGTACAGCATATAAAAGAACCTAAACATCTTAAACATTATTTTCTAATACTTCCCTAAAAAAAAAAACTTAAGTCAGCTTTTTTCACTTAAAAGCTCAGAAGCATCTTGCTATTTACTGCTGTACAAGAAATAAGAAATAGCAATCTAAAGTACACAATAGTAATTCCTGGATAATATTTGTTGTGTATGGGTGTTCCATTTTGGACACGTTATAAAAAGCCTGTGTGGTTTGCTTGCGATGTGAGTCACATAATCTTTGAGTAGCTAGAGAAGCTTAGAATTTCTTTGACAATTAAAATTAAATATTTTTTCAGTACTATCTTAACAAATCAGAATTCTAGCTGTCCCATAACATACAGAGTAGCAGAGATTTAACTTTTCATAATTTTATTAATCATATTACTAGTATTGTATTGTAATATTATTAATCTATTACTACCAGTTAGAGGTCTAAAACTCATTGCTCTAATTATGTATTAAAAGAAAATACAAGTTTATATGGAGATAAATAACATTGGATGATCCTTTTTTTTTCCCTTTAGAGGCATCTGATGTGGCTTAAGACATTTCCAGTGCAATTCTAGTTAATCAAAGATTTGACTGTATTCCCCTTGTCCTAATTATACGCAAAATTCCAAATTGTTGATAGTGTAGCTCTTGTAAAATGGTCTTTGCAAGGGTGGGGTTGTGATACAAACTGCTAATCACCAGAGGCAGCAGATCACTTCAGGAGCAAATGCAGTGCTCCTTTGACTAAAGGTATCTCTTTATCTATGTCACAGCTGCAACCCTCCATTGCAGAATGCATCCTTTAGTAATTTGTGTTCAGAGTTGACTATATCTTCACTATTGCTGCATTATTTGTGCCAAAGTCAACTCCTGTACAAATATCCTTCTGCCAGAAAGGTTGGAATATCTTCTCTGATCTTTGACTAAACACTGATATTCTGTGTAAATTCAGGTCAAGGTAACTAGAAGATTCAATAGTCCCAACTTACACATGTATTTTCAACACAGGACAGAAGAACACAAAGCACAGTCCTGGCCCTTCCTGTCAGTGACCCAGTAATTCTGTTTTCCCTTCTCAAAATTACACAGTATTGCTTTTGAGTATTTGAGCTATTCAAAAGCAATAGTAAGCCTAAATTTTTTTAAAGAGCCTTTTTTCATCATTCTTCTGAGCTACAAGTAACATCACTTATCAAAACAATCTTATAAAAACCTGTATCTTTCTTGTCCTTGAAGCACTACACTTGTGAAAACCACTTTTTTCCATATCCCCATGCCATATTCCCATTTTACCTCCATATCGGCACTATTAAAATCTCTGGGTTTTAAGATAGGACAGAGCATTAGTAACAATATGTTACCATGATTTCCTTTCTCTCAATGCATGCAAAATAAATTAACTTTCTGTACCTGTTCAGAGGAACAAAGCAAGAACTTTTCACTTTGTCTTCCTGCTACTAAAGCAGGACTATTAATTGCTCAGGTCTTTAAATTTTCTCACAAAGTGAGCGTGTGTGTGTGTGCCACAGGACGGGAAGGGTGACTGAGCCCCATGAATAAATTTAAAAACAAAATAATATCTGCTCAGGGTGACTTATAAATAAATATGAGGCAACTATTGGTGCCAAGTGTGATCATGCCACTTGATTGCTAGTTAAATCAGTCCAGATTTAAACATGTAAACTCCTTGATTTGTATGGAGCAAGACATCTGTAGGTGGTTTATTAAAACCTGCTGATGTCTCCAGACCTAAATTTGTGTGGATAGAGGCCTCTGGGTAGCTGTGTTGAAAAAGCAGAGACATACTTTTTGTCTGGTTACCTGCCTTGTACAGGTGTGCTTGAATAAATTAACATCAGTTACCTATGATGAGCCAACTGCATACATTACCAAGGGAGGTGAAGATGTAAGAAAGCTGCTACCTGCCTCCTGTTATCACCTCCTTGACACAGCAGCACCCATTTTTTCATCATCCTACTATGCTTGAGATCTTCTACAGATAACTTTTAAGAGAATTATTTTCTATAAATGCACTCAATTCTAGGGATAGATAGCTCCAAGAAATAAGATATTTCACATCAGTCTGTAATTATTACTGTATTCCCCCTATACAGTATAATTAGCTGTCATATACAGCTTGAATTTCCTACAATAATAACAAGGAAATTAGGTTTTAAGATACTAGGTGCTTGATGGACCCCTTGGCAAGAGTCAAAAGGGCTTTTTTACCTTTTTCTTAAGATATGAATGTATTTATTCCTATACTACTGTTTCTGGACATGAACGCAGTACATGAAGAGACTAGCTACATTATCCAATACAATTGTATGAACCATTGGGTTTTTTCTTGCAGTGTCACTAAGTTGTGTGTCATTGCAAACATTCACATAATTCTTCCTTATGAAGAAAACCTGGATCATAAAGTAACATTTTGTGCACCTCTAACACAAAGCTAACTTCTTCCGTGAGTATTCGTTTGAAAGCATACTGCCTGTCATAATGGATACTCGTCAGTGTGAACAAGAGAATCAGAATTAAGACAAGAATGCATAGAACTAATTACTTAATACATTTTTTATTTTTTATTCTTTTTTTAGAGAAGAAATAAAACAAGCCCTAGAAAGGCTACTCATGTGAGTAAACATGTTTATGTGAGTAAACATTGCAGAATCAGCTCTGGTATGGAGGGAGGTCTTTTCCAGCTACACATATCCATTTATTTTGGGTTTCAGTTGGAGGTTGTAGTTGTTTTTTAAAATGATCTTCTGACTTCAGTATATTGTTAATTTTTGGTACACAAAATGGTAACACTTTGAGAGCAAAAGTTCAGTTTCTTGTGCAGTGAAAGAGTCTCATTTTTGTGTGAATGTGCAGAATAAGTCAAGGACTTTTCAGTGACCTCAAAAGTTTATTTAAATAAACTGCTACACCAGGATTAAGATGTGTGGTGAATACTAGCCAAAAGCAAAACATGCATGGAACAATATTTACCCCTGGTATGTGTTGTGACAAATAGGGTAAATGTTTAATTTGTTTTATGTTTAATGAAAGGGATTTTTTGGGAAGACAGGACTGGGAACGTGAATGCTTATTCATAATATCCTGCCTGTCCCTAGGTTTATAGGAAATAACTGTAAGAACCAAAAATCTTCCACAGAAAGTGGAAGAAAGTTAAGTATTTTCTACTTCTCTGAGTAAATGTAAAGCTGTTCCCATATGTGGAGATGTCCTGTCTTTCTGAGTGTCTTTTTGAGGTGGGATAAAAACATCTACCTACCTTAATTCCTGCGGAGAAAGACTCCTAATGTTCTTTTAAACTTCACAGCAGAAGACTGTAATGTTTCTGCTACTATGGAGGAAGTTGTACTTTACAGCTACAAGATAGCACCAGGGCACTATTCCCAAAAGCCTGGATGCATGGAAATGGAACAAGACACTGCAACCTGAGAGACGTAGTACTCTCAGCTGGAGGAGTCTGGAGAGAAATAATGAAAGGGGGAGGGAGACACATTTGTGGCTGGAATGGCTGTGTGTTTACTGGCCTTTGGATTTACAGCTCTTGATCAAGGAGAGAGACACTAAGTACGCAGATAAACTCTGTCATATATACATATATGATACATGTGCTTTTCTGTCTAAAAAGAGAAAATGTCACCTGAAGCGGAAAACTTTACATCCGCTCTTATGGCCTAACCAAAGATTACTTGTAGGTGAGGCCATTTTCTTCTACCCTTAATGATGATACTGATGATGCTCCCCACCCTAGATGTGGGCCATTTTATTCATTATTGTGAACTGAGTGACCGTGCTGGGGAAAATATGAATTAAAGTTAAGTTTACCTGAAAGTAAGAAAACTGGTGAGGCAAGTCCTAGAAGAGCAATAACCCACAAGGGAAAAAAATCAACAGGTGTATATGACTCCAAATAGCTACAACAGTGTTTTGAAGCATAGTGTGCCAGTCCTGTGGTATATCTAGACAGAGGTGGACATAGTTCACAGTTGACCTCATACCAAAGATGCAGTCATTCCTAGGGTTTGTGAGGTCAGGGGGTATTACTTGAAGTAGAATTATGAAGTGGGTGATCAGTGTATTAAAACAAAGCTCATTTGTGTTCATGTTCACTGTTTTTTGACAAGATAGCTCTTGGCTAGTAGGCCCAGGTAGATTGATTAAGAATTGCAGGGATCATTTTGCTGTAGCTAGTGATGTCTAAGGCACTGGACTGAAGGCAAATTTGCAACAGATGCATGAGAAGGGAGTGTTTTGCACTTGAATATGTCTTATTAAAAAGATTTTACTCAAAAAGATTTGTCAATTTGTTAGCCTTGGAGATAAGAAAACTCAAAACACAATCTGTCTAAATCTGGTACACCTTTTCATGGCTATAGAAGTTGCTAGTGGTTAGCAAATGCGACAGGGTATAATAGCAAATTGGTAAAATAGATCCTATAATTGCAGGAGTATACTGTGCGGTTAGAAACAGTTAAGGGAAAGAATAACCAGACTATATACTGTATAGGCACTGCAAGTGCACTGCAAGACACTGTGCACAGCTTTTCACTACTCCTTAATCCTAACCTGCAGTACTCACCACCAGCACCTCTCTTCAGAAAAGATGGCCAGCTGTGCCATCAGTATTTTGATATTATGCCTTAGGTACTACAGTTGAAACCACTGTTTCATGTTTCATGGTATTATGCTGTAGATACTACAGTAGAAACCACCCATTTGCATCCAGCAGGTACAAGTAAAACATTCCCAGTGGTATTAGAGGTACCTCATATGGTAGGTCGGGACCTGAGGTAACACAGAAATCTCTCAGGTCTGATAACCACTTACGGCTCATCAGATGCTGAATATTAATGGCAAGCACTGGATATTTCCTGACAGAAGTTTTAAGCCGACCAATTCTGAAGAAAATCCAAGGCTTTTAGTAGTGCTTCCTACTTCCCAGCAACACCTTTTAAATGAGCAGTTTGCCTTGTGCTAAGCAAGTTTATCTCTCTCCATTTTTTTTTTTAATTAAGAGCTCATTTTGCGTTTAAGCTTGACCTGAAAAACATTACGTAAAAAGATCTAAGAAATAATTTAAGATTTTTGCCATAAGGCACCTGCAAGCTTTGTATAAATGGACCTGGAAGTGAAATGAAAGAGTTTTAGATTTGCCAAATATGTACACTGTTATAAAAAAGAAATGATTGTAGGACTTTGTTGGCATTGTGAATAGATGTAATATGCATAGTTTTGTATGGGGGAAAAAGGAGGAGAGAAAAAAAGGATGGGATTGCAATAAGATATTTTTTACTGTCACTTTGCTTTTGCCTTTTTTTTTTTTTTGAAAAGGAAAAAAAAACCCCAAACCTAACCTGTATGTCTGTGTCAAACTATATGAGTATGAAGCATAAGCTGTAAATTATACGTTTTATAAGTTGTTATTTCCAGTGTTACTGATTTTGATTCTAGTGCTTTACAAACTTTATTGCTTATTTTATTAACTAGGGAAAAGTGTTGCCCGCTTCCAGTTCAATATGTTTTTTTCTTTCTCTCCCTCTTCCTCTCTCTCTCTCCTTTTCTTTGTTATGCCAAAATAAAAAAGCAAGTACACTTCAGCCATTTACAACTGAAAATGCAAACAGGACAGAGTTAATTTTGTTGTCCGTAAATCTTACATTGTAGTTTTGTGTTTAATGCACAAAATGCGTAAATAAAGGTAGCCTAAACATGTATATATGTGTGTGTCTGTGGATGCGTGTACTGAAAGAAAACCTATACACAGCTGTGTTGGTAGATAAGGATCTAAAATTACACTGGGTAGAAGGAGAATTCAAATTCCCACTTAGAAAAGGTAAATAAACCCTTGTTTCATGAAGAAGATGCGCACAGATGATACATTGTGCAGGATTTCATGATGGGAGGAGGCATGCCTGGCAGGAAGGATAACAGATCCTGTGCTGGATGTCTCTCAGGTTTAATAGCCAGATAGGGGAGCAGCACTAATTCTGCAGTCTTTTTAGTCTGTTCCGTCACAGAAGTGGCACTGCTGGGTCAGTCAGCTCACTAGTAATTGTGTTTTACAGACTTCTAAAGCAATTGGCTCAGTCAGTCCCAATTCAATAAAAGTGGAGAGCGAGAGTGAAGAGCACTTTTGTTCTATTTTTTACTTGAAATTATTTCATTCAGCAGTCTGTCTTTTTTATTACCAAGATTTGACATTAGCACTCCAAGCTATATTAGCATCCATTTCAGCAGTTCAGTAATGGTATTAAAAAAACACTTAACTTCAACGGTGAATGGTTGTATGACAGTACCATAAAAATCCACATTAAAAAAAAAAAAAAACTTATGTATTTGTCCCTGCAAATTATTTTTCACTTGTTTAACCACTTCAAAACTACACCGTCTTGACTGGTGTTTGCAAGAGCTGTAGCAGCAGGGAAGGCTTGTAAAGGAGGTGAGGAGCGACTGCAGCAACAGTGGCATGAAGGAAAAAAAATAAGACATTTATAGAGGAGGAAAAATGTAATAGGAACATGCAAGTACACATACATGCACAATAAAGACCTCTCATTTTGGGTGGGTGCCTGTCATTCAATTGAAATAAGATTTTAAACTCAAATCACTCAAGGTAAGATCTTTGGCATCTTCCACATTTCTGGGATTTAATTTTGAAGGCAGAATTCTGCAAGCTTGGGATGGCAGCCTAACTATCTTGGCACTTGCAGCAAACTCATAAATGACTGCATTAGGTTCTAAATTTTGATTAAACATTCTGTAATTAATCAATGGTAGACATGAAGCTGTTGGCAAAGTCCAGAGCTGCAAAATGTTTAAGACATAAAACATTACAAAGTAATTAGAATGTGCTCCTTCAAGAGAAGGATTGCCTTCAATAAAGAGGTAAATGATAGCATCATGTTTATTGTGGACGTAGGCAGCCAGTGCAATATGATAAACTGCAGGAGATACACATATCAGTAATCATCCACATTATTAGTGTCATTAATCATAATTCTAAAAATATGACAGCAGCAGCCAACTTTTTGACCAATTTTGCCTCTGCCTGTTGGCCGTTATAACTTCACTAATAGACTGCAGAGCTCCTGTGTGTGGCAGTTTGCATTGAGAATGGAAGGTTAATTATATTTGAGCTGCTGATTCCTTCTCTCCTTGGAAAAGACTGAGCACTTTGACAATCCCCGGAGCTCACTGCTGTTAAACCAGTAAAAGTACTTTATTGAAATTTTCTTTGTTGGTCAGGAATGAGTGGATGTTTCAAATGAGATATAAGCGCCAGGCTGGGACGGCCGCTAATGTTTCTTCCAAAATAATCCTTGGACATCAAGCTGAACTCATACTTCCCTTAGATGTCTTTGCACAGTCTCTTGTGGATGGGTAAAAAGTTGAAAATTTAATAACCTCTGACAATAGTATGTATGGAAGAATCTCTTAGGATTTAAATTACTGAGGAGTTGGGACGTCAGTGAAGGGAAGTTATAGGATAATCAGCTATCAGTTGACCTGAAAGGGGTACTTATTTAGTAATGTAAAATTACTAATAGAGGAACCCTGTAGAAGTGCCACATAGTATTTGCATTTGTAGTTCCTCTGTATTATACAGATAAACCCAGACTTTTTAGACAAACAAAGAAGTGGGAATGAGAATTACCTTTGCATTGTGACCAAATGAAATGGTTTATTTATTTGCCACGGAACCTGAAATCTTACAAAACTGTCCCTGGATCTGCAGATTTATTATGAATTTGAACTTGTAATGCAATTGGTAAATAGTCTATGAACCTTCCAAGCAAGTAATGAATAATGTACTGCTGTTATTAATATCTAGGAGAGAAAAATTGGTTTCAAAACAGAATTATGGGAAGCTATGTGTTCTGGCTGTGTTTTATCTTTTTTGCGTTTACTGAAACTTGAAACTTAGTAAAATTCATGAGTGGGATGCTGAACTGAAGGGCCTGTTTGCATAAAATCTTGCAAAATTATCACATTTTACATGGCTGTTGTAACAGTGAAATAAAGGGTGAAAATGTCTGATTTTTTTCCAACATGTAATATTTAGATCATTTGGGGTTGAAAAGAAATGTTAATTCATGCAGTTTGGCACAGATTCTGTGTGGAAATTGTCTCAGTACTTCTTAAGAGGAAATACACCTTGTGTGAAGGATGAGCAAAATACTTCAACACACAGGAGATGAGGTCCTAATGCATGTCTGCTATGCAGTGCACAGGGATAAGCTTTTCCATAGAGTATGTGTAGATGTGTAGTTTATGGCAGTTGGACTGATTGTCAATGGTGCTGAGTACCTGTAATTTCCATTGAAGGATTTTGTGGTAAATCGGATGACCTTCTCATGCATGTAACATTGCTACACTCAATTAATTCACTTAGGAAATATTCTGTCAGATAAATCTTTTTATTCTAAACTTTCTCAACCAGTCCGGATGTTAGACAAGAGTGCTGGCTATTTTGTAACGAGTCTGTTTTGCTTCCAGGCAGCTAGTAAAGTGAGAGGTTGAAGTGTTGCAACACAATTTTGATCATTTCTGAGTAACTTGGCAAGTACGCCAGTGGTTGTGCTTTCTGTTTGTAATATCTTTTGATCTTTAATGGACAACAATAGTAATATATTAAGAGAGCGACATGACCTTGATGCTTCTGAGCACACACAGCTGTTATGAAAGTGTAATTCTGTTCACACCGTAAGGACCGTCTCACTAAACACCTCAACAGGTATGTACTGAATTATTGGGCCTTTCAAGAATCCTTGATTTTACATTTCAAATTGTTTGGTAGCAAACATTGCCATCAGGTATTAGTTCCACATTTAACCTGAGTATTTGCTCACAGTCAGCTATCCTGCCTTCCCAAATGCCATCTCTGCATTGACATTTTTTACGCATTCCACAGCGATGACAAATTGTTTTCAGACTGTAACTGTGGATTAAGTATGCAAAAGGCATGTTTGCCACTGCCAACAAACCAATAATTCTCACTAACATCTTCAGAGTTACAACATTTATAAAGTTGCAAAGTGGAGTAAACAAACCATCTGTTTGGCTTTACCATATATGTCATGCTCTCTTATTAGCATATTACGATTCATTTAGTAAACAAATTTGGTGATTTCGTTCATGTCAAAGTTAGAGGGAGCTTGAAGATGATTAACATTCCTGGGACAGGCACATTAATACATTGCTTCCTCTGCAAAGTTAAATGGCTTCTCAGGAGAATCACCCCTTGTTGACAAGATGAGACTGTCAATTTTGTTTGCCTGCCACATTAGGGGCCATAAGGGGATGGGAAGCTCTGAGAAAGAGGAGCCGTGTAGGCAGCATAATTCACTGCGAATTGAAAAAAGAAGTCTAATTCTGATAAATGGTCGACCCCAATATATCCTACCTGTTATTACAACAGACGTGCCGTATCTGTGCAGTAAATTAGTTAAACCCCTAAAGAGTTTGATGGGAGCTTATCTTCAAGTGAATAATTTGAGTGTAGAGGGAGCTGTCTTCGTGACCAGTGTGAGTGATTTGTTTCATATTGAAAGGGATTGAAATGACTGGGCTCCACATCTTTAATTTGCAAGAACTTGCTTGTCCTTTATTTCCTGTATTTAATAAGCACTGTTTTTTTTTTCACTTTTTTAATAGGTGCTGAACTGTATTTTACCTTTTGGATTTTCTTCCTATGAAAGGTTAATATTTTTCAGATTCTATGCAATTTAAAGCCTGAAGAACTGATGTTATTACCCAAACTGTTCATGTAGAAATGCCGTGTTTTCATTGGGTAGTATAGTATTTTGTCTTCATTTATTGTTCTAACATGTGACCCCTATCCCTACTTTTCCCCTTATGTTTAGAGGCAAACTAAACATGATCAAATATATGGAAGTGCTACTTCAAAGGCTGAAACCTTGGCTCTGTTCAGATAAATGGGAATTCTATAATTTTGGTCAGATGAGGATTTCAAACCTTTATTATTTTTGCTTAGATTTATGGATTTTTTTTTCATTTTTAACTAAAAACAAACAAGCAAGCAAAACTATGTCAAAGCCTGCTGGTAGAGTGGCAAAATTAGAACAAAAATTAACTGAGAAAATAATTTCTTTAACAGTTTCCATTACTAATTAAATTCCAGGAACTGTTTTATTGTTGATTCTCTTAAGTAAATGTGGGAAATTATTGCTGCTTCCTTCTTGAAAAAATATCAGAATTATGTATATTGTTATATTTAGCCAGAGTCTTACTTTCTGGTTCTTTGATTTTAGCTGCATGAAACCCAGCACTTTCAGTCTGCAGAGATTCTGAAAAGCATAAAATTCTGGGTTTACTTTCTGTTCTGTTCACATATCCTGAGCCTTTCTATGAGCTTCAGGCTTAAATAAGCACGAAAGGAACATGAAATGGAGGTAAGACCACAATACTTTGCTGAAATTTTTAAACAAACCCATAAATCTTAATTGACAGCCTTTGAGGTGAAAAGAAACAAAGAGAACTTTGCTTTAACATTTAATTATAGTAAAAACATAGGCTGAAGATAGGGGTGGAAAAAGTCTCATGGGAGGAATAACTAAAGATTCCTTGTTTATGATATTTTAAACCAGATTGACAGTGCTTAGTTTTAGACTAAATATAGCAGAAGGATACCTTGTAGGGAGCCTGTACAACCTGAGCAGTTACTTCAGTATCCAACTTTAAGAAAAGGTTTACCGATCTGTACATTAACCATCAGACAAATGTATCCTGCCTTTGATTTTGTAGTAGAACATTCTTAAAACTGCTGAAGATTGTGTGGTTTCATGTTTTGTAAACCAATAGAGCTTCTGTCTTCCTAAAAAAAAAAAAAAAAAACACTAAACCAAACCCAAAGAAATCTATTATTACCTGAAAGAACAGAATTTAACACAAAATAGTTTAATATTGATTTTTAATGCAGTAAGTCTCCAATATAATTTTAATGCATTACTTAATGCTGAGATCACTTATTTTATCTTAAAGAAAAGCTGTCAAAGACTGATGGCCCCCTGCTGTGACCTCCTGTCTGCGATTTTTTTGCAGTGTTAGAATGATAGGGTTGGGTGGTATTACTTTGGCAAATAGTGTATTTGCCAGAAAATACCTTTTTAGAACATTTAAGTAAAACAGATTGGGATACTGATTTATTTGGAAACATAGGAAGAAAAGGTGTGGTGGGATAGAACTAGAAATGTGGGAAATTATTCACTTTGGAATTTTAATGAACAATACAATGTGCTTTGATGTTTGAGTGAGATTTTCATCAGGGAACTTTGTCACACCCAGCCAACAAGGAGCAAGAGGCCAATAGCTAGGACATTTAACTGAGACATTGGTTGGCTTGGCCTTTCTGTCTGACAGCATCAGGGACTGGAAAATGGGTTTCCTGAGGCCCTAACCGATTGCCCTAACAATTACACTGCTGCTTCATTCTCCTCTCTTTTTCTCTTATCCCCTTAATATATAAGTGTAATCATATTTTCTGTTTCTAAAAAGTTGAGAAAATAATGCTTAATGTTTCATTTTCAACAGCCTGCCCTGTCCCAAACTGTGAGCAACACATTCCACCCAATTTTTCATGCAGTTAGGTTTGTGCTCCGTATAATACTTGAATTTAAATTAACAGGGTACTCTTTATCATCCAAATTCCCCAACTCTGCTGTGCACATCAGAGATGAGGCTTGCCCTTGTGCAGATAGGCGTGCAGGCACAGGTGCATCTGAAGTTGGCCTGGAGTCATGCATAGAATTCATGCCAGTTCCTTTGCCAGGACAAATTCTACTCTCTGATACATCTCTCCTCACTCACTTCAGACAGAAATAAGAAGACTGACTAAGTAAAAATAAACTAAAATAAAGCAGCCATTTCATTTTTCTTTGCAACAAATGGATAGTAAATTAACAAAATCAGATTCATTGCCAGTGCAGAAAGAAACTGCCCAGTCTGGATTTATGAGCTGTGTAAATGGCATGTACATTTAATTGACCATATTTCCTAGGTCTTCTGTTGATGCCTAGTGCATCTCTCACTACAGGAGCTTGCTAGTAGTAGGTGGGGTGAACCGACAATGAATTCTAATTATGGAAGGATACTTCTGTGAACTTCACAAGAGAAGGCAAATGTTACCTACCACCAGTGAGATCATACCCACAGTCAGAGATCTGCTGTAGTCACTGTAGTGCTCTGCATTGTGCTGCCACTGAAACTCTTGTCTGAAAGGGCAGTGGTGAATTGGGAGGCGAGATACCCTTGCCTCTTGGCCCAAACCACAGATTTCGTATGTATCATCATATGGATGGATCAATAAGGATCTTATTAGGTCAAGTATTTTATGTTTTCTCTACATATACATACCTCTGCCATCCAGTGGGGTTCTTCAAGGTTCTTTCCCTGCAAATACAGCAGCAAGTGCAGTGTAAAGGACTCCAGATATGGTCTTAAATTAGCTACCTCAGGTATAAGGAATAATGGAGCCACAGCAAGCTGAAGCTCAGCTGGTTTTGACATACCTTGCTTCATGATTTTCCAACTGTTTAATGGCAGTGCTTGTGCACTGGCGCAAATCACTCTGTCTGAGCTGTGCCTCAGCTTACTCATGGAACATTGGTAACGTACCTGGGAGCAGTATTCAGAGAAGGAAATGGTAGCATTGTAAATCACATCGGGGAACAGAACAGGTATAGCAAGAAACTATAGGTGCTGTGGGGAGGAGCAGATGAACATAAGACAAGGTGTCTAGCATTGGCTGATAGCTGGTAGTGGACTTGTTGGGATTTGAGAGTGAAAAAGCAGGGGAGAAGTAGTTGGATTAGGATAGAATATTTCAATTTGGTTTGGAGAAGGGGATCTGGGAACTACTGGAACAATTTAACATGGTTGAATAAGTACATTTTCAAAAAAAAAGCAAGGAAGATCAGCCCTGGATGAGAGAAGTTAAAAATAGTCATATTTATAAAGAGAAAACATAATTTGGACTGGGCCAATATTTGTGATGCTGGATTTTTCTTCTCATGTCTTTCTTTCTGCTGTTTGGAGCTACTTGGTCAGATTACACATTGGCAATACTCTTCTGCCTTTATATCTGAATAATAGCCTTCATAGCTTCATCGCAAGTCATACTTCATTTCTGCCCCTAAGCTAAACCCTATTCTATCTGGCAATTGCCAGTGCTTGTGTTTTCCCAGAAAGTGTCTCTTTATAAACTTCCGTGTCTGTATTACTCCTCTTTCTAGCCTGCTTTTATCCATACTCTTCTTCCTTAGTTCCATTTTTTTGATTATGGATCCATTTTTTGTAGCTGTCCTTACATGCATGGGCATGTTCCTCCTACACATAACTTTTCACAAAGAAACCTTGGGAATGCTGCTTTCAATCCTGAACATACCATCTTTATGCAGGGCACCGTAGAAGTAGCACCTTGCACAGTATACTCAGTCTGCGCCTCATGGTGCAATGCTACATTCAGTTGTTTAGCAGATGGAAAAGGGGTGTAGGGTCAGTCTCTGAGCAGTCTAGACTGGTGCATCTATGAAAATACACTTTTCCTTCCTTTCTATCCCAACAATCATTCAGCTACTGGACATGTGAGTTGCTCGTATCTTCAGCGCACAGTATTTTTAATTCTGAGGTTTTAGCCTCTGTGACTTTGGTTTTGTTATAAGATTTCAAAACTTGATGTTGAAATAAATGAACATTTTCTCACAATTTCTTCCTCCCATCCCTACCAGGATGTTTTTGCATATGATATTTAGGAAGAGTATTAAACACAAGTGAAATAGATTAAGAAATGAATGTAAAAGAATCAATTCTTTTGAACTGTGGTTGCATAATGGAAATCGACTGCTATGAATGAACCTATGTTCAGAAGTTACGAACAGCAGAGCTAATGCACTGCCATGAGTTCATCTTTATTATTGCATTACACCTGAATCAATTGATAAAGTAGCTTCTTTTTAAGGCTAGGAATGGCACTTAATTGAATAAAAGTCGATGTAATTATATTAGGAGAATCCAACAGTACTGCTGACAGCGGAAAAGGGACACTACTGAGCAGAGTGCCAGAACTGGTCCGCACATTTCTGCACATCGTTTGCCTGACAGATATTATGGGCTGGTACATACTTTAACTAGATTACTGATTGCCACTGCTGTAAGTGAGAATTGAATAAGAGAAGCTTCTCTTCTTATCAGAGCATCAGCAGGGTTTGCATCCTTACACTGGTCTTTCTCAGAATGGCCTCTGTCCATCTGGGGCTCAGTGGCCCTCTTTAATGTGGTAATTTATTCTTATCTCTTCATTCAGTGAATGCTGGACTTATTTTCATTGCATGCCTGCTGGCTGCTGTTTTTCTCAGCAGCAAACCAAGGAAATAGGAGCACAGATGCATGGAAACAGTTACAGTTATCCTGACTAGTTTCTACACTGCAGCAAATTCCTGTACCAGGGGAGTGAGGGAGAGAAATCAGAAGAAATAAACACATGAGCACTTTATGAGTAGTTTGCAGTTAGCATTATGATGATAAGCACAAATGTGCTTTTATGATCTTGTAGTAACACTGGTCAGTGTGGACATGCCTTCACAGTAAGCATTTCCTGTACTGCACTTAGCAACTTTGCGTGGAACAGTGTGCCATCTGACATCAGCAAGGCAGGGAACTGCCAGGGCTACTGTTTATCATTCATGTATGTGTGCACTGCATGCATCTGCTCAAAACTCATTTGTGGATGATAACGGGGATGCTGTGAATTTGCTTTGATTAATTTGCTTTATGTTTTTCATATTGTGTGTTGGAGTCAGTTTCCATCAGGACAACAGTATAAGTGAGATTACAACTGATAAAAATACAGTTTCGCAGTCAAGACTTTTTTAGAAAGTCTGTATTTTATTGGTTTCAGATATTATTTTCTTTTTCCTTTCTTTTTTTTTTTTTTAAACACATATGTCTGGACTGGAATGTGAATTTGTTCTCTCTCTCTCCTCCCTTCCCCCCCCCCCCCTTCTCTTTTTTGCTCTTTTCTTTCTCTCTCTTTTGTGATCTCAATTTAGCAAAAGATTAGAAAGCTGATCTTATCACAAGGTAAGCTCAGCCTTCCTAAGTGCAGTGTGGGGATATGCATAATTACACTTCTGCTCCCTAAAAAAGCAATGGTGCTATACTTGCTTGTGTGAAAGAAGTGTTTCCCATGTGAGAGAAAAACAAGGAATACTCTCCACTTTTTCTACCCTTGCCCATACCTCTCAACTGTTTCTCATTAGGAGAGAAATTTTCCATTCTAGACCCTCCCTTACTGGAATAATTGCATCCCAAGCAGACATGCAGACATGATTCAATTAGACTCCAGTTCAGTATCAGTTTTATGTCAGAGAACAGTTACCTGCATTTGCAGGTGAGTGGGACAGATCACTTCTATTGCTATGTTCTGTATTTATTCCCAAATGTTATGTGCAAAAGACAGATGAATCACAAACAAAGTGATAGAAAATTACAGAAATTAACTCCACATCAATTTAATCTTCCTATATTTGCATTTTCCTCACTCATCTGCATTGTACTGCTGTACCCTATTTGAGACTTCAGTTGGTTGAGAGATATGTTTCAAAGGGTTTTGTAAAACAAAAGCTTTCAAGGAAATTTTGCTAATAGCTATTGTACCCCTTTCCCCTCCTGTTGCAGGTTTTTTTTGGGGGGTAGGGGGGGTGTTTTTTTTTTTTTGTTGTTGTTGGTTGAGTTTTGTTTGTTTTTACTGTAGGATCTGAATGTCTGTAAAATATTTGATCCTTGTTGTACCTTCCCTTGCCAATTTTATACCTAGTGCTTTTTTGCAAATTAAAGTATTCCTATGTTAAAACTCTCTTTCTCTCTCTCTCTCTTTTCCTTCCCCTTACACCCCCCTTACCCCCCTTCTTTTCCCTCCTACATTTGGGCTCTGATCTGCAATTTATAATGGGCAGACAGACTGGTGAGTCTGCATGTTGTAAATTGCGGGTTTGGGTCCTTAGCTTGCAAAGAATGTTATGCAGTAGAACTTCGCTAATTGTTTTCTTACTGACTTCAAAATCCAGTCACCTTCCAAAGAAACTGAGTAAATATTTGTTGTTTCCTCAGCAATGGTGCACATTCTGAATACTGAACCCTAAAGTTTTCTAACACTGAAAACTTTATACTGATTTCTTATTATTAAGCACTTTGACAAAACGAGCATGTTCTGTGGTCAGAGGTCTTTGATGTCTGTCATGTTGTTTGTTCGTTGCATTGCTAATTCAGAAAATGCTGTTTTTCAAAGAGGATTTCCTGATACTACTGCAAATCAGTGAGGTTCTACTGCAATGGGTGAATAAAGACGATGTCAAAAGTGGAGAGTAGAATGCAACATTTAAAATAATAGGCTGCTTTACACAGTTACTAATCCAAAAGCTTACATTTTGTTTGCAAGTGTAGAACTTTATTTCTTGAGAGCAAGGGCCTAGATTCTGTAAAACACTTGAGAATATTTCAACTTGCAGCTCTTGGAATCTGCTCCAAACCACTGACGTCAGTGACAGCTTTTCCAGTGTCTCTTGAACACCCATGCTGACTTCAGCATATACCTAAACCAAAGGTCATGCTCAAGAGTTTTAACTGATTTGAGGCAAAATTCTCATTGCCATTAGTATGGTCTTTTTGCTGGAAATTACACTGCTTGGGTCACTGGGCACTGCATTGGACACCCAACTGGAAAAGTATAGGGAGGAGTGGCCGTGTCCTCCCAGAAGGACGGAACCAGTGACTTTGGCTAAGATTTTAGGAAACTTACATGTAGATTTCAGAGACTTGTTCTTCTGAACCCTTCAAGTCCTTTCCTTCTTGTTTTGGCCCAATTCTGAATCCCTTTATACCAGAATTAAATTATCAGAATCAGGACCTCCGACTATGTATCATTCAGTTACCTTTATTTTTTTTCTCTTCATATATTCCACTTACACAGTCATGTGAGTACCTACATATATATATATATATATAAATATATATAGATAAAAGATATATTTATATGTATGTAAAATATATAAGGATATGGATATAGAGACAGACATAGATACAAACACACACAGATACTGCATATATCAATAATATTTTCTCTTGAAGCAAGGCTTTTAGGAAGGCCAGCAGGGATTCAGAAACCAAGAAGAGCATTTTGCATTTGCTGCTAGTGCAATTTATTATTTTGTAAATATCAAATAAAAGGGTTGTAGCTGCTGCTGGGACTAATGTTGAGGAGCAGTAGCTGAAAAGAAAAATAATATGGGGGTGCGGGGCTTGTTTTGGATTGGTTTTACGTTGAAATTCGTTCACCTATAACAAGATTGAATTTTCCAAGAAACATGGATTGGGGATATTTTTTATGATAGATTTTTGATAAATCAGACTTTGGATTTGGTGCTTGATGACTGTACATTTAATCAAAAATAACATACGTTTTTCCTGTTCTCCCTTCCTTCTTCCTTTCTCAGACACAGTGCTAACATAAACCTGCACCGTAAACTGTTGACCAAAGAACTGGATGACATGGGCCTGGACACCTCACAGCCTTCTCTTAGTAAGGACCTCCGTGATGAATTTTTGGTGAAGATATATGGCGCTCAGCACCAGATGGGGCTTGACATAAGGGAAGACACCTCCTCACCTGCTGGTACTGAGGATTCCCATATGAATGGGTATGGCAGGGGCATATCAGAAGACTATATGGTCCTAGACCTGAGCACCACCTCCAGCATCCAGTCCAGCAGCAGTATTCATTCCTCAAGAGAATCAGATGCAGGAAGTGATGAGGGCATTCTCCTGGATGACGTCGATGGGGCAAGTGACAGTGGGGAATCTGCCCACAAAGCAGATGCCCCTGCCTTAGCTGTAGGTATGGGCACTGATGTCCCAGGATCCCTCATGTTCAACAGTGTTTCGGTGAGCAACGGTGGGATAATGTGTAACATTTGCCACAAAATGTACAGCAACAAGGGGACCCTCAGAGTGCACTATAAAACAGTGCACTTGCGAGAAATGCACAAATGCAAAGTCCCTGGGTGCAACATGATGTTCTCCTCTGTCCGTAGCCGAAACCGGCACAGTCAGAACCCCAATCTGCATAAAAACATTCCTTTTGCTTCAGTAGATTAGTTCAAAGATGGACACAGCATAATGCCAGCTCTCAGAGAGGGCCCACCACATTTGAACTGCCATATACAGTCGTCTCCCTTTATATATATATATATATATATAAAAATATACATATATATATAATCATTTTCTTTTCTAACAAAAGAAACACCAGGTGCTTTTTTCCCCTTTGTTGGTTGTTGGGTTGTTTTGTTGTTTTATTTTTTACATTTTATTTGGGATAGAAACAAAAAGGTGGGATCTTTAATTTGGGGGAACAGACCCTTCACAAAAAAAGCCAACAAAACCAAGAAATATACCCACAGAAAACTTGCAGTTGTCCCTAGTTCTTAGAATGTTCTTGGTCATCTCCAAAAGGACAGTTTGTTTTACTCATGACTTTTGCCTGAAAAAAGAATGAAAAACAACAACAACAAAAAAAAAAAAAAGCAAACAAACAAAAAGAAAAAAAAATCTACTTAGTTGTCTTTGTGTCTTCTATGCATTGGGGATAACGTTCTACTAAGCATGGCTGTTACACTTGTATATATATATTGAGCCTTGACAGGCCTATGATGTAAAACAATTGTATTGATGGTGGTTTAACTCTGATTTCTTTGCTTACTTTTTACAGTTACATTCAGCTGTTAGATAAACAGGAAAAATAGTTTGCTGGCTAGTCCTACTCATTTATGTTAGCTTTAATGCACATTTTTAAAAGAACCACGGTCTTGTTTTAACTACCTGCTAGATATAAGTAATACAGAGGTGCTGGCATGCTTTACAGTACCTGATCTAATACAGTTTTTTTGTCTTGTACTATTACATAAATCCAGTCATGCACTTTTTCGTACACTACAAGGGGATGTGTAATAATATCCATGCTTTTTTTTTTTTTTCCTTAAACTATTGCCATATTTTCAGTAAGTGTCTTTAAAAAAATACACTTAGATAAAAGTGGTCTGGTCAGTATGAGGGCATGAATGCCAAACAAAGAGTGTTAGTGTTTAGTGTTAATACAAAAGTGCCAACTTTGCACACATTTTGAAAAAAAGAAAATGTAGTTATTCACCATTACCACAGTTGTAGTTTTGGACTACAGGAAAAAATACTTGGGAGGGAAAAAGGATAAAGTGAAACACAGAATTCTTGGTGCTTTTGTCAAGTGCCAATTATTACTAGAAACAATAGTGCATCCTCATTCCTTATAGAGTACATTACATAGAAGAAAAAAAAAAGAATTGTTTCATGTGAATCAGTGGAAAGATTTTTCTTTTGTCAAACATGCATAATATTTGGGGATATAAATGCTGATACTACTTGTCACAGAACAAAGATGAATATAATTTTGTGTGCTTCTTACTATGGCCTGGATTTTTTGTGGTGTTTAAAAAAAAGGTACAAAAAGAACAGGGAAATAATGTTAACTATGTTGTTCTGTAAAGTTGTCTTTTTTTGCAATGGAGATTGCTGTAGTGTGATTAAGGCATGTTTTATAGAAGCAATCAGAAGAAATTAATGGCAGAAGCACTTAGAAGCTCTGAAAACATATGCTGGACTTTTTATTGGGTAACTTTCCCTTTGGATAAAATTAGGGTCCAGAAAAAAAGGATCTCTTATTGTGTTAAGATTTTGTGTTTCACCAACATGGTTTTTCAGAAAATAATAAAAGTCCAAGAAGGATAGCAAGAAAGAGAGTAAGAATGGACAGGGAGAAAGAGCAAGCAGCTGAGAAAGGCAGAGAGAAAACGCGGCTGTCCTCTGAATCTTTTGTTTCTGGTGTTTACACGTTGCTTGAGCTGGTAAACCACACTGGCAGCCTGAGTTACCACAACATACTGACTGAGTGATGGTATTTACTTACATTCAGTCTACAGCCAAAACCATTTGGGTGTGTGTTGTAGACTCTTTTCTTTACAAAACCAATAACAATAACGAAGCAAAAACAAACAAGCAAACAGACAAAACCACAAGGGATATTTCAGTGTACAATAAAATATGCCTTCAGTGAGAATGTGTTCCTTTTCTGTATTGCTGACCCAGAACATTATTCTTCTTAGCCAAGAGTCAGAAATGCTCCATTGTTTCAGCTTGTCACTGTTTTGATTTGCTGTGCATTTTGATTATTCTTACCTTTATGTCCACTTGAGTACTTAACTCATGTTTTCTAGAGGAAACTCTTAATATGGATTTCCTCATTTTTAGTACTCTTTATGCATTTCAGTATTCTTGTTTCCAAAAGTAGGAATCAATAGCTAATAAATCAGTGTTTGCAGTTGTAGAAAATAAAAGAAAAATCTTTCTAAATGAATTCTCACTATGTTCTTATGGATTACAAACCTCTGATAATTTTTTGGATGCTGTACACTGATGAAGCCCAGGAAACATTTGTGGATCCCACAGAAACTGTAAGGAAAATTTAACAAAAAAAAAAGAAACTTTATAGTGAAAAGCTGTAGTAGTTTCACAGACTTTTTTCTTTCATCTTTTTTATTTTTCCTCAAACTCTCAGCTACTTTGCCTTGTTAAATTGAGTGGAGAGATCTGCTTTGCTTTGGTTTATGTTGTGCAAGCTCAGTGTGTTTGTGAGAAAGGGAAATTAGTAAGGGTGCATTCTTCTTAAACACATGGACCTTTGTAGTGTTATCTGTACTGAACTCCCGTCCCTCCTCGCAGGCTATTAAGACAAGGAAGATGGAAAATCTAAAAAAAAATCCTCAACAAAAATTGAATGGTGTCTACAGAAAGAAAATCCCACTGTTTCGTAGTGTGTACGGTATAAATAAATATCATTTTTAATGAAAAACACATTTGAAGTATATAAATAATTCCTCACTGAATCAATCACTGTTCTGCATTCTCATTTCACTCTGTTTCTGTAAGAGGTCAAACGGTTTTGGTAAACTTGTTTGGAAATTTAAACATCATCAGTAGATAAATTCAGCAGATGAATTACATAGGAAAAAAAATAATCTGTTTATTACACAGAATGAAACAGACCATTCTGAAATGTAAAGAAGCCGACACAAACCTCAAAAAAGCATTATAAGCTTTGCAATCCTGCTTTTATGACATCCTAAACTTCATTCAAATTTTGCTTGAGCTATGTAGGAGATACCATCTCTGTTTTGTGGACAATGTTACTCGTTATTTCTAGGTGAATCAAGCAGTTTCTGCAGTGTTAGTGATACTAATGACAGAATTGTCTTTGTGTTAGAAGGGCACTTACACTTACATTGAATTGAATGGCATTTCCCTCCTTCCTACTTACCATGAACGTCTATGAAAATCTGTATATATCAGAATTGTTCCTGTGGTGGAGTTTGTATCATCTAAAGTTACCTGAAAAATCCTTAAAAGGGCTGTGTTGTAGAAGTTTGGCTTTACCAGCAGAAAGTAGCATTTCTGGGTGATTTTAGTAGCGACCCAGACTGCAATAAGCATAATGACCAAATATCTCATGTGTCCAGCACATGGCATGGCTGTAGTTGTGTGATGACAAGATACATGTTGTGCAGTTGCTTATGCCATCACAAACCTGTAGGTATCTCTTCAGTTTCCAAATCTTGTCAGTCTTTTTACAAGAATTAGACCAATTTTGAGGAAGAGATTTTTCATTTTACGTGGATTTTGTTCCTTCTTGTTTGTTTCTTATACTTTTATGGTCAGTCTTTTCACCTTGTTTCACTGTTTTGTTTATTCAATGTAGTTGTATTTTTCTGTAAATATCAAGAAGTCTTTATCTGCATTTAGGAAATAACTCTTTGTACTATCCCCCTTTGGGATCGGAACTACTTGTCTGGAGGTTGTTAAGCATTTTTCTGGGTTTCGGAGGGGACAGGGGATGGGTCAGGAAAGGATGTGATACTGGTGAATCACTAGGTATTTTTTGAAAAGCTGTATGAGGCAATTTTGAAGGAAAACAGCACAGTCAAAGCACAAAAAAGGGAACCAGGAGTTTTAACACCATCAGTGGCCCCTTCTCACTGTTTAGTCATGGACTGATCACATCACTTACCCATCTGCTAAAATACGGCTAATACTAACATGATCTTCCCCATAAGTGTGCTCCTGTGAGGACTAGCTAGCTGGTGTTAGTAAAGAGCTAATTTGAATCATAACTATTTTTGCACACTTTACCATATTTAGTCAATTTTTCTGACCTATAACTCAACCAGGTACATTTCATTATGGCTGAGATTTTAACTTTGCCTCTTAAACTGCAGCTGGCTCCATGGTGACACTGTAGTCATCCACACAACATATAAGCGCTCTGTCACTGAGTCACAGCTCAATTTAACAAAATGTGGAAGATACAGATTAAAAAGCCTATTAGCATATCAATACTATGCTTAAAAATATCTCAAAGGCTTTTTATGGCTGAGCTCACAGAATTTGTATGTTTCCTAGGGATCTGTAGATGCTTTACGGAGAAAATATTGTGCACCATGTTTGCTGTGAGTGTATTTACTTACTTTTCTCCCTCCCTCCTTTCCTTCCTCCCTTCCTCTCTTCCATCCTTCCATCCTTCCTTCCTTCCTTGTGCACCATGTTTGCTGTGAGTGTATTTACTTACTTTTTTCCCCCCCCTTCCTTCCTTCCTTCCTGTAAATGAAAGTCTGCTTTGTCTGCCTTTCAGAAGTTTTCCATCACTTACGTACGTGTTTCCTACTCCATCCCCCAAAAAAGGGACAGTTTAGGGAAAAAAGTAGAGTCAGGTTCTACACAGTAAACTTGCTGTCAGGGGTGACCAGCACCTCTTTTGATCTGGTGCAGTGCAGCTAATAGGAAGCTGGACTACTGCAATCCACTTGAGTTTTCCCTGAGTTTTAGTCTTCAGTTAACACAGTTAAGGATCTAGCATGGCTAAGTATATGGGGTAAGAATGTGCCTAAACAACAAGATCAAGAGCTGTGTGGGGTATGGGGAAAGGTCAGAAACATAATGATTCAAGGTCTGATCTATTCCAAAGATAGGAACCAGAGATTTAGTTCAAAAATTTCTCCTTCAATATGTACAATATTTTAAATCAAAGTGCTTGTTTTGGACCCTTTTTCCACGCAGTTGTTAGGAATGTCAGCTGTCATCAGAAAACATGACATCTTTTCAGAAATGTATTTATACTCAAATTCTGCAGGAATTTCATGGCATCATTAGTGTCAGGTGAAGGAATAAGGGAGAGAAAGCGATCTAGGAGCGCGCACATGCTGCGCTGAATTTTTTGTGCCAGTCATGTGAACAGACCTATTACTCCTTCTTCTGTCCCCAGAATGTTTTTTGTCAATTTCCTCTTTTGGCTGTGGTAACAAAATTACTCTTTCAAAAGAGACGCAAAGGTGTCTGTACTAAGGGCAGGAAGGCAGCAGGAGTTCTCTGTGGGGAAAAGGTGAGTGACAGACACATGACAGCAGCTGGTATATGTCAGTTTCTTCTTCTTATTTTTAGTTTGCTACTTTGCTACTTTGCTGCTGTAGTAACTCAACAAAACAGTGACTGTAGTGCTACTTTGCTAGATAACCATCAGTGTATCCTGCTGTCAACACATGATGAGTTGGGCTTTTTTCCCCCTCTTGTAGGGACATAAAAGGAACTTTTTTTCCATACTCATTTCTACTTTATGAACAGTGTAACATCATATGATGGACTGAACCTTTCACCCACGTGTTTGCCCAAGTACATGTCTGTTCCAGTCCCATGGTTTCTGTCTCTTCTTGCCAAGCAGCATTATCACTGCCTTTAAAATGGCCTGTAACAGAGTGAAGCAGTAACTTTTTTACATAAGTAGTATTATCTTGAATCTGTAGTTAACCAGTCTTATGTAGCTTGTTTTCTCTGGTTTTCATGATGTTGAATGACAGCTTTGATTTTTGGATCAAAATATTGATCATGTATATGCCGATACTGTTGCTGTTGTTTGGCACTGGCACTGAAAGGAAAACAGTTCTGGACCACCAAAGGGTTAAAAAATGGACATGTTTTTGACAAGTCCTCTTGACTTTTGCCAGTATTATTGTTCATTATGATGACACTGTATTTTTTTTGAATAGCAGTTGTAGTTGTCATAAAACTATTTTCCCATTCCTCTCCTTTAAAGTGTGATGTTGTAAATTCATGTGACCTTTCCTGCAAAGAATAAATATTTCTTTTTTTATATAAGATCTCAAGACAAGGCTTGGTTTGTAACAAATAGTGGCCCATTACAAAGCAGGAAAAAAAACCCCTGAGCTGAGCAGAAAGAAGCTTCAGTTCAATTTCACCTCATATCTTTCTAATAACTTACTTGTCACTTTATTACCTTCCAGTAATGTGAATGCTGCTGACAAGACTGTCACACTAACAGCAGACAACACCCTCTCTTCCTTAGCTCCAGCTCTCCTGGCTACTTATTGCACTGGCCCTGAAGGGACACAAACTAATAGTGTGCTTTCAAGTTCAGCACTTGGCCATCAAATATAAAAGGATGCGTAATTGCCTATTTATCCCCTGTGAAGGGGAAATTGAGTATAAGAACCAGGCTTTCCCTCCCCATACCTTGACACACACACACGCATGCACACACACACCTGCAGTGAGTGAAGGGAAGTCCCACCTGGAGCACTTCGATTTGTCTTTGGGAAGCCCAAGGCTGCCACTGGCTGCTCTATCGAGCTATCACACAGACAGTAACAAGACGGCTTCTTAACAAAAGATTAGCTGAGAAATACTGTCTGTGATGGCACTTGTGTCTGCTTATGTAGCAACTAATTGCTTTGTATTGGCATAAGCCATACTGTGCCTGCTAGAAATAGTTGTGTGAATTTGCTTCAGGGCTTGCTGTGTAGGCTCCATGGCAAACAGGATATGCAGTCTTTTTCTGGTTTAGCCCATCCCTTCGCAAATTTTAGGGCAATACCATCCTTTTGGATTTCTGTGATGGATGCCAATTCTAGATATCCTTTCTGCAGTGACAGGAACATCTCCTCCTAAGGTCAGTGCAAACCTCAGTAAAGTGTTAGGGAAACATATCTGAGACACAATCTGCTGCCCCCATACAAGAAGGAATTTTTTTTCTGATTTATCCCTTCATTTACAAGAACGCTGCCACAAGTACAAGCTCCAGAAGCACTTCTCAGATGAGGCCATCAGGTAAGAGAGAGTTCGACAGTGAAGTCGCTTGGAAGCAAATACCGTGTTTTAAGAAATCGTAAGTGCACACAGGCCAGTGTGGCCACCTGGCTTCAGGCACTCTCCTTCCTTTTTATTTTACGCTGACTGCTGAATAGCAGTTGAGAATCCGAGTAGGCAGAGGAGCAGCTGAAGCGTGCTTTTCCTGGCAGGGTCAGCAGCATTCCTGTGCTGAGATGATACACCAGATCCGATATGAGCCTGTGAGAACTGGGCACTACGGGCTGCACGGTGTTGGCAGCCACTGCAGCAGCAAAAAAAGGCAAAGACTGGGAGACCTAAACACAGCCATTTTGGTGTTCATTGTTTTCCATATCCTTGGATCAATTCATGGCATTAGTGGGCTGCAGCTCGTCATTGTAGGTTCCAGATGTTAATAGTATCTCCAGTGCTCTGTGGTAATTTGATGTTTGCTACAATAGAAGTGATGGTACCCATTATAAATATGCTGAGGCTTTTTACCAGGCAAAGGTCGCTGATCTTTTCCCTCCTTTTCCTTACAAGTGCATCAGAAGTTATGAGGGTGAAATCAGCAATTTCCTGAAGCCTGTTTGTGTCAGAAGCATAAAGGCTGAGCCCAAATTCTGCTCCCCTGTCAACTCCATGTGCACATGGCACTGACAGAGGTGGGAGCAGTTGGATTAGCTGACCTGCAATGATGAGCTTGGGCAGGTCTAAAAGCCTTTCTGTACCATTTCTGAGGCTGTGGAAATCGAGGACTTTCTGATCAAATAAACTATTTGGGTGGTGTGTGTGTGTGTGTGTATGTGTGTGAGTGTCAGAGTGTGTGTGTGAGGCAGACTGAGAGGGAAAAACAGACACAATGTTAGAACAAAGAGACTTAAAGGTTACAAATGTGCAAAAGATTTCCATCAACTTACCTATATATATATATATATATATATATATATATATATACATATATATATGTACTTCCTCTTATGTGCTTAAGAGCATGAGAAGCATGATGTCTGATGTGTACAGAGGTTTATTCAGATGTTCTACAGATTTCATTCACTGCTCCTTTCAAACCTTTGGAGAAAAATACTTTAGGAAAACAGAAAAAAAAACATCCAGGGCAATTATATTTCAAGATCAAGACTAGCTAAGTGATACATAAAGATTTCATAGGCATCCATTGTCAAACAAAAGGTTGAGAATGATCACAGGATAATGCATAGTTAGGATGGCATCAATAGTTAATCACAACCTGTCCGCTTCTGTCACAAAATGCAAGAGGCTGTGAACAGCGGTTCTGGGACACCAGTGGCACTTATGCCTGCACATCTGTGCCTGAGTGGGGTAATGTTACACATCCAGCTCAAGACTTTGACGTACAGTTCACATCGCCATCCTTCCTCACCTCCTGCATTGGAGGGACAGAAGGTGTTCACTCCATCACCACTGTGAAACAGTACAGTAGCCACTCAAATTGTGATTCTAGGGATGTTCTTCTTAGTCTACCCAATGACCTACAGTGTAAAAAGAACCAATTAAGCTGTACAAATTCAGGCTGATTTCTTTGTTATTTTTCTACCATACTTCTATGTATAGACTTTTTTCTTAACAAACCCTTGTACAATCTGAAGTCATTATCTCAATTTTCCCATTTTCTTCACCTATCCCCACCCCTTCTCCTCTCATTCTGAGAAAGTCTCTCATTAAAATTCACTCAGAAAAGTAACACATCCTCCTGATGTTTGCCATTTCAGAAAGTTTTATGCATTCCATCTGTGACAATGGTCACCATTTGTAAAGTGACAAGATGAATAAAATGGCCACTGTTGTGTATGTGTCTCATTTAGCTATTTATAAATATGAAATTCAGCATGCTGCTTTTTCTTGTGCAAACTTTGGTTCCTTTATCATGTGGGGCTCCTTTCCCATAATGTGGCTGGTTTTCGATGAGCAGCATTTGTGTTCTCAGTTCATGCCTCCTGCCTGTCCTCCAGTCTAAAATAAAAAGTGTTCCAGTGCAGTGTATGTGCAACAGGTGTGCAAATAAGCTGATCTGGGCCCTGAACACATTCAAAATTTACCCTGGGTGAAGGTCCACATACTTTTCCTTACTGCAAGCAGCTTACTGCCGCCTGTTTGTACCTATGAATATCTCACTGTAGTGGGCTTACACCTGTGGCCAAAGGGATTTAGAGATCTTTTGTTTTCCTGAAGGCTCTTGCTCACCTGCACAGTTTTGATGGAAAAGGTAAAACATGGTGATTTCCTATGTAGCCATCTGCTGGTTTAAGTTCTCCTGAACTGGAAAGATGGGAACCTGCTGGGGGCTCATGCAGATATGTAAGCCGAGATAAACTGGATTTGAACCTTCATGGTTTTGGGAGTCTGAGGGGCATGACAGTGGGTTCAGTCACAGAGGCTAAAAGCCTGGAAATCCTTTTCTCTGTGGGCATGAGAGGGCCCTCACAGCCTGGATGCAACTTCTTCCCGTGATGCTCAGCGATGCACCAGCTGCAGTGAGAGGGCTGCTGCGCGGAGAACGGCGAGCTCAATGCTGGCTCACAAAGCCAAGCTTGTTCCAGTGGACTTTGTCAAGATGTGTCCTGGGGTACCTGCTCCCAGGCATGGGAAAGCGTGGAGTCGGGGCCTGACAGTTTTACAAAGGTCCTTCTCTGTTTGGAATAGGTGAGGCTTTTTATTTTCACTTTTTTTTCTCAATGTGAGAAAAACGTGAATGTTCTGCTGTCCTGCCTGCAGAACCAAAGCATGCACTATGGAATATAGCTGTACAAGGGGATATGAAAAACTGCATCATGTTGATCTAATAATCGTGACATTGGTAGCTTCATAAATACTGTATGTACGCTAAACAAGTTATTTCCATTAGTAGCCTGAGGGAATTAAAAGTCCTGTTTTTAATTTGACACTTCTTGTCTTTTCTGTACTGTAACTGTCCTACAGTATGTCTTTTGCATAAAATGCATAAGGTTTTGGGGATATAAATGGAGTTTTACTCATACTTTGTCCAAATACCTCTTGTAATTTGTATCAAAATTCTTGTACAATTTTTTTATATTAAAGATTTATCAGTCACTGACATTTCTGTCTCTTTGTCTTTCATTTCTTCATTTTTTACAGATTCAAGAAAAGCTTTTCATGGAAAGGTTTATGGTCATGGAAAGATGCTTCACCTGCAAAGCCTGCACAAGGCCTCTTGTAGTTTGAGAGCTGCATACTGCGTTTGAAAGATTTGCGTATTTGCCAGAAATTGAAGAGATAAGAGCTTTTTGGGGGAGGTATAATTTCTTTCCCTGACTTGTACACATTTCCTCAGAACTGTCATCATTATTTTGGCATCTCTAGAGTCCTATAGTCTCACTAAGTTAGTCACCTAACTGTCTGCAAAAACCTTTTCAGGTGGACATTGCTCACACTTGGGTATGTCTGACAGATGAAGAAACCGAAGTGAAAGGCTCAAGGATGCCAAACTCTAACTTGGTGTCCCAGCACAGGTCAATCCCACTTTTGCTTTCCAAAGCAGGGGCACACAGCTCATTCATCTCAGTGTCTGAATAAGAATTTTCTTGTGCTTTGAAACTGGCCAATCTGTCTCCCCACCAATGTTTTCTTGGTAACATAAACATCTAACTACCAGAGGATTCACCTTTGAATTCTTGTGGTTTGCTTTGTGCTGCATACTGACAAGAAGAGGGTATGGTGTGGGGAGATGTTGTGAAGTCCCATTTGCAGGGCAGAACGCTTCCTTTTTTTTAAGAAATCTTTTTTAGTTTGAAGGGACAGCTGTAGAAGCTGGCAAAATGTAAGCAAGATTCTTCTGGGGTAAATGATTTCGGTTCAGTCTGATCTCTTACTGGGCTAGTTAGTTGCTACATACTGCACTTCTTACCAATAAAGAAAACAAATGGATCAAGGATTGTCTCGTAATGGGATATTTTTGTGCATGGCACCGTGCTCATGGGGACAGAAAGGCAACAGTACAAGCGTAACTGAGTCAATGTGTTGGAATATGATTCATATTAATTCATTTTACAATAGAAGTGCAAAAGACAACTCAGCTTGTTAAGTGCTGCAAGGTGCTGAGCACCGGGGCTATGATGACTCAAAATATGAGGGTACGTGCTGAACTTTAAGCACGTGTACGGTCCTGTTTAACCCAATGGGAATGGATATCTGCTTGCAAATGAGCCCTTCTCTAACAGGTTAGCTGGATTAGAAACAGCCTATTCAGTGTTTGGCAAGAGTCAATAAGCTTTTTGTTGCCTCACATTTTCTTATCAGCAGATCTGAGGCAAATGGGCTCACCAGCTGAATGTGGCCATGGGGTTAGGGAAAGAAATGAATGTGAAGGACAATTAACTAGCATTTGCTAAGCACTGTGAATTGTAAGCCTGAGGAAAGTGGTTGGCTGGTTGGCAGATAATACATACTCTAATGGATTTAGTACTTTGCTAAGTTGTCACCAGGTCTATTCTTTTGCAGCCCTCCCAGCATGACCGCAAGCCAGTTTTTGTACAAGACATTAGCTCTAAAAACAGGACTTCATCTTCTAATCCAGCTTCTTCCCCACTTTAATTCAGTCTATATGCTGACAGCCATAAGCATATAGATACAGGATGTCTGCCACAGGTCTACTGACTAAAGGCTTGAGAGAGTGTTTATTCAGTTTGCCTGGTTTCTATCAGTCTGACATAAACAGCCCAATGAGAAGCCAGATTCCTTTAATCTGTTACTGACTTGCAGTTGTTAGCTTCATGTCATTTATTTATATGCCTTTCCTTTCCCCTTTCCTTTCCCCTTTCCTTTCCCCTTTCCTTTCCCCTTTCCTTTTCCCCTTTCCCTTTCCTTTCCTTTCCTTTCCTTTCCTTTCCTTTCCTTTCCTTTCCTTTCCTTTCCTTTCCTTTCCTTTCCTTTCCTTTCCTTTCCTTTCCTCTTTCCTTTCCTTTCCTTTCCTCTTTCCTTTCCTCTTTCCTTTCCTCTTTCCTTCCCTTTCCTTTCCTTTCCTTTCCTTTCCTTTCCTCTTTCCTTTCCTTTCCTTTCCTTTCCTTTCCTTTCCTTTCCTTTCCTTTCCTTTCCTTTCCTTTCCTTTCCTTTCCTCTTTCCTTTCCTCTTTCCTTTCCTCTTTCCTTTCCTCTTTCCTTTCCCCTTTCCTTTCCTTTCCTTTCCTTTCCTTTCCTTTCCTTTCCTTTCCCCTCCCCTCCCCTCCCCTCCCCTCCCCTCCCCTCCCCTCCCCTCCTCTCCTCTTCCTCTCCTCTCCTCTCCTCTCCTCTCCTCTCCTCTCCTCTCCTCTCCTCTCCTCTCCTCTCCTCTCCTCTCCTCTCCTCTCCTCTCCTCTCCTCTCCTCTCCTCTCCCTCTCCTCTCCCTCTCCTCTCCCTTCCATTCCCTTCCCTTCCTTTCCCTTGCCTTCCTCACTCTTTCTCACCTTACATATTCTTTCCCTTTCCTTTCTGTATCTTTTTTGTCTTCTTTGCTTCCCTTTGCTTTTTTTTTTTACTTTTTTTCTTGTACTTTTCCTTGTTTCTTCCAACATGCTGCAAGCACATGAACTTCTTAATTTTGGTGGGTGGGAAAAAGAGGGAAGGAAAAGAAAAAGTCAACCAACTTTTGGGAAAGCCAACCTCTGTTGAGGCATGTAGCTATCCTCCCGTGTTATTAAATGTCATAGATGTGTTAATGTAGTTCTGCATGGAAGCCAAGCATAATTATAATCTTTTCATCTGTCATAACACATCTGTAATTGGCATGAATTCCCCTAAAACATTTTTTTTTTTAGCAGAGGGTTTTCATATTCAGTTCAGGGATACTAGCAAGCACCCAGAAAGACTGGTTTTGGCATAGGTCTGAGCTAACTGCCTGGGTGAGAGCCAGTTGAAGCACACTGGGCCACTTGAAAACTTGTTGTCTGCTTATTCACCCCCTGCAATTTGACAGTATGACAGTAGATTAAGTGCTACTAATTTAATAAAGCCACTCCTACAGAGATGTTGATATACCAGCAATGAGCAAGTGGTGGTAAGAAGAGAGGGGGGATAAAAAGTACATTAGTTTGCCTGAAGTAATACTGCGGAAAAAACACACCCTCTATTGATCTTACATGAGGTGCAGTTATTTTTAAGTCACCTGACTCCTGCTTACCCGTATTCATCAGAGACAGTATAATGAACAGATATTGATTAGCTGGGGTAGCTGGAGAAATTTCCCAACAGTGCTAGTTCACATTGATAGGTCTCCAATGGGAATACACGCAAATGCAGCTCTGCAACATAACTTATTGTGTTCTAGGTCCTTCAATTGATTTTGTTTGAAGAAAAAATACACAGTGGCTCTCTCTTGACCTTTAGCTTAAGCCTCTCTGTAAAGAACACAGAATGACAATCAGACCAAATAAGCATTGCTGCTTACAGTCATATCTGTCATGGCAGAGCCACAGTAGAGGTGCTTCATGTATGCTGTGGTTTGCATAGGACCCCAGTGCCCAGCACAGACCTGCTTTCAGGTGACAACTTCCAGCCATTAGCCAAAAAAAAAAAAGAATAAAATCCAATTATAGCCTCTCTGCTGGTCTGGTGTTTCAGCTAGATCCAACTCTTGCAGCAATATGCTGCTGAACCTGTGATAGCTCCTCCCAAGGTGAAGTGTTTCCTACAGTGACCAACACAGCGATTAGAAAAATATACTGTGAAAGTAATGCCATTGAACTGGAAATTCATCCCAGTGCTGCACTAATCCCAGATGCTCACTTGCTGAGAAGCTTCAGTCTTTCTGAGCATTTTGCCACATAGCAGTCATCAAATCACCCTTTCAGATTTTTCTGTACTGCTTAGGATTGCTTTCTCATGACAAGTTCTTCAGAGCAGTGTGCTGCTGATGTGGGATGTAGATCACCGTTTTTAGCTCCACTCCTAATCACTGTAGCAGTACCTAGGGAAAATAATCACTTACCAGTATGGAAGCTCATGTCAAAGGGGATGCTATCAGTAAGAAAAAAAAAAAAAAAAGCCTAGAAGCTATTTATAAAGAAGGGCAAAATTTGCCACCCCAAAATGCATGTCTTAGAAGTCTTAGGAACAGTGCAAGATTTGCCAGTAGTCAAGCTGACTCAGACTTCACAAAATTAATGAAAAACTACAATTCTCTTTCACTTGGTAAATAAAGTAGGACCAAGCAACAACATTAAGATGCTTTCTGATGAAGTTAAAAGGCTTTCAAGATCAAATGTGATTCCAATATGTATCAGATTATTTATTTCCATAAGAGTCTGGACAGCACCAGTGCTATTTTCTCAAATCCAGTGCAGCCTTCATTTAAAGAGCTGCATTTAGTTTCAATTGCCCATGGACGAGACAGACAAGTTCAAATAAAGGCTGCCCATGCTTGCAAAGAAGAAAATAGGCACTTTTATGATGGTAGCTTAAGAGAGCTTGATTTCCATAGCCAAGTAACTGAGAGCTGTGGCATGATTGTGCTGCATAAATATATGACAATGGAGCAAAGTGTAAACAGCAGAGAAAAAGAAGAGCTGTGTATGCTAAAAAGAACAAATATCTATATATAATCTTATGCTAGAAAGGAGAAGCACGTTCAAATGCTGGAGCAGAGACATTCTGTATCAGCCCTCCAATATCAGTAGAAGAGGTCAAAATGAGAACTAGGTAGATGCAAAAGCAAGGGTTGGACTTCCTTACCATCTTATTTCATCTATGCCCAGTGGTGTTTAACTAAGTAAGCAGACTGTTACAAGGATAAATTCAAGGCCTGTTGGTATTCCCACCTGTACCACAGTAAATATGTTCATCTCGCCAACTCATTCTCTCATGTTTTTAAAAATCATCTATTCTTTTACCATATCTGATGGTAATTTGTGCTTCTTACCAGGCGTTTATTGGGCCAGCAAAACTATCCTTGTTATATGAAATACTTTCTCTTCAATATGATACTTCTATGCAGCTGCCTCTCTTACGTTTGTCGTTTTTAATCACACATTTTGAGATCACTTTAAGTTTTCTTGGTTAAAGCATTTGATTGTTCCAATGTATTCTGATCCTCTGTAACGGAGTTTGAATTCTTTCCCGTATGGCAGGACTCACAGAGAAATCTGAAGTGCTACAATAATTATGACACACACTGTACTCGCTGAAAGTGGCTTCACATTATTGGAATGTCTGAAGAAAAAAATTTATAAGCAGTTGAGTGTGGAGGCTATGAGAGCTCTGAGCATGTGTAGCATGAAGTGATTTGAAATTGTTATGCTACCTACAGATTTTTAGAGAGCTTCAGTCTTTCAAGTCTTTTGTGTGTAAGTGACATTAACAATTCAAAGCACCATCACAACCTTACATTTTTGTGCCCTACAATTCTAATTTTCCTTTTTGTGTCTGTGTTCATTTTCAAATAAAGAATTTTGCAGCGACAAAATTATGTAAAATTTTAGAATTAAAATACCTAAGGCAAAGGACTTACACAAAGACTGTACTCCTCTGGAAGTTTTGCCCTAAGAGCTTCACAGGAGATATTGTGAACTGGAATATACTTCAGACCAATATTCTCATACTCCTTCTTAATGGGAATGGATAATAATATACCTTTCTCAATGATTTGGGAAAGGTGATGGGAGGAATCAAATACACTGGTTGTCTGGAACACCTTCTAAGCCTTGAGAAAAGACAAAATTTGAAATTTGGATTTTAGAAAACTATTTCCTAGTTCTTGGGTTATTTTACAAGTTGTAAAACATTACAGTTGCTCTGTAAAATTTTCTGTCCTGTTCCCATGGCCTCTGACATCTATTCACTCACAGAGCTCCATTTTGACTGGGTTATGTTCAACCCAGCCTGGTGAAAGAAGGCTCTAATCAGAGTTTGACATGCCTGCAAGCTGGTTGGAAACTGGAGTCTATATCCTAGACCTGGCCTTGTAATTAAGGTCAGAAAAGCAAAGGTCAAACCCTTGACATACTACAGCAGTCAGTGTCCACTGATTCCAGTGTTATATGCTACATGAATGAAATGTAAACTGCAACTGGAGAATTTCATTTTGGTATATATACACTGCATATTGACTTGCAAGAATTCAGGTCAAGAGATATGCCATGTTTCAAGTTTCTCTACAAATCCAGCAAGATCTATCCTGGAAACTTTGTGTTTTCCTTAAGCTGGCCACAGCCCATTAAAAGCTTTACAGATACTTCCCCCCTCACCCTCCTGCAATGTCTAAGATCGTAAAGTAGACATCTCTAAAAGATAGTAAATTGCCAAAATCCGTGTGAACCTTGTGTTACTCTACGGCAAGCTCCAAGAGATAAGCCATACAGAAAAGCCAGAGAAAGCTGTTAAGTCACAAAGCATTTGTCAGGGAATAAATTCTGAGAATGTTTTAGAAACGAATAAGCTATAGCAAGAATTTGCATGATTACAAATGCCAGGGCATAAGAAAACAATGTCAACAAACATGAGGGTTAGACTCACAGCCTCTGGATCGGTAGAAGTGTTAATTAACCAAGATCAAAGGGTCAACTACGTCTAATAAAACAAAAATAATGAGTAACTAAACAGCTTGCGAGATACAGTCATATGTCATGCTAAGGCAAGTTTTCAAGGAAGAATTTCTGGACACATCGAACATTTGCTTTTTGGAATGGGCTTTTCTGTAAAACAGAAGATGAGAAAACTTCTCTTCTTAATTCAAAGTAACACATAAAACAGAGCTGACTTGTGAAATAGTTTTAGTCAAGCCATTAAGTAATCATAATCCCAATATAATCAGCTTCAGATCTTCTAGAAAACAGTTGCTGAAGGGAAAAAAAAACAACGAAAAGAACAAAAAAACAAGTGCTCATACGCTGTATTTTAAATCAGGAGGCTTTTTTTTAGGGGGAAAAAAAAAAAAATCCCCAACAAAACCAAAACCAAATATTTTTCAAAGAAAGCATAACACATAAATTCCTAGATTTAGTGTAGAGATTATTTTAAGATACTGCAACTTTCAAAGTAAGTAAGAGAAGCAGAGAACAGGAAAGCCTGAAAAAGTAGACTGTTGTTTTCTTTCTAGTCTATTTTCTTCAGGAAATGCGTGTTATGACATCTGAGTGCATGCTACCAAAAACCTGTTCTGCTGAGCTGTGGTGGAGGAGCACATTGCTGGCCAGCAAGCCTGACCCTTTCAGGGTTTTCCACCTTACAGCTCCCCAAGCCCAGCGTCCTGTTGCAGGCACTGTATGATAGGCTGCCATCAGGAAAGACCAGCAGTTTCCCAACACTGGATGATAGCAACTGCTGCTAATGTTCCCCCAGAGGTTTCGTTGTCATTACGTTGGGTTTATTTTCCACTCATTATTGAGTCCATTATTGACATTGCTTGCTGTTACTGAAGCTCTACCTCAAAAGATTTGCAGAGAGAGTAGGGCCCATGAAGGAGGGCTAACTAGTAACCAGAAACCCAGCAAAATGCTGGTCCCTATTCTCTCATCATCCCTATATGGTATTGCAGCAGCAGCAATTTGCTTATTATTACACACATCTCTGTGCCAGCCATGTGGTCTCAGCAGCCCTTTCAGGAGTCAAGGCCTGTACACTAAGTCATTAAAGCCAAATGTATTTTAATCCATAATCGTGCAAGATTTATTTAATTTGGGGGTTTTGTTTATATTTTGATTGGGATTGTAATGTATTTTCAGCTCCCCATACTGAGATTTGTCAATTTTTACTGCATCTTTTAATTGTATTCTTCTAGTCCAAACACCAGCAGTTTTCTAAAACAGGCTGCTTGCAAAATATCTTTTGATTCAGAGAGGTAGTGAGAAAAAGAAATGCATGCAGCTTTTACCTGAACTACTTGAGAAAATAGCTTATTCTTTTAATGATGGGAAGGTAATGGGTACATGCTCTATATATGACATTGCTGAGGCTGGCCCTGCTGAGCCATGACTGCAACAGTTGCATCCTCTACTTTAAAAAGAAGGTTGCTTTTCCTAACCCAGCTCTGCTACAGCAGCTTAACCCTCCTTCGGCCCTGCCTCTGGCCCAGATGTCCCTCTCTCAGCTGTTTGTGGTCACAGCTTTGCCCCTGTTTAGCAGGACCTCAGGCAGGGGTGTGCAGTATGGAGGGATGCCAGTTTGACACCTCAGGTCCACTTGCAGTCCACCTGCTTCTGATCTCCTTCACAATCTTATGCCACACTAGCTCTTCTGTACTCAGCCCCTTGAGTTTCAGCCTCTGTCCAGCTCTCAGGGCTCAGTGGGCCCCTCAGGAAGCATGATGCTGCATTTTCGTTTTGAAGTAGGCAGGGTGCAGGCAGGTCTTGGTTGTGACACTATTCCCATCACCTTGAGCACATGCTCAGCTTTAAACTCTTGGGAGCTTTCTGGTGTGCTCAGTGCCAGCAAAGCTCAAGTTTGGTCTGCAGTGATGGGGAAACACCATGGCAACACAGATTGAGCAAAGGATGCCATCAATTAAAAAACAATAAATAAAAAAAAAAAAATTGATGGTGACTACCATCAGAACAATGCATTATAAAACATTAACATGCAGCAATAATGCACGGGAGGGAGCTCTGAGGGACTGACTGGTTCGGCAGCTTCACCGTGCATATCCAGTAGTTCAGAAAGTAATGGAGTGAACAACCTTTACTCATACCTTTTAATAACTCAGCTCATCAGCTGTGTTCACTGGATCCAGAGCAGGAAACTTGACAAGGTGCTTTGTACCAGGAAAGCACATCCAGTAAGCTCAGTGTGAGGTCCCCATAAAGGCAGATGTGAAGTATTGTACAGATTTACCTTCTGTGTAGTTAAGAGGGCAAGCTGGGAAATCCAGGGGACAAAAAAAGTCACCCCAACTGAATAGCTGTCAAAGCGATAATCCTTTTAGAAGATGTTTGCTGTGTGCTGCTTATTTATACAGAGCCTGTGTGCCTGGTGAAACTTTTCAGTTCTCGTGAAACTTTTTAGTTCTCATGAATTCAAAGGGGTAAAGTTTTCGTTAACACAAATGAGCATGTTATATAACAAGATACTGGAACTCTGAGAGTAGGGTATTCCATTGTATCACTATAAATGCTGGAATCTTAATAGAAATGGACTCTTCTTTTTGCTTTAATAAAGCATAGAAATTAATGTTACACACTATAAATATTATGCAGCAGGATTCCCATAGAAAAAAACCAAACCAACTTTCTGTTCAGAATCTAGATGTATTTAAAAAAAAAAAAAACCAACAAAAAAGCCATTGCTTTTCTTCATGCAGCCAAAAAAAAGACAATCACGAAGCACACAGATGCTGGAGAATCACACCCCCCCACCCCCCCCTCTCCATTTTTTTTTTTTTTTTTTGTTGGGCCTCATTTTTTGCAGCCAGTGTTACCGGAAACTTGGAGGTGAACTGTGCCACTAAGGAACAAGTCCAGTACTGATGTGCACATAACACTGATTCTCAGTGATGAAGAACTTGACTGTGCACACTGCTGTAGGACTCCATTTTGACTGAAGCCCAGAGTTATTATTCTAATATTGAAAAGCCAGAACAATTCCTCCCCTTAATGAAATCTGCAGGAAGCATGTGCATCCCTGTATGTGCCCAAGGGAGAGAAAATGAGATGAAATTTGTCAGGGTGACTGCCCACTGCCTGTGACAGTATTGAGAGACCTGGTAATCCTATACTTAGAGTGAAGGTCTACCACTGCTCAGGAGGAGATCACCAATTTGTCATAGCTCATGTATAAGTGCCGCAGACTAGTCTGTCAGAATCAAGTCTTTCCTGGCAATGGGAGAAAAGCCTGAGTCAAAATTCCTGTTCCTCTTCTCGTGTCTAGTATGCAAAGGCCCTTGTGGGATTAGGTACTTTAATGTCCTCTGATTCTGTTGTTAATTTGGATAAGCACTTAACCTGTTTCAAGATTATTTTTTTTAATGAGCGCTTCCCAGCTATTTCATTCTAACAAAGTAGGATGAGAATAGTTCACATTTCCATTTTCCCATTTACAAACAAGCTGCTTGCCACCAAGATGCAATCATTTTCTTTTACCTGCCTAGGAAGTAACACTGCTGAAGTATCTCTGATGTAGGTGGTATGTTGCCTGCAAAAAAATGGCTGAGGCATGGGCCTATTAGCCTGCCCATGCTGCACTAATGATTTCACTAATGCTTTACTCTCACATGATTGAACAGGGTTTCCCTCAGATGACTGGACAAATGAGAACAGATGATCAGCAGAGTTCATAAAAGTGAAATATCTGATAGCTGCACCCCTGTTGCTCTTGTGTTGCGGGTGAAACTGTATGTAGAGGGGTGAGGAGAAAGAGAAAGGGAGATGACCGTAAAACAGCTCCTTAATTACCACATAGATAAAGCTATGCATCAGTGAGAAACTTGTTTTAAGATATGTACATTGCCATGGGCACGACTGCCAAAGTCTGCTTTCATTTATGCTGATAGAAATCTGGAACAGCACTATTTTCAGACAAGTAACTTCAATTTGTACAAGTAGAAGTGAGACCTGAATCTGTCCCTTCAGTAAAAAAAAGAGAGAGCAAAAAAACAGAATGCAACCTGATAAGAAAAAGGGCATGAATTCCCCTATTCAAGTGCTTAAACAAGTCCTATTTCTTAGCACAGACAGCTTCCCTTCCACACTGCGAAGCTCTTTTCAGCTTCTTAGGAAAATGTGGGCATTGTTTGTAGAGTCCAGTCTTTATTATTCTTTTAACTTGAATGATCGTTTTGCTTTTACCAGCTTATCCTGAACTGCTAAGAAAACAAGAAGCAATAAATCTTCTTCAAGGCTTCTTGGTGTGGGGTGAATAAGCAGCTCTGATGCTGATCCTTTAAAAAAACTCATTTCTTGTAACGTAAGCCCTGCTGAAGATGGTCATGTCAACTGATTAGACTTTTTACTTGGCCATATTGATTCTGTTCTACACTGATGAGGCCCGTAATGCTGGCTAATGTTATTGACGAGCCATCAGTTCTGCAGAGACATGTGGGGCTTGCAGCTCTCTCTGAACCACAAAAACCTATCCATGGACAATGATGGAGAGGAAGAGGAAGATGCAAGCGAAGCACTCAGGCTGCTTCATTCGGCCTGTAATACATTAATGAAAGACATACACTCTGTGGGAAGAGACAGATGTGGCTCTCCAGAAGCCATTTATTTATAAAATAATTATGAATGCGTGGTCGAGTCATGGATTTTCATTACAATGTGCATGTCTAACACTCTTTCTTTGTTCATGTTTTGCTCTAAATGAAATATAAAGGGAGAGTGATAGCAGCAGAGGCATGAGGGAGGTTACTCTCTCCTTCCCTTTACTACTTTTTGTTAAGCCTCAAGAACAGGTGCTGTCTGGATTTGTCAAAGTAATGCAAAGCTGCTCTGGGAGGCACACTTCAGTTGTAACCAGAGAGGCGACCTGTACAGAAGCATGGCAGAAGGCAGCATCCCAGCTCACTAAATGCTGGAACTTGTTTGAACAATGCAAGAGCATTGATACCAGCTGCTGCACGGAGAGGAGTAAGTTTGATCTTGTGGACTGCTGAGTACAAGGCCTAAACTACTTAAATCTCCTTTTTATTTCCTTTTTGTTTCCTTTTCTATTCTTTCTTTTATGCTCTACCTTCTTGAAAGCCTAGGGTAGAGGCTTTGAAAGTTAGTCTGTCTTTTTCTGTCTCAAAATGAGAAAAGAAGAATAGAGCTATGACCTAGTCATTCAATGACTTCTGATTCTTTAAGAGGAAGAAGACTGGGAAACTAGTAAGGAAGTCAATTATTGTATCACACCATTCAATTTCTGTAATAATAGATCCATTGTAAGCTGTACTATAGTAATAGCAAGATAGGTAAACATTAAGAATTTACAGCCAAGCATTTGCTTTGTGTGCATTTCTAGGGTAAAGCCGTAGGATCAGACCATAGAAAACATACAGCAAGAGGATTTTCTGCTGGAAATATTAGTGTAAGTAAGTTCAAGTCTAGTCCTGTCTCTTTACAGTCTTCCATCCACTTTTCAAGGTATCTATACTGCACAGGTTTTTAAAAAAGACCTCTCTCCTCCTTTAGGCTGACTGGATTTTAACATACAAATATTACTTTATTTACATCATGTCTATGGAAAAGCTAATAGCCCTCTCAGTGTCCACCAATAATTAGCACCCAGTGATGCCAGGACAGGAAGCTGTATACCTGTGAGATAGAAAAAGTGCTATATAATAGTTAGATATTAATATTATTACTGACAATCTGCTAAGCAGGTTACAGAAGAGTTCAGGCACAGCATACTGATCTGCTGCACGTCATACATGTGCCAAAGGTAATACCTGTGGTAGAAAATTAATAATAGTAGTGGACAAAAAAAGCAAAGATGATGAAGTAATTTAGCCCTTTTTAAAAAACAACAGCTCACAATTAGTCTTGAATGAAAGGACAAAACCACACTGGGTGTGAGGTTACGTTAGAAACATGATAGTCCATTCTCAATGAAAGGTTTGCAAACCCATGCCTGCTTACAATTTGTACAAGAGACCAGGGTGGGAAGGTGGGTGAATTCACAGGGCTCAGTAACGTGATAAAAGACTTGCAGAATTTTTTTTCTGCAAAGTTCAAAAAATGGATGAATTTTGCAGAGCGCAGCTGCAGTGATCTATATATATTATTACAAGCAAGATAATAGTGTTCATAAGCAGAGATGAAAGTGAACAGGAGCTGGCAAAATAAATGTTAGCTGAAACTGAATCCCACTAACCTCCTGTGGAACATTTGTGATATTAACCCCCTGCACACCCACAGCAGAACATTCACACTGGGAGGCTGAGCACAAAGCTTGGTGATGTTTAATTTTAATTTAACACAGCTTATCCAGGAGAGACCATACAGCTCTGTGGCATGACTGAAAAGCTATTGAAGAGAGCGTTTGTGCATGTGTGTGAGTGCATGCATGTAAAATTGCAGCCAAAACAAGGTGTCAAAACAAAGTGAACTGGTTTTAGGCCTATGATAAATTGGTTACATTCTGGACCACATTATGTTGGTGTAAATCCAGACAAAACTCATTTCATAGCAGTGGGTTTGTTCTGTGCTTTGAGATGAGAATTTGGCTCTTCTTCATGCTCTCACATGGCCTTTTGTGTATTGCCATAGCCTTCCTTTTGAACATGAGATTTCCCAAGACATAAAAAATAATTTTTAAACCTTAAAACTAACAAAAATTACCCAACCAACTAACCAACCGAACAAACAAAAAATCCCCACCTTACTCAAATGCTACTATATTCAGTATTTTATATTGTTTCCATTTGACTGTTTTAAGGTTGTAGCCACATATACATTGGTAGATGGAATTGATCTCAGAAAATTCAAGTCTGCAGCATTCAGAAAGATGTCCTCTTTCTGTCCCTTACTAGGAGACTAACAGTTGCCTGAATCAACCCACTCAGTAATCACCTTGTGTTTACAGCTACCATGAGCTAAATCTTGACATTACTGAAACCAATAGAAATGCACTAGCACCGGATTTTCACTGTATAACTGTCAAACATTCTGACTGAAGCATATTCCTTATTAATTTAACCAATTCTAGGCATCACTGGAGCCTAATTTCTTGTGAATCTCTGAGGTAATTAAATTATTCTCTTCTGACTCTCCAGGGTACTTCCTTTAGAAGCTCAAGAGATTAAAAAGTAGCCTATTATTATGCAAAAGTAAGTAAACCCAGCACACGGATACTTTAATTTCTTCAGCTGCTCTTTGCAGTTCCCCTTTGTGACAAACTGGTGATTTTTGACATGAGAGAGCTTACAAGTAAAGTAGACACTATTCGCTGAGAAAACAGTCTCACATGCAGAGTGTGAATGAGCTTCCTTTCTTTAAGCAGAAGTTTCTCTGACAAAGCAGGAAAAAAATACTGCTTATTTCACAACTCACTATCAGCATCATATGACGTGTTGTGATGGCTTGACTTCATGAACAAAGATTTGGGAAGGGCTTCACCCACGCTTACTACAAGCATGCTGATGACAAAAACGGCATCATATATGCAATCTGCAACATACAATTCCATCAGCTGTAAGTGGTAAAACCCAATTTACTAATTTTGTTTGGCAGATCCTAACATGGGAGGTGTAAACATGGGTTCCCATCTGAGTAATTACACCAAAGTCTGGGATATTCCTTTCTGCTCTGTTGTACCCAGACTTCAGAAGAAGAGGACAACATTTCTGCCTCTGTAGAAGCTGACTGGTATTTGCTAGAGTAAGAACTACAACCGTATATAAATACTAAATATTCTGTTACTGTGAGTTTTTTTCTGTTGCTTAAAATTCCTTATTATCTTTCATTTTTGGGACTACTGTATCCCAAACTTAGCTCCACTGTCACCACAGCAGTCACACTCCACCTGAATTGACTGCCTGCATGTAAAATTAATGACCTGTCAAGGAGTTTTTATTTTTCCTTTTTGCTCTAACTTTTCTTATAGGTTCCTTTCGAACTGATGAGACCTTCACTCCTCCTCTCTTGTTCCATGGTTTGGGAAAGTCGCTACTCACTAGCCTCAGCCCAAGCAAAATCTTTGATGATGGAACAAAAAGAACCATTCTTAAGAGCAGTATATTCCATGGACTGGTGATGCAGAGACTTCTTATCATTTGTGAAAAGCTCATGTAATGAAAATGTATCAATAAATATAGTTCACTGTCATTAATTGTGCTATTCTGGCTGAGTTCCTCTTTGCCCCATTAAATAATCCTCAGTATAGCGCATTTCAGCTCCGGAAATATTCAGCGTTCTTACAGAAGACTGTGTGTTGTCACATAGATTACTATTCATGTACTTTTCACCTTCTGCCCTGTAGCAGTGAGTCTGAAACAACAGAGTCCTGTGCTAATATAAAGTAGCATCTTTTGTTGATGCTGCTCATGAGAGCTTCTTTAGTGGAGTTTTTGTGGGAGTGGGGGAACAGGACAAAAAGAGTTACAGACTGAAAACAATAAAATATTCTCATTATGTTGCAATGTTGCAGACAGTTCAATTTCGAGCATGTGGCATTAGAGGAAGAACTCCTGGGCACTCACTTCAGAACCTAAATCAAGGGTATTTTAATTTGCAATCCCTGCTTTCTTTTCACAATGAGACACAGGACAATAAGAGGGAACATATTTCTCTTGCAAGTTAACTCAACATGCAATATGCAGAAGATCATTCAGGCGCACTCAGTACTAGCAATCCACAGTTTATTGATTTCACCCTATCACTGCTTACATTTTTTATTCTTTAATTTTCTTTCTTTATTTGCTCATTAGTTCAAGAAATGGAGGGAAGGGGGTGGGAGTGTTAGAAAATGTCATCGTTTTTAGGTTGCATTGGAAGAGGAAAATCAGAGGCATTGTCAAATAATAACCCCTGAGTAGGCAATAACTGTCCAAACTTGTTCTAGATGATTTGCCCTAGTCCCACAGCAGACCAGGATATGGCCAGCGATGCAGCCCTCTGTTGAGGTTACTTTTCTAGCCAGTTATTTCTTGTCTTGCCTATACAGATTCTTGCTGTGGAGATAACATTCTTGCACCTTAGACAGACCATAGCCAAGTTACCAAAGAGGTACGTGAGAGACAGTCCCCACTGATTAACTAAGAAATACATCCTTCTTCTTCCCTGTCAGCAGAACAATTGCCATTGCATCTCTTTTCAAATTTAAATATCTGTAAACAGCACATAGCGAGAGCTTCTAAGGAATTAACAGATGTGTAATTGTTCAGAGATTATGGTTAATAATAAAAAGCAGATTATTTTTTTTCCCTTGTGCTATTTAAAGGAACTAACAAGGGTGGTAACTATCATAATTAAAGAAGCCTTATCCACGGCAGGGAACTGCAGCAGTGCCTTTTTCAGAGATCTGTTTAATTTTTCTTTTTCACCCTGTTTCAAACCTCCTCACCTTCTCAATATTGTTACCGCATGTTTTTTGAGTCTGCAGAGCTTGGCTGAGAGTAGTGCTGGGAAATCTGCTCAGAATGAACAACTGATTTCCAACATAATAAGTAAATGAACACAAATTTAACTTCATGGCATTCAATATTAACTACTTTCTAATGCTGAAATATTGGCCTGCAGCCATTTCTGCAGTGTGCAAAGAATGGTTAGTCAGCAGCTAAGCACAACTTTCTTTAACCACTATGCTATCAAAGGGAAAGTGGGCAAAGATTGGGAATTTTAATGAACAAATGGCATTCCTACAGTTTGCAATTCAAAGCTAAGTAAATAATGAATAGCTTGAATGCAAATTACCCCTAATTAACTTTGCTAAGTCTGTTTTTAATAAGATAGATATGAAAGAATCACTAAGACTATAATATAATACACATACCGCAAACATTGAAGCAGTGATTTTTTTCAGAGGGTGGTAAGTGGAAGGAATGATAGTTTTTCAGTGTCTTGGATAGCAATGTCTAAGTAAGAGTTTGAGAGACAAAGCATTAATGCCTGCTGAATTCAGGAAGCAGAGGTGTTCATGACTGCAGCACATGCAACATCATACTTAAACAGATGCTCCCTACAACCCCTTGAGTTGGGGAGAAAGGATGCTGAACTCAGGAAGAGAGGCTACATCTCACACTGAAAAGATTCTGCTAAATCCCCAGGAAGAGAGGCTGCACCTCACACTGAAAAGATTGTGCTAAGTCCCCAGTCCTCAGGATTTAGGACAGCAGAGCCCACACCAGGGGCAGAATTAGGAGAAAGCTCAGCAGATAGCAATGCAAGCCTAAGGCCTGTCTTTTGTATCTCCATCAACTTCAGCAAATGTTGGGTGTGCAAGGAATGCAAGATAAGGCCCTGAAGGCACAACTTAATACAAACAAAATAATTTGAGGAAGAACACCCACAGAGCAGGGAGTAGTCCAGCACCTGGCATGCCTCACAGAAAGGTGGGTTTTCAGAAGTTTTCTGAAGCAGGGAATGGTGTATATCCAAACATATTAACAGGAGAGCATGAAAGAGAATAGCTCAAATTAGATTATATCTATGCTAGAAATCAAATTAATATTGTATCTTTACAGACTCCATTTGCTGAGAAATGGGCATCAAGCCCCGGCATTTTTATGGAACCAGTGCATACACTGGGCTTCAGGTACTCTTGCTGATTTTAATGAAAGTATAAATATACTGGCAAATAGGAAAATAGTCCAGACAAGAAGTACTTTGGAGTTGAGAGTCAGGCATTTGTCTCTCTTCACGCAGGAGAACAGATGGTTCTGAGTGTTACACTTGTCTGATCTCCACTGTTCTTTATTTAGGAATTACCACTTGAACTCTGATTATGAGGCAAGTATGTTTGTAGAGAACTGTGATTATGTACAGCTCTGCATGAGTGCTAGCTATGAATCTGATGATTACTATTGTGTTTATGGTATGCACTAATGACAAATATAATCCATTAAAATGTACATTTCACAACGAAATTGCAAATAAAAAATAAATACACAATATGGTTCTATTAATCTTGGGGAGAAAATCTGTTTATGGAATTTACTGACTTTTGAGTGCTTGGTTTCAATACCTTACTGTTGGAATAATAATATTAATCCTTCAGGAACCTCATTACTGTTTCTTGGTTTAAAATAAAGAAAAATATTTCTCATCTCATCCAGCTGGTAAATTCTGTGTGTCCCATAATCCAGAAGCCCCAGGTTGAATTACAACACCGAACCCCGGGTTCAGGCCTGCCTGGTGAACATGACCCATGCTGTTCTTGCATACTTGAAATCTTTTCAAACCCACATTTCCAAAGAGATGCAAACACGTAACTCCCTTCATTCTAACTGCTGCAGAATCTCCCTGCATTTTGACAACATTGCTCTCCAGAGCAATATCGCACTGCTGATGAACTTCTTGGTTTTCTATGTTCTGATTATTAGATTTTAAGTATTGATATTATTCCTTCCTTTTATTTTCTCTAATGAGGCAATTTTTTCTTTTCTTGCATTTTTCTGCTGGATGACTGAGGTCCAAAATCCATAATCATTTAGGGTTTTAACCCTAAACAAAAACAAGACCCTCAAATGTAAAACAAACCAGCCAGGTTTGATGGCTGTGTGGAAATATTCTCAGATCTAAGTTGCCATGCCAAAAGCCTGGACTCCACATTTTCTTTCTTGTCTGCTATTCAGGGCAAAATGAGTCTATAAAAGCACTTGGGACTAGGAAAGAGAATACTTCATGTTTGCTCTATAATGACCCCACCAGGTGATCAAGAAATATCCCACACTTAGTTATACTCAGCCAGCACAGAACTTTTTCATGTATTGGAAAACATATCCAAAGGGACCTTAAAACTTGAGCACAAACATATAGTAGGATCCTTTCCCACCCTCACAGACAAAAGTCAAACTAAAGGCCCAAGAGAGTTGAGAAGAGCAATAAAAAAAAAAAAAAAAGAAATTACCAACGAAAAGCAATGGCTTTGAAAAAAGACTTCAGAGAGATTTCTTTTTCTCTGAGAGAGGAGCACATCTGGCTTAGGGTGAAAAGAGAAGTGGTGTCATCTGGGCAAAAATAAAACCATGCTCCTCAAATGTGTCCTTAAAAAAAAAAAGGAGGGAGGAAAAATAAAAAAGAATAATCATGCAAGGAAGGGAAAGCAAGTTCAGGGAAAAACAAAATCTTGTAATGTTTTAGGAGGTCTTATTAGAGTGAAAATTAAGTGTCATGCAGAGCTTTGCTTCAGTCCTGATGTCTTTTATTCAAAGAACCATCACCCTGTAAACCCACTTTAACAACTCCCTTCAGATGAAATATAAAAATTAAAGACATTTACAACACAGCTTAGTAGCAGATGTAGTCTTACTGTGGGGGTTTAGATCAAATGGTGATGTAACTCCACCAAAAGGGGTTATAGCTCCTATGAAAAAACCTCTCACCAGAAAAAAACACCTTGGATATCTGACAAAATGTGGGGTTCTATTTTTGCTTTGAATTCCATTTCCCATTGTCAGATGGGCTTGACTTTTAATTTACCTCTTTAAGATGGAAAAAAAAAGAAAAGCAATTTTGTTGCTGGATAGTTTCCCTGTTTCATAATCTTTCTCCAGCTCTGTGCTCTGATGTAGCATGAGCAGCAGGGCATCTGCTGAGTGCAGGGTATGAAGCAGAGGTAGGTGGGAGTTTATGGGGCACTTGCTGTAAGAGAAACCTCAAGCAGGGCTGCCTGAAGTGCTCAGAACAATTTAGTAGATGAAAACAGTTCCTGTGTATTTTTTATTATTTTCCTCATAAGGAAGTCTTCTTCAGAAAAAACACTCAAAGTATTAGCATTCTGCACTAATCTGTGTTGTCAGGCAATTTTGAGTGGTGGCTCTCTAACATGGTTCTGTGATATAATTGCCCACAGCACTGTCATTTTCAGACTAGTGTGCTTAGTGCTGTTTGCATATAGTATCTGGTACCTAAAGCTTGCTTCTGTCAAGGTCAACTTTGTTCTCTCCAACTCTTGGTTGAGCTAAGACGTGACTGCTTGATACAGATGATATTCCATGGCAAGCTGGCAACTGCTACAGGACATAGAGGAACTTACAAAACTGAGCAATCATTCTTCTCTGACTGATGAGTTTTGTGGATGATTATGCAGTAATAAATGCATTTTCTGTCTGTGACATTCATAAGGCCATGGTTGAAGGCCAACAAGTATCTGTCTAAGCTGCAAAACACACTGAGAGGCTTTCTGCTAGGTGGAATTGTTTTTAAAGTACATATCCATAAAGATAAAAGGATGCAGAGTGGACTTGCTACTGGGGAGATGAGGTTTTTTAAATATCTCACAAAAATGTCCAAAAGTCTGGTGTTGGTCATTTTCTTAACAAGAACCTTGCAGAATGTAAAAACTGTGAAAAGTTAATTTCTAAAAATTGACATCGTGAGTTCCTCTCCAAAAAAGTAGGAAAAGGAGAAGGCATAAAACACTGGCAGGAAGAAGAGCAGGGAAAACACTGGGTCTGATATAATTTCTTTCTTTGTGTGTGGTAAGATAACTTGTTTCTTCTTAATGATCAATGAGCAGGATCCTCAGCTACAGAATCTCTTGCTGTCTTATTTCTCCTACTGCCCATTTCTATTTTGCTCATCTGCAAACACCCACATTAGATTTGTGTGTGTGTGTGTGTGTGTACACCCTCACTTTTTGAGAGGTGTGAGTTATAGAAAGAAGCAAGATACCCAGCTTGCTTGATTGATAGCTGTCCCTGGGGTGAGTTAGGGCCCAGTGACATGTCACAGCACAGAATCTTAGCTCCAGTAAGCCAGGAGGCTCACTTTTGCACCCAGCCTAAACCGAGTTTTCTGCAGCTGGGAGGTGGAGGAAAGAAAATTGCCTCTGCCATATTTGTAGTTCTCACACCCCAGCAGCTGGTTAGGAGCCAGTTCAGCCCACAACACAATTAAGAGCAACCTTGGGGCTGCTTTAACAAACAATAGCCCCCAAGGATTATGCCACAGTGCACACCCCTCTCCTCCCCACCTCCTGGCCATATCCCTGAGATGTCCCCTATGCCAAGAGCTGGGAAAATTCTCCAGGGAAATTCTCAGCTGGCTTGTTGAGCTAGTTTTATGGTCCCTTTGCCAGACAGAGACCCAGACCATTGCTGATAATTTCCCTATTGTAAATATGCTATTTTGCTATTCAGATTGCTCAGCAAGTTTAAAGATGGCAGCTCATACAGATACATTATAAGCAGAACAGTGAAGCTGTATTTAGTTCAGGTATGACTATCAACTGGGAAGTGGATATTTGTATGCCAGAGATAAATATCATTTGGTCTATTGCTGTGCAATTGTTGTAGCTCTGATAGAACTGGATGATCTTGCAGTTCTTTCCAACCCTAACTATTCTATAATCCTATGATAGGGATATGTCTTACATTTAACAGGCTAACAAGTCCATTTAAGTATCAATATCCTTACTGACACTCACCAGAAAAGTAAGGATAGCTGCAAGGAAAGATACTTGCCGCTAAATCCTACAGTTCTCGTGGATGAAGCCATCCATCTTAGCTGAAAGATGTCTAGTATTGTTCTATCTGCTCAAAGTCCTGGCTACTACGACCAGACTGAGTCTGTGCCCCAAGAAATTCTAATCCTCTCACTCAAACACTGAAAGCACAGAATTTCCACAAAGCCTCAGTAATGATAAATTTCACAACAGGTGTGGAAGTTTATGTTGCCAGGTGTGGGACCTGAGAAAGTAAGAAGGCAATCTAGGAAAATAACACTTTTCTTACTCTTTCATTTAGGATAATGCTCTAACACATTGTTTCATATTGATTTAGACTCCATCTCCCCACATGCTCTAGTCCAGCATCTAATACAACCAGGCCCTAACAGCAGTAACAGAGCAATGACCTTTAGCCAAACCCTGAGAAAAAGAAGTTTTGATAAACACCTGCCCCAGAATAATGCTGTCCATAAAGCATCTCGTGTCAGAAATGTTGAAAATTTCCCTTGCCTTAGAGGAAGAATTATGAGAAGGAGAGTTTCCATGAGGCAAAAAATTCTTTGTTCCTAAACCAGAATGTACCGCATGAGAAAGGAAAGGGTTACCTGTTGCTTCTCATTGATCTCAACAAATACTTTATGGAGTTGCTCTCACTTCCTGTAAGAATAACAGATATGAGGACTCAAATAAGGGTGGGAGAGCAAAAGTTAATTCCAGGTTCTACCTCTGGCTCCTATTGCAACCACCATGCAATTTGTCCTCCGTTTCCCCACATATATAAAGAGAGATGACAATTATCTCCACAGCTCACAGACCTAATCCTCTAATGCTTGTGAATGTTGTGATAGGCTTAAGTGAAACACCCAGAAACACCCAAGATAACAGTCATCTGTTCCAGGTTTCAAAACTAAGAAGTCTAAGGGCAACATCTATATGTTGTGAGGGTTCTTCATTGTGCTTCCACTACATGGTGGCAAAGGGTATAGCTAGAATGAGCTCACAGTGATTTAAACGCTCTGCTTGATCTCTCAGCTTGCTCTTAAGGCAGCCTGGCCCCTCTCTATGGGTTTAAGTGGTGAATTTATCCAAAAATAAAGGAGGAATGAAGAAGGGGTTTGATGTGTTTGTGTATTATACCATGGCAAGCACAGCATTCATCTCCCCCATTACAAACTTCACTGGATTTAAGATTAAACACCAGTGATAAGTGCTGTGTTTTCATTCTTCTTGTATTTAGACAAATGTGCTTTGTCGATGAAGCATCCCTCCCTCACCCCATCTGTTCCAATAAGCTCTGATGTGCATGGGTCTCTGAGGGCCATCACTGGAGTATGCTTTACTTGGTACCCTAAGAAGCAGCAGCTGCAATTCCTCTGTGCAACATGGCAGAGTTTGTAACTGTAAAAACTGCAGTGTTCAACTGACAGTGCCTATGGCACGTCTGCGCCTGAAGAGAATGAATCATCTATAGTTTCCAAGCCCTATAACATGCAAAGACTCTTGAAGGTCTGGGAGGCACAGATCAAACCTGTGACAATTTCATTTGCTTATTTGCCCACTGGTGGGATCAGCTTTTCAGCCCCTGGGAAAAGTTTTCAAAGAGTGGCCAAAATTATTAGTCACTCCTAGCCCTCAGGCAATATGCCTTTTCCACCCTTTCTTCAACAGTTTTCAATTATTACCAAAAAAGCAGAGGAGTGTTTGGCAATGGAATTCACCTGTAAATAAAATGGTATTAACTGCAGAAGCCCAGGCCTTGGAGCCCACCCAAACATGTAAAGTCTGTGTAGAAGTGGACAGGAGAGATGTGCTTAGAAATAAAAATAAGTAAAAAAAACCCAAATACAAAAACCAAACACAAAACAAAACAAAACAAAAAAACACACAGAACCAAAACACACCTCCCCCCATCATCAACAAAAAACAAAAAAAAAACCAGCCTAAAACTAAAACAAAAACAAAACAAAACAAAAAAAAAACCCCAAAACAAAAAAAAAAACTTGGAGAAAACTTCAAGATGAGAACTGTTGCTTGTTTTTCTTTCATTTTCATTCATGTCTGTCATCCAAGACATCCAAATCTGAAATACAGGTTTATGTCCTTCGCATCAGGAAAGGACACTGGCAGGGCTGAGAACAGGTGTCTGATGGCATGAAAAGTGAATGGTGGGTTTTGTTCTGACTGTACAGACACACTTGTGACTGTAACATGCAGATACTCTAACTGAAGCAGTACTTGCCTTCTTGGTCTTCCAGATTCTCCAGAAGATCCAGGTCATTAAGAAAGTACCAGGCAGTTGAGACTGAATTTTTCTTGCTTTCTCATCAGCAAGAAGTGAAGCCTGCTCAACTTATCAGGTGTTACATTCAACAAGGGCTGGCTATGTATGTTGTGTCAAGTGGAATCATTTAAGAGATGAAGGCTATTAAAGCTCTTACCTAGCATTGAAGCAGTGTTTGTCATTGCATATCTGTAGTCCTTGAAAGTAGTATCCAAATTTTGAACTCTGTGTAAGAACTGACACCATCACTATAAGCCATTTAATTTTGCAGACTTATTTCTCCTCATTTTCTTCATTAAAACAGCAAAGGACAGTTAATACACTTATTCTCTGAGCACAGGATACATATTTTACTGATTAGGTATTAAGGAGAAGCAGATGGATGCCACTGCTTATCTCATAACTAAAAAGACAGACTTCAGTCTCTGCCATGATTAGAGAGAAGGGAGGAAAGTAAGGAAAAGGAATAGATAGAGAGGAATGAAAGGTGGTAGAGCAGCCCTACCTCCCCAGATAAGACACTAATGTGTTAATGTATTCTGTCTTAACATACGATACCAAATGGAGGTGCATGAACCTCAACCCTGAAAACTCAGTGGATAGCAAAAAGCTGAGTACTTGAGCCTCCTGCAACAATTTCAGCGCATCTCTAGACACAGTCTGAAGCAAAAAAAAATGTGAAAGAATTTTTATTTATTTCTTCATTTTAAGATTAGATACCTATTTTAGTATTTAGCACATTGTTTTTAGCACTTGGAGACACTGTCTTGAACAGCAACACTATATACATTCCCTGTCATTTATTTGATTAGTGATCTTTAAAACGGAAGAGGGCTGCTTTGGGCAGTAAAGTGTCTTTGTGGGGCTCTGAGATGCCACTGCAAAACTGTTTCAGGTTTGTAGCTGTGCATGGGTACGCATCAGTCAAACATGCACCCAAGCTCATAGGCTCTCTTCTTCCATTACTGAACTTAGACATTCTGAAATGAACCCCTCTTCCAATGCATTATTATAGGACAAGTGACAAATAATATCCACAGCTCTGGAGCTGAACAGTGCACGGGTAACAGACGCAGTCCATTAAGAACTCCCTTTTTTTGGTAGGTGTGCAAGAAAAGGTTCCTACCATATTTCTGGCTGAAAATGTGACCTGCATGACAAAAATCATCCAGAGAAGAGAGGATCCTGCCACTAACTTTGAAGCTGGAGCCAGAGGTGGGGAGGGCAATGAGTCTGACCTGTTCAGAAATGGTTCTAAGGTAGCCAGCAAAAACACAATGGACTGACACTTGTAAAGCTAAATTTTTCAGAGGTTTGCATCAGCATATGATCCCTGTGCAGAAAAAGTGGTTTGCAGTATGTCACACAGGCCTGAGTCCTCACACACCTAACTCCATGTGATAGTGCTCTTTACCAGCACCCTTTTCCCCATTTTCACCAAGGCTAAATATTTGCCAACCTCTAAGAAAATAAAAGTACACACAAAAATGAGGTGAGTGGAGCTGTTAGTTCAGATGCTGCTATTTGAGAGCTCACATCGCTCTGGGGAAATAAGTACTGAGTATGTAATCCCAGCAATGACACTAAAGGTAAATGGATTTGGGGATTTTTGTCATGTACTGTGGTAGCAATAACAGCAGTGACAGGGCATTTGTATCCCCACATCACATCTGGTGAAAATATTTCATCTGGAAAGCATGGCTTTTATCACATAATTTGGTCCCATTATTTCAGTGGCTAACATTTCACAGTGCTTGTGATCCTCACCTGAAACTTGGCTGCAAGGTGTCACTCCACTCCAGATTCAGGAAGCTTGGGGTATAAATTGAAGCCAATACATCCACTATCAGAGAAACATGTATTATTATTAAAGCTCATTCATCACACACTGAAGTAAATACCTTGCATGGGGGAATTGGAATCATTCTCAGTGAGCTAGATCCATCACCTTCTAAATCAGGTACATCAGCTAGTGAATCAAATGCATCACCTTTGAATTAGATGGACTCCCAGTTGAATTAGATGCATCACCTATTGAATCAAATACATTACGATTGAATCAAAAACTGTACGTCACCCAGTAAATCATATAAATATTACCCACACTGCACGTTGAACAGCTGCATCACCAATAAGTTTAACAGATGACATGTTAAAGCTGCTATAACATTTAAACAATTACCATAAGGGCCAAATTCAATATATCAGTCACCAGTCCTGGTAGATCAACTTTTCAGAGCCAGCAAAAACTCCATAAAGAAGTTCTGACTTTTTCTAATATGTTAAACCTATAAATGAGTAAGCAAACCAGAATGAATGAGAAGAAAAACAAGTGCAATTCTGCAATATTGCCAGTGTAGTTTACAGCAACCATGAGATGCTGACATATCAAGGCTTAAGGTACCATAATTGTTCCACAACAACTTTCATTGCTGTGCCACGTGGCTTAGAAAGGACTGGGACCACTGTTTAAAGCAGTGACTACCTTCCATCTGTCATTAGATTTTCAGCCTTGCCAGCACCCTAAGGATTGAAAAAGTAACCACTAAATGCAGGGGGTTATTTATTTGTTTATTTATTCATTCATTCACAAAAACTGTATCCCAAGGGAAAGCAACGATTCAAAGAGTAGCACCAGGTGAAAACGGACAACATAAAATTAATTGTGCTTTGATACTTGGGAGTTGAGTCAAATTCAGACCTCAAAAGATACAGTCTTTTAATAATTATAATGTTTGCAAATGTCTTGCAACTTCTAAAAAATGGACCTTATAATTTCACATATTTTTTTATTGCTTCTTCTCTGGAATTCCAAGCAGGGGAAGACATCAAAATATTGGCTTCCTCTGATAGGAGCCTGGATAATCCAATTTTCCAGGTTGGCAAAATAAAAAAGGGAACGTTCTTGCAAATCCTTGCTTTCCCCCTTTTTTTTTTTTTTTCCCTTTCCACCCTCCTTTATGTTGCACAGTCATACAATGAATGCATCAGAGTTAGATGGAGGAATTGTTGATTATGCCACTGACTGACACATTCTGGCAGAGGACCATACTTCTTTATCTGCCCCAAGTTATGTGAAACACTGGAACTCTGGGTAGCCCTTGCAAGAACATGATTAAGATGCATTTCCAGTCATATATAAAATACTGAAGCACAGATGACAGATACATTCATGAGCACTGCACCAGCATTGCTCCAAATGAATGAAAGCTGAGTCTATGCTAAGCTGTCCTCCTAATTTAGAGGAGCTTCTTGCTGTTTCCTTTTGGCTGAGAAGCCCATGCAGGAGAAGCACAGAAGACTGAAATTAGGACTGGGGCTAGATAAAGACTTGGTGCAGGCTGGGTTAGTAAAAAGGAGAGGGAAGAGACAGGAGGACACTTCACTAAGGATTTAAATAGATGTCGTTACTAGAATATTAAAATCCTTTGGTTATGGTGACCAAGATCAGCAGCTTGTTTGTCCATTCTTTGGGAGAGGGTGAAGAAAATACAAATCAAAAAAATATGTGCTGAGCTGGAGAGAAGTTGATCTGCAAGACTAACTTCATGTTGTCTGCAGTGGTCATTTTTACCCAACAAAAGCATCACCATCACTGCAGGCTTACTGACAGGGAGGCAGTGTGAGCATTCCCTTCCCAAAGTAAGCAACACCCAGGGTAACGGTAGAAAGACTGCTTGAGTTAGGTGCATGTAGGTGAGCAAAGTGTGTTTTCTGAATGTACAAAACATTTACCATCCTTCAGACAATTTAAACTAGGCTTACTGCATCCTGCTTTCCCAAGCATTGTCATAATTAAGAAAAAGGAAAGTATAATACTCTCCTCACAAAAATCCTCCTTACAAGTCTTTAATGAGAATGGCTTGCCTTTCCAATCCTTTGTCAACTTTCAAACAATAATAGTAAGGAGGTATCAGGAACAAGACATACGAATTGCAGTGCCCAGTGGTCTGTAACAGACAGAAGCAGCATGGTCTACTCCTTAACCTTTGAAATAGTCTGGGGTTTTTTTGAGTGGCTGGTTGTTCCACCTTTTTTCTCCCAGGTTCCCAGGGCTGCAGAAGGGGAGAACGGGAATCAGTCAGCCAGTCAGTCCAATTACAGCACACAGAGACTATTGCTGTCTTTCATGAAGGGCATGAGTGAGGAATGAAAAAAAAAAACCCTCATTTGTGCGACAAGGGTTACCAAGAGAAATAGAGAATGAGACTATAGCAGCACATGCCTCTGAAAGTGTCCTGCACAAGAGAGGGGTGAGTCTCTATGCATTGTTTCCACTGGATGGAGGGAAAGCGAATCTCATATTCCTTTTGATGTATGTTATGCAAATGTCTTCCCTGACTAAATTTTTGCTCTTTGTACCCTGACAAGAATCCCTGACAGGCATTCCTTGGCAAATCAAGTTCTAGCAGCTTACCGTGGTACCACCCTGGCTGTCTGTGCTATCCTTGCCACTGGCGCTAGTCTCACTGTGGAGCCAGCAACATGGACAAAACAGGGGGTGTGCCAATGCCTCAGCTGCTCCAGTTCACAGCTTGGCGGTTTAAATTAATACACCAGACATGGACTGGAGCACCTGAGGTATGTGCACACATCCCTGCAGCTGGAGGGGGTGATTAGCTTTTAAACCACAGCGAGTAGGTTTCTGAGATGGTATCTGTCAGAGTGATTATCATAACACTTGATTAGCTTCTCATTGTCTACACAAGCAGGCCACCAGCAACCTGCCCGGGTATTGTCTGTTCCCAGCCCTTGAAGCTATAACCCATGGGAGATACTGTAGTACCGCTGCTATGAATAATTGTTTCACAGAGATGTTTGCTTTGCAGTATGCTGTATTGGATTCAATATGGAGATGATTTAGTAGATGATCTCCTTGTCTAATTCACAAGGCTAACCATCTATTTCAAAGGGTGACTAACAACACTGGAGTCAATAGATGATGTGTCTCATTTAGAAGGCAAGTATGAAATACTGTGTATTCACTGCAATTCCTTGTGCAATGCATTTACTTAAGTGCATGGACATATATGTGTGTATGCCTTTTGGGGTGTGGGGCTTGGAATACAGATGGACCACATTCAATTTGAATAGTTAATAGGCAAAGCATCCTTTATGACTGTTCCTTATAGAAGCTCTGTTAGGAAATGCAAACTAGTAGGCAGGACACTGAAAGGACATGGAAGATTAGTCCAGGCTTGGGGAAAGACAGTGTTTTTGTTATCAAGGTCTGATATCACTTGATGTAGACACTGCACTGAAGAGAACTTTAGAAAGATGATGGCTGTACCATCAGTGTTGAGTCAATTTCATCCAGGCAAGAATGGGCTTGTCTTTCAGCTCAAAACCCACAGAACTCAATTGTATCCAAAGATACTTCTGTCTGTGAAACCCAGTGTGAACACAGAGACTTGAATAAAATTGATCAGTAGGACTAATTCCTGTTTATAAGAACATATGCATGCTGGGGCTGTGTCTGGGTGGATCATATGCTGATGATGATTTGCATGCAGAAGATAGCTAAGTACAGCTAGTATAGACATGTTCTCACAGCAGCAACAGGGTGGATTGTGGTGGATGTTCAGGAAAGTAGAACCCCCAGGATTTTTCTACCAGTGAACATCTGGGCTAGACTTTGAAATGGGAGATGAAGAAAAGAATAGTATAAACATGATTTTTAGGATCTGGCAACTCTTCTCAGATGATAATCCTTCTTGTGGCTGTGAGCAACTCAGTTTTGGGTTTGTTTTTTTGTGGTTTTTTTTTGTTTGTTTGTTTGTTTGCTTGTTTTACTCTTTTCTCTCTATGGGATATCATAGACTGGGGCTTTATGTTATTTCATGGACCAAAGACTTTCTAACATAATTCAGTGTCAGGGAGAATCCAGAGCTAGCAACGGTGAATACAGTGATGCAAATCAAGCAGGACTTGGCCTCCAGCAAAACATCTGTAAATGATGTGGTAAGATCTGCATGCTAATCGCCTTTTACCAATGAGAACTGTGTACTTAGTCCAGATTTACATGGGGAAAAATTTGGAGAAACCTTTCCCTTAGCTGAGCTGCTCTGAGTTTATCCCAGGAGAGTTAAGTAAAGATTATCACCATGTACACACTATGAAAGGCCTGCAAATTAAAACAGAAACACTATGCTTCTATAACTGCCTTACAGGATTTTCCACTCTCTCATCCTCCTTTGTTGCTACACACCTTTCTTGTTTTTATTGAGTGATTATGTGATTTATAGGACAAATGCCACTGCGTTTGTAGCACTGTACTTAGTGATTACCAAAAAAAGAAAGTAAACATTTACTTTCTTTCCCTACTTCTCCTTTATGTGCAGGCGTACCCAGGAGAAGAGATGCGGAAATCTAAAAAAGTCCTCTTGACATTATACTGCTTGTTGCTTCTTAGTGATGCTACTCTAAATGGGATCAGCCATCACTTCCTATTAGTACAACCAGCCTTTTCAATGATGACATTACGCAACGGGCAAGACTGTGATTACTTAGAGTCATAAGACTGGTCTTGTGAATATACTCCTGCATCCTACTGCATTCTAAGGGGAGAGTGCTTTGCTTTGCAAAACTACTGCAAAGATTTGAAATCTCAAGTGGTTGTGGAATGGTGTACAGCTGCTCTCAGCTCTTTACTGTCCTTTCTGGCATTATCCACCAGTCTTAGTCTCTTCCAGGCATTATCCACCAGTCTTAGTCTCTTCCATGCCCATTTTTGATAGACACTATCTAGTTGGCCCCATTTTGTCCACTGGATGGGAACAAATAATCAGATTGCGGTGCTATTGTGAAGACTAGGAGGCCTTCTTTGAAGGAAGCACATTAGGGCCATCGGGAAAGGTCTCAGGTTTTGTAGTTCAGTGTCATTTCACTGACAATGGAGTGACCTAAATAATAGACCATATGTGTCTGGTCTGTGATGCTCCCTCTAAATGCTTCTAGTGGCCTACAACACCCTTTCTGAAATGCTAATGAGGCCTTTCATCACCCAGACATCCCTAGCTGGGGTAATGCTTCCAGAGGAGCGTGGCTGTGAGATATATGAAAGATACTGTATTCCTCAGATAAGGAACAGGAGATGCAGCCAGGTGGATGAGGCAGGGATAGGAATTAGAGTAATGGAAAAAAAAATAACAAGCACTGCATGAAGGACTGAAGGAAATATGTGACAGCCCTCTCTCAGTTGCTTACTATGGCATGGGTTACCTCATTTGCTGAGAAGCAAGAAGCAGTCATTGTGTGTTATCTGCCCTTACTATCTTATAAATTAATTCCTCAAGCTGCTTCCTGACTTCCATGCCACTCTTCAGAGGTTAGATGACAAGCCATCCTGCCCCACCACTTGTGAAGTATACTTCTTGCAGTCCCACTTGCACTGTTACAATTATGGCTGGCACAGCAAGTGAAAAGATTCCCTTCAAAACTGGGGACAACTGCAGACAACCTGAGGACATCCAGGTTGCAGGTTAGTACTGAGCAGTATTCATTTTAAAACTTTGCATCAGAACAAAGCATTAGCCAGGGCAGGAGGATCTTAAAATCCCTATGTGCCTGAGCTGTCTTAGTGGATTAATAGTCAGGTATTATCAGTGAAGCAGAAGCCCTCAGTTTGACTTTTTGTCTGGTCTCCTTTTCTTCCAGCTGGGTGGAATTAGGGAATGCTACCTAGGCAAAAAACAAAGATACCTTTTATGGGAGAATGGGCACAGATTTGCAAGTCACTATGAAGTATTTATTCCCTCCAGTGGCATTCAAATGCATCCCCACATTGTGCTTGCTTTCTGCCCTGAGGAGAATTTTGCTCTTGGCAGAGCTATATTAGGGGATTTCACAGCACAACCATATGTATGACAGACTCTGGTAAGAGAGGGTGCACTAAAGTGGACTCACAAAGACCACACGGTAAGAACTCTGTCAAGAATATGGAAGAAGAAAAAAGCAGCCCCCTCCAGCACAGACACATTCTGATCTCACTATACAAATCTGGGGTAGACTGAAGGAAGTCAGTGACTTAACATGGATGTAAAGTCAGTGTGAGTGAAGTAACAGTCCAGCAGCAGCCAACTCGGCTATGTAGGTGCCTGTGTACACAATTATTATAGAGGCCCCAAAAGGAAACATGTATGAGACAATCACTTCATAGAATATAGTGAAGCCTTCCTTATAAATGTTTAAATAGTCAGCATTTTGGTGCAGTCCCTTCAGCAAAAAGAAGTGCATTAGCACAGAACAGAACATCTTGTAGAAGAGGAAAAGTATTCCCACCTCTCCCTTGCTCTTGTCCACTGGTTGTGATAACACTTCACCTCTTCATTCCTTTTGTGCTAATTTCTGTTTTAAGGAGACCGAGTGCTGCAAGAAAAACAAGCAATTGTTTTAAGTCAACAACAAAATCAGATTGTGGGAAAATAAACCTTTGGAACATTGTTAAAAGCCCAGAGGTCATGAGTCCTGGGACAGTGGCCTTCTGGTGCACCTGGAGTAGGAGACTCTATGGTATAGTGGCATATTTGTGAGCTCTGCAAGGGGCCAAAATGTGAATGCTGGTGGGACAGGAGTGAGGGAGCCTTTGGGCAAAAAACTGCAGAAGTTATCCCATCTGAACCTCTCCCTAGAAACCCAGAAAAGCTGGTCACTGTGGTTGTGAATTGGTCTCATTCCCAGGTGAGCCTGTGAACTACATGGAATACCTCCAGGCTGCTGCTGCTTAGGGTATCATACAGAGCCCCTCTGTGCTAGTGTGGATCTGCAGCTCTATCTCACAGACCATTGTTGCCTGAGGTCTTTGAAGCAGGATACCTGTATTAGAAGAACATATTCTACCTCTCAGAATAGCTTATTAGCTTGATGTGAGTAGCTTTACTATTTTGTATGCCAGAGCCAAGTAAGACTGCAATAACTTGCAGCTCCTGTGCTGTGTCCCACTGTATCACTAGACCTCATATTTCTCTGTGTGACAAAGGGACAGCTCTCAGCTGGTTCTGGTTTTCTAGAAGGCCTTCTTTGTCTTGCAGGAGTGGTATTGATATGTAGGAAGCTACTTGGACTATAAAAATGAGGTACACATAGATGCCTTTAAATCCACAGATGGATTAAAATTTTTTTTTGTGCTACATTGTTGACTGTATCATTGCAATAACACAGACTGTTTTCTAGAATAAGCAGAATCTCTTTCCATGGTAATGAGAATAATCCTAGGGAATATCCTAGGTAAATCCTGTAAGAGTGCAGGCTGGTGTCCCTGAGCTACAATATTGCAGAAGCAGTCATCCAGCCCTCACTACTGAGGGTAGGATCAGTACCTTTTGGGCTTGTTGTGTCAGTATTGTGCAATGGTTCCCACAGCTCCTTGGGAAAGCAAGATTGAAATAGTGTGGTACAATTCTGTTGCCCAAACATAGATGTCTAGTACCATTTCAGATATTCTTATGTATCACAGTCTGGCTTGCACCTGCTGCTTTAGGAAGTCACACATCTCCCATAAGTCCTGTGTCAGATCCACCAGCTCACTGTGGGGGTCATGAGTATACCAGCACAGCTTACATGGCACCACAGAAAGACTAGTTGTGATAACCCTTGTAAAACAGTCGTGTTAAGCAACTGAACTATGCCAAGGGTGCTGGGGCAGTTGAGGTGGCACGAAACTGGTAGTACCTGCAACAGAGTCAGGGGAAAGTAGAAACAATGAAGGTAACTGCAAATAACAGGGGAACAAGCTCAGTGTTCAGGTGGTGGGTTAAGAGTCAGGTGGCCTGCATTCCAGTACCCTGTCACAAAAGCTCAAGTAATGGGAGAAAAATTAAATTATTAAATAATTCATAAATAATATTTCTTCATCTTGCTTTTGCCACCTGTTAAACAAGAAATGATAACTGTCTCTTTTCAAGGAAGCTGTTCAGTGTGTGGCTTAAACTGCTATTTCTGCACAATGCACAGTACAAACGGATTCTTCTTTTCCTTTTTCTTTTCTCACATGTAAAGGGGGAGGGAGAAGAGAGTTCCTTCTGCATTTCTTTACTTCTTCCATCTTTTTGCTCTTCTTCTGAGGCTGACTTGCTGAAAAGTGTGGCACAAAGGAAGCCTGGCTGTCCTTTAACATACTTGTGCAGTTTCCACTCAAAGCATTAGGATAGGTCCTTATCCCAGACACCAAAATCACACCATGTCTCACTTTTTAATTTCTTTCTTGATTAGCTGATCTTTTTTTTTTCTTAAACTAGAACACCCTTCCCTTTTCCTCTAATGTTTTCCCCCTTAAAAGTGTTTCTGTTGCCCCAAGTGCAGCTGAAATGAGTGAACACGTTATGTGGTGCTTCAGGGAATTCCTGAAGAATTGATTCAATTCTTCTGGGATCTGCATTCTGAGAACTGAAAGCATAAGTGCTGCAAAACCTGTTTGTGAATCAAACCCAGACATTAATATATATTAATGTGCGTGTGTGCGTGTTAAAGAAAAAAATAAAGGTTGACACAAAGAAAGAAAATGAGAGGCAGGAAAAAAAAGACCAGGATCCCGAGGGTTTTGGGGTATGTTTTTTTTTTAAGTGAAAGCTAATGGAATCCAATATAACTGCTGAAACCTTGTCATCCTTGCTATCAGTGAGAGCCTTTGAATAAGCTAAATCCTTAATCAGTACAGCCTAAGACCCCAATGACTATGTGTAGAAGTGTTAGTCCAGATAAATCCTTGAAGGTTTCAAAGATTTGAAGAGCACTGGCACTTCTCTGTGTAGTGCCTGCCCTTTGTCCTTTTCTCCATGATGTCATTATTGAAGTTTTACACTCACTATGCATGGTGGAAGTTGACATTGACAGTTTCAACACTTTCAGACTGACTCTGGAGGATTGTTAGCTTTGAAGCTATTTGGCCTTGAGCAGTGAATTCTTTTTTTGAGCTCATACTGGCTTATAATATCTGAGAAGGTTTGCATCAGTATAGCCCCAGCTTGAATTATGAGAGGAGGCTGGCTTCCAAGTTGGAACTGATACCCACATGATAGGAATAGAGAACATTATCCCATTTCAGATGGCAGCGAAGTCAGTGTTCCTGAATCCCCTTGAGATGCAACAATGAGTTTTCATTTCAACATCACAGTTAAAGCAACATCGGCAGCAGGCTTTTCTTGTAATCAGAACTCTGAAGAGCAGTTAAGCTTGGAAGTGACTGTAAGATTATGTGCTCTTCTGCCCTGTGATCTGTTTGTTATTAGGCTTTTTGGAAACATCTGTATGGGGCCAGAGGCGTATTTCATATGAGTGTAATTCAAGTATTTTATGAAAATAAAAATAAAAATGCTATGTGGTGATTTAGACACATTGAATATTAAAGCACACAAGCACTAACAAGCAACAAAAGGAAAGCAACTGTTCAGACACTTAATTATGTGAGTTGTCCCATAGAACTTGATCAGGATGACACACATGAACAAAGACCTAAAGTCTGAGTCCAAAGCCTCAGGCATTATTGGACTGTTGGTTGTGGCTTTTGAGATTCCTCCATCTGAAGCCAGAGATACTTTGCTACGTTTCTATGTATCTTTGAGGAGTGAGGTCCTCAGAAGAGCTGTTGAAACAGGAGGGTTGTGGGAGATAAAATCTTCAAGGAACTGTGAGTTGAATCTGTATCTGTCCTTAAGAAAATTTCTAGCTTTCCATGCAGCTTCCTACAGGGGATAAAAAATGATAGTGGACATTCAGCTACCTGAAATTGACTAGCTTAACAGGTAAAATGCCGTCAGCTAACTTCATTGAATACAAATGGTGTGGTGGAGTTCAAAATGCAGCATTCCTTTTTGCAGCTCTCAACAGACCATACTGAGGGTAAATCCAGCTGAAAACTGAAAGAATAAGAATAGAATTAAATGTGACTGTTTCAGAACACCTGTTTCAGTCTTTTAAATAAGGTTGAAAAGCAAGTAAGTCACTGATTCAGGACAAAAGTATTTTCTTCACCTGTGAGTATATTTAGCTGTAATCCTTCAGCCAGATACTATGAGTAGTCACAAAGCTTATTTAAACATACTTGCATCTCTGTTACAGCCACAAACACAAGCTATCTTGAGCCCTTCTCCAGAAACTTTTTGAATTGGTAAAAACTTTTGTTGGCTACACTAATAGGCAGTATTTCTCCATTGCAAATCCCAGAACTATGCACAGAACAAGGAAAATTTTAGTTTCTGAGGAGGCACCAAAACCCCAATACAGCAACAGTGTAGTTGTATGAATGACAAGTAAAAGACTCTTCCACAGAACTTTTGGCAGTGGCTCATGCTCTCTGCCTCCAGACCCCAAAAGTACCCTCCCTCTTGCAGTCTGAATTCAGGCTGGCAAAATCCTGCAGCTCACCTGGTCCCTGTATCTCAGCAGTGACAGAAATCTGTTTTGAGGCTCTCCCACTTGAGCTGATCTCAGGTTGGACCAGTATCTGGGTGGGAATGACCACACTGAGTTGACACAGATTAACTACAGTCCTCGGGGAAGGGGGAGTGGGGAGTCTTTTCAGTAAGAGCAGAAGCAATAGTTGCCAAAATACACACTGCAGCTCTCTAAAAGAAAAGGCCCTTTCATTTTCTTCTCTGGATAGTTCAACTAACCAGAAGTTATGAAGGGCGCATCCTCAGATGAAGTTGTTTCTGTAGCCTGCTTGCCAAGAGGTGCAGGGAGATATTCTGGCTCTCCTGAGCTTCAACCTCTGGAACTTTCCTGTCCATCTCTTCTTTTGTCTGAAGACCGATCTATCCATATATTATTTATGCTTACAATTAAGGACATTCAACCTTAACAACCTTAATGTCTTCATGTGCAAATGAATTTTCTGAGTTCTGGAAGAAAAAACATGTTTCGAAATCTTTTTCTATTGCTTCACATGCTGTCTTGCTAGGACAAATAAATTAATGATATTAACAAACGCTTGAGTAAAGGTATTTTATTACTTTGGCCTACAATAATCAATAATACATGCAAGGCAATAATCTTACATTGATATAAAATCTCCATAAAGTATTATAACTTAAATCAATTCCATCTCTGAAATTACTTAAGAATTCCACAAGTTCAGGTAAGAACAGAACTTGATTCATCGCTTTTGCTGGACTCTCTTCCACAAAATTTCTAAACTCCTGCATGCGTTGACTGTTTCTGAAGGGTGGATGGAATTTTAAGGTCCTGGAAAGTACAAACAGGTAGAAGAAAAAATGCCTGTCTCAACTCAGCATAATCTTATTTATATGGTGTAAAATAATAGCATTCATTTCATTATTTGATTTCTTGACTTGAATACTGGGTAAAATAAGAAGTCTACTGCTGAAAGTACTTTAGGCCAGATCTTCAGGCAGTGTAAAACACCGTAACTTATTGAAATTAAAGGCCTAATACCAGATTTCACCCATATTTGGTAAGGTTGAACAATTGCACTTCAACCTGCACAACCTGTGGTACTTCAGTACAGGTGTTCTGGAATCTGCTGGTGTTACTGTACTTATAAATTGCTTCTGGCTATCTTCTCAGTAAGTCACCAGAAATGTAATAAAAATCAATACCAGGCTAAAAAATGCCTCTTGCTGCTATGATTTTCTCTATTTGTATGCAGCCTAAAAAGGCTCATAGGAAGACTACCTCTGAAGCTTCAAATCATAATTTTTCTTTTCAGTAACCTAGTTTCTCACTGTATGGATTCATTTTACTTTTAAGCAGCATCATTCTAAGTCATTTTTTTTGTCTGCTTGATTTACTGATGTTTTTGTGGGCACAAAAATATTCTCATGCCTGTCTGAAGAGAGCCGTTGCTCTCTTGTAGTAAGTGATGACTCAGAGAGGATGGATTAAAACTTGTCTTAAAGCTGCTTGATTTATCCCTATATGACACTGGTCCAGGACCTGGGTCCTGATTAGGAAAGTTTAGATAAGGCAGCATAATGTGTCAAAATCTCTGGTAAGGGTGAATTTCATCCTCTTGTTAGGTTAAAGACAAAAGTATTTGACAGATAAGGACTTAGGAATATATGGAACAGGCGCTGCTGTTGAAAGCTACAGTGGAATTCCCATTGACTTTTCATAACTGCTACTATACCACTTATTACTAAATTCTCAGTGAGTTGCTCAATGATTTCTCTCATCTCCTGATCAGATACTTTGGTACAGAACTACAACCCTCATATAAGTACCATTTATATTCAAAGCAGCATTTGCACTGATGTGGGGTGGGCAAATGGGTGACAATGAACCATACTGAACATTTACCACATAGAAGAGTGGATTAACACCATCCCATCGTTCCAGACTTACAGAAAACCTGATTTTTCCCTAAAGTCCCAACCTTTCCCCGGAAGAGATAGTCTTATTTTTTTATTTTTGGCCACAATGCATTTGTGAATGGCAAAGCAGCATGAAACATAGTAGGGAGCAAACACTGGCTGGTCCCAGGTTCCTCTGAGGGACCTGTATGAGGATTATATGAGTGCTAATGCATCTTTGGGAGTCAGAAGAGCAGTTTAAGGTGAATGTTTAACAATCAACTACCTTTGACTCTAAGTGCAAAAAAGGAATTAGACTTAATTACCTTAGAGACAAAGAAAGATCTGGATCAAATTTGGGTTTTTCATCATCTTGCCATTTTTAACAGAGCCTGGTGCTGGGGGAGTGGGGCAGAAGACATCTGACATATTTAAAGAGTTTGGGAATAGCAAAAGGAGTGAGATAGGATAGAAGGTTAATGCCATTTTTAATAGGGAAAAACTACTCTCTCCCTGTGACATATGCCTATGGGATAATCTTGATATATGCATGAGTGTGATCAATATGTCAGCTAGACTTTCATTACTTTCCACCTTCCCCTTGAATGTTCTTCTACAGTCCAGAAGTTGTCTGCAAGTCTAGAAGTGGAGATTATCCAGATTATACAGCTACAAGGACATAGTTTTTGAAGAGGGGCCAAAGAAATTAATCAGATAGCTCTCCTTCATCCCTGTAACACTGGGAAATATGAGGCTCTCACTGTGTGCTTGTATGCTCTGACACCCATCTCAGGGCCATGCTACACAGGATGCATCTTGTGGCATCAACCTAATGATTGCAGAGCTTGGAAAAACCTGAACCTTTGGGTAGGAAGAAAAGGGATACTTTGGGGTTTTTAATAACTGTAAATAATGCCTCTAACTTTGCTTCTTTCACTGCTCCTGCTTAAGAATCCTGATGGTTTATTGCATTATGCAGCATGGTAGCATAAAGATGTTTAAGGATATCTTAAAGCAGTAGATGAGACAAAGTAACAGGCAAACCCAAGCAGTACCCAGCATCTTTACAGACAGCCCTGGGTGTCCTTAGCTGACAGTCTTCAAATGTTAGGGACTTCTCTGAGAGATGAGTTTTCCCTCCTGAGAGCAAGCAGTCTCTTACAGTATTTGGCCTATAAGGTCCTTCTGTGTTTTTCCCTCTGTAAATCCACCTACCTTGTTTGGACAGGATTTATCTCATCATATACTAATTTCTCTGAACTCTGAGATTATGCTAAAGGGGCTTCTGAAAGAACAAGAGGAAACTTTTAAAGCAGGCTTCTTGTTAATACCATAGCAGTGGGATTTGGTTGCAATCTGCTTGCTGAACACTGATAAGTCACATGAAGCCTTGCAAGGGTACCTGAGAAGACAAGACATCGCTACTGTTCTCTTCTACCTTTGCATGGAAGGCTCTGTTGATTATTCACAAAGGAGCTGGTGCTAAATAAACAAATAAACATAAGGCTGTCTATCAAAGCTTTTTAATGTTTACAGTACCATACTCCTGAGGCTGCCTTATCACAGACCTGTGCAGTCACTTACTGAAAAATAAGGGTCTCCTCATGTTTTATCTATTCCAGATCCACATTGCAGAACTCAGCATTAACATGTCAGTAGAGTAGTGAAACACACTTGGGGCTGCCTCACAGCTGCCCCTAGAAATCAGTGAGAACTTTGTAGCTATTTTAAAAGCATTCTTTACTAGTAACAACAGTAATGATTATTACAGTAGTATTTGTTCCTGTTTTACGTAACAGGTCAGCTGACCCCTACCTCAGTGTGCATGTCAGTTACAGATATTTAGAAACAAAATTTGGATTCCTGTCATGACCTACAGTCAGGTTCAGTGCGTGCCCCACATAGTTCCACAAAGGAATCACAAGAGCAAAGGAAGGTGAGAAGATATCTGAGGAAGAACATACACAGAAGATGAAGTTTCTGCAAAGCCATGGAACAAGATTTTGGCATTACAGGTCACAGAATCACAGAATGGTTAGAGTTGGAAGGGACCTTAAAGATCATCCAGTTCCAACCCCTGCCACAGGTGGGGACACCTTCCACTAGATCAGACTGCTCAAAACTTCATCCAACCTGGCCTTGAACACTGCCAGGGATGGGGCAGCCACAGCTTCGCTGGCAACCTGTGCCAGTGCCTCACCACCCTCATAATAAAGAACTTCCTACTGCCTAATCTAAACCTACCCTTTTCCAGTTTAGAGCCATTTCCCCTTGTCCTGTGACACCCTGCCCCTGTAAACAGTCCCTCTCCAGATTTCTTATAGACACCCTTTAAGCAGAGGAAGGCTGATCTAAGGTCTCCCCCTGAGTCTTCTCTTCTCTAGGCTGAACAGGCCAAACTCTCTCAGCCTGTCTTCCTGGGAGAGGTGCTCCAACCCTCTGATCATCTTCATGGCTCTCCTCTGGACGTGCTCAAGCAGGTCCACATCCCTCTTGTGTTGAGATGATAGACAAGAAGGTGAGAAGCTTATAAAGAATCATTGTGATGATTCTTGGAGCAAAATACAGAAAAGGGGGCCAAAGATAAGCATAGTAATGGTAGTAAATGTGACAAAAAAGCAGTGGAACAATAGTCTCTGGAGGAAAAGGGGAAACAAGGGGAGTGGAAAGAAGGAATTGCACATAGAGATAAACTGGATACCTGGGTATATTTGTATATATCAACCAAAGGAGCATACCTCTTCCTTATCAGTGTATTCACAAAAGCCAAGAGTCCAAGCCAGGGTTTGCTATCAACATAGCTATTATAAACAAGAAGGAATTGGTAGCTGGGACAGTGGGATTAAAGTGTTACAGTGCAGTAGAACAAGAATCTTTAGGGTGAACTTCTAAAGCCCAGGATCACGTATTTCTCACAATGAAGCAAACAAGGCAACTGGCAGAGTTCTATAGGGAAAATGACATCATTGCAGATTTTTAGGGATAATCATTTAACTGGATTAGCCCCAAAGTGCTGTGTCTAAAATCAGCATCCCTGTCTCTTTATGTACTCCAGATGAAACACATTAGCAGAAATATGGCAAGGGACATTCACAATGCACTGTTCTACATTATCAGCATTTTTTGCAAATCTGCAATTAGTCTAAAGGGCCTGGGTAAATTAGGCCTCTTGATAAATGAAGCACCTAGACAGGTCTCAGATTTATTGGATCTAGCTGTCCTGCTGTCCAGAGCCTGTCAGCTAGGCTGTGGAACAGAGACAATACAGTGGGAAAGTCTACAAAGCCAACATAACTTTAAACTGCTGAGCAAATGGTGAAATGCCCTGACTGGGGCAGCTGGCTGATTACCTTTGAAAGTTTCTGCCAGGAATAGTGTAAGTTCAGGGAGAATGCAGTGAGTGAAGAAATTAAGAGAGCCTCTTCAAACTTTGGTATATATGTGTGAAATCCTGTATTATTGTAGTGACAGGGGCCTGAGACATAGATGCGTACATATGTACATTATGAGAAGGAGAAAAGGAGAGAGGGGGAGAGGGGAAGAAGGGAAAAGAGAGAGAACACTTATTGGAGACAAAGCCAGTATTTTCACATTGTTCAAATTCTGGAGAAAAAAGGTGCAATATTATTAGCTCCTCTCCTTCCTCTTACCTAAACAAGTCTATTTCACAGGTTATTATTTTCACTCCTGAAGAAAAGACGGGTAGTTTCTGCTATTTTTCTACCCCCAGAGCCACTTTCTTTAGAAAGCAGTATATACAGTAGGACATCTTTGATACATACAGCTATTTGCTTGCATGCACAGCCATGATCCTGGCTATTTTAATACCTCCTCCCAGCTTATCAGCACACAATACAGTTGTTGCCTCCTGGGAAGGAGGAACAGTCTAGAGGAGAGGAAGAGGCATTGTGACTGTCCAGATTATTCTGATTTATATCTTGAGATCATCTGGAGTGATTTCCAACTAAAGTGTGGCGACACCTGCCAACTCCTCTGCTGTTGCTCTTGCTGAACTCAGCTGAACAAGCCAGTTAGGATTTTCCAGCAGATGTTCAGTTGTTTCTCTTCTCTCCCTCTCCTTCTTTCTCACCTTCTGTTTATAAAAGCCCTGTAGGACTCCAGAAACTGTCCCTAGTTTTTCAGAAGCAGTCTACATCCTAAGTTCCAGCTTTCTATTAGTTATTGTAGTGCCGAGATCAGCAGAGCTAATAATTGAGCATAGACACTCTATATTGGTTGTGGGCTTGGGGGAAGAGCAGAAGGATCTAACATGGCTGGACCCATTTGTTTCTGAAGGAAGTGCAGTATGCTTCCCCTTGTTTCTGACTGCTTCCCTGCTCCATGTTCACTTAGCATTCTTTAGTAAACCCACATTGATTTTTCTGTCAATAGCATTCCCTCCAATCCAAAAGGAACCACCAGTGCTAAACAAATCACCAGTGTTTTTCTGCAGCGCACTTAGCTCTTCCACCTTGTGAAAAGCTTACTTGCTGCTGCATTTCTCCTTTCAAATGAGTACACTCTATGTGATCTTAGAAGAAAGAGAGAAATCTCTTTTGCCTACCAGGGACCCAAAATCACCCTGGAAGTGCACAGTGTATCCAATTATGCTGAAGTTTGATCCTGCTACTTTTCAAGGCCTTCTAAATTATGGAATTAAAATGGTTTAGTAGGAAAAAGGACTGGTGACACTAGCAGTGTTAAGAATTTAGAATGTGCCTTCTCATATATTAAAAAAGGCTCTTTGAATATCATCAAAGAGATTTACAAATTTTTATTCCTTTTTAAAGCTGTTTTAAAACTGATTAGACTTTTTAGAATAGACTTCATCTTATGTCTGTCTGTCACTCTCTCTCTTTCCCATTCCCTTCCCTCCAAAGTCTTCCCTCCTGCTGATTAATCAAACTTTTCTTTGTTAACATAGAGTACTTCTGCCAAAATACTATAATTTTGCCAAAGACTGAAGAAGGCAGCCCAGCACTGAGACCTGACACTGTTTTGTGTTAAGGTCTCCTAAATGCTGTAGGTGTAAAAGACTAGGGAGAATCAGCACTTTTCAACCACTTACTTGTTCCAACAGCAACAAAAACCTCTGACATTAGTTAGGGGAAAACACAGAGTGAAGCTAAAAGTTCTGGTGTCCTGGGCACTTGAAAAGGATAAAGGAGCCTGCTCAGGAAATGTCTGTGGGTTCATCAGCGGGGAGGAGAGGCCAGATGAATATGCCTGAATACGCACTTACCTATGTTGAGGCTGAAGGCATCTGTGTCCAGGAAGGCTAGCTTATGCAGCAGCACCTTAAGAATGTTGACATTCACCATTTGAAAGTAATTAGCAGTGCTGTTGTCTTGAAAGTATTCCCTATGTTGAAAATGCTTACAATAATAAACACTAATTGCTTTCAAATGGTAAATTGGAACCACAGCATCTGGGTGGTGTTCCACTTGTGTGCATGAAGGCATATCTCTATGTGTGCGTATATATATATATATATATATATATGTATACCTATGTGTGCTGATGTATGTGTAGATGTGAGTCTAACATACAACACACAGCCATGTCTGCCAGAAACAAAGACCTTCTGCATATGTTATTCCTGTCCAGGAAAGAAAATAAGAGATAAGGAGGCTTACATAGGTCTGAAGAGAGAAAAGCTGACAGGCTCTCCTGCAGTATTTAAAAGGGAGAAAGCACAGTCTTGTGGTTCAGAGACAGCACTGCATATGGCTGGCTCTGGGTGCTGGGACCAGTCCTGCCAGAGCAAGTTCCTGGCTGGAGGTACCCTGCCTGTCAAAGGCATTCCCGGGCCCTGACAGAGGGGTTTTCAGCAGCCTTGATTATCATCAGGAGAGGTGAAGGGGTGCCTGACTGTTTCCAAACTGTAGGATATGAAGTTGGGCAATGAAAAAAACAAAGTGTCCAAAGTTAGTGGATGCTTCTTAACAGTCTAACTGATGACCTTTATCCACAGTAGAGGATCTCCTGGGGCTAGCACTAAGGCTTTGTTCATAAATGTTTATCAAATATATGACATTCTTAGCTGCTCTGAGCAAAGCTGCAAAATGTTCTCACTCCGTGAGAGACAGGTTGCTAACAAGCCTGAATCTCTTCTCACACTGGTATAACTCACAAGCAACACCAAAACAGTCAACATATGCCATATTGTCGTCAAACCGGAATGAGCATTGGGAAAATCGTGCCTTATTCTGTTTGTCAGCTTACAGCTAAGCTGGAAATCACATGCTTGGCCCTAATTAAACAATTTTAAATGAAACAGAAGTTCAGTTCAGCTTCTCAAGCCCCCAAGTAGAAATTAACCTACCCCACACTGCTAGCAATCATTAGGTGAAGTTCTATGGGACTGTAAAGTTGCAGATGAAAAAAAACCATCCTCCCAGTAAGGATGATACTACCCTTACTGACAATGGCACAAGCTGGGATCAGAACTTGCCCTCCAGACCAGGGCTCCGAGAAAAGCACTGTCCTTGCACAATTCTTCCACTGCTCTGTAAAAAAAAAATAGGGCAAGATTTATTGTGGTTGTCCATGGGAGCTGCATTAGGCCAAACAATGAGTGCTTTAAAAAATCATCCTCACATGTGTGAATAATAATTAGAAGATTAGGGATGGCTCTCTAGCATAATAGCTGTCTGTGGGGAGATTTGAAGTTTCCTGCAAACCAAGAGGAAGCTGGAGGTCCCAGTTTGTTTTGGTCTAGCAGGAGGAGAGGAAGCCATGGGTTTGCAGGACTGGTGCTAAATGGATCTGTGGGGCTCTGCTGAGTCTTAGGGCTGTGCCACTCAGAGTATTTGGTGCCAGTAGCACAGCCTGGGAGGGAGCTGCTGAGGGACGCTGTGTCTGAAGGTGTGCTCTCCAGCAGGGGTACACTGGCCTCCACCTGCAGAAGGAAGCTGCAGCACACAGATCCACTATCACCCCATCTAAGAGCACAGCTCTGGAATGGACTCACACAGGCTGTTTGAATGGCAGCAGAGGATGAGTGGCCCACCTCCATTTCAGCCTGTGGATATTAATTTCCAGCTGTATTTCAGATGTAAATGGTGGAGAAAAAGGCCCTTTGAGTGAGATGCTGTTAACTTTTTTGGTAAGGGCAAAGCCTTAGGAACATAGCGACAAAAACTGACTGCTTGTACCTTCCTCTGAGAGATGAGGAAAACGGGTTTCAGACCTTGTCACTGTTGCCGTAAAAGTGCAGCTGTGTCCCTCTTGACCTCCCGGCCAGGTGCTGGCATTGCATTTAGACACCAGCGTTGGCAGAGGCTTTGTATCTCTCTGATTTGAAGTACTGTAAAACATGACCGAACAGGGAATATCAGAGGCCATTTAACATGCTTTAAAAGTTCTTTAATTTGTTGTATCATGATAACTGCACTTTAATAAAAGCAATCTCTGGTCTTAATAGCCATACAATAAACTATTATTTATATGAGTCAGCATGCCTAGCTGAGCCTTCCAGGTGTGCCCCAGATTTTGAATCATTGGAGCGATCCAGAGGGAGATCACTGTCTGACAGACCCAAACAAGGCTTATAAACAGGTGCCATTTTGCCTAGTCGCATCTAGGGGTATGCTGGCTATATTAAGTACCTGACACAACATAGCACTTTCAGTGCTTTGATTTATTTCAGTATTACATTTAATTGTTTCCTTCTTGACGAAGCTTTAACATGCAATGCTTGTAAATATAACCTGCGCTCTCCATATGGCACTCTGGTTTTCCATTTTCAAATGCAATCGTCCTGGAATAATGACTGTGGTATAACTCAATTTGAGTTCTGCTGTGGGGACTTTATTACATAATGCTTTCTAATTGACCCTCATAGTTTAATAAGACAGAACATTTCACCAGAACATTGACAAAAGTTATTAATTTTCACTTCAGCAGAGACCAGTGTCCCAATTAAATCCCATGATAATGCCTGACTGACTGACTGACCTCATTATGGCTAATGCTTATTAGTCCTGCAGAGAGAATAACATCACACACTGTTAAAATGCCTAAATGAGCACATACAACTATTCAGCATGATTATAATTTACATACACGACTAATTTTACTCCACCAGTCCTTGTCTGGTGAAACTAATGCCATAAACTCCTGTCACACAACAGGATAGCCAGCTGAGAATTTCAAACCTATCATAAAACCAGACATGAAGTGTTTTAAAAGGAAACAAGATCTAGTTAAATCCTACCTGCCTTCTTGAAAAACAATTACAAGTACACATACTATGTGTACTTGAACTAGTAATGTGCTTAAGCATGTTTCCTTTTATAAAATAATTACTTCATTTCATTAATGAACTAAAATAGTGGCTGAGATCAAACCTTTCTGCAATCATTTATACATGCCTTACAGTTTAACTGCTCTTCCTCATGCAGGGCTGTGTTTTAATGTTTTCTTAGAAGCCTTTAAAATGTAGAGTAAGTAGCAATTTCACATACATCAGAACCCTTCCCTCTGACTCTTTTAATAGTTCCTCTGAAGGAAAACACTTAAGCCAAAATTCCTTATTGACGATTTATATACTACAGTAAGCACATGTTTAAAATGTCACCTGTTTTGACAGCCCTTCTGAAAGGTGAGCCAGGAAGGCTGCATTTTTCATGTGTTTTGTTTGTTTTTTTTTTAAATGGGGTAGGAGAGTACTGTGTATATTTTTATGGAGAATAAGAAGTTCTCATACCTTTTTCCTTTGGTTTTAAGGTGCTTTAAATAAATAGAAATCAAGATACAAAAGCAGGCGTCTACACTCTATCCTCAAGTTTTACTGCATCCTTTTCCCACAGGATTGTGTACTTGACAAAAGATAACAGCCTGTCTCCAAGACTTTGGTGTGTCCAAAGGCAGGGTGATGAGAAGTTTCAGGAGAGGAATCTACAAGACATGACAAGACTCACAGCTGCTGATAGATGAAAATAAATAGCAATGCTCCCTACCACACACACATATGCAACCTCACCGAGGCCAGGTGATGGCCTGGATTTTCAGGTTAACTTTTCCAGACACACCCCAACAGCACCACAGTCTAAGTCCCATTGCCTTCCAGTGAAATTTATCCTCTAACAGTGTATGCTTCTTTGATAAAAAGGACTTCAGAGCCTGGTGTCATAGACAAAGAGTTAATTCTTCTTCAAAATGACCAAGAGTGCACAGCCAAGGTTAGCCACTGCAGCAGCAGCCACTGCATAAACACTGGATATGTGAGAAAGACTGTCAGGGAGCAGACCCTTTCTTCATACTAGTCCCTGAAGACATATTACTTTTTCATTCATAAATCCCTTGACTCGTGAGACTGGGTTGAGTCTTTCAGCCTTGTTTTCAACCACATTTTCTGCTTTCATTGCTTCCAGTCACATACCTCACACTGATGGCTTCAATATACATCCCCCTCAGTCCCCATCTTAACCACATTTCATCTTCTGCCATTGCACTTTGGAAAGGCATATAGCAGACATTGGCTACAAAAATGTATTGCGAACACAGCAGAAAATTAGCTCTCAGACATACACAATAGATGTTTGCGTGATTACAACTGAGCAAGGAATTTGGCCCAGCATTTTTGTAATTAAAACCTGAAAAGTGCTGAGAGGTGTTAATTAAGTTGATAATGTGCTCTTGATTTTGAAATAATTATTTATCTTTTGCCATTTAACTGTCACTTTTTATTCCCAGTATTATGTCATGTTCACTAACAACATGATGAGACATAGCATAGCATCATCCTTCACTATGTAATATAAGCCGAGCTATTGTGGCTGCATTAAAGAAACATCTGATCACACCATGCACTATGTAAACAATGCCTCCAAACAGAAATTAAGGTACTGTAAAATAAATCTTCAATCCTCATACAAATCTTCTCCAAACTTTTATTTTGCTGACACTTTTGGAAGGAGGGAGAGAGGGAGGGAGAGAGGGAGGGAGGGAGGGAGGAAGGAAGGAAGGGAGGAAGGGCAGAAGGGCGGAAGGGAGGAAGGGAGATAGTGAGGGGAAAGAAATGAACGAACCTGACTGCTTGAGTCTGGAATTTGTTAAAAAGCCTTCATCAAAGCTACTGATCTGTGTATGATAATCAGCATTTAACCACTCTGTCAGGGAGATCTGAGAATATCCAAAACATGAAAATGGTCAAATGGACTCCAGCTAGACAACTGAAGGACCACAGAGTCTGTTCCTGAATCAAATTTCTTTAATTGAGCCTTCTTATGAAGAGAAATACTAGGGTTTGAAACTCCCTGTGGTCAAGCATGCAAGCGTTTTTTTGGTCCTTGGTTTTGTTTTTTCCCTTTTTATTTTTCATCTAGCAATCCTTCCAAAATCATTCACAAAGGGATCAAACACAGTTTAGGTATATGGGAAAAATACAAAATCAGTATAGGTAAAAAGCTAAAAGGACTGTCTGAAAGTTACATTCAGTGAGGAACAGAATCATAGAAACAACTACAGGGCTAGCATAAAGAAGAGTCCAAAGATATGTCTATGAAAGTGGTCTTACGTGCACATCAGCAGAAGGTAACAAAGTAGTAATACACATGAGCAGAATAGTGAAACAGATAATAAAAGGCCATATGAAAGGGGAAAAAGAACAGGTGAAAAAATGAAAGTTCATGGACAGTGGTCAGGTAAAGGCCTTGCATGATCTTGGTTGCTTTTGATAATGCTGGGGAGGGCAAACAAAGCAGGTCATGAGTTCAGCAAGGTTTGCAAAAAAATTGTAGAAATAGTATGAAAAGAACAGCTTTTTCTTTTTTTTCAACAGCTCAACAGGCTACATTATGGAAGAAAGTGAATAGCATTCAAGAAACTTGTAATAGAAGACTTCTTCATCTGGGGTGACTCAAGTGTTGCCCTCCAGCCATTTCATGTTGAAAGCCATGTGGACAACATGTAGCTCTTAGTAACAGTAGGAATTCAAAGAGGAACAATTTTGTCCATTTATTTTAGAACAATGAAGAAGAGCATAAAGGTCAGAAACCAGTCATGGGAGTTGAACTAAAATAAACTACTGCCTTATTAGTTCACTCTCTACCTTAAGGGATGCTTTCAGCACTCCTAGAAATGTTTTCTCTCTGGTCCTTGTCACTCATGCAGTCTTTGTCCAACACCTATTCCAAGGAAACAGCTTGCTGCTTTCATTTATACTATATGCACTGACAACACAAGCTTTCCTCTCCTACTCTGCTCTGTCCTCCCCTAGCACTTCTATACATGAAGCCCTGGGAGGAATCTTTTGAGTTGAAAGCCCTCTATGAAGACTGCAGCTCCTTTTTAAGACATGTAACTGGAGATCACCACAAGAAGTGCTGTCTGAAACTGCTTTTTAGATGAAGAGTCTGACCTAAGCATCATCTGAAATGGTCATAAGAGTATGTAGAGCAGAAAATGGGGATGGCGCATGTCACTTTGTTGAGCAGTATGTTTCAGATGGGGACAGAGTAAAAAAGGAAGAAGGAAGAACTGCCTGCAAGTAGAACACCGGCTGTGCAAGAATCCTGGCTATAAATCACAGGAGGGAAACATGAAACAATAGATGCAATTAGTACATTCCTTCCAAAAATGTTTTCAATGTGAAATTAGAAAAGAGCCTTCTGTAGCAGAAAATTAGCCTCCATCCAGTCACTTTTGGTGAGGAAAGTGGTACATGCTGATAGCAATGCTATGCTACATGTCAAATAGAGATTAATCTATCCCATCACAACTGCAAGGGGAGTCCAGACAGACAGAAAGTAATCACTCCATTTGGAACTGGTGGAGGATGCAGGGGTTAAATCACTCGTTTTTGCAAAATTCATTGTAAGACCTTTAATGAAGAATGGTCAGTATCACAAACCGGAAAGGTGTCTAAATGCTCTCCTGACATCATTCTGGGCTGTGGTTCAGCAGGCTAGGGATGAGGGAAGGGAAGAGAAAAATGCCACCTACAGTACTGAGTTGCCTACACCTAATAAAGAACAAGGAAATGAAAAACTAATCAAAGGTAAAGAAAGGACATGTGAAAAATTTAAAAGATCAAATCGAGAGTGGACTTTGGAAAGGACTGAATACAAGCCAGAAACAAAAATAAGAGAAAGAAAGCTGAGGAATGGAAAATAGCTTGCTACCTAGATAAAGATTAATAAGAGTGACTTTTAGGCTGTAGGAAACATAGGGTTCAAAGGAAGAGACAATTGGCCTCCAGGATCTGGCAGGAGTAATTTATTGACAGAAGAAGACTTCATGCAGAAAAAAAAAAAAAAATTGAAAGAGAGAGAGAAAGAAATTAAATGTATTTTTTCCCTCTGTGTTCACAGCGGAACATGGGAGACAAATGCCAGGAACAGACATAAATTTCCCAAGGGTAGAAGATGAAATATTGAAGAAATTAGGATCATGTCAGACTAGGTGATTGAGAAATTAGAACATCTGAAGACTGACAAACCTTTACAGTCAGATTAGTTCCAGCAAATAACTATGAATAAAGGATGGGGTAAAGAAATAAAGGAAATCTTTGGCTTGAACTTTGATACAGCAACCTAAGTTTAAATGGTTCACGGAAAGGAATTCTCGGGCCAAATACCTCAGGAGCTGCAGTATCAGTGCTTGGTATTAACTGTGACTCCAGTCCGGAAGGGCAAAAAGTGGGGGAGCCTTGAAAGCTTTTCTTCACAGCCATGGAGGCCACCATCTGCCTGTTTTCTGAGTTAAAAGCTCCTGGCACTCGATAGGTGCTGGCAGCCATTTCAGCATGGCTCCAGAGATAGGGTGCACCAGTAACTTTACATTTGTGGTGTCAGGAAGAACTATGTTCCCCCTAAGCTTTAAATCAACATTGTAAATGTGTCAACATCACCCATAGGAAGCATTAGAAAGTGTTATTTTAAAGTGTTTAGAAGGCAGCTTGGATTTTTTCCATTTGAGCTTTGTGTAAGCAAGGGCTTTCTACTACCTGGGCTTCCTGTGAGAAACACCAAGCCACAATGAGAAAATACATGTTGGAAAATACACAGTAAAGCCAGAACCAGTGAATATGGCTGTATTTGCTGTGGATGCCTCTAGGTCATATTTAGCAGTGAAATAAATAGTGGCCAAAGCTTTCTCGAAAATGTCTGTAAAGGAGTACATTTCATGCCATATTTTGGCTGTTAGTGTTTGTAATATTCTGTGCTGCAGGGAAAGAAAGGTGTGGAACAGCCTACATGAGTGAGAGGAAGTCATATTGAAAGAGAAGATAGAGCAAATTAAAGAATGTTATGAGGCTTTGACTACTTACAACTTCTCAGAAAATTACACGCTATTTGTTCGGCTGCTATTATGTCACCAGTGTATTTGCTCTGGGATGAAACTGTCCCAAGACATGCACATCAACACAAAAGAAAACCCAGATGAAGTTAATGGAACTGACATGCTGCAAGAGACAGGATAATTAGGACCAGGGGGTGGGATGGAGCAGGACAGGACTGCTTTGCTCATTTGTTTTGTCTTGTTCATTTATTGCCCATTGTATGAAACAGCTGTAATTCTTTAGCTACATATAAACGAGAATTCTGCTGATTAATAGCACAGAACCTCACTCCACCAGCTGTTGCTGTGTGTCTTGGCCTGCAAAGTCTGCCTCAGACACCAGCTTAAGGACTAGATGTTGTTAATGGCTTTGCTTGGGGGTAAGCAAATGTCCCAACGTTAATGTCTGAGTAGCTGTGAAGTTTCTACTTTGCCAAGGCAGTCAAAATTCCTGGTATTACAAGATTTGAGTAAATTCTTTCAGCGCTCTTAATTTTCCTTCTTTTATAAATATATATATATTTATATATACACACACATGAAAGCCAATAGAAGTATAGTTTGTTCACAGCAGTTCAAAGCCTTCATGCACAGGTTTCCAATTACAGTTAGAAAAGCCTTTTTTTTTTTTTTCCTTTTTCAATACAGTTGTTATAAAAGTCTACAAGCCATTAGAATGGCAATATCTACGTATTTAATAAAGTTTCTTAAGACTAATTTTTTCTAGCTTGGATCTTGCAAACTTCCATCTTGCACAAAAAAGTAGCAATCTTCATGACACCCAAATTTCCTTATGTAAATCTGCAAATAGCCAGCTAGCTTCTCTGTTTGCACATTACCTATGCATGCAAATATGTCTTTTGAGAATAGCTTCATTTTCATTTCTGTGTTCATATATATGCAGGAACAGACAGATTCTTGCTAATATTATCTATAAAATGTTCATCAAATACCAGAAGTTACAGGATTGATACTTTTTTCCTTTACAAACACAATCAAAGACACTGAGATTTGTGTATATTGCTGTATACCACCTTCACTTGAAGTGGAAGCTTCAGAAGGAACTACTGCCAACAGGACAACAAAGCTCATGATTTTAACCTTTGCCCTGCAGTCTGTAAGTCAAAGATCAAAGTTACTTACTTCCAAAGCTGTTTACATGCAGCCACTCGATGCAACACGCGCTTTCAAGGAATTTCTTTGTAACTACAACTATAATGTGCAAAACCCAGAAAAACAAAGCAGTCACCTATTTTAATGTTGATTGAAGGTTAAAACCATAGGTCACTCTCAGTTTCAGTTTCCTGGAGTTTGGTTTTGCTCTGTCAGGTAATAGAAATAATGCATTGAAGAGAAAGTATGTAATAAAGAAATATAGAAGGAAATTTATGTGGTAGTTCCCAGGATTAACAGTACAAGTGTTGAATATGAGAATATTTACACAATGCACAAACTTGGTATGATTGTAATCATGCCTGCACAAAAGGGGAAGGTTATTGTTACTTTCAGCTATGGTTGGAAAGTGTGTTTCTACAGCAAAAGTCCAAGGGTAATATGCAGATTGAGACTACATTAGCTATTTGTTAATGCTTTGTACTGGTGAAGATTTCTGTGATTTTTTTTTAAGGTAATGATTGAAAGAAAAGTGTCATGTACTGTTACTGAACCACAGACAAACATAGTAGGCAATTTTGTCCACCCATCACCTTTAAAAGTGTATTGCATGTAACACGGTATGACCAGGGAGCACAATGCTGACAAGGGCGCTCAGTCGCCACCTATATTTTTACTGCTTGATTACGAGCAGAGCTGTGTGGGGCCTGGTGTCTCTTCTAAAGAATAGCAGCTCTAAAAGTGCGCCACATCCTTCTTGATGACACAGAGAGTGAGTGTCCATTGCCAAAGCAATGTCCTGAAGAAGGACACAAAACACTGATTTTTTTTTTGTCCCCTTGGTGTCAATGAGCAGATTGTGCTGCTCTATGATGTTAATCTAATTTGAGAAAACAGATTGTTCAAAACATCTTGTCATTGCTTACAGTGCTGTAAGCATAAATATGCTATATTCTCAAAATGCAATTTGCAAGAGCCTTGGTTTGTAAGTTTAAAATTGTGCAAGATTTGCAATAAAGTGCACAGACAGTTGTTTTGCACTTGTTTCAGTACCAGAGGGACTGGGGAAAAGAAATGTATTATCCAAATCCTAAATTTGGACACCGACTTTCACTAAGAATCTGAATAAAAAATCTTAAATAGAGAGTTTTCTTCTTTGCTTTTATTTAAAAAAAATGACAAAAAAAAAACCCAAAGATTTTCTTGTACTAAACTATAGATTTAATTTTATCCTTCAGAGAAATAAAAAACTACCCAGCTTCTAATACATTTTTGCTTATGTTCACAAATTGCTAATAAAGCTTCCATTTCTTATTAAGGATTTTGTTCTTCACATTGATGGTTCATTAGATCTGAACGTTTTCAAGGTGTTAAAATTTTTGCATATCCCACCCATTCATTAAATGTAAGCTACACATTCCTACTTAGCACCGGAATAAAAAGTGCTCAAATACTAAAAGAAGCTCTGGTATTTCAGGCTACAAGTTCAACTATGAAGTCTATGAAATGTTGCAGGAAAACCTATTCCAGCTAAATTTCCAGCCCAGTTTTGCAGACTCAACAGATGTGGATAGTTTAAATAGGCATCTGGACTTTTGATGTTTGCATAAAACTGAATGCTGGCTTTCTGAGGCTCCCCAGATCTAGAGACCTCCCTGCACCTATTGACAAATTCTGACCCAAATCTGAACCAACATTTGTAAATGACCAGTATCAGTTATCTGAACCAAAACTGTGGACAGAAATTACCCTTGTCCTAAAATCTTTTCAGGGTGTTCAAGTCTGGAGGAAAGCCAGGCACTTTTGGCTACATCTCTGATTGCTGTCAGGGGCCAACACTTCAGCTGGGGCAGATGACCATTACACTATTGACTTCCTAGAATTTCTGAATTGCTTTGAAGTGAATTTCATGCTTCCAGAATAAAAGTATCCCACAAACTAATTTTGGAAAGAAGAAAACTCCTTAGTTATATCACCAGGCTCTGGATTCAATTAATTTGTGTGAGTTGAGAAAAGCCCTTTTCTTTTTTAAACCAGACGTTTATTTTTAACAAGGGATGAAATCATTGGAGAACAAAAACTGAGACATCTGTTGTTTTATATCTGTTTATTGTAAGTGCTTAAATGTGAGTTTGGTTTCACACAGTTTTGACATTGTTGCTTCATTAATAATGATTACATAATTGCAACCACAAAACAAGCTGTAAGGCTGTAACATTTTCATTACTTATTAGCACAGAACTCAAAACAAAAGACAGGATCATCAAGGAGGCAGCAAAGATTTTCATGTCGAAGGTGGGTCATATATAGAATTTCATAGCAGCTGTGTTCTGGATCAAGCTGCTGAAAATAATAGAAACTTATTTTAAGGAATGTGGTTAAATTAAAAATCAAAGAACAGGTTTAATTCACTGAAATTTTGAGAAAAAAAATGGCAAAAGTAACCATTTTACTTACTGTTCCTGTTTGATAAGTTGGCATACATTATGCTGGTCAAGTAAAAATATTTTTTTGATGTTTTCTGTTATTTTGATAAATTTTGTTTCACTTCATATATTCATACAAATAGTATGAATAATCTACTACTTCTAACTAAGCTGAAATTTAAAGCAAATCAGTTAGCTTATTTAAGTAATTTTGGAATTTTATGTTTGGAGTACAACACTGCTATGCATATTTTTTGTTTTTAAAATGCTACATAAAAAATGAAATTTTACTTTTTTGGAAGTTAAAGATTTGCATCAGAACTTTTAAAAACTTTCAGATTTTTCCGTAAGTGGGAATTCAAGTTTGTTACTAGCTGCCACAACATAACCCAGCCTGCACAGTCTACTTGGAACAGGCTGTTTTCATTCCCTAGGCAGGAAGAGTTAGCTGTATGGCAAAACCAAAGTGTGGTGGCATCAAGCAACACACTTGTAAATTAAAAAAGCCAGTATCTGGCAAGTGATACATCATACCCATGCAATTAGCAGAGACACCAATTCCCAGAGCAGAACAGACCACAGCATACAGTATATTAACCACAGCTCTATTTTTACATATGTGATGAACATATTCTGGTTTCTGCTTACTATTTACTCAGATACATAAATTTTCCACTCTGTAGGAGCCATGCCAGTGTGGACAGTTGCTGTGGTGCTTTGACTCAAAGTAGCAACCGCATGTTTTTTCCCCCATGTGCTTTGCAGGTTTCAGGATACTCAGGCCTCTCCTCTACTGGCACCCCTAATTTGCCACCCCACACTGACAATACACTGGGCACATAAGTTTTCCTAAGCAGCAGTAAGCTGATGAGAAATAGAAGTGCTCAGTGTTCAGCACATCTGTAATTACAAAGTTTAAACCAAATGAAAGCCAAGATGCTGCGCTGCTATATCATCAAAACTTTGCAGGCTGAGATGGAAGGACTAGGGAGGATTGGCAGGCGTTTGGAAACAGAGCTGTAATAGAAAGAAACAGGGAGTCTTAAAACCGAGGACAGAGAGCAATTGACTGATAATGGAAACACATGCGGTATTAAATGAAAGTGTTCCACACCTTCTTCATAAGGTGGCACTTGGGAGCCTAGTCTCTGTGTCCAGTAGGGTATGTTTCTAGCACAGTGTGAGAGGAAAATAAGACACATGATACCAGCTCTGTTTAATGGGAGCTGTGCTCCTAATCCATGGTGCACAGTGTAAAATATTTACCTATGCTTTTCCAGTGAGGCTACTTATGTAATTTCAAGGGAGGAAGTAGCCAAGGGGAAACTGCTTTATACCAATTAAATGGAGAAGAATTGCATGGAGGGCAATTCAATGTATTCACCCTTACAGGGAGATCTGTGTTTAAACATCTCAATGGGACATTTTTTAATGAAGAACTAAACTGCATGCCCTGCGTATGCCAGAAAGGGATAGCTGGGGCCCACAAGACCGAATTTCTCTCTGAGGAAGAAGACTAGTATGCAGTGTAGCCTCCTGCTGGGTGATATATTTACTTTATCAAGATGTTCACAGAGAACTGAGTAAGCTTGCATATTCATAAATCACTTCACCTCTGGACTATTGATGGGAAAATGTTGCAAGGTTAGAAGGTTTAGAAAATACCTCCAATTATGTTGAGGTTTTTGTCAAAGTTTATCAGATTCTGTCTGACCCTGTGGACTCTTATTCCTGCTTTTCACCTTGCTTTTTAATTTTCCTCCATCTTTATCCCATTCCTCTCACTTCCCATTTGCTCTTTTCCAGTCATTTCTTCAATTTAACTCAGTGTTGCAGCTTCTATCTCTACACACAAAAAACCTCTTGTGTAGATCTTCAATCTCAGATCAGACTGAAGGGGCCATATCAGAAGATTGTATAAGGTATCAACAGACGTGCAATATATCAGTATCTTAGGCCACCTTAGCCCACTCTGATAAGGTATAATTGAGTCTAAGCAGGAACAGTTAAAACCATAGGGACCCACAACAAGGCCTAATACAGGTATTAGGCATCTTTGTGCACGCTGCATCAAGAGAAAATTTCCCTTACATTGGAAGAGGGAGGCTAGGATACTGTCTGACTTAGCACCTCTGATGATGTCCCTGTGTATTCTACATCTATGGATCAGAGGACTCACAAGTAAATATTGAAAAGACCATCCCTATCAGAACTGGCAAAACATAACTATAGACATTGTGGCAGACAGGGGAAAAGGAAAGGGGGAAGGGGAAGCGGAAGGGGGAAGGGAAGGGGGAAAGGAAGGGAAGGGAATGGAAAGGAAGGGGATGGGGAAGGGAAGGGGGAAGGGGAAGGGAAGGGAAGGGAAGGGAAGGGAAGGGAAGGGAAGGGGAAAGGGGAAGGGAAGGGGAAAGGGAAAGGGAAGGGGAAGGGAAAGGGAAGGGGAAGGGGAAGGGAAGGGGAAGGGGAAGGGGAACGGAAGGGAAGGGGAAGGGGAAGGGGAAGGGAAGGGGAAGGGGAAGGGAAGGAGAAGGGGAAGGGAAGGGAAGGGAAGGGAAGGGAAGGGAAGGGAAGGGAAGGGAAGGGAAGGGGAAGGGAAAAGGGGAAGGGGAAGGGGAAGGGGAAAGGGAAGGGGAAGAGAAAGAGGAAATGGGAGAGGACAAGGGAAGGGAAAGAGGAAAGGGGAGAGGGAAGGAGAAGGGGAAAGGGAAAGGGAAGGGGAAGGGGAATAGAAGGGAAAAGAGGAAGGGGAAAAGGAAGGGGAAGGGGAAGGGGAAAGGGAAGGGGAAGGGAAGGGGAAGGGAAGGGAAGGGAAGGGAAAGAGGAAAGGGGAAAGGGAAGGGGAAGGGGGAAGGGGAAGGGGAAGGGAAAGGGGAAACAGAAGGGGGAAGGGGGAAGGGGAAGGGAAGGGAAGGAGGAAAGGGGAAAGGGAAGGGGGAAGGGGGAAGGGGAAGGGGAAGGGAAAGGGGAAACAGAAGGGGGAAGGGGGAAGGGGGAAGGGGGAAGGGGGAAGGGGAAGGGAAGGGAAGGGAAGGGAAGGGAAGGGAAGGGAAGGGAAGGGAAGGGAAGGGAAGGGAAGGGAAGGGAAGGGAAGGGAAGGGAAGGGAAGGGAAGGAAGGGGAAGGGAAGGGAAGGAAGGGAAGGGAAGGGAAGGGAAGGGAAGGGAAGGGAAGGGAAGGGAAGGAAGGGAAGGGAAGGGAAGGGAAGGGAAGGGAAGGGAAGGGAAGGGAAGGGGAAGGGAAAAGGGGAAGGGGAAGGGGAAGGGGAAGGGGAAGGGGAAAGGGAAGGGGAAGAGAAAGAGGAAATGGGAGAGGACAAGGGAAGGGAAAGAGGAAAGGGGAGAGGGAAGGAGAAGGGGAAAGGGAAAGGGCAAGGGAAGGGGAAGGGGAACGGAAGGGAAAAGGGGAAGGGGAAAAGGAAGGGGAAGGGGAAGGGGAAGGGGAAAGGGAAGGGGAAGGGGAAGGGAAGGGGAAGGGAAGGGGAAGGGAAGGGAAGGGAAGGGAAAGAGGAAAGGGGAAAGGGAAGGGGGAAGGGGAAGGGAAAGGGGAAACAGAAGGGGGAAAGGGGAAGGGAAGGGGAAGGGGAAGGGGAAGGGAAGGGAAGGGACGGGAAGGGAAGGGGAAAGGGAAGGGAAAAGGGGAAGGGGAAAGTAAAGGGAAGGGAAGGGGAAGGGGAAGGGAAGGGAAGGAAGGGAAGGGAAGGGAAGGGAAGGGAAGGGAAGGGAAGGGAAGGGAAGGGAAGGGAAGGGAAGGGGAAAGGGAAGGGAAAAGGGGAAGGGGAAAGGGAAGGGAAAAGGGGAAGGGGAAAGTAAAGGGAAGGGAAGGAAGGGAAGGGAAGGGAAGGGAAGGGAAGGGAAAAGGGGAAGGGGAAAGTAAAGGGAAGGGAAGGGACAGGGGAAAGGGAAGGGAAGGGAAGGGAAGGGAAGGGGAAAGGGAAGGGGAAGGGAAGGGGAAGGGAAAGAGGAAAGGGGAAAGGGAAGGGGGAAGGGGGAAGGGGAAGGGAAAGGGGAAACAGAAGGGGGAAGGGGGAAGGGGAAGGGAAGGGAAGGGAAGGGGAAGGGGAAGGGATGGAAGGGAAGGAAATATTGTGGCAGTGCTTTGGTTCACAATTGTTCAGTTATTCTGGTTGATTATGCACAGTTTGGATGCAACTCTTTCTCATGCTCAACATCAATGAAACTCCATGCCACAGATGGACAAAATATATTTTTAAACCTTTTAGACCCAAAATTTGGCATCATTGGAGTTACTCTGCATAGCAAGGGTGTACATGAGATTAGAATGTGTCCTGTGCTGTACCACTACAATCATACTTGAGAGGTGAATTAAGATTTGCAGGTGAGAATGAGCATGTATCTTCCAAGGCTATCAGTTTGCTGAACCTCAGGTTACATATGTTTTCAGATTCTCTACATCAGCAGTAGCAGACACAATCATCTGATGTAGGACAACTGCAAAAGTTAGTCATGTACATTGAGCTCTAGTACACAGTTCTTGCTTCCTGTGAGCAGTTATGGCCCCTTTTATCTCCAATGCTCCTCTAGTTTTCCCAGAAAGTTACTAGCAACCAGACCAACAATGAACTGCCAAACACTTCCATCCAAATCCTTCAGGTAAACTCATTTTAGGCAGACCTGGTAAGGGATGATAGCTCAAGCACCTCCTGTCTACCATGTCAGAGGTTGCCTATGAAGTAAGAGAGGCTATAGCTACTGGAGAGTAGCCAGCTGTGAGTAAAAGAAAAGGCTCCAGTTCCTGGTTATACCACTGCATTTGCCAGGATTATCCTTTCTCTTCAATGTACCACTGTCCTGAGATCTCCAGTGGGTTGCCTAGGGAACTCCCATGACCTACTATCTTATGCAGACCTTTTCTTTAAAAAAAAACAACAAAAACCAACTCTTTCATTTGTTTTCTGCATCTCAGAACAAGTTATTCAGAGAGACACTATATTCACAGAATTAGCATGCATCCTTTCTTACAACAAAAGATAAATCCCTCTGCAGTGAACCTATGGCTTAGGAACAGTATTTCCACTACTTCCCCCAAAAGCTGGGAAACCTGAGAAAGCTGGGAGAACATGCACTGTTGCAGTGTTGTAAAGACAAGAAGCTGAGGAATATAAGAAAGGATTGCCTTACTCCCCTTCCCAAGGCCTTTCCTGAGTTGAGGTCTACCTTCCTAAAGAAGTGAGAGACAACCTTGAAGAAAATGAAATAGTAAGTCTGGGCAAGAAGGAACAATGAAGAAGTCTGTGTAAATGTACAGAAAAGTCAGAGAAGGCATGCGGCTGTGTTCACTCATCTCTGGATTCATCAAGAGTGCTGAGTTCTGCTGTGGATGTATACAAAACCCATGTTTTTACCCCACCTGCTCTGGAGGGCTGCAGAAATTATTCTGATCTCTGCAATGTAGGGATCCACCAATCTAATTGCAGGCACACACAGAAAGCCACACTGGCCTTGTTCACAGTGGTCACACCAGCATCATCCTGCTAAGCAAGACTCCTGTGAAACTGACACTGCACCCCTGGCCCAGGGATCTCAGCAGCAATCCTAAGGAAGCAGTGATTACAGGTCATTCATGAGATCTGTACCTCTTATTGTTGCCTGCAGGCTTCTCTGGACCAGATTTCCCTCTGCTGCAGCAAAAGTACCTTTAACCCCCATACGAAAGAAAAGAACAAAACAAAACAAACAACCAACCAAAAAAAAAAAAAAATCCCCCCAAAACTTTACGTATTTTTTACCATTCAGCTATGGTGGAGTGGGAGACTGGATTATTCCTCAGAACAGTGCTTCACAAATGCTCCTCCAGGCAAAATGGACAACCGCTCCCTGTACAACCAAACGCAAGATGAACATGGGTGCACCAAATAGCCATTATTTCCTACCTCCCCTCTTTAACATCTTTGTGTCTTCCTGCCTTGCTTCTTGTATACCAATATAAAATCTTCTTGCAACAGTCTTACTAGACTTGCATTCTTAAACTGCTGTCTCTTCCTATAGAAACTAAAAACTTACTCAAGGTGTAGGACTTGCACCAAGCATTGGCCCCCCACAACTGCTGTGTGGAAAGGTGGGGAGGAGAAGGGAGAGAATAAATAGGAATAAAGCCCTTCCCCAAGGGTTTGGAGTCCAGAGAGGAGACATGCTATAAAGTGCAAAAATACTTTATTATTGTCATGTGAAGAAACCTCATCACGTTGTCAAGTGCAACCAAGCTGTATTGGCTTCACAGAGGGAGGCTGCTAGCTATGAGAAAGCCCTGAAAGCCGGCCCACACTTAATAGCTCTCCAGAGACTGCCTGCCCTACTGGGAGACCAAAAAAGCAAGAAAAATAACTTGGAAAGCTGCTCATCCCTTCTCACTGGGAGCTGGCTCAAGTAAGCCAAAGTGCAGTTGCAGCTCACAAGGAAAGCCCCCGCCCTTTGTTTATTGGGCCATTCTCAATTCAGCCCATGAGGAGCAGACATACAGCTTCCCAGCCCCTGGCTCTCATTTATGGGGGCAGGCCTGACGCAGAGGGACGTGGAGGGCAGACCACCCCGGTCTGCGTGGGCCAGATGGAAACCCTCCAAATCCACCCAGATCCAGCGCCCAGGGGGCTGCTGGGGCGTCGGCCTGCTGCAGATTGCCTGGGGAAAGACAGGGAACGCAAACACTGGCTTTGTTCTGGTCTGGCCCTCAGGGGCACTCAAGAAACATGTTCCCCGCAGCAGCGTCCTCCTCTCTCTTCAGAGGCAGTGTAAACAAAAATGAGGACTGCTGTGAACCCTCCCTGCCACACAGGTTTGGGCTGTCACCCTGGGTGCTGGGTCTCTGCCCATGTGCTGGTTAGAGAGCATGGTCTGGAAGAGGAGAGACACAGCACATCCTGCCTTACTTAAAAAATTAAACTAGTAATTGAAAAACCTCCCCAAAAGATACAAGGCTGGCAGAAAACCTCATGTTTCTTACCAGACCACAGGCCCACCCCTTATGTTGCACTTCTCAACTTCTGCTGGTAGATCAACCCTGAGAGCATGTTGGGGTTCTCCTGCCAGTGGTGTTGGGGTATCCTAGGTGAGATCAGACCACATTCATGGCTGTGCCGTGTGGATGTTCTCCTTTGCTTGTGTTCTCCAGGTGTCATTTGTAAAAGTGCCTGGAGGAAGTGCAGGGATGGCTGGCAGTGGTGGATGGTCACAGGAGGGAGCAGGGGGAACGCTCCTGCTGTCTGGCCTGCCCTGCCAAGGACTCAGGTTTGAGACACCACTGCACCCGTGTGAATGACACTCCTGTTGAAGGGCGTTCAACTGGGGCTTACTGCTGCTCCTTGGCATACGCTTCTGGTGGCACTTCCTCCTCTCTTCGTTATTGTTCACTGCCCTTGGTGAAATCCACAAGTCCCTCTTGCTGGCATCCAGAAAGCCCAGCAGACCCCCACTAATGTGGCAGCTCCCTCTTGCTTATGTGCACCCAGCAGTAGACCAGGTCTGCTCAGGGGAAAGGCAAAGCCTCCATGGGCTGGGCAAAGAGGACACAGGTTTCTAAGATTGGATGCTGTGCTATGCTGTGCTAAGCATTTCTAAACATAGCTGCAGGACAGATATATCTTCTTGTCTAGTCTGAATCCCACACATGGCCAGCAAATACTCCCAGACAGGGGTGAATCCCTTCTCTTATCTACAAAATCACAGTGACACAGAGGAGGTGGATAGTGATCAATTGTTCTCTTCACCATAAGAACCAGGGAGTAGCAACTGAAGTTAGTGGGAGGTACATTCAAAACAAACAAAAGTCATTCAAGGAAAGAAAAGACCTCTTATGGAGCTGGTCTACATCTAGGAATTCTGCCAATTTAGGAGCTTCTGGGGTAAAGGACGGCTGCTCTCCACAAACTTCAGGGATTTCTTCTAAAGAAAAGCAGCAAAGCTCACTAGTTCTGCTGAACTGCTATTGCCATGTGGATCTTACTGGAGTAACAGATATTTTATTCTTTAGCCACACCCCTGTAAAATAGCTGGCTGTCCTGGGTTCAGCAGTAGCAGTCATTTTTCTCCTTCTTAGTAGCTGGTGCAGTGCTGTGGTTTTGACTTTTGGTCTGGGAAACTGATAACACCAATGGTTTTAGTTGCTGCTAAGTCATGTTTACTCTAAGGACTTTCTGAATCTCATGCTCTGCCAGGGAGGAGGGGAAGCCGGGAGGACACCTGGCTCAAACTAGCCAAAGGGATATTCCATACCAGAGCATGTCATACCCACTATATAGACTGGGGGCAGTTACGCGAAGGGCAAGATCACTGCTGGGTCAGGCTGGGTATCGGTCGGCAGGTGGTGAGCGGTTGTATACTCTTCCCTTGTCATTTCCCTTATCATTATTGTTATTGGTGGCAGCAGCAGTGGTTTGTGTTATACCTTAGTTACTGGACTGTTCTTATCTCAACCCATGGGAGTTACATTCTTTTGATTCTCCTTCCCATCCCTCCGGGAGCAGGGGTGGGGGGGTGAAGTGGGCGGGGGGGGGGAGGAAGGGGAGGGAGTGAGCGAGCACCTGCATGGCTGAATTGCTAGCTGGGTTTAAACCACGACATTGGCTAATTCAGAACTCTGGTTCCTGAAGGAAAGAATCAGAGTGAGGTCTGATAGGAATGCAAGTGTAGTGTTTCTTCTTAACCTGTAGCCTTTTAGCAAAAAAAGCCAGCAGGTATCTGAGTGGCTGTAAACAGGATATTGCAGGAAGATATAAGCAAGTTATTTATCAAGCACAGCCACTTTAGACTTCTAAGTCATCCTTGTTAGCTCAGCCTCATCCTGTAGCCTTTCACAGAGGAGTCATTACAAAAGAGTGGCTGAGCAAGCTCTTGTCTGCTTTCAGTTCAGCTGAGAGGTACAGGACTCAAGGAATTATTCCAACAACATATTGTTACTGCTGTGTTGTTGATGTCCCAGTTAGAATTTTAGTGCTGGCAGGTACTGGAATTTTCTTCCCCCAGTAGGAATGGGTGTCTGTGTATGCAGTAGTGGGCAATTCAAGGGAAGGAAGGGAAAGAAGGGAAAGGAGGGAAGGGGAGGGAAGGCTGGGAAGGGGGAGGGAAGGGAGGGAATGTAGGGAGGGAATGTAGGGAGGGAAGGGAGGGAATGTAGGGAGGGGAGGGAAGGGAAGGGAAGGGGAGGGAAGGGGAGGGAAGGGAAGGGAAGGGAAGGGAAGGGAAGGGAAGGGAAGGGAAGGGAAGGGAAGGGAAGGGAAGGGAAGGGAAAGAGGCCTGGACTTTGAACAGGGTCCTCAACAAACAGAAGAGACTACTGAAAATTCTGATGGCTGGTGCTGAACTACTAAGCACTACAATAAACTGAAAACCACCACATCCTGGCACTTGGAAAGACTGTTCAAAAAGAGCTTCTCAAAGGAGAACAAATGGAAATATAGTGTGCAGAGGCAGGAAATACTGATGCATTTGTGTCTCCATCTGGGAAATATTCTTTTCAGTAACACCAGATTAACACCTTGAAACGAGAAAAGCAAATAAACATGACTGGATACAGTTTTATTATTTGCTTCATTCTGTTTTGATTTCCTCCACACATTGCATGTACTGTGTACACTTTTTCTTCTAGATGTGGCCCTAGATAACCGTATGTTAACTCTTTGGATGCTGACCAATAAAAAAAAAATCTCAAAATTGACTTTTTTTTCTTATAGCAAGCCTAAGTCTTCTTAGATCTTCTGAAATGTCTACTGCAGGTTGGGCCCAGTTGCTCCTTTGTGAGAGCAGCAAGTCAAGAACTTGTAACATGTTGGTCATTTTTATACTGCTTTAGGGCAATACCCATTAGAAGTGTCAAGCTTTGGTATGGTAATATCTGGTCTTAAGAGCAAAAATTAATGCTACAGAAACAATTTTTTGTACATTCGTTATTGTATGTTCAGCACAACTTAGCTGATCTTAAATTTCCACTTGAACACTGCAGTTTGGATAAATAGAGAGATCACTGTCATTACACCTTGGTTAATTGTGACTATATGAATCACCTGGGCTTGAAACAGGAAAATTTGACTGTGTTATGAGCTGATGTGAGTAGGTATTTGTTCATCATTGTCTGACACTACATAGTCTCTGACACCTTTAGAGGATGGAAGACTCAGCTTTTGTTCTCAGGGCTCTAATGGACTGGAATCCTTCATATTGATTGTTATGTTTCACAAAGCTTTCCTTAAACTTTTCTATCCAAAATAAAAACATGTTTTCCTAATGGTGTAATTACAACACATCATTACATTGCAATGTACATTACAGTGCACCATCATATGTCACTGAATATAGAAAAAAAAATGGTAGGGCAGAATGGAAATATGTTAGAAAAATTATCTCTGAAGTATGTTCACCATATTTTTTTTTCTATTGTGCCTAGCTTTAACCAACCATTACATGTGTCATGTTTCATGAGCACCAAATTCACTAAGAAAACTGAAGTGTAATAAGAGATGTCAACTACAAAAAAACAAAACTCCAAAACCAAAAAGGTCATTTTACAATCATTTTACAAACAGGCAGCCAGATGGGGAAGAGCATTTTTAAAGACTCTGCAATAATGAAAGGTGCCTGACTAGAATCCCTGGAGAACAAAGCTCTTGTTGCCACTGATGAATACATGTCAGCTTCCCCAACAGAATGACAACATCTGCTGTTCTGAGAAAAGATGTGATTTGCTGCATAGACCCACTTGCTAAATGCGGTGTGGTCTGCTTTTGTGATATGAACTCACATCTCCAGGAGCTACACTGTGTCCACCATCTCACTTCAGGGTTTCTGAAATGTCAAGCTCTTTCAGTAATTAGCCTGAACTGATCTGAAATGGTAAGAGGTTTCCCAGCCTATGATCAAGCCTACAGATGGTATAGCCCACTTATTGCCTGTTTTTGTGATAAAACTGGATAGCCTCAAAATAAACTAAACTACTTGATTTTAATCTCTGCTTATTAAGTTTACCAGTCACGTTGCTGAACAGAGCCTTGGGCAACATGGTCTAGGATGAGGCATCTCTGCCCATGACAGGGGGGGTGGAACTAAATGATTTTAAGGTCCTTTCCAACCCTAACCATTCTATGATTCTGTGATTCTGTTTCACTGAAGATCTTGATTTTCTCAGGAAACCGTAGGCAAGTGAAAAAATATCAGGTGTGCACAATACAAAAAAATCACTTGAAACAAGTGAAAATTCTTAAAAATCTTGTATTGTGGAGAGGGCCAAGAAACTACTGTAAATGGAAATCAGGCTCTCAAAAGTAGCTGACTTTATGCAAAGTAGGCAAGTACAGTCAAAACACTTACAACAATCAATTGAAGTTGTTGGGTAAAGTTTTTTTCCATGTCCCATAAATTATTGAACAGTTAATTTCGTCTTTGTGCCTGCAAGATATTCTAGCTTTAGGATGACAGCTTTATCCATTAAAGAGAGTGTGGTGACAGCAGTACAGAGAGTGCTGAGAATGCAGGGAGAGAAGACCCATTCTCAGCTGCATTACCACTGAGAAATACTGGGACACATCAACATCTTAATCAATATGCGAGAGTCAATTACTGAGGAAGCACGAGGCTTAAGGAGGATCTGATTATTAGGCTCATGTTTAGTCCACCAAATGGGTGAAATCAATACAAAGCTGAACATCACACAGAAAATACATAACCATCCACTCTTACCCAGCCTTTCTCCCCTTCTTATCCTCTCCTGAGACAGATTCACACATACCTCTTCTCTATTTCATACTGCAAGGATCCTCTTCTCTATTACATACTGCAAGGATAGATCTCAAGGCCAGCTGCAAGAATGACAGGAACAGAACAGATGGCAAGGGCCAAACTCTGTCTTTGGAGCCAGGGAGACTACACCTGCATGGCTCCAAAAGTACATTTCTGGAGATAAATATCCTTTCAGGAGAAAAAGTTTAGTTCTTCAAAATCTGTGTTTCTGTTTTCCTCCCTTCTGAGGGATTCAGCAGATCAAGGCACTCACTGAGCTCTGGGAATGCAAGTACTAGAGAGCTGTTTGTTGTTGTTTTTTGTTTTTTTTTACAGAAGGGAGGTAAGATGTTACCTGGGTCACTCACTGTCTAGATTTATATTCTGGGTAGTTCCATGGGTTTGAAAAAGAGATGAGGAAGCATGAATGGGAAACCATACAGTATTTGGTGACTTAATACCTTCAATGTAGTGTCTAAAGTGACCTCAAATATATTATCTGCTCCCTATGCTTGTTGATTTGATTATTTTTGGTAGCAAAGTCAGTGGAGCTGAATCAGTGCTTTTTCAGGCACAGTACAAATACATGGAATAGCTGGTTTCACCAATAGCCAGGTGTTTTACATCCATTTTTTGGCTAGTTGTGGTGATTCCATTTTAAAAGGAAAGATCAGAAGGTGAAAGCAGTGACTGAATATTGGAAACTGAATCCTTCGCTTGCTTAGGAGAAGGGATTTTTACTGGAAGCAATCCTAGCTGTAAGTCCTTGAAGACTCAGAAACGTATGGAAAAAATAGCAATTAAGAATTGTGAAAAAATTTTAAAAGAATTGTGAAAAGAATTAATAGTGTAAGCTAATCAGGCAGTACAAAACAATTGCTTAGTACACTAAGGTATGGACCTAAGTTTGGAAAAAAAGAACAAAAACAGTTTAAAGGAGGTACTATGGACCTATGGACTTGCCCTGAAGCCACCTGTAATACCAGGGTCTACTTCCATGGTGCAAGATCTGACTATCTGCTTAATCTTCAAAGTCATCTTCAGGTGTGACTGTACTCTCAGTGAAAACCCTGCAGAGCAGAGGGAAGAGAAAGGCTTGGTCTCTCCTGCATAGGGAGGATTTAGCACCAGGAGTCTCCCTGAACTTGGACTTAAAGTCCCCAGTTTTGGGTGACAAAGAATGGCATAGGAGAAGCAGAAAATGGCAAAGGTGTGGCCAGAGAACAGATTGCATTAGCTAGAGCACAGCTGACTAACTCAGCTGCAGCACTGCCTTAGTACCGTGACAGAAGCCAGTGTGGCCTGGCCTGAGGATTCGGGGCAAGAGTCTGAGAAACCTCCTGTTACCACCTATGCAAAGCAGAAAACTTGCCTTGGTGTGTTGAGGACATGAGTATACCTGGCAGTTAATGTGCACTTCCTCCATTTTTGCTACCAAGGAGGTAATTAAAAAGCGGCGTAAAATATCAGTTTAAGGGTGGAAAAGGCGCATCCTAAAAATTTGAAAAGCAAACAAAATAAGCTGATGTCAGCCACTGCATGGAACTTTCTCACCTTTGTTTTTACCAGAGAAAAAATTGTGGAAAAAAATTGGCAGTGTAAAGGGGTATTGAAAGCATGACATATTTGTCTGTTAAGTATAAATATGAACAGCTATGCAGATCTGGTGCTGGGGTGCTAGGTTTTAACTCCAGTAACATTCATCTAGTGCCAGGAAACACTAGATTTAGTACCTGAGGGATTGCAGTCTCAAATACCCTCTTCATTTTGTTTTAATATGCTGCCAAGAATTTAAATTGGTAAAAGATGGGGTCTGACAAAAACTTGATCCCCAAGAGCCTTTCTGGCACAGGTTTATCAGGGAATATGGTACCATTATTTTTTTTATAATTATTTCTTTTGGTGGTGGCCGGGGAGCTCATTTATAACTCTGTGACTTCTACTCCCAGATGTATTTTTAAAAATCTTAAATAAACAAAGGTTTTGATTTTATTGGTGGCGCTAGGAGCTGTCATTCATTTTATATGCCGTCTTGGATCGTAGTCATTTTAACATACTTCTTGAAAGGTCAAGAGCAGGCAACAGGAAAAAAAAACCTGATTGCGGGGTACACATTCCCTTCAAACCACTACCACCCATCTGGTGCCTTTCTGTTCCAGTGAGAAATGATCATATAATAAATAGCAAAGTCAAGCAACTCTTTTAGGCCCAGTCCTGCTTTTTCTGAAGTCAACAACCAGCATGTGTTTTGCAGTACATGTAATGGGAGTAGGCATTTCACAGGGAAATGCAGGCTTACAAAGGAAAGGCTGGACTTCTGTTGGAGATAGAAATCTAACAAAATGACGCTTAACCTTGATTGGATTAATAGTAACCTTCTTATCTTCTCACTGAATAGAAGGTCCCTGTGATGCCTCATTGAACAGGGAAGCTAAGAATCCCTCTCCTATATTGGCACTGGGACCCGAATTAGTTGATGTAAAGTCTAGAGTCATCTTACAATATTGGGTAGGAAAGAGAAGGGGTATCTAATTTGCATGCCGATTGTGCTGTCTCTGTCTCAAGCCCAGGAAATTTGCTTTGGCCCCAGGAATGGAGACTGCTAGTAGTCTCAGTGCTAGCTCTATGAAGATGAGGACTGCCTTCATTCTTCATCCTCCACCTTCAAGCTTTGTGCAGCTGACCTGTAAACCCTTTACACTTATCAAACAGGTAACTACAAATAAGACCTCTGTCAAATAAGTTTAGTCACTTACCCAAGGTGATATAGAAAAAAATAGAATAGGGAGTAAAATCACAGAAGTTTCTGATTTCCAGATTTATATTCATTTCATCAGGTCAGGTTGCAGCCAACAACAGCACATATGAAACACAAAGGTAATATACACAATGCTATCTTTATGGTCCCACATTGCTCTCAAATGCCATAACCAGATCTCCCTAATTGTACTTTCAGGTTCACTCAGTAACAATTTATAGGCTTTGGTAGTTTTCTTTTTGTGAAAAGAATTTGTCATCTTGTCCCCTGAACAGACATGCATGGCTTGCGCGGCCTGGAATGCCTTCAGTTTTACTATACAATTAGATTAGACCTCTTATGACTTATACACTTTCTGATACTTGTGGTACGGATAAGCTATCCATTTGATTATTTTTTCCCTGTAGCTCAAAGTACAAGATAAAATTCCTATCACCTGTTGGAAAAAAAAATAGAATTCTGTTGTATAAAAGCTACGTAGGCTTTGGTCTTCCCTTGCATTTTGCTGTTAAAAGAACAAGCACAATAGTTTTCTTATTAAAAGAATTATTACTTAGGTTTATAGTATGCCTTTTACCTTGAAGGAACACAAAACACTTTTCAAATTGTAGCTGAGACCTGGCAAGCTTCTGTGCCCTCACAGCGTCCTGTTGACTTGAATGATGTTCCCAACACATAAAGATTTCTCCATATGGTTCCACTTGCAGATCTGGCCCTCAAGGCACAATTTGTTGCTATGCCAAGAGAATAAAAGCACTTTGAAGAAAGGAAACTTTATACATTTCAGCTCAGAGTTTCCACCTGGGCTTTGTTCCTTGTGGAAGGAGAGGGGTTATGAGCTTCCAAGAGTAATGGGTGTTCTAGGATCTGCTGAAGACAGAATGCCAGAGCCCACTTTTTTACTGGCCCTGCCATAATGCCGCATTCTGAGCAGCCATGTTGCCTTTTCTGTATACTGTGGCACGTGAAAGCTACCTCTCCTGCACTGTTCTCCTGTTCACCTGAGGGAGTATGCACACCTACACACGCACGTGGTATGCATTTGCCACCCATGACTGTGCAGAGGATGAGATTATTCCCCCTTCACAAGGTGACATTGGCAGTGCTAGGAATGACAGTACTGCATGTGAGAGACTGTCCCCAAAGCAGGAAATATTCCTCAACAGATGACTGAGCATAATCTCAGCAAAGCAGTCGTCCACAGAACTGAGTGACAGTGAGGATGCCACTGCAGAGTCAGTACCTTCCCCAGTCTCCTTCCCTGAGGTGTAACATATGGATGAGTTTCTCTTCCTCTCCAAAAGCAGAAATAATTCCCAAGCACTTTATAAACAGTGTTCAGCCTGTATGACACTCTGCAGAAATTCAGCCACTCACTGACAGGGTGATTTGATAGGGGAGCATTGTCCCTCATTGGTATCGCAGGTGGAATTTAGCAGGCTATCTATGCAGGGAAGTTTAGTTAGCATACCCAGGTTAATATCACTACTCACTAAAAAATTGAATAAAATATCTGGAGAATATAAGGGCAAACACTCACTTTAAGCTAACTTCCAACCACAGTTCACATAACAGTCCCTGACATTTGTACATTGCTTTCTCTGTGTAAAGGTCATACATACCCATTAGTATATGTAATTTGCCATACACTACATATGCAAGTGTATAAACTGCTAGCATAATTTCCTGCAGAGTCTTCATTTATACTGACAGTTTCTGTTGCAAGTAAGAAACAGATAGGTCCACTTTGTGATTTGAGGATCTAAAGAGAACAGAGGCGTAAGAACCATGCCGTCAGTATGGAAAGGCTAAAATCTTACCAAATGAGTTGCAAATTAGCAACACGGGAAAATTCTCAAAATTTGGCTTCTGAAAACTGTTTACAGGCGTGACATAGTGCAGCTTGTCCCCACACTCAATTTATAGTGAATTTGTGGTAACTGGTGGAGTAGCTCCTTTTACAAGAAATTATTTAACACATGGTTTCACTCTGTTCTACAAATAGCCAATATATACTTTTGCCTGTTAATATGGGCCCTTTGTTACTCTGGATAGGTAAAATACTCCATTAAAACAAATACATGAAAGTGTATTCTTTTAGAATTTATTCAGTCAAAGAAACATGCACATCCAGTTAAATCCCTTGTTCAGCCTTTCTACTTGAAGCATGCGTTCATTAATTGCTTGAATGTTCATAACTAGCTAGAAGCATCCTAACTGAATATACTCCACACAATCAACTCAGATCAATGCGGTGGTAGGTCTCCTTTCATCCCTAGTCCAATAACCCCCCTCCAACAACAGAGGTCCTTTGCAGGCATAGGGCCCTGATTTATGTTTAATGCAGCAGTGTTTTTACTGCTTTTGGCACAAGATGTTTGAAAGAGGTGAAAAAGACATACAGGCAAAAAGTCTGTTTAGTAAACAATTCCAACATAAGCACCATATGCCTTCAGCTCATAGGTTCATTTCCAGGCAAGCCACCACAGCAAGCACAACAATTAGCTCCCTTTTGAATTTTTTCCCCTTAAAAAGGGGGAAAGGGGACAGAGCATGAGAGGGAAGGAGGGGTGTTATTTTCTTCCTATAGGATTTTTTATTAGGGTTTTTTAACTGTTTTTTCTTTCACTCTGCTGGTTTACTGCCTTGTATCTATCTACCCCTCAGGAGTTTAAAAGCCTCTAGTAAGTATTATTACATTTTTAAGGTATATTTTCTGATTGTGTGAATGTGTGTCTGTGTTGGAGGAAGTCAAACCCTCATGAACTAAGGAGCAGACTGGCTTATATCATCATTGGTCCACCAGCTTCTGTGCAGGGATGGCAATTTGCACCAGCTGGGAGCATGCCTCCATAGTGTCTCATTCATTCCTGGATGTGCAGACACCAAGCTAATGTTGCACATAACTTTTGTATTTGGTCAAATCTTTTGATGTGTACATGGAATAGATTTCTCTGGACTGGGAAAAGAAAGCCCACATTGCTAAAATAAACGTAGAAGCTATAAGAGACAAAAACAGAACTAATAAAATTCATCAGTTTTGTTACCCCTTTGTTCTGTGTTATCGCTGATCCAGAGAAAAGCCTTAATAACTTCACAAAAATGACACATTTTTGCTGAAAAAGTCTGGTCAGGGCACAAGGGAGATGGTAGAATCATAGAATGTTGGAAGGGACCTCAAGGATCATCTGCTCCAACCTTTTTTGGCAAAAACATGGTCTAGACAAGATGGCCCAGCACCCTGTCCAGCAAATCTTTAAAGTGTCCAATGCTGGGGAATCCACCACTTCCCTGGGGAAGTTATTCCAATGGCTGACTGTTCTCATTGTGAAAACTTTCCCTCTTGTGTTGAATCAGAATCTCCCCAGGAGTAGCTTGTACCCATTTACTCCTTGTCTTTTCCATGAGACTCGTTTTAAAAAACCACCCTTTAAATACTGGAACACGGTGACAAGGTCTCCCTAAGCCTTCCTTTCTCAAGGCTAAACAAATCCAGGTCTCTCAGCCTTTCCTCATGTGACAGGCTTCCCAGTCCTGTGATCATCTTTGTGGCCCTCCTTTGGAACCTCTTCAGCCGCCTCATGTCTTTTCTGTACAGTGGGGACCAAAAGTGAACACAGTATTCCAGGTTTGGCCTAAAAATATAGGGCTTTACCCAGGAGTATTACCAGTATCTCTACATGAACTGAGAATATAAGGCTCCCCAAGTTTTAATAGTAAAGTTGTTTTTATTTTTCCAGGAATTCAGTCTTGTGATCTCTGGAGCTCAGCAAAAGGGAGCAAAAAAACTGTTCCTTTTTTTGTTTCACAACAAAGGGAAGGTGGAGGTTAACCATGAGCAGTAACTGATCATCAGACACCTAGAAAAAATAGGGTTTAAAATTCATACAGCTTCTAATATAGTATCTATAGCTAGAGGTTATCCATTCACTTAGGACAAGCTGACAAGCTGCTTTTTACTTAAATTATTCAATGAATAATATGCCATTTTCATAATTCAGCCAAAGCCTATGTATGGAATATATATTCACTGAGTATTTTTGCAGTGAGTCCCAAGAAATGATTTGCAAATAAATTCAGAAGTTTCTTGTCCAGTTTAATTGCATGTGGGCTTCAGGCTTTTAAAACAGTGCCTTCCTAGGGCAAAGGAATACCCACATCTGGGAGCATGTGGAGCTGTATTAAGCTTGCTGCTAGATCTGCAACAGAAAACAAAGTTTACATGGGAATGAAAGGGCATGTAATGTGAACAGCCCCCGATATTCCCTCTGCCATGTTCTGTAGTTAGAAAATATCAAATTCTTCTCCCAGCTCTTAGTACGGGAGACATTCTTTCTTTTTTTTTTTTTTTTTTAATAAAAAAATAAAACAGGAAAATTCAAGCAGAATGGGGACAGAGGTGAGGAGGGTATAGGGAAAGGTGTGCTTTTCCTTTTTTCATCAAAACCCTCTTGAAACCTCAAAAGCTAATGCCAGTGACACCATCTGCCCGAAGATTCCAAGGCACTTTACAAACGTCAGCAGACCTGCCTGTCACAGAAGGGAGCCTCACTAGCCAGGAGCTAGCTCAGGATTAACAGTGTGCTGGGAGGTTAGTTGGCACATTGACGACCAAGGTTGCCTCACTGAGAGGATCTGGTAGGACCTTGAGGATCCTCTTGTACTAAGTGTTATCTGCTTGGACACCCTCCTCCGAAGTTCTGCCTGACATCACGCACCCTTAAGAAGGGATGAAATGGAGTCTGTTTAAAAGATGGAGTTTCTTTTGTGTAAAAGGCAGTGATCTTTTTGTTCAGTTTTTCCTTTTATTTCAGAGGAACAGAGATGTCAACCAAGGGAAAACAAGATGATCCTGAAAGATGCCACTTCCACCAGTGTGATGACTGTGCCAGAGTGCTGTGCTGCACCAGCAACTGTAAGGGGAAAATATTTGTGACAATAACAATATGACACCAGGAGAGAGAGAAGGGGAGAGAGAATTTCTGGAATGAAGGGAATTCGCTAGAGGTCAGGGGGTTGAAGCATGAATGGTGAGTTGGATGCACAGAAAGGAACCCAGCTGGGCAAGGCACTTTGCTGGGCTGGATTTTGTTTATTTTGTTAGTAAAGTTTAATCTGGGGAGGGAGAATGTCTTTCTTTTCTTACCTGGAAACTGGAGATGGGCAACTCAGGTTTGGAACTTGCCACTAAACAATGCATAAGTCGAGATGCAGATCCAAACAATACAGTGCTGCTAGCCCAAAATAAAATTTTCCTGTTTCTGGACTCTGTGCCTGCCTTGGCTTTTGCAGCCTCTGCCTCTTCCTTGCGCAATCTGCCCTTCAGTCACCCTTCTGTCTGTGTCTGGACAATACTTCACGTCAGTTCATAAAATCCTATCAATCCACTTTCTCTTTTTCTTTTTTTTTTCCTGAAATATCAGACTAGCAATCACATGTCTGCCCCATTGACCACAAACTCATATATTCTCCCGCCTCCTCCTCCTTTTTCTTCCTTTTTTTTTTTTTTCCCTGGCAATTAAAGAAAGTAAAATCTAAGACCAAACAAATCAATGTTTACAGATTTGTAATAAGTTTCTTTCTATTTATTTATTTATTTCCTCTTTAGTCACTAAAGAAGCAGCAGCAACTTGCAAGGAGCAGTTGTTGCCAGAGGGTGAATCATAGCTATATTGATTTGATTATGTAAAAGCTCAGAGGAACCTAAAGCCAGATACAGAAATATCTCATAGTCCAAACCCTGTGGGACACACACTAGTAAAAAAGCAATCTTTATATTGTTCCTGATAAAAGCATCATTAGTTTCCTCACAGCAAAACCATTTCTCTGCTGATACAGTATATGGTTTTCCTTTTCTCTAGAATCCACTCAGACATAATTAACACTCAGTTACGAGACTTCAGTTTCCCTCTGGAGTGCATGTTTCAAGGCTGATGAGAACGTGGACTTACAAGCCTGAGAGCCTCTGAATTGCTTGCCTCTCCATGGAACAGAAGTCTGTCACCTGGGGCGTGGAGTACACTGGACCTGGGTTGCAGCACGCACTCCTGGGCCCTTGGTTGCCCATCCAGTGGGGATGTGGATGCCTGGTGCTCCCACTGCCAGCAACTGTCTCTCACTCCCTTCCTGGCTTTATACCACAACAAAGGCATGAAATCACATAAACACAGGCACACGGACCTGCACAAACAGACATGTTCCCAGCTTGTCACAACAAAACACTCTAATGTGTGGTTTTCTCTGGAGCAGCTCCTTGCAGGCACCCCAGCATTCTGATGCCATGGCTGGCTTGAAGGTGGAGTTGAAAGGGGATAGGGGAAAAAGTTTAAACTAAAAGGCTACAGAGACCTAAGACTACAGAGTTTTATCCATTTTTATTAGCCATGTGTCTAATATATGGGCAGACTGAAATGGGGATAGGCAAATTCATTAACTTCTTTTTTTTTCTGTATATGGCAATGGAAAAATACAATCTGTGTTTCAGAAACCTATCCTCTTTGTACATGCCTTCATGATAGAGAAAAAATGTGTGTAAGTCTGCTTCATTCACCTCTGGATTTTTCTTTCTTAGCAATTTCAGTCTTCTTTTGCCAAAATCAAAGGAAGTTGCCAATGAACTTTAACATCTCTGGTTTGAATCAACAACATGAGACTTGTGTTACCATGGTACTTAAGGTGATACTAGACAGACATGACACAGCTATGCTACTTGCTAAAGTGCTTCAGAGAGGAAACCTCGTGCAGGTGAGGGAAGGGAAAGGGTCATTTCAGTGGTTGCACCTGTCTTCTCTTCAAATCAATGTGGAAACTCCTCAAGGAAACTTTAAGACACCTGGAAATTTTGCTGATAACTCTGAAGGATTTATACACACACGATTTGAAACAATGACAGAAAAGTCTAAATGTCTAAATGTGACAATTTTGGGGGGGGGTCATTTTACCTAATTAGAAATTTTCCTAATTTAAAGGCCTTTAACCTTGTTGCAGCACCCAGCAGGGATTATCCTTTTTTGTTTCTCTCTCTGTCCAATTCAGGTTTTCTTCTTTCTCAAAGCTGTTCTATTGGCTGCAATCCTGGCTGGCATAAACCTTGAACTCTTCAGAAAGTGCCACATAGCTTCATATAGGCTAAAGCACAACATTTAGAGGCTTATAAAAGCAAGCCTGCTGAGCACTTTGCATAACCAGTGCTTAAGAAGAAAAGCTGTTCACATAAATAATTTATTCACCTTACCGTTTGCAGTGATTTTTCATTATCAACACAGGAATAACTCCAGTGCTTTCATTTTTCTTCAGCTGCTTCTGCAGCACTTACAATGGCAGATGTGGAACCATATAGAATAGTAAGTGCAAGGTAGCAACCTGCCTGCCTGATTAACTTGTTCGAGTAGGACAGATTAGTGCTCCTCACAGCTATGTCTGTCTCTCACTGTAAGATGATCATAGGATCGTAGGATCATAGGATCATAGAATCATCGAATAGTTAGGGTTGGAAAGGACCTTGTGATCATCTAGTTCCAAGCCCCCTGCCATGGGCAGGGACACCTCACCCAAGGCTCTGTCCAACCTGGCCTTCCACACTGCCAGGGATGGAGAATTCACAACTTCCCTGGGCAACCCATTCCAGTGCCTCACCACTCTCACAGTAAAGAACTTCCTCCTTACCCAATCTAAACTTCCCCTGTTTAAGTTTTAACCCATTATCCCTTGTCCTGTCACTACAGTCCCTAATGAAGAGTCCCTCTCCAGCATCCCTATAGGCCCCCTTCAGATACTGGAAGGCTGCTATGAGGTCTCCACACAGCCTTCTCTTCTCCAGGCTGAACAGCCCCAATTTTCTCAGCCTGTCTTCATATGGGAGGTGCTCCAGTACCCTGATCATCCTCGTGGCCCTCCTCTGGACTTGTCCAACAGTTCCATGTCCTTTTTATGTTGAGGACACCAGAACTGCGCACAATACTCCAGGTGAGAGCAGAGTAGAGGCACAGGATCACCTCCTTCGACCTGCTGGTCATGCTCCTTTTGATGCAGCCCAAGATACTGTTGGCTTTCTGTCCTGCAAGCACACACTGAAGCTGGCTCATGTTTCTCATTGACCAACAACCTGAAGTCCTTCTCTGCAGGGCTGCTCTGAATCTCTTCTCTGCCCAACCTGTAGCTGTGCCTGGGATTGCTACCACCCAGGTGTAGGACCTTGCACCCGTCATGGTTAAACTTCATGAGGTAGGCATCAGCCCACCTCACAAGTGTGTCGAGGTCCCTCTGGATGGCATTCCTTCCCTCCAGCCTATCAACCAAACCACAAAGCTTGGTGTCATCGGCAAACTTGCTGAGGGCACACTCAATCCCACTGTCCACATTACCAACAAAGATGTTGAACAAGACCAGTCCCAACACCGATCCCTCAGGGACACCACTCGTTACTGGTCTGCAGCCGGACATTGAACCATTGACCACAACTCTTTGTGTGCAGCCATCCAGCCAGTTTTTTATCCACCAAGTGGTCCATCCATCAAATTGATGTCTCTCCAATTTAGAGACAAGGATGTCGTGTGGGACAGTGTCGAACGCTTTGCACAAGCTTGAGGTAGATGACATCAACTGCTCTACCCCTGTCCGTCAGTTCTGTAGCCCCATCATAGAAGGCCACCAAATTGGTCAGGCAGGATTTCCCCTTAGTGAAGCCATGCTGGCTGTCACCAAGTACCTTGTTGTTTTTCATGTGCCTTAGCATGCTTTCCAGGAGAATCTGCTCCAAGATTTTGCCAGGCAGAGAGGTGAGACTGACTGGTCTGTAATTCCCTGGGTCATCCATTTTTCCCTTTCTTGAAAATGGGGGTTATATTTCCCTTTTTCCAGTCATCGGGAACTTCACCTGACTGCCATGATTTTTCAAATATGATGGCCAGCAACTTAGCAACTTCATTTGCCAGCTCCTTCAGGAGCCGCGGATGGATTTCATCAGGTCCCATTGACTTGTGCATGGTCAGGTTCTTAAGATGGTCACGAACCAGTTCCTCTCCTACAGTGGGTGCAAGGTCTTCATTCTCACAGTCTCTGCATCTACTTTCCAAGAGTTGGGTGGTTTGGTCAGAGCACTTGCCAGTGAAGACTGAGGCAAAGAAGTCATTCAGAACCTCAGCCTTCTCCAAATCCAGGGTAGCCAGTTCTCCCCATAGCTTCTGGAGAGGGCCCACGTTGTCCCTAGTCTGTCTTTTATTTGCATTGTACCAATAGAATCCCTTCCTGTTATCTTTCACATCCCTAGCTAAGTTTAATTCTAACTGGGCCTTAGCTTTCCTAACCTGGTCCCTAGCTTCCTGGACAACATCCCTGTACTCTTCCCAGGCCGCCTGTCCTTGCTTCCACCTTTTATAAGCCTCCTTTTTCCTTCAAAGTTTCCTCAGCAGCTCCTTATCCATCCAAGGAGGTCTCCTGGCCCTCCTGCTGCACTTCTTTCTAGTCGGGATGCAACACTCATGAGCTTGTAGTAGGTGATCCTTGAATATCAACCAACAGTTTTGGGCCCCCCTGCCCTCTAGGGCTATATCCCATGGAACCTTACTAAGGAGGTTCCTGAAGAGGCCAAAGTCTGCTCTCTTGAAGTTCAGGGCAGTGAGCTTGCTGCACGCTCTTCTCACTGTCCTGAGTATCTTGAACACGACCATCTCATGATCACTACAATGAAGGCTGCCCTGGAGCATCACATTTCCAACGAGCCCTTCCCTGTTGGTGAGCATGAGGTCAAGCATGGCACCTCTCCTCGTCAGCTCCTCTATTACTTGCAGAAGGAAGTTGTCTTCCACACAATCGAGGAACCTCCTGGATTGCTTGTGCCGGGCAGTCCCGTCCCTCCCACAGATATCAGGGTCATTGAAGTCCCTCATGAGAACAAGGGCCTGCGAGCATGAGGCTGTTCTTATCTGTCTATAGAGTGCATCATCCACAGAGTCTTCTTGATCAGGTGGTCTGTAATAAATCCCCACAATAATGTCTCCCATCGCTGTTCTCCCTTTAACCCTGACCCACAAACTCTCTATTGAGATTCCTGAGTGCCTTCAATCACAAGGAAGCCACAAAATACTGTCTTCATTAGTAGGAGTTGAGCCCACTACATGTCTCCTAGGGTTGGACATGGTGCATGGTCTCTGGATCTCTTTTAGCAAAAAGATGAGAGCAAATCTCATGAAAAGGGGGCTTCAATTATTAGAAAAGTAAGTGATTCACCCATAATTTATGCATTAACATAGGAAGCTTTTAAGCAAATATTAAATGCCTTAGGTTATGGTGGTTTTACTCTGAACTCTGAACATAGATATGTAGTTGAACCACGTAAATTAGGAGTCTTCTCCTGGCACACCTGTGGTCTTCAGTGGTTTTAATGGTAACTTTAGAGAAGACTCAGCCTTTTGCATGATCTTTGTAATCTGAGAGAGCTTATAGCATGGCCCACAGCACTGCAAGTCTGTCCAAAACATCAGTAAATGTCTGTCACTTCAGTGTTCTCAGCATTCAAAGTAGGTGAACCTGACACCTCATTTGTGACCAAGAAGGCTGGCTCATATATGGTGGATGGCATGTGACCTGAACACATCTGTGCTCCCAAGATCCATTCTCTCTGAAGTCCTCAAAATTTTTGACCCAAGAGCAGCTGACATGTTCAGAAACAAGGCATATAAGAAAACCTTGTGTGAGAGAGAATAAAATAAACAAATGCTTTTTAAGCAAATTCTGCAGTTTTTGAGTAGCTGACACACAATTTTGTTTTTAATGGATTTACCAAGTGAAATACTCTTTAATTAGAATGGTTTTAATTAGAATTCACTTCCATATATAAGCCACAAAACCAGGTTCCAACTTAATTTATCTAAAAATATCAGCATTTCTGTTTTAGAGAACATTTATGCCTTCTGTTCACTGGAATTAAGTTATTCTTACTGTCTTTCTTCTCTGTAATAATCTGGGGCTTTTTTTCTATACAAAAAAAAAAAAAAGCATCAGTGAGAGCGTCAAGGAAAACTTGTGGCCAAACCCACCAATGTCAGTAGAATTACATGACTGCTAAATGTGAATCTGCATTTTGATCAGTCTTTTCAACTGATAACATGGCTAAACACAAATGGTTAAGTTCGTACAACAACCAACCATATGTTTTATTTTGCGCTGTCTACATCTATTCATCAAGAAACCCTCCTTTTACAAAGGTGTTTTTGCATTGAAAAATATACAGTTCAATGGCTTATTCTCTGCAAGAATTAATAAACCTCTGAAAATTGCTGTGCACAACAGCTTTAATAGCTCTGTCCGGCTGCTTCCCAATCGCTATCCCTTGAAAATAAAACAAACTCTAACTATAAATCAAGGCCATTGAAATAAAGGCTAGTCGCACATCACAGAGAATGATTTTATAGGTGGAACGTGGGCTTGCTAATTTCTAGAATAAATTATTGTGCTTTACTGTATGCAGTTCCATTTATACACTTTTAGTTAATGAAGTCTCAAAAATAAAATCACAAGTCCTATTACAGACTGATTTTAACATGTCTAATTTTTTTTCCATTGTAAAACATTTAGATGACAATGTGCCAAGAAATCCCTTTCATTAAAATAAACACTGATGCACACATTGTGAAGTTATCTCACTTATAATATCAATGATCTTTAGTAGAGTTGTTTTATTACCAGAATAATATTTCTGCCTGACGGGTCTGGAGTCAATATTTAACAGATTTAGGTCAGATTTAGCCATAGGATTTTGCAAAAACCTGGCAAGACCAAATTCTTACTGCAAACTCATAAAGTAGGTTTACAGATTACAAAATGAACATTTCCATAAATATGCATGTCTCATAAATATTTGAGAAAAAAATGAAATTAAATCCAATATCTAAATGATTGTCTAATTAATAATTCCTTTGATAGGGCAGTCTTGAATACATAGTAAACATGTGAGTAGAAAGAGAAAAAGAGTAAGCAAGAAGGAAAGAAGGAAGGAGGGAGAGAAAAGCAAGAAAGAGAAAGAGAAGGGAGGGGGAAAGAAGGGGGGGAGGGAGGAAGGGAGGGAGGGAGGGAGGGAGGGAGGGAGGGAGGGAGGGAGGGAGGGAGGGAGGGAGGGAGGGAGGGAGGGAGGGAGGGAGGGAGGGAGGGAGGGAGGGAGGGAGGGAGGGAGGGAAGGAAGGGAGGAAGGAAGGAAGGAAGGAAGGAAGGAAGGAAGGAAGGAAGGAAGGAAGGAAGGAAGGAAGGAAGGAAGGAAGGAAGGAAGGAAGGAAGGAAGGAAGGAAGGAAGGAAGGAAGGAAGGAAGGAAGGAAGGAAGGAAGGAAGGAAGGAAGGAAGGAAGGAAGGAAGGAAGGAAGGAAGGAAGGAAGGAAGGAAGGAAGGGAAGGAAGGAAGGAAGGAAGGAAGGAAGGAAGGAAGGAAGGAAGGAAGGAAGGAAGGAAGGAAGGAAGGAAGGAAGGAAGGAAGGAAGGAAGGAAGGAAGGAAGGAAGGAAGGAAGGAAGGAAGGAAGGAAGGAAGGAAGGAAGGAAGGAAGGAAGGAAGGAAGGAAGGAAGGGTGAAATACTTCCCTTTCGAAACAGTAGCAAGAATTTTTAATCCTATTTCTCTATTTTAAGTTTTCAAATCAGTCAAGAAGACCCTTTAATCTCATCAATATTATATGAAAGTCCTCACATGTACAGCCTGTTGCACATGAAAGATTGATGCTTGATTCCCAGCACAGCTGGGGTCCAGGGCTTCAGGCAGCAGGACTGCATGAATTTAAGAGCACTTTTCACTTGAGGAAGTGAAAAATCCCGAGGAAGAGGAGGTTGGAGGATCCTGCTGATGATGGTGTATTGGAAACTGCTGAGATTCAGCTTTGAATGGGAATCCTACATTGGTTATTTCAGCTGTAAAGGTCAGCCTAAGTTACTGTGCTCAAAAGATATAACAAATTATCTTACAAGAGCAAGTGACACAGGCACTCCACAGTTAATTGTAAAGTTCTATTTCCCATAATTTGCAAGTATTTTGATGGATAATTTGTTGACAGAGCTGAGACATCCCTAACTCTTGGATGCATGATCATTGCCTCTGGAATTTGAGAGATTTATTCATTGTTTTCTTTAGATTGTTTTCCCACTGAGATTTTTATCATCTACATAGAGAGCAGGAACAATGATGACAAGTCACCACATATAGCACATTTTACGAAGTCAATCATTTGACTGATTAGGCACCCAAGCATATCTAAGAAGAGTTAAAGGGAAGCAACAACTAACCCTTGTGTCTTGTGCACACCTTTAGCAGTTACACTGAACATGCCTTGAGCAGAAGTATGAAGAGAGGTGAGCTATAATTTTACCTCTCTTGGATGGCACAATGAAGTAAGAGACATACCTGTGGATGACGTGGTTAAAAATACTTCTCTTTGAAGCACGTAACAGATCTGTGATTCATAAACTATCAGTCCATCTCCTACCTCATTCCTTGAATTGCAGCAAGGTCTTCATAGTGCCCCACACCTCATTGTTCACTTATTGTTCCCATACCTCAGAAATCGCACGAGAAATGCAAAATCCATAGAATCAATGGAGAAACAGATTTATATAAGTCTGAGTCATCTTTCTAAGCCTGTGATTTTGAAGTAAGCTGAAAAACTTTTGTTGACATCCACCTGTAATGCTATTTATGAAGTTACTGTACGTGTTCATCCATGTGATTATTGACTACGACAAATATTGGCCTTTTCCGCGTACCACATAACCTTCCTCCTCTGTTCCCTGGTGGAAAAAGAATCTGTAGTTTTACTGAGAGCCACTCAAGAATTACAGCTCCTGCTGCTTTTTTCAGAACAGTTAAGAGAATGGGTTTCTTTCCAAAGGAGTGGTGTTAAACATTCAAGAAATGATATTAAATCTCTGTTCCACATACAGAACAACATGCCCAGCAAAATGCAGCCAAGGTGCATTAAAAATAAACAAGAGATAAGAGAGGAATTCAGCTGTTATTCTTTTAGGGAATTTTACTTAAGAAGTTCAGAAGAAAGGACTCCTACCTTCATAGTCTGGGAAGAAATAAAAGCTTTGCAATTTACTGAGGGCAAGAAACTTAACATTTATCTGTCAGACACTGCACCCAAGGATGTGGAGATGGCTGAACTCATCAAGGTCACCAAGTATTTGCCAAGCTCAAGCCAACAACCCTTTTTTGTTACAAAATATGAATCCAGCTTTTCAAGTTATAGCCAGGAAAATTATTTCTATGAATTGTGTAAGAGCAAGGATCACATCTGCTCTCCAAGGTGTTTGCACGTGAAATGTTAGCAGTCAGCTCAGAAATTATTTGCACTATAAATTAAGATGGCCACATTTTGTGAACACTAATGTGCATTTTTATAATTTTAAAGGTGCAAAATTTTAGCTTAGTTTTGATCATTTGGCCTGTGGCTGTAACCACTGGCTTTTTAATGTCCTTACAGCAGCAAAAAGGCATTCTTTTTTCCAGACAGAACTGGGAAAGAAGTCTGGTCTCCATGAAAGTTGCACTATGGCTCTCCTAAATTTCCTTAATTAAAAGATGAAAACGTGTATCTTGCCTTTTGTCTCTCCTCCACAGAAGCTGAAAAATTGACTTCCCATCAGTATTCCTAATAAGTGGCAGACACTCAGCACTTAGGTGCTACAGTCAAGAGCATTCTACAAATATTTAGGTGTATTATTTACATATTAAAAAAATTAATGTCATTTGCATAGCCTGGTGATTAGTTTAAAGCAAAAGCAGCCAAGATTTCTGTTCCAAATTCTGATGTTCGCTTGCTATGGGACGTAAGGACAACTTTTTTTTATCTGTGATAGGAATTACATTAAAAGACTTGCTCGGCTCAACAGATTTCAAGCGGTCTAAAGGAGCATGGTGATTATTGAGTGAAATCTTCAATACTTTCCAATCTTGGTAGATATTCAAATAGCTCTCAAAGCTATACTGTAGATATACTTTGAATATCTACAATCCATAGGTGCTACTTTATCTGTTCTGATGAGGAATTTATATGCAAGAAAACAGAAGAAGCAATCCTTAATACATCACAAAAAATTAAATTCTACATAAAGAAATAATAGAAAAACACATGGAGAAATCCAAACCAAATGAAAATTAACTTTAAATGTTTGCCCTCTGCAGTATATCGTGTTCACACAACCAATTAAAGAAATGCCATCTCGTTTGGAAAATATCTATTGATTTCCCAGTTCATCAGATCAGCTTGATGTGTCCGGCAATGGCTCCTATGACATCATCAATATTTTTCTATTTAGAATAATGACTTATTTTATATGCCAAGGGCTATAAAAAAGACTATATACATATATTTCTAAGGACATCAGCTTAAAAACCGTCTCGATTTCCCCCCTTAACATACAATATTTTTTATCCACCTTTGAAAAAAAATTGGATCTTGCCATGAGATTCATTTATGGAACTCAGTAAATTTGTTTAGTTTATAAACCGACCTCTAAATCATGTTTCTCCTATTAGATACTGTCGCTCTGGCCTGCATTTGGGGTCCAAATTGCACACATTTTTCTTTCAGAGCATGCAGAACACATTTCAGAGAAATCTTCTCAGCCCTGCTGCCCCCTCCCCCTTTCTTCTCCTGCAGCCTCCTATATCTTTTAACAGGGTTCCAACTGCTACATACTATCTCTAAATCTTTCTACAGAGTCAAAAAGACTTCCATTTAGCTACATGTTTATTCAGTTCAATTCACTCCTGTATGTTTTTAAGCTACACTTTCAGCTGATTCTCAGTCCACTTTCTAGCAATGGAAAGGAATATTTATATGCCCTGAACATAGATGTGCCCTTAATCAGAATTCCCCATTGGGCCAATTGGCATAGGAAAAATATAAAGCAAGATCTGAGCCAGGAACCAGCAATGAGACAGTTTTGTCATCTAACCCTATGTAATTCTTTCTCCTAAGAATCTCACTCTGGGAATGGGGGAGGCGGAAGAAATAATTCATCTTTCCCATTCCTTTCTAGCCTACTCAACACAGTGGGTACCCAAGCTCCACTGGGACACCATTTCACCATGGCCCAGGATGAGAGGCAGTTTAGAGAGCCTGGAAACTCCTTTCATCTAGAAGTCAATCAAAATGGGGTGGTATTGCTATTTTTGAATATTCCTAGTTTGGGCTGCTTTTATACAATTCAAGCTATTGCCAAGGATGTTGCCTATAGGGACCTGTGGCGAGCACAATAAAGCACAGTGGTTCTACCCTTGCAGTAGGGTTGAGTGACACACAGCTAGTTCTTTGCCACTGGCAATGCAATCACCTGCTCAAACTCCAAAACCAGGACTGACCACAGCACTTGGAATAAACAAAGCAAAACACATGACCCCTACCCCACTAAGTTATTGCACCTCTCCAACAGTTCCTGGAGTGTGGTTTGCTGACCTCTGGTGGTTATCAAAGCAAGAGATGGTTTGCCATTCAGACCTGGAAAGTTAAAAAGGAAAATTTACGAACTCTGAAAGCATGTGTAGCCATGGTGTTAGACAGTGGGAAAAGTTGGAGATTCAAATCTCGAAGTTCAGGAGCTACTCTGTCATATGCTGCAGGCAGGTTGAACTGCAACACTTATTCATCTTTCACTTTAGCTTGGTGTCATTTTACCCAGCTAAAAGATCTGAAGTGAAAATGTAAAGCAGCAGGTTCTGTATCACATGTGCTCCCACCTAAGATGTTTTCTTTACTCTTCCTGCCTGCATGGCTCATCACACCTACATGTTACATGGCTCCATGGCCCCAGAGAAATGTTTTGATGTTCTCAGGTGCTGGCTTCAGAAGGGAAGTCCGCAGGGGCAGGTGTTCAAATCCATTGAGGCAAGGAGAGCAGAGACAAGCCATATCCTTTGCAGGCTTACAGAGAGTCTGCCCCAGGACACCTCTGGATAAGGATTAGAGTTCTCTCTTCTGGTTTGGTTCTAAGCCCCTGATTTGAACTCTTATTTGAAAACAGTCTAAGGTGAAACAGTTAGTGACAGTGTGTGCATGGTCTGAGGACGATCAAGCCCCCAGACCTGCATTCAGCTGGTAGAGATGCACTGCTTTCCCCACTGTCCATAATTGTCCTCCCCACCAAATGCTGCCCTGCAAGTCAGAAAGCAGCCCAGGCCCATACTAAATTCATCCTCTGAGAATAAAAAAAAAAAGGCAAGCCCTCCATCTCCGACATTATTAAAGTCTGCTATGAGTCATGTTTGTCCTTGGCGATATTCCTTCCAAGGAAGTTTTCCTCTGCCCATGGAAATGTACGCTAAATATAAACACAGCTTTCTCAGTGACATTTGACCAGTTTAATGACTATACCATCTTCAAGGACACTTTCTGATGTTATGCACTGAATTCAGACTGTTCCTATTTGCTTTTTCTGATAGAATAGTAACTGAAACAAACTATTTGAGTCTGAAATAATTTCTGGTTACATAACTGCCTGAAATTTTCCACTAAATAAGTGAAAAAAATCTCCCTTTTTTCTTGTTACCATTCAACATATATTACTCTGTTCTCTTACCTATTTCTCTTGTTTTGTCACTGATCCCCTGAATTTGTGAAATTACATTGGATTAATTGGTAAAGACTATAGAAAAAAGGATCCAAATGAATATCTTTTTAAGATCAATTTTCTGTGAAACACTTGCTCCAAGTGGCTTTTACTAGTCCAGTCCTGACTTAGTTAGGAGGGGTGGACTTCTGTGATGGAAAATAAGGTAACAGATGGTCAAGAGCACATCTGGTTAGCATACTTCCGGAAAATGAAAAAACACGTCCACGCTAACCACGATACAAATGAGATTAAACTCAGGTTATGTTAAAGCAATGTAAAAACATTCTGTGAAAATGGCTTTAGGGTGAGTGCCCTGACTTGTCTTAAACTATAGGGTTAGACAGAGTTTGTAAAGAATCAGTAGAATACCACCCTTAGAGATGACCCTTGGGACAAAGGATCATTGCAGTTAGCTCTCAATTCTCTTGTGTAAGCGGGTGTAGGCTGGCATTTCCAGTATCTGCTTGGTGAGACAATAGTTCATTTCTTTATTAAGGGATAAAATTTGTCCTCTGATATGTGTGAATGGCTCCAATTGAAGTAAATGAAAATGTCAATTAATTATTCAGCTTAGTTACAGGGGTATAACTAGAGCAGTAATGAGAATAAATTAAAAGAAGAAAAATTTAGATTGACTATAGGAAGAAAATCCCAGGCAGTGAGACTATTCGTAGCACTGGAACATATGTGTGATTTTAAACATGTGATTGATACTGCTTTTTTTCTTAAGTTTACATACATATTTGTTTCAGTTCTTGAACTAGATCTGGAATACACTTTGCCCATCACCATAACATTAGACAGTGGAGTAATTTCTCAAGGGAAAAGAACACTTGGGAACATTTAAATTAGATTGGAGAAACATCAGGAAATATAGCACAGAAATCAATTCCACATTAACAGGAAGATATAGTGGTTGATCTTTATCATCTCTACATTCCACATAGTGTTTATAATTTGGATCTTACAGGTTATTTCCAACTCCAGGATATGGAGGTCTAAGGAGGTGAAAGGAGGCATTTGTAATTAACTTCATTAGCCATGTGGGCCAGATATATGCCAGCAGGTAGATAAATACCCCTGGTCCTTACCACAATCAATAATTTCCTATACTGAAAGTGCCCAGAGCATGCAGAACATAGTTTACCACATCTTTCTCAGCAATAAAAACAAGCAGGTTGACCAAGCTGGAGCAGTCTTATTGTACAACCTGGACTATTCCTCACATGCAGGATATACAGTGCTTACATCCACTGTTGGCAAAGTCCAATGCTGAATGAAGGTGGCTCTGTGTGTTTCCTTGCTGTGCCCATGGATGAAGGTAAGCATTGCCGTTGTAAAGTGAGTCTGCTGATCACTTGGATCATCATGAGATATTTAAATCAACAGCAAGACACACAGACAAATAGTACAGCAATCCCACTGCTATGTAATCTAACTCTGTAAATTTTGCAGTCTGCTTCCCTAAGATAGGAAAAGAGTATACTCTGCTTCTGCAGCCTGGGAAACCAGAATACCATTCTAAAAAGGGCTCCTGCTAACCTTATCTTCAACAGATAATCTGTACCTAATCTTTAGCATAGAATAAAACATTAAATCATATGTCCTTCGTATAAGGAAGGTGAAAATCACAGATGCAGACAGTAATATGTGAACTGTACAGTGTTCGGAACTGTTCTACAAATGCACTGGCACATGCGTATTCTAAACCATGGCAGCAGAAATGATGGCAAAGTCTTTATGTTTTCTGATAATACAGCTCTTTGAAAGATAGGATTGTCTCTCTCTACAACATGTCGCACAGAACAAGGAATGGAACAGGGCCTCTGTGCTTCTCAATTCATAGACATGCCATAAAATACAGCAAACCAGCTTTATAAAGGTGTGCTGAATGAAGCTCTGTGCCTGCAAGGGAAATTTAATTGGATTTCTTTATAGGTTGCAACAATCCAATGAAAAATTATGTAAGAATAGCATGATTCAATTTCAGCATGTACTTGAATAATTTTTTTAAAAGAGAGAATTCTTCATGCACATACAGAAAAAAAAAAAGATGAAAACAACCTAAACCAGCAGTTTTCAACCCAAAAAAGGCCCAACTTTATTCACAACAGCACAGACATTGTATGTGTCATTGTCCCAAGTTAGGATATGAAAGCACAAATTATAAGCTATTTGATGTGAATATATTGGTTTTCACAGCTTCTGGCTTTGACTTCCTGAAAGAATAATGGTGTCTTTCATTCTGTCCCCATACTTGGAATTGAAGTGGCTGAGAAAAGAAAAGAAAATATTCCTTCATCCAGCTATCAGATCCACCTCAATGAATAATGATGAGTTACAGCATTACAAGTTTGAGAGGCTTGGGTGTGACTTAAATATTTCTGTGCTTTTCTTCATATTCTACATATATTTTCACATTAAGTAGTAGCCAAATAAAACAAGACAGTCTTTGGGTTTCTTAAGGATACAGGCAAGGTGCTTGCAAATGTGCATGTGCATGTGTTTGTGTAGATCTACAGCATACATGCCCAGCAGTTGTACCTAAGTACTAGGCATAAAGTGGCACCTAACTTCATGACAACCTGTTAATTTTTTTTAGTCTGTTGATTACTGTTACATTCATACACAGCAAGTTATTGTCCCTATGATATCTTCAAACAAAGTTGCAAGGATAACTGTTGTTGTATTTAATGTGAAAATAAAGAGTATGACTCAAACTATAACCCTAGTGTTACATAATTTTGCATTAAGTTTTAACCTGTTTGTCTTAAGTTCTTGGCTTTCAGTGCACCCCAGTGTTTTGGACTGGGAACGGAGAAGTACTCTGTATCATTTTCAGTGACTTTAGCATACAAGGAGGGGATAGAATAGACTTACGGCTCCAGAAAAGACCAGAAGAAAGTTTGAAATTGTAGAATAAACATGTTAGGTTTATGCTTCCCGTAAAATTATTAACAATCAAAATGATATCTGTATTGATATTAAAGAATTATCATTTTTTAGTCATTTTTCTTTAAGAAGGCTGACTTTCCTACATGACTTTGCTCTTGTTTCAGAAATTTCAGTTCAACAGCTAATGACTTTGAAATAAAATGTTACATAGCAAGTGCACAATTTTGCAGCAAAAGGTAAATTTTGCGATGAACATTAGACTGACTTGTGAAATACACCGACCAGTAAGTATTACAGCAGAAATCCATATATGCTGCATCCATCTCTTATTAATAATCTTTATTTTTCAATTTCTTTTACTAAAATTATTTTTAATGCAAAATTCTTAATTAAGAGAGTCTCAGTATTTGACCTGCTTCAGATTTGTGGTGGGATGGTTTTGTTGATCCTTGAAGAAGGGTCTGCTCTGACAGTCTGCCCCTACCACCTTAGGTACAGAGGCTGTCTTGTGGCTCACAAATTCTTCTACTATGTTTGACTGTAGATCTGAGGGTTCAAGCCCCACGGGTGCCTAAAACTGGCCTCATACAGTTGAGGTTTTCCCCACCTAATACGCAGTTTTGTGCCCCTTCTGAGCCCCTATGTTTTGAGAAATTATGAGAAAATTAGTATTCTCAAAAAAGTTGATGTTTCAGGAAAAAAAGCAAGATGGAGTCACAAACCAAATGGGTTGCACCATCACATTCACCATCCAAGCAGCTGAAAGGTTTCAAGTCTGGTGGCTCAGCTGGTGAACCCAAAATGGCACTGCTATAGGTCATTTTGCAGCTGGCAGTAATCAGGTCTTTGAAGATGCAGAAAAAAAAACTGTTGTTACAAATTCTTGCTGTCAAAAGGGGAATTTCTTAATTATTGTGGGGAAAAGTCTAACCTGAATGCAATTTAGACTTATGAAGGGACTCAGATTGTTTCCTCGAAGAAAATAAATGACATGTACTCACTCTGTTAGTGGAGAGGAAAGGGGGTGAAGAAAAGACTTTGAAGATTTCACAAGAGAAAGAACGGCTATGCATGGATGAAAAGGGAGGAGGGGAGAGGGAGGAGCAGAGGTTGAAGAAAAGTGTTGATTAATGGGAGTAGGAGTAACAGGATCACTGTGAGGAATGACAAAAGGAAGGGTGGCAAAAGATAAATGCTAAGGTTTAGGGAATAGAGCAACTGCTGATGCAGAGGTATGTGCAGGGTGGAAAGAAAGTGAAACATTGATTTGTGCAGCTGGCAGATAACAGACGTTTTCTCCTGTCCCCTGCCTCCTCTGAATCAGGGAACCTTTTCCCACACAGGCAGCTCTTGGGAAACCCTCTAAGACCACAGTTTCATAGTACTGTTTTGACATAAATGTCCATTTAACACATTCCTGCTGCTCCCCATCACTGGTCGCTTTTCCTGCAATTTTTACCACTCCTGGTGGTTTGTGGATCATATTCTATAGCGTGTCACTGAGCTGACCCAGGATTAGAAAGAGTCCTGGAAGGCAAAGATTTACTCTTAGTCTAGATCCATTCACTAGTGTTTCCTTAATGTAAAATGGTGGCCTTTGTCCCTTTGTGAAGTGATACCTGGGGATACCTTGTCACTTGTTCATGAAAAGAGCTACACAGGAGGCATGTACTATGCGCACAGGGCCAGCATGAGACCAACATGAGAGAGCAGCTGCACTCCATGCATGTCACAGGCTCTCAGCCTTGCTATAGGGCAGGAGAATATGCTCCAACATGGATAAAGCAGTTCTTGCTTCTCTGACATGCTCCCTGATGGTGTTCCCAGTCATCCAAGAAATTCAGCCCTGGAAGGACAAGTTTCTTCAAATAAAACACGTTTCTTCCAACTGCTTTAAAATCCACTGACATTCTTGGATTCCTTTTATATTTGACAGTTCATGGTGCTTTGATGTTTTTGTTGGGGAATCAGTATTTCAGGGCACTAGTAGTTCCTGAAAAGCCCATACATTGAGACAATCTTTTGTTGATAGAAGAAGGTGGGATATACTCAGGGAATAAAATCCTTGCTGGATCAGAAAGCAGAGGTTCTCAGTTACCCAGGTGCTGTGTAGTGCCTGGCAACCACTGCTGGAGTAAGAGATACTGAAGTGTGATATTTAACAAATATGAAGGGTAAATTTGAGGATTTTCTGTTGTTGCTCTTTTTCTGTTGCTAGAATTTAAAGCCTATTCTAAAAAATGTTTACATGTTTAACATTTACACATATTCCCCCTATGTGATTTGAATACCATAGTTTCCTATTACAGATCATAGAACATTTGGGTTTGGGTTGGAAGGGTCCTTAAAGCTCATATGGTTCCATCTCCCTGCCGCGGGCAGAGACACCTTTCACTAGACCAGACTGCTCGAAGCCCCATCCAACCTGGCCTTGAACACTGCTAGGGATGGGGCAGCCACAGCTTCTCTGGGCAGCCTGTCCCAGTGGATCACTACGATGTAATGTTATACACAGGGTCACATTTTTGAGAAAAAAGTGTTTTGTATTTTGGTCTAGAAAGCCTGGAGAGCTCAGCTAAGTGGGCTTGAGGTTGGTTGGTTTGGTTGGTTTTTGTTTTGGTTGGTTGGTTTGGTTTTGGATTTGGTTTTACGTTGTGGTTTTGGGTTGGGTTTTTTTCTTTCTTTTAGGTGCAGAATAATTCACTGAAATACAAGGAGGTAAAGGACAGATAGCCTCTAAAGGCTCAATAGTGTCCTACAGATATAGGTGAAAATTTTGCCATGGAAACTCATGAGTCAGTGCTGGGTCTTACGAAGTTCAGAGCTTTCTAGCCTTAAAGTCTAAGGGCTTTTGGTTTTGATTCCTTATAACTTTTTGTTTAGCAAATGATGGACAAAGTCAAGTTCTTTCCTGATATAATTCTGCCTTCAGGAACATTTATCTGCAAGCAGGGAGCTCTGATGATATTAAAATCCATCTCCCCTAACCTTCCATCCACAGTATCACTCTCAAAGTTGCTGTTTGTTACAAAGCCCACGTGTTATCTTATTAATGTCAAAGAATAATTCACTTAAGCCCTTTCCCTCTGCTAGAAATGTAGAATATGGGTTTCCATTTGTCTTTGTTTGGCATTGCAGCCGCAATCTGATCGGAGGGTAGATGTGTAGATTGATAATAAAATTGTTTTCTGTATAAATATTGTCATGAAAACAAAGTGTACAAGAGCAATAGTCTGTTTCTGATGACTGGACAGATCAAGTTTGTACAAATCAAGCATTTACAAATTAATTATACTTGTGAAAGATTTCTTCAACATCCTGACTTAAAAGCAGACTCATACTATTGAAACTATTCCATTTTGTGTTATTTTCATAGCATAGCCTTTGTTATGCTAGTTAACATTGTATCAGTATTTCCAGTGTATCTAATCCTCATTCTTCAGATGTTTAAGACCATGATATAGTAATTAAGAGGGAACTTGAACTGAATGGACAAATGAAAACAAACCCAAATAAAATCCCCATAAGGTTCTTTGACATTTCTTGCAATATATGTAACAGAAGAAACAAGTAAGAAATTGCCTTATAGATATCTTTTTGTCTACTTAAAAAACTTACTTTTCTGTTAATACAATTTTGAAGATAATTGTTTCTGTGTATTTAGAAATTCAGACCACAGAACCTTTACCCAGCAGCCACTTCTTTATCTTTGTCAAAATATTGGTGTAACTGACTTTGTGTTAGGCAAATATACTTCACCTGGCACGTACTTCAACCAGAACTAGCAATTAAACACTAAAGAGCTTTTTTTTCTTAGTTGTCAACACAGATGTCTTCCTAGGGCAGTTGCTTTCTCTTTCTTAACACCTCTCTTTTTTCTTTCACTAACAGAGGAAAACAAGTAGCATATGAGTAGGTTGGAGGTAAAGGGCTGAAAATTTCCAGCTCTTCCATTTTGACAGCTCCACTGGATGAAAAAAGCAGGAGTGGGAGTGGGAAGGCTATGTGGACCGTCAGCTCCTGCAGGAGATGAAAGTGCACACCCAAGAAGAAGTCAGACGGTGCTCCCAGACCAGGGTGTTTTGGGTTAACTGCTCAGTGCTCAAGTCAAGGAATGAGACCAAGGCAAACAGACAAATCTGTGACTTCGAAGAGAAAGCTGATAGAGATGTGTGTTAAGCATCACTGTAAGGATGTCCAGTAGTAGTAGCATCAAAAGCAATAGCAAGAAATCCTGAGACAGAGCATCTGGTGAAATTTATTTAGATTAAGCATCCTTTTGCCTCTGTGAGATAAACCTTTCCCACTTGTCATTGTCCAGATAAGAGGGTTATCAGGGGCAGTCAACATGGCTTCACCAAGGGGAAATCATGCTTGACCAATCTCATAGCCTTTTATGAGGAAATAACACGGTGGATGGATGATGGCAGAGCGGTGGATGTGGTCTACCTTGACTTCAGCAAAGCATTTGACACAGTCTCCCACAGCATCCTCATGGCTAAATTGAGGAAGTGTGGACTGGATGATCAGGTAGTGAGGTGGACTGTGAACTGGCTGAAGGAGAGAAGCCAGAAAGTTGTAGTCTATGGGGCGGAGTCTAGTTGGAGGCCTGTAACTAGTGGAGTGCCTCAAGGGTCAGTACTGGGACCGGTATTATTTAATATATTCATCAATGATTTAGATGAGGGAATTGAGTGTACTATCAGCAAGTTTGCTGATGACACTAAGCTGGGAGGAGTGGCTGACACGCCAGAAGGCTGTGCTGCCATCCAGCGAGACCTGGACAGGCTGGAGAGTTGGGCAGGGAATAACTTGATGAAATATAACAAGGGAAAGTGTAGAGTCCTGCATCTGGGCAGGAACAACCCCAGGTTCCAGTATAGGTTGGGGAACGACCTGTTAGAGAGCAGTGTAGGGGAGAGGGACCTGGGGGTCCTAGTGGACGACAGGATGACCATGAGCCAACACTGTGCCCTTGTGGCTAAAAAAGCCAATGGCATCCTGGGGTGTATTAGAAGGGGGGTGGTTAGTAGGTCGAGAGAGGTCCTCCTTCCCCTCTGCCCTGGTGAGACCACATCTGGAATATTGTGTCCAGTTCTGGGCCCCTCAGTTCAAGAAGGACAGGGACCTGCTGGAGTGGGTCCAACGCAGGACAACTAAGATGATTAAGGGAGTGGAGCATCTCCCTTATGAGGAAAGACTGAGGGAGCTGGGTCTCTATGGTTTAGAGAAGAGGAGACTGAGGGGTGACCTTATTAGTGTCTATAAATATATAAAGGGGGAGTGTCACGAGGATGGAGCCAGGCTCTACTCAGTGGCAAACAATGATAGGACAAGGGGTAATGGGTACAAACTGGAACACAAGAGGTTCCACTTAAACTTGAGAAGAAACTTCTTCTCAGTGAGGGTGACGGAACACTGGAACAGGCTGCCCAGGGAGGTTGTGGAGTCTCCTTCCCTGGAGACATTCAAAACCTGCCTGGACACATTCCTGTGTAACATTATCTAGGTGTTCCTGCTCCGGCAGGCGGATTGGACTAGATGATCTTTTGAGGTCCCTTCCAATCTCTAGTATACTGTGATACTGTGATATCGACTATAATATATGAATAATTTTAGCAATGTTAAGTTGTCTCTGAGGGCAACCAACATCCATATTGCTAGGATCTCCTGACCTCTAAAACAGAGCAGGTCAGCTTGTGCTAGCTCCTGAGGCCTCCCTGGTAACCACTTGAGAGAGCAATTGTTGCCATGAACCACTGACCACACTGAAATAGTGAAACACTATTTCACCACCTTTAAGTGTTTCTGGGCACTGTTAACAGAATTATGAAGATTTGCTAATAAAATTCACACCTCAGTGTAAGATAAGTCCATGTCCCTAGAGTTGTCTGTTCAAATGGCAGCAATTCTGATATTTTCTCCCATATCATGTATGTGACAGTAGGTTGCACCTCCTCTAAAGTTAAGGGAAGCAGGGAGAGCAAGAGACACCCTTGGCTTAACTATGAGTTTCTGAGTCTGCTCAAAACCAAAAGAGAAGTGTATCAGAGACGGAACAAATGGATGAATACCCACTGAGAACTACAAGGGCATTGCCAAGGTGTGCAGAGATGCAGTTGGAAAATGAAAACCTCAGCTCAAATTGAAATTGGCTAGAGGTATCAAGAACTATAAGAAAGGGTTCTTCAGGTACATAACCAACAAGTATAGACAGAAGGAATACATTGGACCACTGTTAAGCAATGCTGGAAAAGGCAGAGGTTCTCAATATTTTCTTCATCTCTGTCTTTACCAGCACTGTTTTGTCCCATGCCTTGGGATCAAAAATCCAGGTTGATGCTAACACAGAGCCCCCATCAATGAAGGATTGTGAACTATTGTAGTAGATTGACCCCTACAAATTAATAGTGCCTAACAGTATTCCACCTAAGGCTGTTAAGAGAGCTGTCTGATGTGGTTGTGAAGCTGCTGTTCATAATCTGACAAACTTGATCGCCTTCTATGATGAAGTAATCCACTTCATTGATGTGAGACAAGTGGTGGATATTGTTTACCTGGATTTCTCCAAGTCTCTTTATAGTCTCCCACAGAGAATTCTCATAGAAAAACTGATGTGTTACAGTCTAAGTGGTCTGTGTGGTGGGGAACTTGCTCACACGCTGCACCCACAAGGAGGTGGTAAATAGCTCCCTTTCAAACTGGCAGCCTGTCATCTGTGGGGTCCCCCAGGGCCAACACTATTTAATATCTTCATAATTTAATATTTAATATCTTCATAAGTGATATGGATGATGGGATCAAGCATACCCTGATGAAGTTTGCCAACGATACCAAACTGAGTGGGGAGGTGGGCACTTTGCAAGGGAGAACTACCCTGCAGGATGGCCTGGATAGGCTGGAAGAGTGGGCTAACAAGAACCTTCTAAAGGTCAACAAGGACAAATGTCAGGTCTTGCACCTGGGAAAACATAATCCAGGAGTACACCACAGGCTGGAGAGCAGCTCTATGAAAAGGGACCTGGGATGGAGAAGAAGCTCTACATGCGTGATCCCTGTGCTGCTGTTGCAAAGCAAGCCAACAGGATGCTGGGTTACATCAGCAAAGGCATCACCATCAGAGATGTAGATGACACTATCCCACTCTAGTCAGCACTTGTCAGGCCACACCTGGAATACCATGCTCGGTTTTGGTCCCCACTATACAAAAAGATGTGGACAGGCTGGAGAGGGTCCAGAGGAGAGCCACAAAGATGATCACAGGTCTGGGAAGCCTGCCACATGAGGAAAGGCTGAGAGACCTGGGTTTGTTCAGCCTTGAGAAAAGAAGGCTCAAGGGAGAACTTATCACCATGTTCCAGTGTTTAAAGGCTGACTACAAAGAAGACAGAGATTCCCTTTTTACAAGGACTCACATGGAAAAGATGGGGAGTAATGGGTACAAGTTATTCTTGGGGAGATTCCAGTTGGACACAAGAAGAAAAGTTTTCACAATGAGAACAATCAGCCATTGAAGTAATATCCCCAGGGAAGTGGTGGATTCCCCAGCATTGGACACTTTTAAGATTTGGCTGGACAGGGTGCTGGGCCATCTTGTCTAGACCATGTTTTTGCCAAAAAAAACTTGGAGCAGATGATCCTAGAGGTCCCTTCCAACCTGGTATTCTATGATTCATACCCATGTGGGTACACAGCTAGTTTGGGGAAATTTCTCCCATCTGGTTCATGACACTGCTTCAAATAAAACAATGGGGGAGAAATAACTGAACTTAGAGGGCACAGTTTCAGATGGGATAAGCCAATCTATCATTTTTCTGTTGAAGAAGGGTAGGGCAGTTTTATCACTCCCTTCTACCTTTTTCCCTGTCAGCATCACACTTGAGCTGTGTACCATATGTCAGCTCCGTCACCCTCCCCTCCCTAGTGGGAGCTGGTACCGGCTGTGAGCTTGGAAGATGTGCAGGAGAGGTAGTGAATTATGAAGACCTCATTTGAGCTGTTATGTTACATGAGAATTTTGTGATGAAGCCTGAAGGACCTTAAGGATTCCCTAAGTCATAACATTAATAAATATATCTTTTGGAAAAAACTGTGAAATAAATGCTGACCCAAGAAAATATTTCATCCATCACGTATCAGCCAGACAACACAGCAATGATGATTTCAGTCAGTTATCCCTTTATTAACCACAGTGATTCAGTACTATTTCCATTGCTGCTTGACCATCACAAGAGATGAAACTCAGCTGTATTGTATGTGGTGCTTTGGAAAATAAAAGGGGAAACACCAGTTATCTAAATTGTTGGGAACCATCATAAGCTTCATTTGGGGTTTGTTTTTTGTTTTGTTTTTTTTTCTGGTGGGTGTAACTGAGAAAGAGAGGCATATAACTGTGGATTTCAGAACACCAGCAACTTGACCTGCATCAGCTGAAGTCAGCTAATTGTGCTAGAATAAACAGATAAAAAACAGGCAGAACCAGACCTCTTGGTAACAGAGGACCAGATCCTTAGATAGTTTTGGTAAGTGTAAATTCAAGTGAACCAACACAACATTCCAATTTACACTAACTAAAAACCTTCTAGAGACAGAAGTCTCTAAATGTCTGTTGGTCTGTTAAGACCAATTTTTCTGCTGTTTAAATAGTTTAATCCTTGTGCCAATCTCTCACAAGGCAAAATTCATTACAAATTTTCTGCCTTAAGTTGCTCTGATTTTTCATACTTTCACAGCGTGGGTCTGGAAACTATTAGTAGAGAAATGCTGATCAGCTCAAAACTGATTTTCATGGAATAAACCCTGAATGCTCAAAAATTAGTAGGATTTAGGGAAGAGACTCAGAATAGTTTGCAGGAACTGAATGACCAGAAACTAGGCTTTTCTGAAGCAAAATGTGAGACCCAGGTGCCAACTTCCCATTAAGCTGCTGCTAGATTTGGTATCTGAAGGCCAGTTTCCTTAAGAGGACTCCATTCCCTTTCAGCCTCTGAAGTTCTCTGTGGGATCTAGTAGTTACTAACTTCTTTTAGAGATCTTTCTGCCCACTTTAGCATCTCTTTAAGAGAAATCCAAGTTGATTTTTTGGAAGTTATTGTTAATAACCTTAGAATGCTATGAGGTAACTGTCTTATAAACTATTATATAGGGTTTTGCTTGCCTAATTTGTTATGATTTGTTTCTGGAAAGTAAAGGTGTTGGCACTCTCTGGCCTCTCCAGCTCCCAAAAAAGCTGTTCTAAGCTTCCACCAAAAAAGTAAAGTCAATGGTCAGGAAGGGGCTCCCCTCCCCTGGCTCTCCAAGGGCTATACATGTAACTTTGAGCAAAGGACTGATGCTCTGTGTTCAGTAATGGAGATCTTGCACATGGTCACATGAATAGTTATTTCGTTAAATCAGTCCATTAAACCCAGATTCCCATTCAAGATTGTAATGGAGAAACGTTTAATATTTAATACTAAACCCTCTTATAAGTCCTGTTGTTACAAAGCTAATTCATCCTCTGGTTTATCTCAAAGCTACACTGAGCCACTCTCTAAGTGATTCTTTTACAAGCAAATCCATCACCTTCTGAAAACAACTTTTCAAAGGCCCAGATCTTTCCAGCTGCTGACATGCTTTAAAACATGTACCTTTTCTTTAATGAGAAACACCCCAAGTATCATACAGTCTCCAGTGGAGAACAAAACCCTTTGTTATTTTCTTAGATTTTGTGATGGCAAGGTATTTGCAAGGGAGAGCACCATTGGTGCAGCAGCTGTGATTATTGGAAGTGTATAGGAAGCAAATAAGTATATATGGGGGGGATTGGGAGGGGTTACTGTACTGGAATAATGGAACAAAATGTGTAATCCAGTGAGTCAAGTCCTTATATATTGTTGCACACTAATGCATAAGGGTCAGATAGCACTCAGTGGCTTACTATGGTTACAGTGCAGCTGATAGCCAGAGAGTGCTTCAAGAGGCATCATGTCTGCAGCCAATAACCTGTTCCAGGGCACTGTATGGCAGTGGGATTTTTGTGCAAGCATGGATCCTGGGGAGAAGCAGTGGACTCCTTTCTCTGTGATTGTCTGCTTCAACTGTCTAGTGAAACGCTGTAGAGCATGGCTTCCCATTCTCAGCTTCTGGTTTAAGTGTTCTGTCCCTGCGAAAGGAACATCAGTTACTGCAATGTTCCCAGTTGTAAGTGTTCTCCGAGAAGCAACTTCATACTAATACCTGAATTCCTCAGAGGAATATCCACACAACCCATTTGTTTTCTCACAAAACCAAATAGAATTAACATGCATTTTGGAGCCACAGTCCCTGGAAATCATCAACACTCAGACAGTTTCTTCCAGTCATCTGCTCTGAACATAACAGTTTCTTCCAGTCATCTAATCAGAAATTAAGGGTCTACAAGCCAGAGCACAGAATCTCTTGATCTCATTTTGCAGAGCAATTGTGCATCAGAACATCAGCATTTAGACTGACATTGTCCTGAGATTTTTTTCTAATCTATCCATTTCAAAATGATGACCTAGGATAAGATAATAATAGTATCTTTGGCAGTCACCATCAGCTGAAGGACATTTCTAGTTTGTATTTTGTTCTCTTACATTAACAAAGGAGAAATATCATGCCTGTGTCTATCTATATAAAAATGTTACCAGCACATGCTTGTCTGTTGAGTTAGGGGGTTTTCTTCATTATAATACAATATTGTACTTTAACAAAACAGTAAATATCCTTAACCATGTATATGTGTACATGCACAATTAACATACAGGGGAATATGTCTTGAAGACAAAAAAATAAAATTAATATAGTGTTTGGATTCTGTCAAAACAGCTTGATGCACTCTGACACGTCAGTGTCACTTCTTCTACAGGTACAAAACAAAATGGATGCATAAGAAGAAAGCACTTATGAAGAGTGAGGAGAAATTTAGTGGTACAGTTTAAGGTGGGAACTCTTGTATAAGAAAGTATATGTCACAGGAAAAAGCAAGAATTGAATTCTCTATAAAGTTTTTTTAAGGAACTGAGTAGTGCAGAAGAGAAGGAACAGATAACTGCTGTTTTCTTTAGCTGCCTACAGAAAACTTCCATAATTACATAAAAATAAAAAAAAAAAGGAAGAAAGCCAAATTGTTTTCACCATCGTCATCAGAAAAAAAGATTTCTGTTACAGTTTCCCCTCAATAGGCATTTGAGGCAAGAAAAAGATATACAACTGGGTCTCACACTTTTAGAGCCACTGTTGTGAGGTCTAAATATCATTCTTCACAAAAATGAAGATAATCTCAGAACTTGCAGGGTACTATAAATGTCTAAGTCGTAGATAGGTGTTCTTTTAAAATCTTATAGATCTATAATTAATTCATAGTAGTATCCTATGGTGCATTTTTCTGAACTATCCTGTGTATTTCTGCAGCTAGAGTATAATTTATTACTGGATGGACACATGTGACTGGTTTTCTCTTAAGTTAGGAGGACACCTGGCAGATGGCAGAGTTACTTAGCCCAGCAGCAGTCACAGCTGTAACAGCTGAGGCAGGAGTGGTTTCTTAATAAAAGAAAAAAAAAATTAAAAAAGGGGGGAAGAGAAAAAGGAAATACTTTTTTTTATTAAAGAATATGACTAGTGGTAGGACAAGGCAGGTAGTAGAGCAGTTTAATATTCCATGGTAAAATCTCTCTACGTTATGAGTGTTATCTCTCAAACACGTTTGTTCCAATTATTTTGAATCCTGATGCTATCATAACAAAGTGTGTGTTCTCTCCATTTTGGGTTATTGTTGCAGCAGCAAATTCATGGTGTTACATTGCTACAGCTAATTTTTCTTCATTGTACTAATGGGTGGTGACTGTTTTCTTAAGGAGTGGTTGTCACTGATAAAATTTCTGTTCAATAGCTATAGTTTGCCTTTTTGTTTGGTGCCTGTTGTCACTGCTTTCCTAAAAGAAACTGACTCTCTTAGTAGAATAAAATCAGAGGAAGGTGTGTACCTTTCATTAAAAAAAAATTAAAGAGATGCAGATGATCAGCCCAAAAGAGCTTGGCTTTTCCTTGAATGAGCTAGGGCCAGCTATGGAGCTGTTTAACATCTTGGCTTACCCATGACTGAATAATTCTGTCCTGTCTCGACTCTTCAAATATTCTAAGTTTCAATAGGAGACTGTGAATGGAAGCAGGATATATTGAATATATATACATCTCCATGGAGACATTAGTGTGTGTGAGTGTGTGTGTGCGTATAAAACTTGGTTTGCTAAATTTCAGACTCATTGCCTTACCAATAGAAAGAAACTAATAGTGAAATGACACATATTATATACACTACAGTTAATGTTCACTATAACTGTTAAGAACTACTAAAACTGTATGAAGAAACAGAGGGTCTTTTTTTCCAAAGATTTTTAACAACAAGAGAAACATCCACAGATAGGCTGCAGAGTGGACGTATGAGCTAAGAAGTGGACATAGGCTTTTTGAGGAGGGACAGGAGGATTAGAGGAAAGTTAGGAATGTGAATTTGCTTTTCTACAGAAAATCCAAAATGTCTTTGTTGTGAGAAACAACACTAACGTCACACTGTCATTTACTAATGGGCCATGCTGGAGGGGAGTCTGTCTTATTAAAATACTCCCTACGGATTCAGTGAACAGAAACATTTCCTTAAGGAAATATCTGTGGAAACATAGCCAGAACATCTCTGTATCGGTCCACATTGGGAAAATTTAACAGCTCTGTAGAGACAGTTTGGAACGTGAAAATTAGGAGCCTTTCAGTGTGCTTTACATACTGTTCTAACAGCTACTAAGTACTTAAAGAAACTTCTGCGAAATGCCTACAGAAACCTGGCTTATTATTTCTCAGCAGTTTCTGTCAGTTTGAAACGCTACCGATTACAAAATTATTCCAATGTAAGATCTAGTAGTTGGATGAAATGTCCATCAAAAACTCCCTTAATACAGATATGTGAAGTGAAACCAAAAACCACGTATCAAAAAGGAAAATATTGTTATCAGATCTGTCAAAGGCATTATCCTGTTCCAGTGAAAGTCTTTTGCGCTAGTTACTGTAATAAAGGATCTAAAGGATGACTCCAGGAAGAGATCAACTTGTTAACAGAACACTGTATTGACTGTGTTCAAAAAGTCTGTATATTCAGCAAATCTCCATTGTAACATGCCCTCTGCTATTGTAAGAATAGTAGTTCCTGTGGTGAGTATTTGACTCCAGTCTGAACTGTATCTTTTGCACTACAAATCTTCAAAGTCATCCACTTCAGAGAAAAGAGATGGAAATGGTTTCCCTTTAACTCTGTGCTTAAGGGTTTAATGAAGAGTACTGTCTTTTAAAAGGTCAGTGAAGCTACAGCAGCAGAAAGTGAGTATAACAGGATAGAGTCAGTACTTTAAATATTTAAGAATATTTTATAAGTAAGCTTATTCTGATGATATTACAAATATAATCCAATCTGTCAATAAATAAAACAGTCTCAAGCTTTTCATCACTTGTGTCATTGTGAAGTTTGAGCAACCTCACTGAAGACCATGATTATGTGGGACTGCTTGAAACTAGATTTAAACCTGAGCTTCCAGCATCTGAAGAATTTTCCTAATAATAGAGAAGAATAATAGGTGTTTGATTTGTTCCTTCATGCCCTTGCCCTTCTGTACAATAGAAAGGATTGAGAATTAGCTAAAGTTAGTTAGCTTTGGTTCAACAGTCAGCAATGGCGGGCATTTGCTGGGTATTTGACCTTTGCCTCGTCACTTTCTAATAAATAATAAAGGAAACATAAGGAGGACATTTATATAGGAGCTGTAAACAGTAAGCTTGTGCTTTTTATGCATGCACTTAATGTTCTTGTTTTATAACCTTAACTCTCCCAGAAGAATTTATAACAGTTTCTAGGCACAAGCAGTTGATGTGTGCTGTTTGTGATGGTGACATGAAATCAGCTACAGTGAAATGCTCTGGCTAATAATGGGTGAAACACTAAGCTCTTTGTCAACAAACATGTCTGGAGGAAACTTGACAATTCTTTTTACAAACCCAAAGATCTAAAATTAGAGGTATGGTAGATGAATCTGTCCTTACTTTTATGCTGCACTTAGGTAAGTGAAAAACTTTAAAGAAGGAGGATCAGTCTGAGAGCTGGTATTTACGTACATTTATATATGTATGTGTACATATGCATAGATGTACATGTTCTGATTAGTATAAGATTCCTTGTTGTTCTTGGTCCCGATTGAACAAAATTTTACAGTAATGGACAATGTCACATCTTTGTCAAGAACTGCATGCAAAAGAAACAGCACCTTTGGGGTTTGGGTGGTAATTCTTCAGGTTTACTCTCTTTTCAGCAAACAGGAACTAGTTATCATAAATGCACCAGAGTAACCAAATAATGAATACTACACCACTTACATAGAGCTGAGGATGTAGGACATAGGACCTCGAAGTCCTAACCTCCTGGGTTGCCATACCTCTAATTTTAAATTTTTGGTTTTGTAAAAAAAAAATTGTCAAGTTTGATCCAGACATGTTTGTTGGCAGACAGCTTAGAGTTTCACCCATTATTATCCAGAACATTTCACTGTAGCCAATTTCACTGGGGCCAGTGCCAAGCCTTAGAAAAATCTCTTTGCCATGTAAATACATATTTTTCTATAGATTTTAAAATGTCGAACAGTGAAAAAATATCTACTGGGGATGGGGCGGGGGGAAGGAACTCTTGAAATGCTCAGCTGCTATAAATCAGGATGGTTTAATTTCAGTTAACAGAGCTATGTTAATTGCCCCTCACTGGCAACCAAGAACCAATTCCTTTACTCTTGAAGATCCAACTCAATATGCACTTATCACTGAGAGCAAAAGGATTGGGCCAAATATATGAGTGCTATAAATGAAGATACCTGGACTGATTTCAGTAGAGCTCTGCCAGCGTATGTCACCTAAGGGTCTGGTACAACAGTTTCAGGCAAAGTTACATTCCTTTCAGAAGATTAATTATGTTTTATATGCACTTACTAGGTACTTTGGTGGTATGTTTGCTACATAATATAAAGCAAGTATTAAAAAGAAAAAAGCAACCTGAATTTGCAGGTGGTCCATTTTATTGGCCTAAAAATAAAAGGCAAGCATTTGAGAATCACAGTGTCTTCCTTAAAAGCTAGAGAGGAGGGCAAGTTGGGGCAGCAGAAATGAGAGCCTAGTTCTGATTCAGGCTTCATAATTGCGTTCAGAGACAGAGATCAAAGCAGGAGCTGAGCGGGAAAAGGCAGAGAGAAAGTCAGGTGCAGATATCACGCCCTACTCTGTCGCCATCATCAGCCAAAATCTGGAAGCCAGTCCAGTGTGGTGAATGAATTTGCTTGTTTAAAATAATTGCCTTGACTGAAGCTCATTATTGGTTGTTTTTTTTTTTCTGACTGCTTTAGATGGGAACTACTGCCAGCCTCTTTCTGGTGGTACAGGTAGCCAGGGTAATTTCATCTGCCATTATTAACACATGAAAAATCCTTGAGTCTTTATTTGGCTTCTACTCAGTCTTTTCTAGGAAAAGTGATGCTAAAATAGGGGAAAGTGGACCTGAAGTCAATGAAGACTTACTTTCATCTTCCAGAATACTCTAGTGGAAAAACACCATCCAGAAATTTCAGCAGATTGACTCACAGTGAAGCAACAGCCTGTAGTACTTCAATGACTTTTTTTTCCGTCTTCTTTCTTTTTTGCCTTAAAACAAGGCCCTGTTTTTTTTAAGCTCACACTCCAACTTTTCACAGAATGTGAGATGAAGAGGCAGTTTTGGCAAGACAACAATGAAATGCCTAACTCTGCATACTGCCCTGAGTTCTGCTGTTAACAGTTGTTTTTTTCTTTTCTAATAGCTGGTGCAGTTCTGTGTTTTGGCTTCACTCTGAGAACAATGTTGGTAACACGCAAATGTTTTAGTTGTTGCTCAGTAGCACTTACACTTGTCAAGCCAGGGGAAGAAGAGGAGAAGTGAGTGAGTGGCTGCTGGGCTTAAACCACAACAATACCTGCAATTTTCTAATGGTTACAAAAGCTATCAAAAGCACATTCTAGTTGCAGGTACACACTCCAGACTCAACAAGTATCAGTGCAAAGTTCGCTAATTACTCTGGTCTTTATTTTATCCTATACTCTTTCTTCCATGGGGTATCTACCCTACTAACTCCATCAGGTGAACATAGAATCATAGAATGGTTTGGGTTGGAAGGGCCCTTAGAGATCATCTAGTTCCAACCCCTGCCATGGGCAGGGACACCTTCCACTAGACCAGGTTGCTCAAAGTCCTATCCCACCTGGCCTTGAACATTTGAAGGAATGTGGCAGCCAAAGTTTCTGTGGGCAACCTGTGCCAGCACCTCAGCACTCTTGTAGTGAAGAATTCTTTCCTCCTGATTCTAATGCAAATCTCCCTTGTGTTCACTCGAGCAGTTCCATGTCTCTCTTGTGTTGTGGGTCCAGAGCTGAACACACTACTCCAAGAGGGGTCTCACAAGAGCAGAGTAGAGGGACAGGATCACCTCCTTCAACCTGCTGGTCACGCTCCTTTTGATGCAACCCAGGATACAGTTGGCTTTCGGGGTTGCGAGCACACACTGATCTGGCTCATGTTCAGTTGCTTGTCAGCCAGCACCCCCAAGTCCTTCTCTACGGGGTTGATCTGAATCACTTCTCTGCGCAACCTGTAGCTGTGCCTGGGACTGCCCTGACACAGGTGAAGGACTTGGCTTGGTTGAATTTTATGCGGTTTACACTGGCCATGAGGTTTGCACGTCTACTTAAATGCACTGACTTTATGAAGGAAGATGAAATTGTAATTCTTACTTTTGTAGTTACTGGAAATACATAAAAATCTGTTGTAACTAGAGAACGTTTATACTTGTCTAAACTCTTTATATCCCATCCTTGTGTATATAGGCATGTTAAATATATCTATAAATTTTAGACATCCAAATCTGAACTTAGTTTTGCTTTCTTTGGTGTCACATGAATTAACTAATTTGAGGTTTGAGCTCAGGATCCCAATAAGTGGGTAAGTGATTCACTGGGAAGGAGCAAATAGTTGGTCCTGGAGGTACTAACTGATCTCTGTTTTGATGCTTTCCTGCTCCAGGGGAAACTGCAGCTCAGGAGAGGGCTCTGGTGTACAGACCTACCTAAGTCTGTGCTCAGTTTCCCCCTGTTAAGATTTCCCTCTTGAACACAGTCATCTTGAAACTCTGCCTAGAAGTACACAAGGGGTTCAGAGGAATCCCTAAGGACTGTATATATAATGCAAGCGCATTCCTTAAAGAACAAGTAGGGACAGGAGCTGCTACATAGAAAACGGTATGATGTCTGTTAAAAGGGAAAGCCCAGGAAAAGTGATAGGAGGTCTGACAGTAGATACGAGAGAGGAATCTGAGATGTGGTATTTAGCTTACAGAAGAGAGATGGATCTTAAAGCAGGTTTCATTCACATCTCACTTCTAGACACAGTCCATACAAAGCCATAGTGTTCAAACTCAGTCCTTCAAAGGAATCTGGTTTTACTCACTCAGTAATTAACAGAAATACAGAGGAACTTGGTCAAATCTTCTTTGGCTTCCCTAAATCTGGAGTTGCTCTGAAATGCTGCTTTCCGCTCAGTCTGTTCTCCCTTTCCTTCTTCCACTCCAGACAACCAGTTCATAACCTTTACAAACACGACAAAGGAGTCATTTAGCTCATTAGGTCAAAAGTACATTTCTAACCCACCCCTGGGAGCAACATCTACTGTCTCTGGAGAATAATGATGGACATGTGACTGCATAACAGTGCCTTAGGAAAAGCAGCAGGCAAGAGGCAGGTTCCACCTTACTCAAAGAAAACTTGTGTTGATCCCTGTCAGGAATTAAACTTTTGGTATGATCTGGCAAATCTTCCTGACAGGAGAGTTACCTGAGAGCTGTATCAGTTTCCATCTTCTTTCAGCTGCTCCTATGCTGGAGTTATTTTCTGCTGGGGAGTCTCATGAGAGGAACATGTGGTGTGCCTAGCATTCAGCTCACTCATGCTGTCTTTCTCTGTGGTGTGAAGATGTCAATAAATTGCAAAAGAAATGGTTGCTTCAAGCTATGTTAAACTATGTTCCACTTTTATTTAAACTGCACACTTTTTTGAATATAACTCCAGCTAGCTACCTACTCAGGTACAAGTGACCCAGAACTTCGGCGATAGAACAACATATAGATTTCTTTACCTTCATTAACAAAATTATGTTGTCAGACTAATGTTGAAAGTGAATGTATAAAACCTGATATGGCTGCACACCTCAAGATATTTCAAGGTCTATAGACTTTACAACTGACAAAATCCAGGCTTGCAGTTATCATTGATCAGCAGGTGGTGAGCAATTTTATTGGGCATCACTCGTTTTATTCCTCCCTCTTTTTCGTTTTGATTATAATTCTAAATACAATTACTACTGCTAGTATTATTTTTATTACTATTATTATTACTACTACTACTATTATTTTATTATTATTTACTTTATTTCAATTATTAAACTATTCTTGTCACAAACCACAGTTTTTACCTTTTTTTATGATTCTCCTCCCCATCTCACCAGGAGCTGGCAGGGGTGGGGGAAGTGGATGAGCAGTTGCATGGTACTTAGTTGCTGGCTGGGGTTAAACCACTACAGTAGTAAACTTTAAATTTCTTAATTGCTGTTGCTTTAGGAAAAGACTTGTTCATTTCTAGGACATTGACTTTGTTCTATTGGGGTTTTTACATACAGAAGAAAAATTCTTATACATTTCAGTTATCTAGACTTCAGAATCACTCCTGAATCTAAACAGCACTTATCTAAAGGAAATTCTTATCACATATGGCAGCATTACTTTCATTTTTTCTATGTGCACAGCGAATACAGTAATTTAAAGAATGACAGAGAATTATAATCCTGTAAAATTCATAATCACAGTTATTGAAAGGCTCATTATGTATTACAAGAGAACAAATTTCACAAGCTAGTAATTTCTATTACGCATCCTCACTAGAACTGATTCTTAAAATAATCAACTTGTGTTATCCAACATGTTTTCTGGGCAGGTACCAATATTTATTAGGGATATTTTAATTTAATATTGCTTGAAACTAATCAGTGAAAACCAAGTGTAGGAGGTATTTTTGGGACACAGAGATTTCATGCAAGCCCAAGATCCAGCGGGTAAAGGTGTCAATCTACTGGTGCTGCGCATACTGTGCCAGGTATACATTTATTCTCAGAGACAGCACTCTGGCATTTTACTGCAAACATTCAGACTAGCCAGTCAGCTAGAACAGGCTGGAGTCTGGATTGCGCTGCTCAGCAGCAAGTGAGGGGGAAGGGTGACTGGGCCCTAGAAGCCATTCAGAAACTGGAGACCTACAGGGTAGACATGAATGCTTTAATTCCTAGTAGAAAGTACTTCAATTTTTGCTTCTAGAATTTCAGGATCAAACTACCTTGAATTCAAATCACCTCAGGTGTATCAATAGCCCACATTCTTGCCAATCAAATCTTGAGAATTTCACATATCTCCAGCTTTTATCCCTGATCTTGCTTGGCTTTCACCTGACTCACTGTGCCTTTCTGCTCTTCCTTCAACTGTTTCTCAGGGGGTCTGTTTTTTGCTTTGTTTTCATGTTCTTTTCCAAGGAGATGCCAGGATTATGCCTTCTCTCTGAAAAATGATCCATTTGAACCTCCTAGCCAAAATTGCTTCGTTCCTTTCCAAGCTCATTGACAATGGCAGAAGCGGACAATGTATCTTGTCTTCTTCTTTTGCAGATGTTTTCTTTTTGCCTCTGTGGTTTTAGTCCTTGTTTCTGTCACTAACCAAAATTCCCAACACGCCTTTTATTTTTGTCCTAAAAATACTGTTTCTCCTCACAGTCTTTCAATCCTTCATCAGTACTAAATCATCCCAGCCATCGGATTAACAGTTGTACTAACAGCCATCATATGTCAGAAATCCCTTCTTCTGCCACCTGGCTGTTACTGAAATAACCAAAAAAAAAGTTGTAGCAGATTCACTTCCATGTAACAATGCTAATTAAAACCCATGATTGTTAACATCTCATTCATTTCGTGTTCCCTTCCTCAGCAAGAACAAATCGTGAAGTGGCTGTAGCCACTTTCTCCCTTCAGTGGAAAGCTGGCAGCTGACAGGTAACGTTTCATCTTCTCAACTTCCCCAGAGCAAAAGTCCTCAATGTTTGTTCAGTGTTGATGTAGCCATCAAACCATCCATTGCTGACAACATTCCTCTTTCTTCTTGCTTTATCATATAATCATCATATCATCATAGAACCATAGAATGGTTTGGGTTGGAAGGCACCATCATAGACCATCTAGTTCCAACCCCCTGCCACGGGCAGGGACACCATACACTAGACCAGGTTGCTCAAAGCCCCATCCAACCTGGCCTTGAACACTGCCAGGGATGGGGCAGCCACAGCTTCTCTGGGCAACCTGTGCCAGTGTCTTACCATTCTCACAGTGAAGAACTTCTTCCTGACGTCTAATCGTTGTGGTTTAAACCCAGTCAGGCAACTTGTTCACTCACTCCCAGTGAGTGGTGCCCGGCTGACAACAATCGAGCCCCGCCCCCCCCCCCCCCCCCCCCCCCCAGGGCTCTCCCCTTCCCTGCTCCCGGAGGAACGGGGAGGAGGATCGAGAGAGTGCAACTCCTACGTGTTGAGACAAGAACAGTCCAGCAACCAATGTACAACACAAATCACCACCGCTACTGCCAACAACAACAATGATAAGAGAAAATAACAAGGGAAGAGAATACGATACCACCGGCCAAGAAACGAGTCCCACCCAGAAGCCCGTGTCCTTCCCGGTAACTCCCAGTTACCCCCCACCCCGGGCATGACGTGCTGTGGTATGGAATACCTCCCTGGCTAGCCCGGGTCAGGCGCCCCGTCTCTGCTTCCTCACAGCTTCCCCTCCTCCCTGGCAGAGCATGAGCCTCACAAAGTCCTTGGTCAGGGTAAACATCACTTAGCAACAACCGAAAACATCGGCTTCACCAGCACTGTTCCCAGGCTGGAAGTCAAAACACAGCACTGCACCAGCTACCACAAAGGAAAAACATGACTGCTACTGCTGAACTCAGGACACTAATCTAAATCTGCCTTCTTTCAGTTTAAAGCCATTCACCCCCCTGTTCTATCACTACATGCCTTGTAAAATGTCCCTCTCCAAATTTCTTATTGTCCCTCCTTAGGTACTGGAAGGCTGCTCTGAGGTCTCCCCTGAGCCTTCTCTTCTCCAGGCTGAACAAACCAAACTCTCTCAGCCTGTCTTCACAGGAAAGGTGCTCCAGCCCTCTGAGCATCTTCATGACCTCCTCTGGGTTCGCTTGAGCCACTCTGTCGGGAGAACTATCAGAGGAATAGGAAGAGAAGAGGTAAGTGGGAAAGGCTGTCACAGAATATAGTAATGGGCACTACATTGTTGGAAAGAGACAGTTTCAGGTCTCATATACATACCTGTGCTTTCACCTGTGCTTATTCACTTACATTAATGGATTTTTCTCTGATCTCCAAAGCAGTATCAATCATATCTGTCTGCATCACTGTTACCAATATGATTCACCTGCCTGCCTGTGCTGTACATTTTCTCACAAGTGAAAAAGGCAAATCTCTGCCTCAAAGATTTTGCAACCTGCAGTCCCTACACCACAGGCATTTAGGACTACATGTATGCCAAGGCCTGCAATTAACTTCATATAGGGTGACTCATGAGGTTTTCCTGGGAAAAAAGGGCTTTGCATTTGAAAAACAGGTGAAGAAAACATGGGCTTGCATATCTTCAAGGAAGTTCCTGACTCATTGAACATGGCTCACTGCATCCGAACAAGGCAGGGTTCACCCTGAAAAGCCCTCAAACATCCGCTCCACATACAAGCAGCAAAATACCACAACACATTGCAGCAAATTTACAAGCTCCCAAATGGACCAAAAGCCATATTGCTCCCCAGGAATCAGAGGCATGTCAAAGCCTTGGTGATAGCGGACAATTAACTGAACAAAAACCCCAGGTGTTTTTAGGCTGTGGGCTACACTCGCCCTCTCCAGAGATCCATGGTGGAGGGGGGAAGACGTACCTCTCAGTTTGATATGGGAAATAAAAATCACCTTTGATTCTAAACCTCTTAGGGGATGCAGCAGACAAGTACAGCAATGCATTTTCCTGTGAGAGTGTGATGCCACTAGAAGCAGAAGTACAACTCAGAATCAAAACCAGCAATAGTACCTTTGGTTTTATTTCAGCTTCACAGTGAGGTTTACTTTTGTTTTATTTTATAGATTTACTTCATGCAAATGACATTGAGATGTTGTTTCAGTTACTTAGTAATTTTCATGATATGTTAAGAAATTAAGCTAAATACATACTGCTGCTTAGAAAGTCTTTTGGAATTCATGGTCATGAAATAAAATAAACTTTAAATATATATTTTTTAGAAAACAGTCCTTTATGTCTGTATGGTCACCTTTCTGCTAGCCATGTTCACCTTGTAAAAATGGCAGCCACTGCTATGAATACAAAACTTTCTACAGATTGTAGAAGGAAAAGTTTAATCTACCTCCTTATTCCTGCTGAATTTTCTTCAAACCCACCCATACAGAAAACTTAAGTATTTGCATAACTTCTCTGCACGCATGCTTAAAATAGTACAAAATTGGCCACTGTTCAGATGAGTTAGAATAAATGATAGAGCCAGCAATAAAATAATATTGTCTAAACAGTGACTTTCCCCAAGTTCTGCAACCTGTGAGATCTGTCCAGCAGACCACCACCCATCTCCGTGCTGCATGATATGCTCAGATCAAACTCTTCACTGCAACGCTTGAAAAGCTCCTGATCCCCAAGGAAAATAATAGACAGTCAGGAAACTGTGTGCTAAGTTCAGAAACTATTTCAGATGTAGAATACTGTGCCTGAAAAGAAAGCAAACTTATTACTCACAGCTGTACTGCAACAAATTCAGAGATGAAGCCATTGAGGCCCCTTTGTGTTTTCTTTGGCCTCCACACAAATTGTTGACATCATTTCAGTCTTCACCATTCATCTACTGCTGTTCTGAGTTTAAAGCTGTATTTCAAATATGGGAGAAGTTCTGGTCTATCAGTGGGGGGATTCCTTTGGGAACCCCTGCATCTATTTCCTGAAGCAACTGACAAAAAATGACATCCAGTTCCATGCAAACCTTTAAAATTTTCACTCAGTGAATTCAGGACTCAAAAAATTTTAAGAAACTAATAAAAATAAATAAATAATCTCCTAAGTAGAAAAGGAGTTACACGATAGCTGCAAAAATATTTATGCTCACAGAGTCACTGAGGTTAGAATGCGCCTCCGGAGGTAGTCTGGTCCAACCAATCTGCTCTAGCAAGACCACCTAGAGCTGGCTGCCCAAGACCATGATCACATGGCTTTTTAATATCTCCAGTGGTGGAGACTCCACAACCTTCTTCAGCAACCTTTGCCAGTGCTCAGTCACCCTCCCAGTGAAAAAGTGTTTCCTGATGTTCACACAGGCCCTCCTGTGTTTCAGTTTGTGCTCATAGCACCAACTTGGTTTTCTTATATTTGGGCTATTGAAAATGCATAGATGGAATTCTGAGTAAGTTAAAACACAGCGACTGCCATAATGCACCATGCAGAGATAGTGAGAAGTCAGGGAGGGCAGCAATCACAAGGAGACAAAACTTCTGAATTAATGGCTCTAACATTGATTTACACAAATTGTTTACAGCAAACTGTTGTGTAACCACTTTACAGAGAACACAGGACTCAGATATAAGTGGTCTACCATAAGCCATAGTCTAACATACAGAAGCTCACTCACCTGCGGTTGCGAATTAAGTGCTGACAGGTTTCTGAAAAATTTGGCTTAGCTGGTTAAGTTGCTATTTAGTTTAAATTGCAGCAAGACAGTAACTCCATACACTACTGTAGGTCAGGTGGCTACTGGATCCTTCCTGGGCAATGTGGAATTTCACTATTTTGGGGGTGAAGTTGCCTTTCATGTGGAGGACTGGGACACAACTCACCCAGCAGAGCTGGGCAACACTCTGCTGTATCCTGCCCTGCCATCAGTTTTGATAGGAGGGTGACCATGCTTTGCATGGGATTCATAAGTCCAAACTCAAAGGAGTCTGAGTTTGAGAGGTGGGTCATGAGTCTACAAACATAGGTTTCAGTTACAGTGAAACAGCAGCAGGAATACAGCTCCTGGCTCATGCATTGTCATTTCCAGAGGTACCCTTAAAAATCTTTTCCCTTTTGGCCAGACAAATTTTCTGAGGTGCCACTTTTTGCAAAGTTTCTTTTTCATTGAAATATACCCTTTTTCTAATAGATGTATGGTGTATGTTTGCAGTAATTACAGAAGATGTTGTCCTTTTCATTTATGCCTGTGCAATCCAGTTTGACATCATGTCATAAAAGTTTATGTGCTGTGTTCTCTGAGCTCCTTACTAATATCTCTGGCATTCTCCCTGGCTATCCAAAATCAATACCATTGCTCCTCTCTTAATAAAAAATGGAGCATTGAACAGGGTCCAAATGTGCACACTGACAATTTGCAGCAATTAGATGCTGTGCTAACAAATGACCATCCCAAGGGTGATAAAGCAGAACCAGGATGATCACCAATGTCTTTCACAGAGTAGCCTGTGAATAGCTGGGACTTTTAAAAAGTGGATTCACTCTCTGTCCCTGTCTCTGTCATCGGACAGTCATAGAAATAGTGAAATCAGGACAGAGAGGCATTCAAATTAGGAACCTTGGGGATCAATTTTTACTTGCAGCTGGTGGATTGTAATCAATGTTAATTAACCAGACTCCTTTTCAGACCAGGCTACACTGAGAAAGCCACTGTGTGCATTTTTGACCAAGAAAACTGATTTTGCTGGAAAGTAAAATGGGGATGCTTTAAGTCCTTTAGGTAAATATGCCTACAGGAACAGAGGAAAGAGCACCAAATATCTCAATTACAGAACTGGCAGTAGGATGGTGGGGTGCTGGCCTTCTGGCTCATACTTCAAATTAAAACCCTGGTCGTGGAGACCAAATATTATTACAGTTTTTTTCAGTGAATTGTGTAAAATACACATTTGTTCTCAGGTCAAGTTTAGGAGAAAAATTGCTGAATCAGAAGTGGTGCCTACAATATTACCGTCTACACAGATTTTTCTTGTGCATTTGAAGCTATTCGTAAAACCCTGTTTCTTTTAAGATTGCAATTAGGACAGCACTTTAAATTTCTGTATTAAAAAAAAATCATTTTTATTTTCACTGCTGCAAAAAGATTGAAAATATGGCTAAAATGTACACCAAAAGCATGGAAACCAGGAGAGTATTTTAAGCATATTCCAGTTTTTATTTTTAAAAAAGAGTGGGAGAATTGTAGCAGAAGGGTTGTATCTTGGTGTTTGGACCCAGGTTCGGCAGCTCTGTGCTTCCAGAAAGGTAGCTGAAGACTAAGCAGACATACAGACTGAGTTGTCTTTTTTCTTGAAATACTTGCTTCCAGATGGGTGGACACAGTCAGAGAAAGCTGATACTGGTCCTGCATGGGCTATACTTGTTCTTCAGATAAACAAAGGAGTTCATTTTCCAGTGCTGTCAGACTATCATCTCTTACTGACACAAGACTCTGAAAATTCACAGTGCAAGAGAAGGAAAATACACTGCGAGCAGGATTTATATACTTGCCTATATGCAAATCTTGATGCATTGATCTGTGAATTTAGTGAATAAAGCTGTCTTTCCAGGGATCTTTGACTGGAATAAAAATTGAGGCTTTCAACGAACTCTGAGTGGCATGAGAATGAACTCTAGATAGCACCAGAATATATTGTTATTCCTCAGGCTTAGCAGGGGGCTTGATTGCAAACTCACTGTGACAGGGACCTTTTCTGTTCTGCATTTGTTCTCTGAAAGCCAGCAGGACATGGTTTCCAATTAGTTCTTCTAAGCACAGCAGTGGTATGTAGGCATTAATGCAAAATTAGTATGAATGACTTGGTCTAAGAAAAGGTAAAGCCACTGTGCGCTGTGTTACACGAATTGTAGCAGGTCACAGTTATCACAGGCAAGTCACTCAATGACTGTTGCTCAGTTCCCTCTATGTGTAGTTGGAGTAACAATATTTCATTTCCTTTCTCTTGTAACTTAATATGTAATCTTGCAGAATAGGATACTTTCTTTTATGGATTTGCATAGCATCTACCACAATCAGAACTGAGAGGGCACAGGGAAAGATGTGTCTTGACTCTACAGATATTTGCTTAGATTGCTTACTTAGCATATGAAATTATGTATTAACTGGAATAGAAAAAAAAGGTGTTGACTGATGTATGAAGTTTTATAAAACAGAATTTCTTTCTCATGTTTCAAATATTTTTGGGTAATTTTTCTTCTAGGAAATGTAAGGGAATATGGAGACCAAATGCCAGGAATGTAATTTAGCCCAGTTCTATTACTGACATGCCCTACCACTAGCAGGAGAAAAAGGTAATCTCTGCCTAATGTTACTGCTACAGGAGGGAGCAGAGGCACCCCTTGTGCTTTATGCAGTATGGCAACCCAAAATCATAGTGGAGTGTTCAGTGCAGAATTCAGAGTTATAGGAGCAACAGTAAATGCAGACTTCTGATGCAAGGAGCTGGAAGCTGTTAAGGAAGGAAACAAAACAAAAGAGGGACCTAATTTTCCAAGCACATGCTTGCTAAACAACAGGTATCAAATTTGCCATTCCAGGTATTCCTGGAATAGTCTAGATACAGAAAGCAAGCCTTCTTTTTCTTTCTTTAAAATGAGCTGGATTCTAGCTTTCCATGAAGCAGAAGCTTCAGTCCTAATTGATCACGTGCATCATAAGATGTGGTGAAATCTGTGTAACAAAGAGTCATATACAGAGCTTGTGTTACAGAAGAAACTGATCTGCCAGAGGGATAATTTGTGATTTACAATGCACAACAAAAAAGTTTTCATGTAATATAATACTGTAAAAGCCTTGGGTGTCATCAACCCTCATTCAGTCCTGAACTGTAAACATCAGGCTTCTAATAGGCATTACTAAGTTTATCACAGAGTACTTTCAGTACGCTACTTTCAGTGTAGAAGTTTCACTGGTTTTGCTTCTTTTGGAGAGTTTTAGTAAACAACTGAACTATACTCTTGGAAACGCCTCAGACAAAAATGCATCAACCTGTAGTTACTATGTCAGCATTACCATAAAGACTTCTCAAGTCACAAGTTGTTTGTGAAATGCACCAGATAAAAGGCAACTTGCCATTTAGGCTGGTGACAGGATTGAATGTCCTAGTGTATGCAAAAGGTCTTGTGCCTGATAAATGAATCAATAATATCATGGTTGTTAGGACATTGAGCAAAAATATAATGACCATAACATTTTAAAAGAGGGTCTGGTTTGTTCTAGGCTCAACAGTGAATTTATACTCATCTGTAAAGTCTGCGTTTTGATCTATTTCTAAGCAAATTTAGAACAACTTCTACATCTGAGATTCAAGAATAGATCCTTCAGTTAGAATTTGCTTTGAGATTTTTAATACATTTGAAAACAGCAGTAGTTAGAGGATGCCAAACTCCAGCAGTTCCAGATTAAGTATTTTCAAGGAGGGGCAGTTTCAGGTGAAGTGAGCCATCCAAAATTGTGTGACTGCAGGAGACAGATCAGCAGAAAAGTGGGGGAGAAACACCATGAACTTTCTTCAGTGCAACTGAAATCTGTCCCATGCAGGTCTACCAAGGTAAATCAAATACTTTTCCACTTTTTTCTTGACAGAAAAGAAAAAAAAAGATACTTTCACTGGACATCTTTTACCTTTCTGACCAAAAAATTATTTCATGCCTGATCAATCTTGGGAGATGACTTGTCAATTGGTTACATTATAATAACAATCTTGTGTTGAATTCATTTCACATGTCTCTTGGTCATACAGAAGTTTTATTTCTAGAATCTCATAGGTGTTAAGATTTAACATTTCAAGCCAGAGAATGTTATATGCACTCCCAGGTATTTCAGATTTGCAAGACTTCCCCTGAATCTTCAGAGCACCTCAGCAGTACAGAGGTTGAAAACACTTCTCATTCCTGCAGTTACCCTGCCCAAGAGAGTTTTTGCTGGTGGAACATTTTGCTGAACTGAACTTGGGAAACTACACACATATACCCACACAGGCACATACACACACACTAACACCCCATTAGCACTAACACAGCTGAAACCTATACTCAAATATTAACAAAGGATTAACAGAGAAACTTGCATTCAGAGCAGTCCTGGAACATGTCAGGTGTTCAAGAGACACTTGCAAAAAATCATCATTTCTTATTCACCAAAGCACTTACCAATATTGAGGCCTTTCAGTGGGCAATCTTCTCCATAGGCATCAATTTATAGCATCCCCATTGATTCAACCTGTACTGAAGACTACCTTGTCCAAGCAACTGATGTATTTCCTGCTCCCTTGGGTTGGTCTTTAAGATGTTTGTGTAAAGGGATCATTTTATCCACCACTAAAATACAGCCACACCTGTGATATAACTCAGCAGCTACTTAATGGCACAGAGCAGAGCTGTCTGAGAGGTTTAAAATGGAAAGTCAAGGCTACGAGAAAACAACCCTCCTGCAGCAAGTGGCTTAGATACTATCCTGCTTGTTCTAGAAAGCACCCATTTGAAATGGAGTACAACTGAATACAGTGGTAGGTCAGACACCATGGCCTTACTGATTTAGTTAATACTAAAACATGGAGAGTAGCTGAGGATTGCCTATATACGTTCACTCTCTAGAATTTATATTTCTTATTTTTGGGGCATAAAATATTTCTTGAGTTTATCACACAGAATGTGCACCATGCTAAAGAGCAAAGTAAAAATGGTTCTGATGAAAGATGTATTACTTAGTAAAAGGCTGGGGACAGTTTTCAGAAGACGATCCAACAGGTAGACTGAGCTTTTTTTTCTTTTTCCCCCATAAAAGTAGTCTGTTCTATTTTCTTTTCATCTTGCTAATAATTTTCTAATGCCTTCACCAGGAATGCTCTTGTTGGCGAAAATGCCTGTTACGTTTCCCATTGGATGAGTCCATTGTCATGGATTTGTCCAAGCAGAATTCAAGTGATATTTTCTTGAAGCAATGCAAGTGAATTTTACCTTTACCTTGCTCACAAGGTATTTTATGTTAACTGCAGGTTTTATGGAAGAAGAAACTTATTTAAATGTAAAAAATTCAATCAATTTTGATTGTATGACAATTCTTTTTTAGGGCTCACATGACAGCAAGAGACAATAACAAGCCAGTTTTCTTTCAGCATACTCATTTGATATTGGCTGGAAGGAAATGGCATGTCAGTACCAAATATTTTCCTCCACTCTCTTTCTTTTCATAGTTCCTTTTTCATGTGTCTTGGTGTTTGAACAGTAGTGATAACCAGAGCAAGAGCTCTGGACCCCAGTATCAACTGTTTGACTTCCAGAGAATTCAGAAAAATCAGGAAATAAACTGGTGAAGAGAACTGGGCATTTTCAAAGGGCCACTGAGACCTGACAGAGGCTCAGCTATCCTTCCACTGTCTACAGGAGAGCCAATCTGTATAGACGCTTCTATACAAGTGTCTGAAATCGTCCAAGATGTAGGTTACCATTTCAAAGCATGGTTTGGCTTCCAGAAACTCAGAAGTTACCTTTTTAGTGTTCATGTTAAAAAACAATCATATTACCAATTACTGTAGAGCAATCAGTTTCCCAACATGACCAACAGCTCATTAGAGAGTGTACCTTTATTATCTTATTGCTATTGTATTATGCTACATGTAAAAAGCAGTTGAAACAGACAGGGAAACATATTCAGACATAGTTTCATCCACAAGACATAAATGATGGCAGTACAGTCTGCAGTGAGAGATAGAAGTGTTAAAGGAGCTGTCAAAGGGGAAAAAAGTCTGCCCCAGCATGCCATTTCACCAGTTGTCTGGAAGTAAACATACAATAAGACCAAGAGAGTCTGTAAAAATCTTGGATGCAGATTTGAGGGAGATAATAATGGAAACTGAATTTTTCTGGAACATGCAAAAGAAAAAGTGGTGAGTGGAGCCTGGTTGCGGGGTTTGCAAGGAGGTGACAAAAACAAGAACAAAAAGACAAATAAAACCTCACAGTGACAGCAAATGTGTTTGTAGAGAGACGCTAAAGGTAAAATATAGCCAAGAAAAGTAACCCTATAAAATCCTCTACTATGAGCATTCTGAGGTTGAAATTCTACTTTTCCTTTATTTTACAAGGTGCAAACTGGTCTTTCAGTTAGACAACACTTCTATTAAATAATTTCTCTCTAAAAAGACTCATTTCCTTATTAAAACTGCAGTAGGTTTCATAGTTTCTCCAAGCAGTTCTTCAGGTTTTGTAGTCTTGCTCTCAAATAAGGGCTAAATTCTGTGACCTATTAATGACAAAGCAGATCCTGGCATATGCAAGGTAATCAGAGATTGTGCTGCTGACTATATCCAAAAATTAAAATGCAGCTGTTGAGAAATTGATATAAACTAACTACAGTAGCCTGGAGTTAAGTATTTATATTAGTAAAAACTGGCCTAGCTCTTGAGTTCCTAGAAGATCAGAGTTAACTTTCAGCTTGTGACTCAATTGTGAAACAATGCCATTTTCTCTTTTCAAGCCAGCAGACAGCCGAAAACAACACCCCTGGGAAGACATGATTCTTTAAAAGAGAGATTTTCTTCAGTGAGTAGTAAGTCTGAAGTTTTCAGATAATGTGTAAGTTTTTGTTATTAACTATTTCACCAATGAAAAAAAATAGGTTAGAAAGAATAGGTACAACCTGTACTAAATATCACTGCATACTGGACAGAGCATATATACAATCTGTTGGTTTAATTTTTTGGCTGGTTTGTGGGGAAGGGCTACTGCTGGTAGAGGTTTTCCTGTGCTTCTCCCCCTCTTACAGGGGAGAAAAAAAAAGGCAAAACACCTTAACAAGGCCAAGGAAAGTATGAGACTATATAAAAAAACAGAAAAAACACTCAAAACCAAAGTGTCAAAGCAGATATGGATGTCTGCCCCACATTCAAGTAACAGCTGATGATATTGCTGCTTTTTTTCTTTTTTTTTATACTTGTGAAATTAAAGTATTATTTTAGTCAGAAAATTAGGACTTTGTGTAACTTAGCTGATGTTGGACAAGAGTCAGAAGTAGATGCAGTAGAATGCAAGTGGACATTGCAACATTTGATGCAAAAGTCTCTTATTTATACTTTCATGGATGTCCTAGAAAAAATATCTGAACCCTTTTATTAATAGAAAATACATGTCACTGAACTGTGCTGAAAATAGAGCAAAAATTCAAAGACACGTCAACTTTGAACCTCATGACCAGAAATGACTGTTAGAAGATGTTAGAAATAGATCGCAAATATCACAAGGAAACTCAGTTTGAAACAAGTTTAGCCAACATAACTCGAGAAAAATAATTCCACATCAACAGGGGGTGGGTTTGGCACAAATCTCGTTTTGCCTGTACAGACCACTGGTGCTAGTTAAGGGCTAGTTTGGAAACCACAGCTTCTGGGTACAGAGCTGCAAATGCTGCTGTTTGTGTTCAGTGTTCATTGGTTCATTTAAGGATAATGCATCCTCAAAATTTTCTTCTGTTTTCAAAGTTCTAGAGTTCAGGATTTATTTTCAAACAAGGGTTGTTTTTGTTTTTTTTTTTCAGGATAAGGTCTACTTCTGGATAAATGCTGATTTTAAAGGTTATTCATAGAGGTTTGGGATGTATGTATTTTATTATTTTAGGGGTGAAACATGCATCAGAAAATAGAGAAAGGATAAAGATTTAAGTTTTGCAAACCACAAACACCAGCTTTTTCTATTTTTTTCTTGTTCACAAAAACTGGTTGCATCCAAAAGGCTTCTCGAGGCACATTTTTTGGGAAACACCTATGATGGGTTTGTGATTGAATGACCTCACTCCCAGCAATCTGTTTGTAATGAGTAATACTAACAATGAAGATGTCATCAAGCACGAAAATCCTCCAGAGAACTGGACCCTGTTCTCAGCTCATGGTGTATGTAAACACTGGAAATATGTGAGTGTTGGAATATGCAATAGTCCTTATCCTCCTATAACAGGATAACTTCTTTCTCCATACAGAGCCACATGAAATTGTCACAAGATAACTGTGCTTGAAATTCTGTTATAGTTCTTATTCTGCTGAACTGGAAATACTAGGCTAACATCTAATCCTCAAAGTTATAGCCAGTGTCCCTTGCCCATTTCAACAGCAGGACATTCTCTCTTCAAAAGTACCTGTGGAGGGTTCAAGTCAAAGTCACTGATGAAAGCCAAGGCTCCTGTCTGTCCTGTTCGTTAAGCAAAGTCTTGCTCTCTTTCATCTGTCTTTCTGTAGAGTTTACAGTTGCTGCAAGGAAACAGACTGTGAATTTTCATTATTCGTCAGCTTTACTTTCACAGCATATGTGCTCTCTGCATACAGACCTGGCTACAGGGGCTCTAGAGACAAATTCATGAAACACTTGCAACATCTAAATTTCAAAACATTGTTCCTCCTAGAAGAGCATTATCATCAAACTTGCTCAAGATAGATATTGTCTAAGGAATGTTTGTGAGGGGCAACAGGAGCAGGGAAACTCCTGTTCTCTCTTTCCCACGTAACTGGTAGCAGTAGTTTTACAAATTCTTGACAAGTTGTCCAAGCTAGTCTTACGGACTGTGAGCTCATGGGGACCACAGAGCTTGAGACCAGTAAGGTGCTAAGATAAAAAAGCCTATTCATGCATTTATCCCTGCCAAGGATAGGAACAACTGTTCTGGGTGGGAATGCAATCCTGGTTTAGGAATGCATGCTCCTGGCACCAACACCCATGAATGTCTCAAAAAGGTTGACATCTTACAGAAAGGAGGAAAATAGCACTGAAGCTTCCAACTCTGAAGATATCTCCAGAAAGAGCAGTAAAGTATTTCAGATAATAAACTTAGCTACACTGAGCTCCTGGCAGGGAAAATCAGGCAGGAGGAATACCACCCTTTGCTCACCAGATGTCTGTGACCATCCTTGCCCATGGTGCCCAATGCCCCAAGCACCTGGAGGGCTGAGCTCACCCAGGCAACAGCCATGGAGATGAGCAGACAGGGCTGGTAGGCATCAAGAGTCCTCAGAAGTCTCCATGCTGGTTGGGAGGTGGGATTTTTCCCTCCTCATATTACCACCTTTGTGGGTGCTTTGTTTACATCTTTACATAGTAAGGATGGCCATAGAGATGGTCATAGATAGTTTTAAAAAAAAAAAATATCATGAAGGAACAGTCCAGAGCCTGAATCTGTGGCCTGGGATTGCCCCTTCTTTTTGTTTGTTCAATTTCTGTGAGCACAGTCTGGTGTTACAGGTGTAGACTTTGTTTTTTAGATGCCTGCAGGGGTCAAAACAGCATAAGTTTACATTCCCTATAATATGCATCAGGCCATAGCCTATCTGCATTTAGTCTGCATGAATCTGAGGCACTCCAACTGCATCCATCAAAAGCAGGGAGGCATTGTGTCCTGTGAGAGAATCACAGAAGAATCACACCTCATCTCACCTGATCCCATTAAGAAAGGTTGACCTCTAGGTACATGTTCTCTCTTGTTTTGGACTGCTGTTCTTTACATTCTGAAATCTCCCAAACAAGCAAGCAATCCTAGGGTGTCATTAAGTGTGTCACATTTTGGGGCTTAGCCTTACCAGGAGACGCTGTAGCACCAGTGCTGTGCGTATTATGCACTTGAACACAGAAAGGGTATGTGTGCTGGACACTAATAAGTGGGTTTGCATCTTAGTTTTACATGTGTTTGCTCTCTCTACCCAATGCTCCATGGAGATGCCATGAGGTGCAGTACTCCCTGTTGCCTTCTTATTTTCCTCGACCCATAGGTGCAAACAGCACTTCGCTGTGCTGTGTTACACAGGGGGATGGGACTGTTTCTGATTTGAGGCTGTAAGAGGAAGACCATCTCAGGAGGAAGTGCTTCTGAGCAAGATTCTGGAGGGAAGAATATGGTGGGATATGGTCTTGAATACAGATGTAAATTTAAAAGTGAAAGAGTTACAACTTCCAGACTGGTCCTGGGGAGGGTTTTCAGTGGGGAGGGAGGCAGATTAAGCTTAAAATCATCTCTGAACAACATCTTCATGCTGTTCAAGAGCTTCTGTATGGAGAAAATGGCCCTTTCAAAAGTGGGTGTGATACCCTTTCCCATACTAGGGTCTGCTGCTGATACAAAGCTGACAAGGTAAGCATACTCTTCTGCAGGTTGCCAGTCACTCCACAACTGTGGAAAGAAAAGGTCAGTGATGCCAGCAAGGTGTTGAGAGCCAGAGAACCTGGCAGTGGGACAGCCATGACTTTCAGAAGCCCGCAGCTCTGCTACTTGCTTAGCAGAGTGCCACGCAGTATTCATGCAGGCTCATGATGGTCTCCCTTTCAAAAGCCCAGACCACAGGTTGCAGCAGCATCTCTCCCTGTTGTGAGAGGATCACTTCCCTCCTTGTCTGGAATCATTTGCTCCTTCTTTGGGTGTTCCCTAGCCAGAAAGACCATAGTTTCTTGTATGCGGCTATACAGCAAAATCAATGTCAGTCCCCTTGGGTAGCAAGGGACTTTATGGAGGACAAAAGGGAGGACCACTCAGGAGTACCGGAAAAGTTTTGCCTTAGCATCCAGTGCAGTCAAAACCAAGGTTCTTGGTAACCGAGGTTGGACTCTTGACAACAAAACCTGTGTGCAGCACTGCTATATACAGGCAATTAGGATCAGGGAAAGGAAAGGGCTTTTTTTCAGTATGAGACCAGAATTCAGTAAAGTAACCCTAGGAGCCCGTAAAGAAGCTCAATGAAGGCATGAAGTGGGAACACGGATTATGGCCCAGAGATCCCCCATCCTTGCTATGAGATGCCAAGGTAACTCACACTCAGGCTCTGCCCCATGGTGCCCTGGGCATCATTCAACATGCACCCAGCCAGCCCCAGGACTGTGGATGCCTGTGGAAGCATCAGCTGGCTCCCCTCACCAGAAAGTCCCTCTGAGACTCCCAGGACCACAGCATTGCCCATGAAGTTAGGGAGGATTTTGTCAAGTCTTCCTATCCAGAAACATGAAACAGCAATCACTAAAAAGTTACCAATACAGTACTCTCATCAGAACTTCAACCATTAAAAGTTTATTTCATCACTGTTTTGTTTTTCAGCTTCATTAAAAGATCTATTTGGTTTTGTTGGTTTTGGTAGAGGGTTTTTTTTTTGGGGGGGGGAGGGGATTTTTTTAAGGAAAAGCTCAAATAGAAGCAGACAATTTACTTTCTCAGTTTCTTACTTTAAAGATTTTGCTTGTGTTTTACTTTGTAGCCTCTGCCACTGCCTTCTGCTTCTCTTCACAGTGCAATTTTTGTTTTTGTGCAAGTTGGCAGGCGTTACCCGCACACTCTGCAGATAAGGTGCTGATCACATGGAACTGCTTCAATTCCTTGCTTCCAGCTGCTTGATCATGTTAAACAGCAAAAGGTACATTTCTGAATACTCATTGCCTATGTAAGCAAATACTGTAGATGTGGCAAGGATCTCACCAGCTCAAGAAGAGAAAAGAAACCAATAAATAAAATATGCCTTTTGGGAATGCCTCATCCCTGGCGGTGTTCAAGGCCAGGTTGGATGAAGCCTTGGGTGACATGGTTTGGTGTGAGGTGTCCCTGCCCATGGCAGGGGGGTTGGAACTAGATGATCTTAAGGTCCTTTCCAACCCTAACTGTTCTATGATTCTATGATTCTACAATTCTATTGTATGAAATAAAAGAACAAATGGAAAAGGAAACCTAACAGAATGCTTATTTTTGTTTTCATTAAATGTTTACTAATCTGGGTAACGCTTTTTAAGGTTTTTCATGATTTATTTGCTGTGAAATTATTTGGAATATCTTTTGAAGTATTTTGGACCCATGATATCTAAGTAGGAAGACTAATGAAATATTTCGAGATCATGTATGCCTTGATTGCTGCCTCACCGTAGAAGATTCTTAAGGCCATCAAATTCATGACAGTGGTCACACATGCTGCTGTTTTTCAGCCTCCTGTTGAAACTCAGGCTGCAGGGTAAGAACCTTAATGTGACATGGAGGATGGCAAGATATTGCAAGCTGACTTTTTGAAGAGACAAATGGCATTGATCTGAGGAGATAAAAAACATCTATTTCTACTTTTTTGGGCAGCATCTCAAAGAGTTAATATAGCATTTCTAGTACAATGCAATCAGCTTAGGAGCAATGATTTTTCGTTGGAGCTGGCACTCACTAAATTTTGTAGGTCCATAATCTCAGGGTTCTTTTGTCTTAAAAAGGTCTTGCAGGCTACCTGTGTGTTCTTACCCTACCAAGAACAAGAACAAGAACAACCTCATAAAAGCTGTTTGCATCTCCAATTCTAAATTCAGTCCAACTATTGTCAGATAAAATGGCATAATTTTTGCTTTTTCTGTTCATAATTTATTGTTAACCCTGACACCCTTTTTTTATTGTTTTGTTTTGCATTATTCCATGCTACACTGCTCTAAAACTGGTTTTAATTTTGGTACATACTATATATTTTACTGCCACATTCTGGGAACAATCAATGACCTCTCCTAATAATGTATCACTTTATTGAATGTTACATATAATTAAAAAAATGAACACATGTTATATTTATATTTGGTAGTAAAATTTCCTTCTTGAATGATACTACCATCAACACAATCATATAGACAGCCATTGCTGTTAATGGTAAAGCATGAACAAAATCATGAATGACAAGATTTAGAGGAGCTGACCTCTCAGTAGTGTAATCATAACAACATGCACTATCTTTTCTAGTTGATAGACTCCTCCTTGCAGTATTTTCCATGGTACATTGCAATTAAATAATTTACTGCCTGATATTGCTGACACTGTCTTTGAAGCCACAACTGTTCAGTGTGTACTGTGCAACACAGAGCAGTGACAGGGCTCAAAACCTAATAAATGATAATAAGAGGTTTTCTCAGTCCCTTTCAGACCAGAAGAATAAGCTCAAGCTGATCTGGGAGTGCATTATAGCTGACTTGCAAGTGCATTATTTCATCTTCCCTTATATTTGGATTTTTTATTTTTTTTTATTTGTGGGAGTGATCCATTGACTTTAAAATCAAGCTGCCCTTTGCAGTTGACTTCCCACTGACATGAGGAGCAGGCAGTGATTTTGCTTCCAGATGAAACCCGAGGATAACAAACATCTGTGAAGAATGGAGAATGGTGGCAGCCCAGTGAAATGCCTGAAAGCAAAGTGTTCAACATGCTCACTAATAAGTGTCAGCTTGATTTGAATCACTCGCTAAAGTGCAGTCCAGCTGAAGCCAAAAGAACATACCTTTCTGCAATGAAATGGAATCTCAAGACATAAATAAAAGATTTCACCTGAAAAGAGTGATTTATTGTCTCCATCTCAAGAAAGATGTCTGTGATTTACCACACCTCCTTGCTTTAAAGCAGAAGCAAAAACAAGCCCTTCCCCCAAAATAACTCCTAAACAGCAGCCACCAGCACTATCTCCATTAGTTGGAAAAGAAGTCTGCAATGCATTTATACCAATGATTTAGTTGAAGTCAACAGTCATAGAGACAGAACAGATGGAGTGAGAGACAAACTGGGTCTATGGTTTGAAAAATCATGAGAAATTCACTGATAATCATCAAAAAAAAAAACAAACAAAAAAAGAGAGATTATTGCAGTGGGCTTCTGTCCAATCTGAAACTCTGATCCTGTATCCCACTGAAAGGAGCCAGCTAACTCATTCTTGACCATATGGATGTTGTAAAGCTGTAGAGATCAAAACCCTCCCTGACAGAACCTTGGATCAATGAAAGAAAACAATTCTGCTCCCTCCTGAGTAGCCATTTCGGGTTTTACGGGGAGCCTGATCTGTGTTGGGACAATGGTTTGAACGGCTTAGTCAATGCTAAAGAACATTCACATAGCAGACACAATCAATAAAGCTTATAATTTATTTACTTCATTCCTGAGTCTGAGGGGTTTGATTTAAGGAGCTGACATGGGATGTCAAAGAGAGGAGGGGCTTTCTGGGGTGATTGCAGGTTTTAAATACTCTCTAGGTCTTAGATAGATTCTCCATTGCCTCCTGCTCAGGACTGCATTGAAAACAAGACACTTGGTAGACATCTTCAGCAAATCACCACACCATGTCTGCTGCTAGCATTTGCCATAAATTAACATATACAAAATTCAAAACCACTGGACAGTGACGACTGGAGCCCTCTTTGATTCCGCTCACTCATGAAGCCTGAGTTTCTGTGTGCTGTGGGAGATGCGGGAAGGATAAATGATAATTACAGACATGAATACATGCATACGTATATACTAACTCCATCTTTTCTCCCTCTATTGCTTGAAGTTGGGAAAAGAAAGAATGGCAGGAATCTGAGTTGATTGCAATTTGGGAATAACTGAGGGCACTTGTTTCTTTGTTCATCCAAGTATCCTCACTTTTTTCCCAATCTGAAAATTTCAGAGAAAACCCAAAGTAAATGACTGTCAGGGTTAGCCAGCAAACTGTATATTTCTCTTGAGCAGGCAAGTTTACTCAGTTTCCCTACAACTTTACCTTTCTTTACAGTAAATTATTTGTGGTGCTTACAATGTTGCTCAGAGTGCAAAGTACTTGCTGAGACAGTAGAATATTTTCAGGTGAAACAGTCCTTTACTAGAAAGACTGTGATTTAATTTACTCAAGCTTTAAGCCAAAAATAGGAAGCCACTTCTGCCACAGGAACTGCTTAGTGTCTTTTTCTTTTCAGTCCTCAGCAAAGCATCAGCCAGATTTAAACCAAACTGATCACTGGTAAAGACAGCTCTGAATGCATGACCAGCCTTGAAAATTCATGTGTGTCAATAATTACATTGAAGTCACTGCATGAAAAGATAATTGAGTGACTTGCCACTTGTTCTCTCCTTCAAGGATTTTATGATCTCTAATAAAGGTGAAAATGTGATGTGTGCATAACATGCTTATGTATTTTTATTTACAAGTTCAAATCTATTGACTAAACCTCTAGTTTGATTTACACCACAAACCATAAATAACATAAATCCAGGGAAATACAAAACTTAGAGCTTTTGCATTTGCTGCATTTGTACCAGTACTGCCCTAACTTAATTTCTTGGAATTCCTTCCTAATGGGAGGATATCAACACAGGACTGGTAACATCCCTTATTCCAGAAATAGATTTTCAGGTACTTTGTACAGAGCAATGCCCTCAGCTTGATGGTTACATCCTCTCAGATCAGAGTACACTGCTGGTACTCAGCCAGAGGGAGCCTGCACATGGAAGCTAGAGCCGGAAGACATGCAAAAAGTACATCAGTCTGTGTTACCCTTGTTTTCTCTACTAGAGCAAGAGCTACACCACAGCATATTAAGCAGCTGGAGCTGAGGCTTCTTTGACATCCTCTTAGAATGTTCTGAAACAATCATAGCAGGTTTTGCAGTGTCGAGACAGAGCTCAGTACCCTGTGCAGCATTCCTGTTTCCCTATGTGCTGCACAGCAACGGCCATTACTGGTAGTCGCGAAGGCACTAGAGATACGAAGTTTATTGTGAGCGTTCACTGGCCTTCCAAATACAAGCTTTGAAGTTCCCTCAGCAGCTCTTCTACATTTCTTATATCCTGCAAGAACTCAACACAGAATTTTTGCTTCCTCAATATGAGTTCCTCCAGGTGGAATTTTCTTCTTAAGGGTCTTGGAAAGCACAGTGTCCACCCTAAGTGCGTGGCAAGTACTGTACATTAAAGGTACATCAAAATCATAAGCAACTTTTGCACTTGGAAAGAAATGTTAGTATTGGCTGTTGTACAAAAGGAGCTATAAAACGACAGTGAGAAGCAGAGACCATTTGGGATATTCCCAAATGGCAGAAAATACAAATGGCAAGAATAAGGTAGATAAAAGATTCATGCAACAGACAAGGAAAAAATTAAGAAAAAAAAAAAAAATCTGTTCACAAAATTATACTTAAAAGGTATGTTTTGTGGTTTACAACTCAAGCTCACATTGATAAAACTGTCATCTCTCAGCCATCTCTTTATCTAAAACGTGCTCTTTGGTCCTGCCTGAGTGAGATGAAGGATGATTCATTTGTCAATCAGGGAGTGCTCTGGAAGAGAAATTTTACTCTTCTACTTTTTTTCCTAGAGAACTAGAAAATTTTATAAATGACCTTCAGGCTGATGTACCAGTGTACAGTGTGGTCACCAGTCATTGCCTCCTGTTCTGGCATTCAGCATCAGAGATGCTGGGATTTCTGAAGGAACTGGAAAAACGTCGTGAATTTCCAATTTCTAGTACCGATATAGCAGGAATAAAAATGCTACCACTCTGCATGTTCATCTGCTGATGCTATCTGGAAGTACTGTCATTGGCTTTAACAACAAATCTTCCTTCTTCTGAATAGCTGAGAATGTCTTTGTCTGTTTATGGGGTCTAAGTAGAATGAATGACATTCTGTGCATGAGTGAGATATATTTCATCCTTGGCAAGAAGCCACCAGTCTATTTGGAGGAATTTAAACTTCTGTTTACAGAAAAAAATCTACTCTCTTTTGTGTCCAGATATGGAGCTTTTAGAACTACTTTGCATCGGAGAAAAGTTCTGGAAATCCTACCACCATGCAATCTGACATAACAATATAATGCAGGTCTGCTTTTTTTACTCATTGTGTTGCCTGTCTTTTACCTTATTGCTGGATTGTTTCCAAAAATCATCATCATAATAATAAAAGAACTTGTTCAGAAGATGTTTGTCCAAATATCTAAACAGTTTTTTGAAGATCAAATCCATACTGAGCAGAGATATCATTTGCAGCAATAATGTCTGGAAGAAAAGAAAAATGAAAAGTGTCAGTCAAAGTAAACAGATTCTATATTGCAGCCCCCAGGAGGCCATGCTAGGGTGTATAATATATTCAGTTGTTCACACCTAGCCCTATTTTCAAAGTCATAAACTGGGGTGGATTTGTCAGAGTTTCAACAATATAATTGTTTAGCTGTAAATTTTCCTGCTGGCAAGTTCCAAAGTTTTCAGATAATCCCAGGCAGGGATTCAAGCTTGCAGTCACATACACAATAGATAGTTCATAGGTAATGTGTGGAGCACGCAAACGGTGATGCCACAGAGGTTTTCAAGGGACCGTGAGCTCCCTCAAGTACACAATGTAATTTGAATATATGATATACAGATACTTTCATCATGGTGCACAAAGAGAGTGACATTGTTGTGGATTGTGTATGATTAACAGTGGAAGTGCAGAGTAGGTTTAGAAGTGTGTAAATCACTCAAATTTTTTAGCATCTTGAACAATAAGATGTATTCCCACTTGAAGCAAAGTGGAGAGGGCTTGGATCAGGCCTCATTTCAAAATAGTCAAGGGAAACACTTGTGTCTCTGTTCGCGTGAGGCATGGCCCATAGCTTCTTACTTTGGCTATTTTTCTCCTGACTGCACAGCTTATGTCCTGGCAGCAAGATCTCCTGAGGTTTTTTGTTTCATTTAAATGCTTATTTAGCTTCCTTCTAAGTTATACAACAGGGCTTGAGGTGTTTACAGAAAAGGCTAAAAAGATAGCAGTCATACTGAAAACACTTCTTCGCTGGTAAACATGATGAGAGACAATGTACATAAACTAATGAAGAGGAAGGCAGAGAGATCATTTCCATTTCTCACTGGATTAGGAACTCAAAGACTATTTCTCTGATTGAGATGGATTTTTCTCTCCCAAAGCACCATACACAGAGGCATCTATTTATCCTTAGATGGAAGCAAAGCAATGCTGGAAGACTCTGGAGCATGGTGCCATGTCCCATGTCTCACGTAGCCTTTCCTCTCTGCTGTTTGAAGGGTAGCTCAAATCCTGTCAATATAGACTCTCCTCCCCTGAAATTCACAGCAAATAACCTTCACCCATTAATTCTTAAAACCCCCAGAACCTATTGCAATCCCTATAACCTTCTGAGTCCCTAAAATTGCCTTATAGTGTGAGAGCAAGAGAGTGAAACTAAGACCTTTCCTTCATTCCTTTCTTTGCCCTACTGCTGATCCATCAGAAAGGACCTTCTAACCTACTCACTTACAATATCTGGGGAAGCTGCTGCAGATGGTGTCATGGGATTTCTCTTTGCAGCTTGAAGATCTACATGGTTTTGGCCCCACTGCACTGTGGCACATCACCTGCTCCTTTACCTTCATGATCCCTCCCTTCTTAGCTGCTTCAGATCACTAGAGTTCAAAGAGACATAACTGACAGGGGTTATCCAGAACATCACGGTGTGTGTCTCTTTCTGAAATCACTAAGACTGTGCCTACCTCAGTGTTAAAACAAAACAGAACAAAACAAATGCCAAAAAACAAAACCCAAAACCATAAATAAAAAGCATTTTCCCAGTGTTTTGAAGAGGAAAGCTGCATCGGCCAATATTCCCTTCACCCTCAAAAATTTGTCACATGGCATTATGCAGAACTCGCAAAGAGACTGGGTCATTCAAAGGGCCAACACAGACACAGAGTAAAACAAAACAGCTGAGACCAAATCAAGGTTGCAAGTGATCCTCAGGTGGCCCAGCATTTCCACAGCACACTGCAGCACAAGCCTTGACACTGACCTCAGTGGTGCATGGAGATGAAGCAGGACTGACCACAGACACCCAGGGCCCATGATGACATTTACCTGATCCTTCGCAGCTTCTGCTTTGTTCATATGCAGATGGAAGTTTGCAAACGCCTAACCCAGTGGTGCAGTTCAAGCTTTGTGATTTGGTGGAGCGGGTGTACACAATACTAAATGCACTTCATTTTCTTTTTTTCCTAAGCTGCTTATGGCTGGGGGTTTGGAACTAGATGATCTTAAGGTCTTTTCCAACACAAATCATTCTATGATGCTATGATTATTTCCTGAGAACTTGCATACTTCTTCAAAAGTAATTGGAAGTAGGGCACAACTCTAGGGCATCATACTGAGAGCCAGAGAGAGAAACAGCTATAAGTGTTTACTGACGCTTTTTCCTCCCTTATTTGAAAACACACAGAAAGAATTGCCTTATCTCCATCTTCCTCAAATACCCCTGAAGATCAAGAGGCTGATAGTCAAAGGTATCATAAATTCCTCTGTAATGCAGTTCTCTAGCTGGTATCTGAAACTCTGTGCTTGCCTCAAGCCTTATCCAATAATTAATCAGATTGCCTTGGTCACACATACTTGGACTGTAAAATGCCTCTGCAAGAGACACTCACAACTAGAACTGACTCCACACACACAAGGCTCTGATTTATTCATCAATTTGGTCCAACTAGAAGTAAATCTATCATTTTTCACCTGGGGTGTGATCCAGAGCTCATTGATGTCAAAGGCAGTGCTCCCATTGACTTCCATGGGACGCAGGATCAAGGCGTTCACCCACCAGCAACTGAGAGTAATTCATGTTGGTAGGGAGGGCAAGATTCCCAAAGGCAATTTAGAGCGCAACAAATCTACCATTCTGTGCTAGGCTACAGGAGATGCTCCTTATAATCAAACTATCCAGCCTCAGTATTTAGGTACCTGTGCTGAACAGTTATGCTACACTGGCTAAGCTCCCAGCTTCAGGCTCAGTTAAATTCAGTGTGTAAAACTCTGAGGAAATTTCCATCTTTTCCTTTCTCTTCTTTTCCTTTCTCTTCTTTTCCTTTCTCTTCTCTTTTCTTTTCTCTTCTTTTCTTTTCCTTTCTCTTCTCTTTTCTTTTCTCTTCTTTTCCTTTCTCTTCTTTTCCTTCCTTCCTTCCTTCCTTTTTCTTTCTTTCTTTTTTTTCTTTCTTTCTTTCTTTCTTTTTTCTTTCTTTCTTTCTTTCTTTCTTTCTTTCTTTCTTTCTTTCTTTCTTTCTTTCTTTCTTTCTTTCTTTCTTTCTTTCTTTCTTTCTTTCTTTCTTTTTTTTTTTTTTCTTTCTTTTTCTTTTCTTTCTTTCTTTCTTTTTCTTCCTTTCTTTCTCTTTCTCACTTTCTTTCTCTCTTTCTCACTTTCTTTCTCTTTCTCTTTCTTTATCTCTTCAACTCTGTTTCTCTTTCTTCCTTCTTCTTCCTCACTTCTTCTCTTTGCATTTCTTTTTCTCTCTTCCTCTGCCATTCTTCTCCCCACACTCCACTTTCTCCCTTTCTCCTTTCTTTCTTTCCTCATTTCTTTCATCACCAACTTGTTCTTCTAAGTTTTCCTTCAAAATGCAAAATAGCAATTTAAAAGACATGTCCACATCTTCAGATAGCATCCAGACTTGTTTGGTTACTCTTTCTGTAACAGCTGACAAAACCATGTTCGTATAGCATGACAGAACATACAGATCATGAACCTCACATGTGTAGCATCTGTGCCTTTCACTCCTGAACTCCCTTGCTGCAGCTCCCTGCTCTCCAAAGTGTGCAGGTGACAGTAGCGTAGAGAGAGGCAATCTGCCAGACACGTGGGCACTTGGTATTATACACTGGTTCAGCTTTATAAGATAAACTTTTTCAGTTAGCATTGGTGGTGCTTAGGACTTATGGTTACTCATTTTAGAGCAAAATTAGCCTTTGTATACAAAGATAGCATTTGCTTATCCCAGTTACTCTAGAACTGGCTTTTTGTCCTTGAATGTTAGTCAAATACATTTTCTTTAAAAAAAATGTGATATTGTTTCTTCCATGCATTCGTTAGGGCCAACTATTCCTATGGTTTATTTCTGCTTTTCCCTCTCTTGGCTTGGGCCAAAATACGCTAAAATATCCCATCTCCCATCATTTGAAGGTTAGAGGTGACTGGTTTATCTAGAGTTCACTTCTGTTATACTGACACACACATGCCGCAACTGGCATTCTTGGGCTTCCAGGCTCTGGCTCTGAAAGCCATTTCCAGATTGTAAGAGGAAGGGATGTAGGCTGTGACCCATCAGTAGGTGTCTATACACTAAAATAATGGAGAATGTGATAAACTGTCACCAGAATACAGTCTCAAGTCCTCGACTCTTAATGGTAGAATAACACAATAGGGTCAAACTAAAAAGGTTTCCTTATAAAAATTTTATCAGCAACTTTGGTAAATTGCTGTGGGAAAGGTGCTTTGCTCTCAGGCAGACCTGGAACCTGTTTTTACAAGGTACAGCTTGCATGCATTGCCTCACTCCCGCAAGATATTAAGGGCACTCAAACTGAATTAACACCAAATCAGGCCGGTGCACTTAACAATACAAATGCACTTAAGGGATGCCTCAGAATGATTTGTGACTAAAGAAAGCAAAGAAGAAATCGGCCTTGAAGACCACAGGGGTGGTGTTGTGTGTCATATACAGGAAAAGCCATAAGCAGAACTTAGAATACCGGAAAACCATGAACTTCAAGGCTCTCAGATACCTTAGACCCAGCCGTAAAGTAGATAGTCTCTTTTGTGGTATGTAGAAACAATTGATAAATAAATTACAGCCAATTTTCTTAGTGGCATGGTCTCCATTACCTTTGACAGCTGTGTAACTGCTGTGCTAAAATGATAAGAGGTGAATAATGGCGTATCAGGTAGCAGCAAAGGAAATTCTCTGAGTTGCCTATTCTGTCTGTGAGAACAAATGACACAATGCAAAAGTGAATGAGATGTGATGTGGCAGCTGAGAGGGAGCTCCATGTGGACTGCTGCTAAGGCCTTAGCAAAAGGGTGGAAGCAATAGGGTTTAGTTTTTCTGTTAAGTTGTCAGACTCATCCTTTTCAGAAAGTCACCTCTGTTTGCTACCATTTTTCATCAAGTTTCTCAGTTGTTTCTCTCTCTGAGCCTGCAGGCTGTATTTTCATATGGTTTACAGGACATACCCTCCAAAGTTTAGAACACAACCAGACACAAATCATAAAAGGGCAGTAAGAGCATTCTGCATCTCAGAATGCACCTCAGGCAATATTAGTCTTCTTTTTTTGATACTGCAAAAAGGTGGAATTGGGGTCTTATGAAACTGGAACTTAGAGCAGAAAGGAAAGTGATAAACTTCAGGCATGTTTCCAAGTCCAGGATCTCTTTGTTAAACTACAACGAAGTAGTTGTGGTGGGATTTCTGCCTATCAATGCCACAGTTGCTGCTTTTGCTGCTGTTACAAACAACAGCCAACTCAACAAGATCTTCCAATTTGATACAGGAATTTCCTTGACTTATAAGAAGGCTTCATATCAACCATTGAAGCAAGAAAATTGTAAAGTCATGACAGCGTTGTGGAAAAACAGGATGAAGTTTGCCTTGGTGCTTATAGGGAACATGTCAGGAAGCTTTAAAACACTAAGGAATTTCTATGAGCTGCACCATGACTGTTGAGCAACATGCATAGATACTACAGCATTTACTGTCAAAGAAAAGATGACGTAGGGGCATTTGTCGGAGCCCACAGTGGCAGAATAGGTCACAGGTTGTGGACTGCACACTTGTCTTTCACCTGAGTTCTAAGACATAGGAAAGAAATAACCCATATACCTGCAAATTCTGGTGAGGGTGCTAGCAGCCTGTTAGCAGAAGACGACATAAAACCACTGCTACGAGCAGTAGAAGCTGGGGGGGTGGCTCAGGGGTGGAGAGAAGTCGCCTGACATATGCTACCAGTACAGCCAATCCATAGTGCACTCCATCCCTACAGGAAAGGGCCAGCCCAGCACAACAGAGAGTCAGCCAGGGAGCAGGCATAGCCTGTTCTTTGTTTCCTTTCTATATGCCCTGAAAATCAAGTCCTGGTGGGGAGCCAGCTGCAGACATTCAAGGCAGAATTAGGCCTTTTCTCCTTTTGCGCATCCCAGGGTAGAGCAGAGTAGCCAATACACAGGCTGACAATCTCACTAAGCTGAACGCCTGTCTTGGGAGAGCAGCTTTTGACAATGGCAAGAAAGAGACTTTCTCTGGTCAACTGAAGATTTTTCTTTGATTCTGCTCATTTTTATGTGGGAGGAGTGTGAGTTAAAGGATTTTCTCTTTGTACTGTTACTACCCAAGGAACACCAATGTAAAGCAAACTGATTGTGAGGAGACTGAAACAACGTCACCCAAAACACTCTCAACAGAGAAGAGTTTGCAGAAAATATGTTTGCAGGCAAACTGCAATGGTAGAACTGGGAGAGAGGAAAGAGGTATGCTGGGCAGCAGTTCAGCCTCCACGCTATGCCTTTTGTCCTTCCACCTTTCTACGCCTCAACCTGCTAGGAAGTCAATACAAATAACTGTGCTGTGGCTGCTGAACCAGATGACCCACTAGATGTCCTTCTTAACAAATATTTTTATGAAGTTAGCAGAAGGACTGTGCAGCAGCTTCCCACTAACAAAGGCCCAGCTTCAGCTGGTTCTCATGATATGCTTATCAACACGTCCTTCCGGAATACTAATCAAACATAACTACATTTTTGCTCAGAAGCAAGGAATATTCCTTTTGCAATCTAAAGCAAAAGGATCAAACCCCAGGCTTTTACTCAAGTTTTTGTTCCTGGAGAAAAGTCTTGAATTCCCTTAAAAAGCTGTCTTCTTGAACAGTTTCCAGAGTGGTTGGAATTAGGCAATCTTTAAGGTTCCTTCCAACCCAAATCATTCTATTATTCTATGATAATCTCTTTTACAAATTAATGGACTGAAATATATTTGTACACATAACAAATATTTGCATGAGTCAAAATTAATCAGGCCTACACATCTTCATATAGAAAGATTGAGGCACAAAAAACAATAATTGAAACTCAGCCTTTTCATACATGTCAGATTCTAATGATCTGTGTTTAGTTTAGTTTCTTTATTCTCATTGGCGGTGCAATTTTATACCAAGTTTCTCTGTAAAAACAGTGAATAGGAATATACTAAATGATTAATAACAATAAATGATTAATAGATGTTACAATAAGTAATCAATAGTTTAAAAATCCAGTCAATAGGTTGCTAACCATTATTAAAATCCATGCATTACAACTCCCTTTGACATGCTTATAACTTTCCATATCACTTGTTACTACAAGGCTTATACCTCTTTTTTACCTCTAGTAAGATTTTATTAACCATTTATAAACCAGGAATGAAACCATGTTGTAGAATGCAAAAGGAATACCTTGTGATCAGAAGTCCACCACAAAGACAGAATATCAGTCCCGAAGAAACTGGTATTTCTTATGAAGACAGGAAATGATTTGAAGGCAATTGAACTAGATTTTTCTATTGTGCAAGAAATAAATAACCATCCAGGAATCTCACATGTGTGGCAGAATCACAGAATGATTGGGGTTGGAAGGGGATTTTGGAGGTCATCTGGTCCAATCCCCCTGCCACCTAAACCCCAGCACCATGTCCAGATAGCTTTTAAATGTCTCCAAGGATGGAGAATCCGAAACCTCTCTGGGCAACCTGTGCCAGTGCTCAGTAACCCTTACAGTTAAAAAGTGTTTCTTGATGCTCAGAGAGACCCTCCTGTGTTTCAGTTTGTGTCCATTGCCTCTGGTCCTGTCACTGGGCATCACTGAAAACAGCCTGGCTGCATCTTCTTCACAGCCTTCCTTCAAGTATTTATGCAAAAGGATAAGGTCTTCCTATGCCTGTTCTCTAGTCCCAGCTCTCAGCCTTTCTTTGTAGGGGAGATCCTCTCTTAAACACTATTATAGCCCTTTGCCAGACTCTCTCCAGTATGTCTATGTCTTATTTGTACTGGGGAGGCCAGAACTGTACACAGGACTCCAGGCATGCCATCACAAATGCAGAGAAGAGGGAAAGTATCACCTCCCTTGACCTGCTGGCATCATTCCCTGCTAACACAGCCCAAGATAATATTATTCACCTTTGCAGTAAAGGCGTGGGTTTTTTTATGTTTAGCTTGCTGTTCACGGGATCACCAGGTCCTTTCCTGCAAAGCTGAACAACAGACATTTTTTTTTTCAAACACATAACCCAAATTCCATGAAATACAACCTCTTCTTCAGTACGTTTTAAATTAATTTGAATTAACAGTAGAAAAGCATCCACTAAACTCAGAAAGCTCAACATTTGATCAAAAGAAAATGAATGAGAACTTTGAGAATCTAGGTGCCCCCTTGGAACTCTCCTTTAAGAGAGTTGCTTAACTTTATGTCTAAACACATCTTCATTATTAAGTATTCAGCTGGCCATTAGAATATGATAATAGATCCCAGCAACTTTCTCATCCAGAACCAATTTAAATAAACATAGCTAAGGAAGAAGATATATGTCTTGATCACCCTAAGAGTTAGCAAGTTAATAATACTCAATGTTAATAATTTCCAAACAAGGAGACAAACTGTTGTTTGGTTTGGAGTCAATCTGCTCACATATCCCTTGACACTTAAATGAGTTCATTGTATTTTATGAGCATTAAAGCTTCCCCCTCTATCAGTCAACTCATTCTCTTGGTTTAATTTTAATACATGCTGTGGAGTTATATCCCTTGAAATCATTGCCTTGTCTGAAGGTCCCCAGACACTCTCTCCCCGGTTCTCTCAGTCCCACTCGCTCTTCTCCACACACCTTTTATAACTTTACTCAGATGGTTCTAGCCCACACAAACATATCAGTCACAACAGTGAGTTTACTCTCTCACAGATTCATACTTAGTAGGAGTATATAGAATAAATTTCCTCTACTAACACATATACATATATATATATGCATATGACCTACACACTTCAGTGATTGTAAATATCTAACGTAGGACTTCCACTGGACCATGAGGTAAGGTTTAACCATTTTTCTTTATTGCCTCTAGGTGCTCACTCTGGCCAGGAAGCAGAGAATGCAGCTTCTCCCCCACCCCTGACCACAAAGATGGGCAAGAATTTCCCATTACATTTATCACATTAAGTGTGGACCTAGGTTTCCCATTACACCCATAATGTGATCAGTAACTGGGTAAACTTGCACAGACTGACACGCTCTCATAAAGCCCACTAATATTAATGCCACTGGAAATTCTTATGGTTGCAATGGTCTGCATGAGAGGGTTCAACCATGGTGTTAAGCAGATCAGTCAAAATCCTATTGTGACAAGAGAAAAGACACATCCATCTTTCTGTCATACGCAGAGTTTTTAACAGCATGTCCTAATAGGGTGTGCTGGCTTAAATTTGGTTACCTAGCTTTCTTGTCAAAAGGACAGGAATGCCTAAATGTGGCACAACTGTACGGAACTGTGGGAACAATTTAACTTCCACTCCACTTCAAACAAGAAAGCATTTGAATATTTTTGTGTTTTCAGACCTTTTACAGGGAGGAATAAAAAGAATAAAATATCCATGGGAAAAGCAGAGTTTCATTGACTAAGTCAGTCCTAAAGTTGCATTTTTTTCTGTTATTGCTCCTTAGAGAGTCAAGGAGTTCAGTTTTTCAGAAAATTATCCATGACTGATGACACTTTGGGGCTTTTTGCATGTGGGTGGGTGGATGCAATGCTAACCAGTTGAATCCATTTCAGAGAAACCTTTGCTGCTGTCAAGTTAAGTCCCAGTCTGCAATGGAACATGACAAAGAACAGGAACCAAGCAATGCCACCACAATGACAAACTGGCCTGGAGCAGTGAACTGTCCCTAAAACTACCTTGAGCAATAAGGTTTCTCCCTCCAATAAAGAAAACAAAAGGTCTTTTTTTCCTTCTTCCTGCCCCCCACCCTTCCCATATTTAGAACTGCAGCTTGATGAGTCAAAGGTTAGTTCTGGCACAGTGACCAATTGGGTCTCCTTATGGTATTTATTTACCTATTCTTTGTCTCACGTGCTTTTTGCACAACATATGTACATGAGTTAGATGGTGTTTATAGAAAATCTGAATACTTGATTTCATAGAAAAGGTCATTGGCTCATTTTCTCTTATTTTAGTGGAATTTCCCTCGTGGTTTCTCATTGTATTTCTTTATAGATATTGATTTCTTTTAGGGACTTGGGGTTGGTTTTTTGTTTGCTTGGTTTTTGTTGTTATGGTTGTTGCTGTGGTTGGTGTTTTTTTTAGCTTGACCACATGTGAGTTGTCTGTAAAAGCTTCAGAGAGTCTTGTTGAAACAAAGGAGAGTGGTCTTGTCTACAGACTTGTCACTTGGAACTAATGCCCACTCCTCCTCAGTTTATAAGGCTTCCCTTCAGTCTCTCTGAAAAACAAAATCGGATTCAGCTTGAGTTTTCTTATGAAGCACAGCATCATCAGAGGCTGCACATCCCATTCACTGCCTTTAACACTCCACCTTTAGCAAACAACTGTGCCAAAACTGCTCTCATTTTATCTACTTGCAGTATTTGTGGAAAACAAATGGGAAACCTCACTTAACACATCCTCCAGTCAACAGAGGGCTATGGCAAAGCTCCAATTCAGAAAAAGCTTTAGCTCCCTGTTTCCTCCCCAAGTAATTCAGACTATGTTTAGTTTTGTAAGCATCCTCTCCCCGTACCCACTTCTAAACAACACCAAATGGCTCTGAGGTTTCATTGCTCATTGTCGTTGTATCAGTCTTCATGTGAAGAATTTTTTTTTTTACTGGTCATCATTTAGGTCATCTTCAAACATTAATATTCAGATCAAGAAATTAAGTTTCACATAGGCTACTTTGACTCTTTATGTAAATAAATATATATGTATGATATTATATACATCTTATACCAATTTATGTCATTGTTGGTTAATGTCAGATGACAATTTCCTCCAGTTATGCAAACTAAAATTTTCCTGAATCCAACTTTGATGGAGCACAGCTGCTTTCAAATGTTTCAGATTTACCCCAAGGCCTCAATCGCACGAAGACAAGTTCTAAGATCAAGGCAAACCTTGATATGCTGAGTGGCAGAATTGGTTGTAACCCTTGTAACATTTGTCGTATTGCATCTTTATTTCTAGCTGGATTCCTTTCCAGTAATGAAAAGCTTGTTGAAATCAATATGGCCACCTTGACTGGCTGAAGGGAAAACCCTGTGTGTTTCTTCCTAACCCGAGTGCTTTGCACTGATGACAACACCATCCGTTGGCTTCTTGTGTCTGATCTTAACTGATAGCAACATCTTTCAAGGTTTAAATTATATAACATGGAGATAATCCACATCATGAAGGAAAACTCTGGTTTTGCTTTGTAGCAGATATTCCAGCTCACTGGCTGTGAAGCATCACCAGCAATATCAGAGGTCACAAAATAACATTGAGGAACTGGCGAAAGCAGATCTTCAACCCATGGGGAAATATTCTGTGACTAAAAGGGAGACTTTCACAGGTTTTTGGCAATAGGCTCGTTACATCTGTCCCTAAGCAATACAGTACTTTACTAGGTACCTAACTATGCATGTGCCCAAACTGAAGTGCTTCCCAGAATCTAATTTCTTAATGGACATCTGATCCAAGTCAATTTAAAAGACAAAGCTCTTATGTTTGATAAGGAGAGCTAATATACAAGATGCAAACTAATATGACATAGCTGGTATAGGCTCCTAAAGTCCAAATTGCAATTATTTGCCAGCCTGGCTAAATTTTGCCTTATTTCCTGCTAGTGTAAAGAATGCTGTTCATCATGGAGACTTTCAGAATGTAACAATGGACAATATGGTTGACAAAATCACTAAATGTCTCTGAAATTGGTTTTCAGTAAATCATAAATTGGATTGTCAGAGGATTACATGTACCTATCACCACAGTATATATCACTTGCAGAGTCTCTCCTGTAGCTTGTGTAAGAAAAAAAAAAATCCTATTAAACATCAGCACATATTCATTCTTTCTATTTCATTATGGTATTAAACCAGTACTGTTTAATACCTTCATCAACAACATAGACAGTGGGATTGAGTGTGCCATCAGAAAGTTTCCATATGACACGAAGATGAGTGGTGCTGTTGACACACTGGAGGGAAGGGATGCCATCCAAAGGAGCCTGGACAAGCTCAAGAAGAGGGCCTATGGGAACCACACGAGGTTCCAAAAGACCAAGTACAGGGTCTTGCACCAGGGTCAGGACAACCCCCAGAATCAAAACACTCTGGGGGATTCCCTGAGAAGGACTTGGGGGTACTGATGGATGAAAGACTGAACATGAGCTGACAGTGTGTGCTTGCAGCAAGAAGGCCAGTTGTATCTTGGGCTGAACATAAAGAAGTGTGGCCAGCAGGTCAAGGGAGGTGATTCTGCTTCTTTACTCTGCTCTGGTGAGACTGCCCCTGGAGTGCTGTGTCCAGCTCTGCAGTCCTCAGTACAGGAAAGACATGGACCTGTTGGAAAGGGTCCAGAGGAAGGTTACAAAAATGATCAGAAGGATGGAACACCTCTCCTACAAGGAAAGCTGAGAGAGTTAGAGCTGTTCAGCCTGGAGAAGACTGTTGCAATAGGACAAGGGGTGATGGTTTTAAACTTAAAGACGGGAGATTCAGGCTGGATGTGAGGAAGAAAATGTTTACAGTGAGGGTGGTACAATACTGAAACAGGTTGTTAGAGAGGTGTTGGATTCACCATCCTTGGAGGTGGTCCATTCAAGGTCAAGCTGGATGTGGTTCTGGGCAACATGATCTAATCGAAGATGTCCCTGCTCATTGCAGGGATGACTTAGACAAGATGACCTCTGAAGGTCCCTTTCAACCCAAACTATTCTATGATTCTATCATTCTGGAGTTAAATTTTCTGTTTTTTTTTCACCGTTTCTGTCATGCTATTAGAAAGGAACTGTAAATGTCAGAGCAGCAAATTAAAAAACAACAACCGAGTGTACATTGTTTGGAAAGATCCCCTGCTGAAACAGATGACATAAAGCTTCCCTTTTATATATATTGTATTTTAAATAAGACATACTTTGCAATTTTACATTAAAAATTACTGCTGTGCTGGAATCAAACTAGAGATTGAAGCAGTTTGCCTATTCCAGTGAAATTAGTGCAGTACCTGGGTCATTTAATGACAGCATTCAGAAAATATAATGGGATTAAATCAGAATTCCACTCTGTGAGCACCAAGTCTGCCCTTTACAGAAGTGCCTACAAGACAGGAATGTGAACATTCTTAATTACTTGCATAGTCCTATTGACTTCAGTAGGAAGAGTTGCAGGCACAGGCTTCTGCAGGACTGCAGGACTGCCATTCATACATCTGCTCCTGGAGTAGGCTGATTACTAATTTTAGCAACATCTGAGGATACCTGGCATTGTACGACAGCCACAGATCACATTGTGGTAGTTTAGATAGAAATACAAGCAGTCTCTCTTCCTTAACTGAAAGCACATTTTTAAAACTTACAGACTTAATTTTAATTGGTGTTTTAACATCTAGCATTCCTGCAAGAGAGGCCGAAGTTCATCTCAATGTTTTCAGGAGATGAGCAACTTTTAAAATTCAAGTTGACTGTGGCAGACAGAAAGCTTCAAGCACAGTGAGATTTACATAGGTCTTAGTATCAGAGATCTGATGATTATAAGAACTTGTGACTAAAATGAAAACAATAACATAAGTCAATTTAACATAGCAGTAGATGAAACTTTTTGCAATCCATATTATTCCATCACTTCCACTAAAAAAATAAACAATACGTAGTAAATCAAAACAGCTGGTTTTAAATTTACCGGTGTAACTCATCAGAGGAAAGAAAGATCCTCTGCCAGTATCATTGTCTTCTGTTAGAAAATTGAAAAAATACAATACTGTTATATAAAAAACCATGAAGACTGTATGAAGTTCTATTTCCTCATGATAACGGTACAGATAATACTTTTTTAGTAGTCAAAATCACTAATGCATCCTCATTCCTTTACATTTACAAGTAATCAATGAGAAGTAAAATAACAATGAGAAGTTAAGGTTAATGAAATCAAATGAAGAATTTTTATAAAGTCTTTATAAAGTATTATAAAGATCTGTTATTGATATGCCTAAATATTGACTCTAGCCCCTATGAAGAGATCGATAAGGTTTACTGTCAGAATGGACTCATCATAACAAAAAACCAACAAACGTCTGCTAAGAAATGCCTGCTTCTGCCAACGTATGGTCTTTAACAAGCATGCACTTTTAAGGAAAAAAAAAAAAGAAAAAGAAGAATTCTTGAGCAAAATAATTCCACTCAGCTATCCCTTTGAAGAGCTGCCTTCATTTTAGCCAAAATTTGTCAAACTCTGAATTCCCATCTCTTAATTTTGTTAGGAGTTTGGCTAACAGAGAAAATGGCCGTACCAAGGAATCTGCATGCCACCCCAAACTGCAGCTAACCCTCAGGGCCTGGCATCACCTGTGGCCTCTCCCTGAACCCTCTCCATGGCTCAGCTCTTGGACAGTGGGAGTATGTTCAGTGTCAGGTGTACAGGTGCTGAACACAGCACAACCTTCTTTGCTCATGACCATTACAAGCCACTGTGGTTTTTTTCCATGACGGACTGCCTCAATTATAAGACTACCTTTAATGAAACTGCCGTAGAAATGTATATTGTTTCCTTTCATCCCACTGATATGAAAAAAACCCAATATTGTTATTTGCTGTCCCCCCATTCTTACAGAACAAGCAGCTATTTATCAGCAACAGCTACGGTCATTACTCAGGGAAATGTTAAACAGGGAAAGTCTGGGTCAAACATCTGTGGCCTGAAGACAGAAGGCGTTTGTAATTACCTTCTTGAGACCTGCCTCTTGTTCCTTATCTGAGTGCAGTGTTGGCTTGACACCGTTCTAGGCTTTCAACCACATGGCATGTTAATACAACATAAAACATGCCAATGATTTCTTAGATTATTGGATCAACATGTTGCTCCTATAAAACAGTACTTTAAAATGTCACAAATACACCATTTATGTCCCCAGACCTATCCTCTTAACCCATTCCGACTGCCGTTACTTAAAATATCATCCTTTTATTTAGGTCGTATGCTGATTTTCCATTGTTTTTTGTGGCACTAATGTCTGAAACAGCAGGCTGAGTAGCCCCTTTGTATTCTGGCCCAATGTTTGCTTTACTCTCTTGGAACTCTCTTGGACATGTTAGCGAAAAAAGACAGTGTTAGTGCCTCAGAGGAGTTCTCAGCCATTTTTATTTAATATTTGCTAGTATAAGTTCTTTCAACAGGTGATCAAACAATCTGATTTTCAAAGTTGTCCTTTAAGATCATCTTTAATTATCACTGGAACTAAGAAGTCTTCAGTATTACACAACAGAAGTAAAGGCTTTTACCACATCTTAAACAAAGATATTTATTGAATTGTTACGTCTTCTGCACTATAGAGTAACTGTACCAACCAGCAATGAGTCATTGCAGACTTCTTTTATTTCTTAGTGTATTTTTCCATTCACATCCTTTTGTAAACTTTTGATTCCATCATCAATTTTCTTTTTTTTTTTTCCTGCCTTTTAACTCATATTCACTGATCTTATTTTCCATTATTATAATAATTTTTATATCTTTGGGGAAAAAAGATGTATGTTTATTTTCAACTCTATGACTAACTTTTCAGAAAAAAACAACAATAATCATAATTTCAGAAACTAGAACATAATACCATTTTAGACTATGAGTTTGTTGGGCAGCTACTGAAATACTTCATAAGAAATAAGAAGATTCTCTTTCCTAGATGATCTCACCTAAAACTGTTTTCAAGTCGTAATAAAATAAGTCATAACAAAATGTAACTAGACAAAGAATGAGATTTTATTAAAAACTTCACAAAGGAGTGTTTTTCAACAGGACAATAGACACTGAAATTCTGGAAAGTTCTACTATCAGCAATATTCACCAGAACAAACCTGTTCATCTGATCTAAAATGCATATATATATACTACTTTTGGGTTGGTATCATATAATCATATAAAAGGTATGTAAGACACTAATTTTTTAAACTCAGATAAAGAAAACCAAGATACAAAGAGGTTACATTACTTCCTCACAGTGACATATACAAAGCTGACAACAAGCCAGGACTGGCTCCTTGAGGGATGAATAGCAAGTCGGGGTTGCAAATGACACTGCAGGTTGAGATTGTATGTTTCTTTGTTCACATTTATACGCCATATACACCCAAACCCCCTCTTTCACATCAGAAAAGTGTCAATTTAATTTTAAATACTTAGTAACTTGCTGTCTCACCAATGGAGATGTGGGGTACTCATAACTTCAGAAACTTAATGTGATGCCCCACCATCAGGCATGTGCTTAAAGCTGCTGAACTTGCTTGAAGATCCCAGCTTTGCTGAGGATTCCACAAACTCCCTTGGTTTAAACCAAGCGAGACACTTCTCTGAGGTTACTGGCTTAACCTGTTCAGTATTTTAAAATGTGCATTGCAATGAATTTCCCATCAAAGCTGTCACTTGCTATCTGTCTTAGGAAGATAAATATAGAGCATCACTACAGGAAAACCCTAACTTGTTTCTCCATTCTGAGGTAGGTGCTATCTATGCTATAATACATCCTGCATAATCCCTCATGAGACAGGAATGCTTAGCAAAACAAGCAAACAGCAATTCCTCATTTGCCAAAAGCTCTTTGATGTTTCACTCAAAAACTTGCCATGGGGCAAAAGAGGCAGCCAACCTTCTAAGGGAAGCCTAGAATTTTTTGTTAGTGTAATTAAAATCCTATGACTGTAACTAACTCAGCAACAAGTAGTTCTAACGAGTAACCCATCTAGATAATTCTAACACTCATCATCCAGATGATCTAATTAACACAGAATAGAACTCCTTAGTAATACAGTTTAAAAACCATTATAGAAAAACTCCCACTATCTTTCTCTTTCTCTGGTGTTATACTGACCTTCCATACTGACTCTCTCATGGCCTCTGCGTGTCCTCAGGTCAGCAACAGCACCTGTGTGAAACAATTCCACACTGTGCTCTCTCTTTATTGGCCTCGTGCTCATGTTCCATCCCAGTTTACCCTGTATGGTTTATCTACACTTGGTAGACAGATAGCTGTTGCTTACTGCTCTTTTTGCTCTAGTTCTGCTCAGGTCCCATGTCTGTGTTTCTGTATGACAGCAGTATGTCTTTTATACCCCTGGAGTGTTCAGTGCCAGCCTGCTCCCTCCCCCATATCACCCACAGCTGTACACTTCTATGCTCTGTCCCCATTCCCAAGGCCTCTGCTGTCATACCAGTCCTGCATATAATAATGATGACATCATTATACTAGGGTTATAAACTGTGCATTCTGTGTAGAGTGACTGTACTAAAAAATATGAAATTATGGCTAATGTATAAAACACTTTTACACTATAAAGTATACAGTTATTCTTTGATTGCATGAAGATAAGCAAAAGTAAAACAAATAAGGCAACAGTCACCCAATTGTTGGAAGAACCGTTACATCTAAATTAACTAAAACAAAGTTCCAGGCAGGCCCAGAAGACCCCACACAAAGCCTGGCAATCTTGCCTGAGTCCTGAGACCTTGCAAAGTTACTGCAAAGTCTGCAGTCTTTACTGGGTTATACATGACTACTGAGAGTTTCTTGTCAAGAAAGGAAAAAAAATTACCCCAGAGGAAGAGGCATCATTCCAACAAAACGTTCCACATTAGTGTAATGGGAAATATAAACACATGAGTGCATTATCGAGAAAATAGAAGCTGAACTGACACTGACCTGGTTGGTTGCCATTCATACTCTCCATGATGCGAGCAAAGCTTATTTGCAACAGACAGCCCCTGCTTCCACCCCAAGACAAGCATTCACACTCCACACTTCAGATTTACTCTATATTTCCTGTAGCATATTAATGAACAAAAGCAGAATGTCCTATAAATACATTTCTGAAACAGTGTTTGTGTTCCAAGGGCACTCAGCTTCTACTCTGCTAATACATTATGAAATAGATTCTTCTGAATGTGCTGCATATCAACCTGGAAGTGATGAAAATACTTAACTTTTTAAAAGCCTCTTTTTTTTTGGTTAAAGGAGAGAGTGCCCATTTACAACAGTCCTTTTTATCGCCAAAATCTTACTTTGTTCTACTCCATCCTTTGTAATGAGACTTGTCACTTTTAGGCTTGAACAGACCATGTCATTTGGCTTTAGAAGAATGCAGTTCCACACATCACCATGTGTACAGCTTCCCAGATCACTGGTAGATAACTGTTTGCATTCCTATAACTTACAGATGCTTACACTGTTATTTTTCTTCCCATTTTTCAGAAAGCTCCACGTAAGATTCCATACAGATGAGAGTCCCCTCGGATAGAGATAAGCAAACACACATATCTTGGGTGGAGATCTTTGTAAAAAGGGTTGTACCCCAAAGTAATGTTTTCTAATCAGGTTTAAAAGTCTCCAGAGCTGGAGATCATAGCCGAAATAGTGGAACACCAAATCGGAAGCCACACTAAAAGGTCTCTTCTGTAGAGAAGGAGCATTTAGAAAGAGAAACTATGTTACAGCAATACTCCACAACTCCTGTTTGTACTTCTAACAGAAGTTTTGCTGTGAGAAATGGAAACAGCAAACCGCAGTTCAAAATTTCTACTGGCATTATTAACATCAATGACTTGTAAAACCAGTGGCGTAAATCTTGTTCTCAGCACCGCAGCACATTAATTAATCAGGCCTGCCATCCTCATTGGCCCTTCGCTGGGTTTCACTGATGATTACCCAGTGGAAAATTCAGCCCTTAATGCAAACAATGTCCTTTTAAAAAATTTCTTTCCAGTGGCTGGCTTTTGGGGGTGGCAGAGGCATTGTCGGTGAAGGGAGCTGGAAGTCCATTCTTGCTTCCCTTCTGCTATTTAACCCTTCATAAGGGTTACAAACCGACTTGGAAGGGGCTGCTTTCTTTCCACAGCCAGAAAGGCTTTTCCTTCAAGACCTCTTTTCTTTTCCTCTCAGCTTTAGTGATAGGATTACAGCCAAATATTTATGCATCCTGTGAATGTGAGGCTAGAGACGTATTAAGTGCTAAATTATTCTAATTTATTCTGCGAAAGGAAGCATGTGCGGTAGCACAAAGCCCTCCCTGATTTTGAATTTTAGGCCAGTCACAAGTTTCACTTGTAAAGGACACCAGAATTTTATTTTCTTGTTCGTAGTGCTACCCAGGAATGAGAGAAAAAAATTGCCTATGAAATGAAACCCTTGTAAATAAAATATAATTCACAGACAGGAGCAGAATTTTCCTCTGGGTCATTATTAGTGAAACCCAGTGAGGGGATAATGACATAAGACCTGATTAATTAAACATTTGCACTACTGTGTGTAATTATACATTTGTGAATCATCCCACGGACATCTGTTTAAGAAGGACCACGGGACCTGCCATGCTGGGCTTCCTCAGGACCTCAGGCAGAGCCCAGCATGAGGCACCCACCTGCCAGAGCCCCACGGCTCCTTCCCCAGACCAAACAACCCTTCTGCCTGCCTAGGCCACACATCATAGCCTGCCAGCCTGGCCACGTGCTCACAGCAGCCTCTTCCCAGAGGAAGTCTCTAAGCTGGCCTGGCTCGGTGCTCTGAGCTGATCCACTCACACCCATCAGTATGCGTATTTGCAGCAATGCCTCTAAGTTTTTACATTTGGTTATGTGAGTGCACTGTGGCATCCTCATCGCATGTGGGATGCATTCACATTTATCTTATACTTCAATCTGTGTTCAAGCCATATACATCTCGCAGGAACTGAGATGCTGGGCCTTTCACTTGGAATGTTTTTTTTTGTCATGCTATATTTGCAGTGTATAGCCTTTTATACAGCTTTTAGTTGCTAATTACCTCAGATTTTGCAACATTTTGACAAAAAAGCCTTGAGCTCCTGAAGCATAGTAAGAACCCTGATGCCAGCATTATCAGCTAGGTGCTAAGGTGTTACTAAGAAAGACAGAGTCAGCCTGCCTAAAATTAACTGCGGTAGAAATATTAAACTGTCATAGCTCACATACATACACTTCTTGATAACTCTAAGTCACAGCACATTTCCACTTCGAACTGTGACAACAGCATTTTGGGGATCTGCTTCTCAAACATGGCTTGGGATTGACAGCGCTCAAAACAGCCCTGTCATGGCAAAATGATCTCTCTTCCTGGGGAGGCTGGGAACTGCTCCGCTGCTTCTTGGAGATGTTATATCCACCTCTCCTGGGATGGGAAAGGATAACTATTGCTGAAGGCCATGTTCAAGCATTTCTGGAGACATAAAGGAACTTGTGGGAGAAAGCTCAATATTTTGGTTCATTCTCTGGCTTCCACTTCCTGATGCAGTCTGGGGTGTCTGAAAATACATACATTACTAGAAATAAGGCTCCTAGACAGAGTACCCCTAAGGGAGAAGCAGACACTGTGGGGGTAACATAGACAAAGAAAACCCAGTTTCATATACTAACATTGTTTCTTCTTATTATTTTCTGATTCATGACTTTCCAATCTCTCACCCTCTCTTTCAACTGACAATTATCCTCGACGGTTTTTACAGCACTTGTAGCTACCCTTCTTCTGCCCAGATAAGAGCAGATACTAAATGAGAATATTTCTGAAGAGCCCCGATAAAGGTGAAAGCATGAATAACCCAGCTAAACAGGCTACCACTCACGATAGTTGAGAGGCAGAAAAGGCTTTTACACCAGCAGAGACCAAGATGTGCGTGACCAGAAGGGGAAAAAGAAAGTTGCACAGAGGAAAAGTTCTGCTGTATTTTCTGTTGTAAGAGGAACAGGTGTAAAAACCCTATTAGCAAAATTGTGCCAGGCACTGTGGATGTCAGCATCTTATGTATGCAAACAGATAGTTGGGCTGTGTTCAGTGCCACAGAAAGCCAACTGTCACAAGTCGAAGAGACATTCTGAGTTGGCTCAACACAATTTTAGAAAGTCACTGCTGTTGCTTTTTCCTTGCACTGAAAAACTGTTTGCCACAGCACCACCTCATTTTTGCATTAAATGACAACATTCTTATCTGATTAGTGACAGGTTTTCCCTCCGTATGCCTTCTTCCGCCTGTGGTCCGTGTGGCCAGTCCTGTCATCCTGCTGCAAAACCAACACACTCTGAATGCCCTTCAGGTCTGCTCACTAGTGTGACTTGTTCCTGTGTCAGCACAACAGACAGGAAAAAGCACCTTCCAAGCCTTAGAAGATGGGGACATGACTGGAGGCCTGGCACTGAAAGGCAAAAATAGACTGGTTCCTTGAGTCACATCTTCAGGCAGACAGTTACTAGACCTATAGCATCTTTGCAAGGAAACACAGCACCCACGAGCAACTCTTACATCTTCTCATTTTTTCCCTACTCTTCCCCCAGACAAGATAATTTAGTTCTACATGTCTCTTCCTCTGAACTGTGTGATTCCTCATAAAGAAATAAATCAATTGCGAACACTGATTTTATTTATGTATTTTTTAAACAATAATTCCTGTCTAGTTTTAGTGATTTGAAAGATTTCATCCTAACTACTCCTAATTATTTCTTGCATTAGCCTGATGAAATTTAGGCATATATCTCCAGCAAAATTAAGAATACAATATGCCTGAACATCTCCAGTGGGACAAGCTGCAGTGTGTTCCCAGTACCAGGGGGTAGCTTGACAGATACCAGCAGCACAGGATGCTTCTTAACATGACAGGATAATGAAACCAAACAAAAAGGAGAACTGGTGCCAATTTTGCAAGTGGACTTAAAGGGCAAGTAAATTCACTTTACTCACTTCCAAAAATATTTATTCAGTCATTATTTTCAGGCAGTTTATTATAAAAAGTCAGATTACACATGCTTTTTCCACCCAGACCTCCTGATGCTCTTCACAAGAAACTAACAGAACTGATCCACTAGGAATGACACAATAAGAATGACCCTGGTTCCCTCCTTTATAGAAATACATTAAAAAAGAAGAATGGAGAATTAAGATGTTTTACAAATTATAACAAGGCTTTGCCAAGAACCCTGTTCTCTGAACCACCAAAGAAAAATGAGATTGTTTTCATTAACAGGTTGCCAGGGCTCAATTTTGCCTTTCCTTTAGCTGCTTGGTTGAAATACTCATCTCCAAGGCCAGTTACCATTCCATTTTGATGGAAACCAACTAGGAAGAAAATACTGAATTTTCTTAGACCTCAGATTACTACTGAATTTCTTGCTTTTTTTTTTTTAATGAGCAGAAATCAGGTGAAATAGCAACACAAAAACCATGGTGTCTTGAAAGGTGTCTTGAGAACCTGGGTACCATAGATCTGTGTTAAAATTTACTCTTGACCAGTATTTAAGGCCAGCCACTCAATCACTCTGTTCTTCAGGTTACTTTTGTAAACGACAGGTTTTATTATTTCACTGGCTGTAACATACTAGTAGACTTTCTAGATAAAAAACACCACGTAATGCACGTTGTTTTGATAGCAAAACCCAGTAAACCTGTTCAATTGCCTCATGAGGAAGGGTTGGTAATTTGCTAATTGATGCCTTTGGAAATACATGCCTGAAGACCATCAGTACAAAGCTCCTCTGCCTGATACACCTTGACATAATACAGACCAGTGCTAAGTACTGAAACAGATAAGCCGCACTTTTTCAAGGAGCTTTGACAAGAGAAACAGAGAGAAATCTCCATAGTGATGCTACCACTGCAGCTTTGCTATTGAGAGCATCTGCTTTGCCAGAAACTGCACTGAAACTTATGTGAAAACAAACAGCAGGGAATCCTGAGTGGATTATAGACAACCCAGGGAGTAACTAGGGCAGCATTTTTTTCCTGCCTATACCTTTCACTCTGCAGTGTTGACCGGGTGATGCAGCAGCAGAAATCAATTGAAAATTCTAATAAGAGCATCAGATACAACTGAGAGAAAGCAGGTGAAAAGGATTGTAGATGACATAGCACTGCTGTCTGAATATGTGATAGGAATGCACGAAATGACTAGCAGTTCACAGTGGTGTCAGTCCACTTTGGCCTCACCAATACTAGAGCAATACAATCCCACACAGGAAAGCCAGCACTTCAGAGAAGATGACCGGATGGCCAAGACACCCACAGGCTCCTACATGCAATGATCTCTGAATGCAAAAATGCATCAGGGCTTGACTGGAAAAATGACTAAATGAGAAAGGGCAAAAAGCGTGGCTGTCACAAATGTCAGTCAATGCTTGCAGTGGCCACTACAGAAGCCTTTAGTGGTCAGGGTAGCAGCTCTCTGGGCAAGGTGGGTTGGTGCACCAACAAAGGCAACAGAGGGAGGCTGCAGCTCTTCTGCCCTCTCTGGACCTGTGCTGTGGGGATGGCCAGGCTGCAGTTCAGTCCCTGACATTCTGGAACACTTAATTTTTGTTAAATTCAAAAACAAGTACCCAAACTAGCTAGTATATAAAACTGAGGTAACCTTACTTACCCAGTTTGAGTTTCAATTAAATCTTTTTACTTAAGGGATCTGCTAAACTGCATAAATCCTTCCATACTTTCAGCTGATGGAAATAAAATCCATCAGCTGGATTATATATATATATATATATATATATATACTGTCACAAGGAAGACACTCTTCACTGAACTCCTCTAACCCAAGTTTCAGCCTTCTGATTTTTAAATTTCATATAAGAGAACAAAATCTGAGACAACCATAGAAAAGGAAAATGGGATCCATATATGGTAAGGAGGCAGAATATTTCACTCTATTTACTGCACAGTAGGGAGTGTTTTAGCTTACACAAGTCCTTTAAAACTTCTTTGAGCCACAGTTGCAGCAGTCTTAAAATGAGCTAAAGGCACTTTATAAAGGCTTTCAAAATCTCAGAGAAAAGAAGTGCTGAGTATTGTTACTGTTCTTCCTACCAAAAAGAGGAGAAACATTGAGAAGCATATGCTGCCTGAGTAACATTTCTTGGAGCACTGGGCATCCTAGCAGGCTAGTAATCCACCTTGAGTGTAATATAGGTCTTGGTGAATGAAAGACCAAAATTCCTATTCACTTCCATAGGGTGAGGATTTCACAGAGGAGGCATCCCACCATAGTCTCTGTATGGTTTATTAGTCCTGCTTCAAAAGCACCACCCTTACTGTCCTTTATCAACAGGACCCTGATGCCTCCATGTTTGCAGGTTTCATCCAAATATTTTATTTTATAACACCTGGTTATCAACAGCTGACTAAATTGACACACTTGCCTTTTCTGTGTTGTTTTTCCTTACGAAAGACACACTAGATATTTCTGGCAAAGCTTTACACTTTAGGGCCTATCATCTTATCAATCCACCCACTATGTGTTGCCTATTAAATCAGCAGGAAAACAGAATGAAAATCATGCAGCAGAAAACATCATGTCTTGCAGGTCCCCTGAGCTGCAGGGAAAGACCCTTCTAAAGGTGATTTCTGGTTTACATGACTTAGACCTTTGAAGTACACTCAATCTGGAATCAATACAGGAATGTACAGGTATGGGTTATCAGACCTTGTTTATTCACAATGATGAGAAGAGTTTAATTAATACTACGCATATTAGTCAGTCCTTTGCTTTTAAACCTTACCTTCTGCCCATCAGCCAATCAATATGTATTTTAATCTTCTCCCCTTTTCAGACATGGCTTTAACATCTCACAGAACAGAGTAGCAGACTTCACAATCATTAATTGCTATTACAAGCCCTTTCATTTTCTGAACATCAGCAGTTTCTATAAATTCCACTTTCATCTATGTGTTATATTGTCCATTCTTATTCACTGCTTGTTTCTGAAGTGTTCTTTTTTAGAACTGCAGAGAGGTTCTATTAACCAGTAATGCGAAATAATTTTTATACAATTTCCTTACTATTCTTAGAATTTCTCATTTGACATGGAAAAGCAGATAAGAATAAACTTCAGCTGCAGATAATACTTCCATATTTATCTGCAAAACCTAAAATACGGATAAGGAAAATACAGCCATTTTCTCTGCTACAATTAAGCCATTTATTTTGAGACATAATCTAACTTCTAAACCCAAGGCATTGTTGCTGACAAATCCATCAAAATTAAGGTGTTTGAAGGTCTGGCAGGTCAGAGCCTACCATCAAGCAGCCTTATTTCTGCTGATCTTTGGTCACACGTAAGACATAGTAGCAGTTAATATGACTTTATATTTATCCCCCTCTCTTGTCAATCAACAAAATCAGCAGTTACAGGTAGACATGGAAGAAGAATTCTCACTAACCTCTCATTTCCATTTTATTCACTCAGTTGAACTCAAGCATAAAAGGAAAGTGGACAAGAGGTGGGAGCAGGGTCAAGTGACCCAGGAGGAGTGTAGTGTTGCTGTCCAGTCATGCAGGGATGGGGTTAGGAAAGCCAAGGCCCATTTGGAGTTGAATCTGGCAAGGAATGTGAAGGACTACAGGGAAGTATTCTACAAGTATACAAACAATAAAAAGGAAAATGTGAGCCCACTGCTGACTGAAGCTGGAAAGCTGGTGACAGCTGACATAGGGAAGGATGAGGTGCTCAATGCCTTCTTTGCCTCAGTCTTTACTGGTAAAAACTGCTCTCAGAAATTCCATGCCCCTGAGCAAAAATCTGGAGCAAGGAAGATTTTCTTAACCTCAGTGAGGAAGGACCAGATTAGGGAGCACATAAACAAAGTGGTTGCACATAATCTCTAAAGTGCTAAGGGAGCTGCTGATGTCACTGTGATTAACAAATACTTTTTGAATGGTCATGGCAACAAGAAGAGGTTCCTGAAGAGTGAAATGGAGTAAACATCACTCCAACCTTCAAGAATGGCAGTAAGGAAGATCTGGAGAACTACAGGCTCTTCAGCATCACCTCAATCTCCAGCAAGGTGAAGACACCTGCTCCTGGAAACTATTTCCAGACACATGAGTGACAAGAAGGTGACTGGGAATAGCAGCATGGTTTTATGAAGGGAAGATCATGCATGACTAACCTTACTACAATGGGGTGCCCAGCTTGGCAGATGAAGGAAGAACAGTGAATGGTGTTTACCCTGACTTTGGTGAAGTCTTTGACCCTGTCTCCTGTAACATCATCATCAGAGACAAGCTGATGAAGTACAGGTTATGTAAGGGGACAGTGGATTAAAAAGTGAACAACCAAGCCCAGTGCTGTCCAACATCTTTGTTAATGGAGGATGGGATCAAGTGCATCCTCAGCAGGTTCACAGATGATATAAGGAAGAAGTTCTTTACTGTGAGGGTGGTGAGGCACTGGAATGGGTTGCCCAGAGGAGTCATAAATGCTCCATCCCTGGCGGTGTTCAAGGCCAGGTTGGACAAAGCCTTGGGTGGCATGGCTTAGTGTGAGGTGTCCCTGCTCATGACAGGGGGTTGGAACTTGATGATCTTAAGATCCTTTCCAACCCTATTCTATGATTCTGTGATACAAAACCATGAAGTGTGACTGATACACCAGAGCATTTTACTGCCATTCAGAGGGATTTCAACAAGCTAGAGAACTGGACAAAGAGCAAACTCCAGAATTTCAACCAGGAGAAATGGAATAACCCCAGGCACTGGAACATGCTGGTCACTCAGCTGGAAAGCAGCTTTGCAGAAAAGGATGTGGGGGTTCTGATGGACAACAAGCTGACCATGAGGGAGCAATGCATTCTCCCAGCATAAACAGCCAACAGTGTCATGAGTTGTATTAGGCAGAGTGGTTAGCAGGTGGAGGAAGGAGCACTGGCGAGGCCACATCCGAAGTACTGTGTCCAGTTCTGGGCTCCCGGGTACAAAAGAGACATGGATATACTGGAACCAACTCCTGTACAGGGCACCAAAGATGGTCAAGATACCGGCGCACCTTTCATGGGAGAGGCTGACAGCTGGGCCTGTTGAGTCTGGAGAAAAGCAGGCTCGGGGGAACCTTACCCATGCGTGTAAATACCTGACAGGAGGGAAAGGGAAGTCAGACTCTTCTCTGTGGTTCCTACTGACAAGAGGCAGTGGGCACAGACTCAAACATAGGAGGTTCCTTCTGTATATCAGGAAACACTTCTTTCCTGTGAGGGTGACTGAGCATCAGTAAGGTTGCCCAGGAAACTTATGGGGTCTCCATCCCTGGAGATACTCAAAACCCATCTGAACACAGTCCTGGAAAACCTCTTGTAGCTGGTCCTGATCTGAGCAGGGGGTTCAGAGGTCTCTTCCTACCTCAGCCATTCTCTGATTCCATGATTTGTAAGCTAGTGGCTTTCTTGCTGTTATATATGAATTTTATTTATGAATTTATGAATTTTATGACTTCATTCTGTGACCCATGACAATGATCGCATCACTTGTGGTGGTATGCTGGACTAGATGAAGAAATCATCATAAAACTGGCACAGCTCCTCAACAAACCAAACGCTCTTGGTTACTGTAAGTTACAGACAGAGAAAATGAATGATAGAAGTTCAGGATATATGCTCATCCTCTCATTTGCTGTGGTTTCAGTTCTCAGAATTATGAAGTTCCCCCTTCAACCTTTCATTAGATTGAGACACACAGTCTGCGTGTTGCTCAGTCTCATCATTACTGTGCACTGCACACTGTATTTTTCATACACATGCCAAGTGAATGAATTGATTTTAATGACTTCCATTTTTCTACAGTTCCCATCTAGAAACTTTTAGTTAACATGTATATGGCATAATTTATTTGCTTGTTTTAAGAAAAGCAGCTGATCCTAAAATAGTGCTGTCCCTAGGGACAGGACATATCCTTTTAGACAAACCCCTCAGAATATGAATAACTGGGACAAAGAAAACATGTTAAAATACCACTTAGGATTGACTTATGTTGGTAGACAGAACAAGAAAACTGGGATATCAGGGTTACAACACCATTAAGTAACCCTGTATTTCTGACAGAATGCTTAAGCTCTGCTATAATACAGGGGCAATTTTAGAAACAAACACTGTGCTACCTGGACATACTTTCTTCCTTCCTTTGTTCTCACAGAGAACTCCTTTATTCTGGAACAGGTAGAATTTTGTTTGTGAAAATAAACATACATACACATACAAAATAAAAGGAACAAAGCAGAGGTACAGGAAACTTAGGACTGGAAATTGAAAAAAAAACAAACCCATGCAGAAATTTCTATCATACCACTTTCCTCAGGACTACAGTCCAGATTCCAGTCTAAAGCCAACCCAAGCAGCCCTTCAAATTCCATCTTCATGTCCTTAAGACCTGTATCTTTGTGGGATACTCAGACTTGTCTCTAAAAGTAGAGTCTCTAAAATGGATGTGAATTAGTCAAGTGGTTTAATGGAAGAGATGACTAGCAGTTGCTCAGGAAAAAAAGTTTGTATTTGCCTAGCTCACATGGTGAACTGCAACTACTCTATGAACTTTGTAAGAGGTTCTTGTAGAGTCGAAAAGAGGCAGAAACCATTTCAGTTATTAAAAGAATCCAAGTCTTTTTTGTGCAGCACCAAAAAAGAGGAAACTCCTCCCTTTCAAATTACAAATCTTTATAGTGCAATTCTTTATGGCTAGGAAGAGGACTTCAGATACTTTTCAAATAACCCCAACTGTTTAATCCGTACCCTTCAGGAAGTCAAGCTGTGTGTGTACGTGAGAAACAGAAACATTTTTGCTGAAACAGGAAGAATCATACAGTTCTGCTCAGCCCACTGTAAAACTAGCTGCTTCTGATAGGAGAAGGAGCATACTTTTCTTTTGGAGAGAATGGCATTATATGGCTCATGAATCCAGTCAGCACCTGTGACCACAGGGGACCACTGTAAGCAAATTTCTCCCAAAGAGAAAATGGGCAGTAGATCCATTAACAAAATATTGATTTTATTTATATAGAAAGCCAGCAGCTTCTAAGTTTAATTTACAAGAACAGGAGTCTGACCCATTCATAAAAGGTCCTATTTATTAATTCCTTTTAAATTTACTATTACTCCAGAGTCAGTTCAGTCAGGGTGTTCTCTGTTAGGTTTTAAGCAATTTGTCTGAAATTCTAGCAAATCCAATATCCCAGTAGTCACATCCATTGACTTCCCCACGTGACCCTGTGCAGTGATCAGCCAATCATATAGGTACAAAACCGTAAAACAAACAACTATTCCACAAACACTTAAAGAAGACTTCTGATGTAGTTACAGCTGTAAAGGTAAGTGTGTCACACTGGATGAAATTTGCATTTTCAGTAAGTCATTCACAGACTGCAGGACATTAATACAGTAGATATGACAATTAATGGATTTTGCAGGTAGACAACATTTTCATCTAAGAGTGAACAGGTTTTGAAAAGTACTGGAGAAAAATGGGTAAACATTCATACTTAGGAGAAATTATAATAATGCTCCTACACAAAAGAATTCCATCTTGAAGGGTAAGCTTTTCGTTTGATTCTTTGTATTTTCTTGAGGGTCTTCTCAGTAGCAGCTGACATGACAGATAAAGGCTTTCTTGCTCTTTTTGTTATAGGAAGCCACAGCCAGCATTTGGTGTCCGAATCCTAATTTATTGCTAAAATCATACATACCTTCTACAGAAATAAATGGAGTATTTTGCTACTGAACAAGGCTACAAGTTACCTGACGTCCTCTTAAGCTATGCAGAGATTCCCAGGTCTTTTCTTTCAGATCCTTCACAATTAAAGTTGCTTCTAGCTGTTCTCCCCTTCTATATATTATTTTCCTAAATTAGGATGTCCAATAGGAAAATATTAGCACAGTTTTCCTAATTGATCAGTTTTACATGCATTCTTGGAAGTGTTGACCAAGTGACTAGTACTGCTTTGCAGTTAGCCTAAGATTGTGATTAAAACTCTTTACAGGGGGATTTATTTATAATGCCAGACAATAAATTTTCCTCAATTTACTGATAATCAAGTTTCCCGCCTTCTCTTGCTAATAATTTAACACCGTCTGCTGTAACAGAAGCTCAAGAGTTTACCAAGCAACAGTTTGCTCTACCTGATTGTTGTAAGTGCTTCAGGGTAAAAAGAGGAGTACAACACAACGCGCACAATATGTGTAACAGCACACACACCACAGTGCTAAAGAATACATTAAATAAAATATAGCATTAATATGTGCAAAAACCAACATCCAACTCAAATGCTCATATACAAACACATTGCACGGACAATTAGACTGAGCTACAGCAGGTTCCTGCAAGTTTCCTTACGGTTTTACCCTTTTGTATTGCTCAGTGCTCTTTGCAGAACAGTTGTAAGTTTCTAGAAGCAGGAGGGATTCGGGTTTTGCACTTGACACAGTGGCAGACATGAAAATTGAGTTACCACAGGTCAGAACTCTACAGGCCTTGCCTGCTGAACTACACTGCTCTCTGTAGTATGCAAGGGCTCCATGTATATCTTGGAAGAAGACATCTGCAAACTTCACCAGTAATTCCTACTGCAAAGTAGTTAATCTCCTTCCAAACACTTTCATGATATCTTAGGAGCCCAATTGTGATGTCCCAGTGCCACGTACTAAGGATAAGAATGACGAAGTTCACACAAAGCATCAGAAGTTTCACATAAGCTAGGTTCATTTGCTGTTGCAGGCTTCAACCAGGCTGGCTGACATCAACTTGAAAAATGACACTGTCTTGAAAAAAAAAGAAAAAAAAGAAAAAAAAAGTTGTAACTCATGAGCATTTGCAAATTCATTTCCAAGACACAGAATTCTAATGACTTCCAGAAAGCATCCTCCAGTCATGAGAAAAGTCCTGGACAGCACAGAGCCCAAAAGTATAAAAAAGTCCTACGGGACTAGACAAACAACACACAGACTACTTCAGCCAAAATAAGAAAGTATTTAATAGCTGTCCATATGAGGGCAGTTATTTTGGAATAGTTACTCTACACTGAAAAAGTACAATATGAAATACACCCCACCCACTGGGCAGACAAGCTCTTATAAGCTCACCGGTGTTTATTGCTTCCCACATTCAACTTCAAAGCTTTTGTTTGTTTGAATTCAAAATTTACAGTATTTTCTACATCTCGTCAAGCCATCCTCATTTCCCCTTGAGGGTTTTAGACTGAGATAGAGACGTAACACTGAGAAGTATTCAGAGAAAGAACATAAAGTCATTTTTTCCAAACTTAGACAAGATGAAAAGCCATTGGTGTGTCCTAAGGCAAGCTTATATAAGCTACGAGAGGTGCTCCTATAACAAATCTTCCTTCTAGAGTTGGCTTTGTACTTTTCAAGGTACATTAATAGCCAACTTGCGTGACACACCCCACAAAAAAAAAAATCCTGATATTTATTTATCTAAGGACCCCACAAGTTGGTCTTATCAGTCCTCTCAAGAGGCAGTCTGAAAAACATATACAAGAAAAAAAAAGAAAAAGTAGTTCACATTTCCTGTCAGTGTATAATTAATGTTGCCACCATTTAGACAGTTTAGGATTCCTACTCCAGCAGAGTATGACTACTCCGTCTTGCACACTATTTTTCTATACCAGCATGATATGTCAGTGTATACTTTACCGAAGAGAACCTTCTGTCAACAATCAGTGTTTCACTGGCATTAATGTGCAGTAAAAGACAATGAAGCATGACTCAATCAAACCACCAAATACTGCATTTAAATAACATTAATGCCTGACATTTTAAAAGAACTGTGCAGGATTTTAGCTGCAAGATTCTTGTTAAGGTCAGTGCTTTACTATATACAGCTTCCCATGCCAAGTGTCTGACATAAACTTGTATCAGTAAGCCAATTGAGAATGAAGTCTGAAAGCAGGATTTATCTTCTACTGCAAATATATTGCAACTAAGATTTCTCCAATGCTATTGTTTACAGGAACAAATTTTATTAACCTTTACATGGCATAGAGGTAGAAAAGGATTTTATATTTGATTTCTCATTCCCTTGCTTTTTTTTTTTTTCCTTTTTTTTTGCTTTTTTTTTTTTTTTAATTACCTTGTTACCTGAAAATTTGAAAATTAAATTTTTTTATGCAGTAAAAATCTCAATTGCTGTCCGAATGTCACAGGATGGAGTATAGCTTTGGGTCTCTCCCCACGTATGCCAGTAGAATCCCATGTGTTAGAAAGCCTTTATGCATGAAGGCATGATGAGATGCCAAATCAACACAGCGTACACTGAAAGTTACTGAAACTCTTGCCTGATTCAGAAAAAAGTTGTCATCATTTAGCCTTGTACAGCTAGGTACATGTGACAGATTCTTACACCTAACAGCATTTTCCATGTAAAGTGTAAAATGTGCACACTTCACTTAACAGACTACTGTTCACAAGTACACAGTCTATGATGCTTGTTGCCATGACTTTTACGACTACACCACTCCTGTGAATTAAACCATTCAAACATCTACGAGACAACAGTTCGTGGGGCTGCTACAAGGCTTAGCTGTGTATTAAGCAAAAAGGAGTGTAAATATATTTATGTACTAAATATAATTAGCATTGTTTAGCATTGTTGCTTTCATTTTGAATAATATCCCTATTTACCATTATGCAGTGGAAGATTAAAAAATGTTTACAATGAAAAATAAAGCATATTCACACAGTAATGCTCACAATACTTAGTGCTTAAAGTAAATCCAATGTTTTTAATTTTTTAATAAGTGACTTCCATTGCATAAGTCAAAACAAAATCCAACAAATTCTTTAGCTTTTATCAGGCACAGCAGAGCCATGAGAAGGCAATCTAATATCAGTAATGATTATTAGTACTATTAGGTTATTAAGAGACAGGAAGCATGGTGAAGTAGAAGTGTTAAACAAAAAAAACGAAGAAAAATTATTCAGTGGATCTCCCTACCTCCTCCTGACCGTTCCTTGGAAACAATTTTGTTTTCAGACACTTCCTCATATTTTGCTCTGTCCTTGTTCAATTTTATTCATCAGTCACTGGACACCAGAAACGGCAAAGATTCAGTTTCATGCGCATTGCTGAATGACTGGTTCATAAAGTTAGAATCTTTTTTTTCTAACATTAGCATTGAACATAAAATTATATAAACTGCATGAAATCACTCCATGATGCCCCCCATGACAGTGATCAGATCCACGTTAGCATGACAAAGAGCATGTCACCTTCCATCATCCACTGATATTGAAGGACAATTTGCAGAGACCTAATTGAAAGCCAAGGCCACATTTGTAAAATCGAAGACACAGCAGAGATAAAGAACCTATCAGAGAATGTAATTATACCAGTTTTAATCCCAAAACACTGCACCTATGGGGTTAAATAATTTAGTTTTAATATAAGTAAAATCACTGTGCATTGCACTGGTTTAGTGAATATTCAGCAAAGAGGAAAGAAGACACTTGAATACCTTCCAAATAAATACTGAGGTGCATTCTGGGGCCATACAGAATGCATTATGTGAAATTATCATCCAAAAAGGATTAGATTATGAAGACCACAGTAAATCCAAATTAGGCAAAATCTATTCCACACTGGGCAAGATGAAAGTTGAAAAGATGGGAAAGAATGTCCTAAAAGATTCATTTTGTGAGTCTGGATTTCAAGGCAAATCAACAAAAGGATGGAGAGAGTTCATCACCAGCAATGGAAGATGCTCTTCATATTAAAATTTGTTCTAAGCTGTGATACTGCCAAGGGCTTCTTGGGTTTTGCTCACTAGAGAATAATCAAACAACAAAAAAAAAGACATCAGGAGAAAAATGCTACTAAAGCAACTTTGTATTTCAAAAGGCAGTTATAATTTTTAGGAGCTAAGTTGTACCACTGAACATGCAGATTTATATAAAATTTAGCACCTTGGAAAACCTTCATGTATAGGATGACAGCAGTGTGATCAGATGCTTGTGTAAATGATCAAACTAGCTTAAATGACAAAAAAAAATACAAAATATTGCATTTCACCTAATCCAGGGCTTTAGCAGTGTTTGGCAATTTTGAGAGCCCTTTATACAGTGGATGGAGTAAGGAAATATGGACTAGATACATGCACTGTAAGCTGGTTTCAAAACTGTCTGAACTGCTGGGCTCAAACGGTTGTGATCAGGCACACAATGTACACCTGGAGGTCAGCCACTAGTGGTGTACTCCAGAGGCAATACTGGGACCAATACTGCCAGCATGGCAAAGGAAGTGATCCTTCCCCCTAGTCAGCTCTGGTGACACCATATGTGGAGTAACAGCTCCAGTCCTGAGCTCCCTAGTACATGACAGACACGCACATACTGATGTGAGTCCTGTGAAGGATCACAGAGGTTACTGATACAATGGCTGGAGCACCTCTTATATAAGGAGATGCTGAGAGAGTTGTGATTTTTTTAGCCTGTAAAAGAGAAGGCTCAGGGAGATCCTATATACATGTATAAATGCCTGAGAAGTAAAGAGGGAGCCACACTATTCTCTGTGATGCTCAGTGACAGGACAAGAAGCAATGGGCACAAACCTGAAACACATGAAATTCCATTTAAACATAAGAAAAAAACACCTTTACTTTGAGGTTGACTGAACACTTGAACAGGTTGTCAAAAGCAACTCCATCCTTGTGGATATTCAAACCCAACTGGAGAGGAGGCTCAGCAGCCCATTGTAGCTTACTGCGTTCTGAGTAGGGGCACTACACTACATGATCTCCACAGATGCCTTCCAATCTCAGCTGCCCTGGATTAACTTGGTGAAGGCAAACAAGGTCTTTTCCTTGTATACCATATAACTGTATATAATACATAATTGTATATCAAACTTTACTGACAGTAAAGCTTGGGCTGAATTTACAAGTATGTGTGGGAGGCAGGGGGAGCCAAAAAGCCCTTCCTTACTACTGGTGTTGTAGGACCTGCTTACAATATGTAAAGTGATAATACAGTAAGCCAAATAACCAAAGTCTTTGCTGAGAAGTATACACACATATGTGCACACAGGCACATACACAATTTGTACTAAGCTGCAAAACTTCCTCTTGCAGGGAATAAATCATGTATTTCAGAGTCTCTTTCTCACAGATGACTTGCTTGGTGAGAAAATCATAGAATAGTCAGGGTTGGAAAGGACCTTAAGATCATCTAGTTTCAACACCCCTGCCATGGGCAGGGACAATCTAACGTGAATTTTGATACTGACCAGAAGGCAGATCTGTAACCAATTATTTATTGTACCACATTTATAAACCATAAACAATATTCTAGTCCCACCAATCATAGGCTTTCTTCTAAGGAAATGGGTTGTTCTCATGGAGCCATGCTGCTGATGGAGCTGATGTTATCCAAGTAGAAGCAGTCATCTTGAAATCCAAGGCCCAACACATGAAACGCTCCAAAAGTAAGGATCAAGGTCTCAAGCTCAACGATTTTTGAAGCAAGCCAGAGAGAGAAGGTCATATAAAAGAGTCAGGATGCTCATTTGGCAGCTAGTGTTACTGTGTTGCCACATTCTACACAAGCATGATTTTTACTGTGTCCCCAAAAAAGGGAAAGAAATGCTTTGGTAGGTTCATTTGTAAACTATCAACAGAAGATTTTGCCAGCTGGATTTCTTCTATTCATTTGGAATTTATCACAAACTTCAATTTATCAGATGCCTAGAAAAGCAACACAGGAGTATTTGACTAATGATGACCTGGTTTAGTACTCAACAACTTCTTCATAACATGACAGAGGAGTTTTCCTTTACAAATGGGACATCTGATATCCAAACAAAAACTATTTCGAAGTCCCTTCAAAGTGGGTGAGTTTAAAAAAATAGTCTGTAACTCAGAGTTGCTCAATATTTAAACAGAGTAAATGAGTTAGATGTTCCCCTTTCAATGACAACATATAAGCTAGTTCTTGTAAGAAGTAATAGCTCACTAGATTATTCTCACTAACTACATTCGGTTTGCCACTGCTACGGCCCCTGTGAAATCACATGAACCTACGCTTGGAGCAGTAACTGGAGTAACTGGAGCCAATCAGTCCTAGTCTTTATAAGATACTGATTTCAAAAAGGAAAATGCTTCAGAAAGAAATCCTTCTTCCATCTCTGCATGTACAATACTAAACATATGGCAATGATGAGAAAGGGACAGATATGCTGCAAAATTTCTGCAATATTTTGAGGTCATGTAGCAAAGAACAGGCATTTTCTTTCTCAAAATGTAAAATACCATGAGAATATACTTTAATAAGTGAAGCACATACATGCTTCTATACATAATAAGGACAAAAATGCTTGTTAATACATATTCTTTCATTCTTCAGACAAATATAACAGATCTTCGACATTGTATTTGAAAGAGCAGAATACAGTCTTGCAGTGCCTTTACCAGAACAGTCAGTCCGTGTCAGGGAAGAGGAGAGCCAAGACTTTTGGAGTGAAATGAAACTTCTTTCTTAAGTATTCAAGACTAAATACATCATCATAGAGAAAAGGAGTGTTCTTCATCTATCAGCCAGCTCTTAGATGTGAGAGCTCTGCAGGATTTGTTACTTGGTTTTGCACGGCTCTGTTATTAGTATTAATTATTATTAGTAGCATTATAATTATCAGAATTATAATTAGTAGCAGTAGTAGTATACATACATACATGCACATCATGGCTGTGAAGCAATCGACTTGTGCAATAGGGGAATACCTGAACACTTGATGCTAACTTTAATCAAAGATTAAAGATGTTGTAAGTTTGAGATTTATTCTAGCTTTTATGGTACCTGGTATTTGGAAGACTTTGGTCATTTTAAGTGGTGTATTATCTATGTAAGCATTGTTTTTCATCCAGAATGGAATTTCAGTAGTAGTCAGGAGGCTTTAAAATCAAATCCTACACTTGACATATTAGAAGAAATTACAAATTCCATAATGCATAATATTATTTTTCTAATGTATCACTGGGCCATAATGAGAAACAATCTATTCTATGGATTTTGCATTCAATCTTTTTGTCAAAAACTACATTGCACATCAAAAGTTAATAGCACTAGGGAGTCCAGTGATTAATATGAAAACAAATGGTATATTACAAATTTTCTTTTGTTCTTAATTCACAATGATGAAACTGCTAGGATTTAACCTTTAAGGGTTAAAGAGTTTAATCAATGTCAATGTCTGATCTTCTGAAGGCGATAAAGAACAGTCTGTCTAGCGATACCCAACAGAACATCACTTTGTCAAGCCACAAAGCACCCAAAAGCTTGTCAAGTAAGTTACCAGAAACCTCTTTGTGGTTAGAACTCAGCTCCTTCCTGCTTGACCTATTATTTGATATTTGACCACTTGGTTGCAAGACACTTGCTCTTTCCAGCTGAAATGTCACTGGGGCATCTTGTCAGCTCCCCGACATCTCAGCCTGACATACAATTTTACTTTTGTGTGCTACAAGGCAGAAAATGCAGGGCAATGGCCTTGCTTTAAATTCTGTCAGCATCAAAGATGGGCGTCACTCTTGGGTCCTACCAACAACAACAAAAAGGGAGTCTATCTGAAGGTCAAAACAGCCATTACTTTAAAGTCTTTCAGCTTAAACTAGATATATTACCTGCAACACTGGTTTGGGAACTGTCCTTATAAAGTACATAAACATATCATCAGAAATCCTCCCTGCACAATTGTTCGTCTTTCTGATGAAATGCAGACTTGATAAAAGGGGAGTTTTCAGCGCCTGCAGGGACCAGATTCAGCAGCTAACTCAACTTGTTCAAATAGGCAAGTGGTATCATGTAGCTTTACAAGAAGCAACCTGACCTTCTCACATTGACCAGCAGTGACATTATTGTGCAGGAAGAGAAGCAGTCACATCATTTCTGTTTTGCACAACCTGCTTAAAGTTTGCAACTAAATGCTTGTCTTCAGTTGAGCTGACAAGAGAAAAGAGGGGGCTCAGTGAACCATGGCAGGGCTGCCATGAAATGACAGGAATCATTGGCATACATTTCAAATAGCTCTCTCAATCCTATTAAAGTATTGCAGTCCTGCTTTAAAATAGACAAGTATGAAACAACTTTGATAGATAGAGACTAAAATGGCTTATTGATTTTTTTTTAAAGACTGGGGAAAATTACCCAAAATGTGTCATTCTTTAACATTTAAAAATATACTACATAAAAAATGAACTGCAATAAATAAAAGTTAAAAAAAACCAAACCTGTTTTGGTATGCAAAGAATGAGAAGCAGAAAAATGTGAACATACAAAAGCATATTTTCATAGAAACGTAAAATTAATGTCAAAAAATACATAAGCTGAACTACAATTCAAAGGTAGCAACAAAATTGCACTTTAATTGCATCATTTTACATTAATGCAATTTTTTCCTTCTAAAAGATTTTTGATACAAAGAATCTGAAAATCCATTTTCCATTGTTCTTTTGGGACTGGATGTGACATTCAGGCTGAAGGAATAGACTGAAGACTGAAAACTGGCTCTATTGTGCATAAAACTGTAGCATGTGTCAGGTTCAGCTTGCAATGCCAAAATATCTGGGATACAGCTCTGGTCAGGCTGAATTCCTAGCTTGAAGCCATGGTGATGTTTGAACTCCCTCTTGATTCCTGGAGAAAAAGAAGTAACAATTATAATAAAAAACCCTCAAACAACAACAAGAATGTACATTTACTGTTAAATGCCTTTCATAAAGGTATGAAGTATTTGCAAGTGTCTGCTTCTTGTTTCACTTAATACATAGTACTTAATATATCTGCATATATTCAGCCTTAATAAACAGGAACAATAGACATTAGCTAGAGTACTCTGCACTAGTAAGTGTTAGGAAACCCTAGCCTACTTTATTTGAAGAGCTACAAATACTTAAAGAAAACTTCTACTCCTCTTCATTGTAATTTCTAGGGCTTGAGGCTTTTTAATCAAGTAAAGAAACTTATTCTACAGTCTCCCTGTCACTGTTAGTAGGAAACATGTGCCATGCTAACCTTGGAAGGTATTAATTTGCTTTTAAGTATCTTTTATCATCAACTGAAACCAAACCCTTAATACTTTTCAAATGTCAGCCTAAGATGACCAGAGAATATACACTAAATGTATCTTGATGGAGAATATGATTCATATTGCAGTAGGTCTTGACACTCAAACACCTCTAAAATTTAGACCAGTTAAAATTCAACATTAAAGAAACTCCAGCACCAAAACATTTTGCATCCTACTTTGAATGATTATTGATATTATCAGCATAATAGCATTAGAATTTTTTGAAAATGCTAAATAAAGACACTCTGTATTCTCTTAAATATCCATAATAATAAAAAAACAGGAAAACACAATGCCATATTGCTTTTCTGTCCTTTAACAAGGTATTATACCCAATGCAATATACAGCTGTGGAAGTAGCAATCACTTATTTCATCAAGTCATGAAACATATGAAAACTTCACATGCAAAGCATAATTATGAAAAAGACAAAAGTTAAATTACTGAAAGACTGTGACAGTATATTTTAGGTTTTAAATACTCTTCAGCATTTTAGGAAGACCACACAATCACAGAGGCAGAAATGCATATACGCAGAGGGACAGATTCCAATATACATATTCACAGATATGAAGAAAGATGCAGAAGGGTGTGTGTATATTCGTATTTCAACAAATCCAGACTCAATCGTATGTATAAATACACATTCATGAAATATTCCCCTTTTGTCTGTTACTATTGCTAGAGAAAAATCAATGGTCTCTAACACATACTTCAACAGTTCCCTTTGATATGGACTCTTTTGATTTTTCCCATTCACTGTAAGCCATATTACAGCTACTGTAAACAGGTAGGTTATGCTAGACCTTCATTAAGAACCCATAGAGCAGCAAATTTAGATGACTATTTCAAGTAGATAGTTAACACAAAGTAGTGCCTTGAGCTTTTCCAAATCATGGTGGTGATGAGGATGAGCTAACCAACAGAACTTGCAAGTATGATCTGAAGATTTGCTTTTCAGTCCTTCTGGCTCAACACTATGCAAAATAGGAACCACTACAATGCCAAAGCACAAATGATATTTACTGCGTTTGTATCAGCACATCTGAAATGAGATCTGAATGAGGGCATTCACCAATTACCTAGATTAATAGTGTTATTTGTACATTTTAATCAGCTGATCACATAGCCAAAATTCTCTCTAAAATAAGTCATTCATAAAAAAAATTACAGTATTGAAATATGCAAACAACTTGTTATGTTCTAAAAACACTTCTGCGTGTAAGAAAATGAAATCAGTAAGATATAAGCTATAAAAAGGTTTCAGCCTAGGTAACAAATATTGAAGACAAATTTAAACATATTGGTTTGTACTGCTTATAATATCTCAATTTATCAGCATATAACAAGTAAAAATCACATGCTACAATTATACTCATATTATATACACTTATTATATACACTCTTATATTATATACACTTACTATATACACTTACATACACTTTTTCCTGATGTATTGAGTTTTGGTGGGTTTCTTTTTTTTTTGAAGAATATGGCATTGAAATCCCAGTAAGGAGATACAAAATCAGATTTCCTTTGAGAGTTACAAAAAAAATGTATGAAACTTAATGATTGGCAGCAAGTCAATAGACTATGTTACAGTAAAAGCTTCACTGTTGGAGGAAAAAAGCTCTGTTTATCCAGATCCTGTGCTGTACTTCTTACAAAGAACAGAATACTATTCATTGAATAGAAGGGAAATCAGATCTAATAGCAATGTGATTGATGTAAAAAAATCTTGGCTGTTACTCGTAAGAACTGTTTTGATCCAGTATCATTATATATACTCAAGATGAATAATAAAATAGGATTCCATAGGTTAGAAGAACTTTTATAACACATTGTTTGAACACATACAGGAATTCACCTGCAGGAATTTTAAAGGCATTTATAATTTCCCAACAGACCTCTTTCAACATTATTGCATTTAAACACATTTCTAAAACATGTATTAAATTGACAAACTCAAATGGCTATGCCAGAGCTGTGCTTATAATCCCTTGTATAAATATGCATTTAGGTAATTTTTAAGAGAGGAATTATGTATCTTCAATAAGTGTCTGTTCAGTAAATCTTTAGCACAGCACTTTTATTTACCTGATAAGCTGTAAATTATTCCACTTAAAATGTTACACTTCCTCAGGCAAATAGATATTTAGAACACAATATGTCTAGCAAAAATATGCTTTCAAAATATTTATGCAATATTGTCGTGGTTTAAACCCAGTCAGGCAACTCGTTCACTCTCTCCCCCACCTTCTTGCCCTCCCCCTGCTCCCGGAGGGACGGAGAGGAGAATCAAAAAGCATGCAACTCCCACAGGTTGAGATAAGAACAGTTTAGTAACTAAGGTATAACACAAATCACTACTGCTACCACCAATAGTAACAATGATAAAGGAAATAACAAGGGAAGAGAATACGACATCTCACCACCAGTTGACCGATAACTCGCCCCCCAGCCCAACCAAGCACCGACCCATACCTCCTCCAACCCCGCAGTGCCCCAACCCTTCCGGCTAACTCCCAGTTACATCCTGGGCATGACATGCTGTGGTATGGAATACCTCTTTGGTCAGTTTGGGTCAGGTGTCCTGTCTCTACTCCTCCTGGCTTCCCCTCCTCCCTGGCAAAGCATGAGGCTCACAAAGTCCTTCACCAAACCAAAACATCATTGTTATCAGCTCTGTTCCCAGGCCGAAAATCAAAACACTGCACTGCACCAGCTACCAGGAAGGAGAAACACGACTGCTACTGCTGAACCCAGGACAAATATAATAATTGGTTATGTCCTATGGTCATTTTTCAAAGTTTGATAGTATAACTTTAAAAAACATGTTTTCCCAAAGACCAAAATATGAAAGGTTAGTCTATATTATGGAATAATTGCTTTCTAAACTATAGTTAGCTCAGGCAATTTTTTCATAACAGACATAGAAAAAGATTTCTGAAAAATTTTTTCAATGTAGTTTTTTTTTTTCCTGTAACTAATCTATGAACACATTTATGATCTAGATTAAAGGTTCTCTTAAATAAATGAACTGTTTTATCAAACTTAAAACTGATCTATAGTGGGTTGCTTTAGTATGTATGATGTTGGGAGGAAATATTATAATGCCATCATGTATTATAGCCTCACATACACTTTTATTGCAATGTCAGCCTACTCAAAAGTATCATGTTGTGATCAAAGACACCCCATTTTGCGTTATATACCAATACTTGTGGAATAATACACACAGCTAGACACTTGGAAGTAGAAGATTGTGCACGTTATGACAGTGATGCAAACTGATAACTATATGGAGAAATTCACCATAAGAAGTATACTGTTTATCTTCAATTGTAGGTGTAAAATCTATACCCAGAGCTCAAGCCACAAACCAGTCAGAATGCTTTCAAGCCTTCAAAGCCTACACAAGGATAATTTTACTGGACCACAATTTTCATTATAATACTACACAACAACTCTTCAACTGTTCTCTACTATTTGTAAGTTACAGCAATAGGTGCTTCCAGTTTTGGGATTTGCCACCACTATTTAGGTACTTTAAACTGCCTTCAAATATTAAATTTCAAAATACAGTAGCCCAAACTTCCCTTCCAGTTTGTCATGACATGTAACATTCTATATTAGAAAAAAATCAGAATAATAAAAAATGATACGGGTTTTGCAACTTCAGGCTTCTGGGTAGTGAATAACAAGCCTGCATATATGGCTTCAACTGAAGTAGGAACGTACTGAATCTGCTTAGAATCAGAACAGAAAATGACCAAGTAAGGGAAGAAATAAAAGGGCAGAAAGAATAATGCAGAAGATACAACACAATAAAGACTCAGTTATGCTGGTTTCCTGTGTGATGATACAGATGCAGTAATAAGTTTAGTGCTATATGCCAAAGTAAATTCAAGACAATTTTTGAATTATTACAAGGCCAAAGAGTGATTTGGAAATCACCAGGTTACAGGATACTTAGGTGTGTGAGGATGCCTGACAGCAAACAGAAGCATAGATGGATGAGCCAACTGTAGTTTCTTCTGAATTCTGGCAACCCCTAATCTCTGGAAAGGCTCTAGCACAACCCCTCAAGGATACAAAGAAATGTAAGGTAAGCACAGACACAGACAGCAGTGAGGGGTAAGTGGGAAAGAGTCAATATATTTCTCCACAATTGATTTCTGATACTGATTTCACTCACCCCAGCTCTAGAATATGAAGTAATAACCAGTAGACAGCAAATCAAATGGCCAATAATGTTCTCTTCATCTTCAACCACCTATGCTATCATCATAGCTTGCATCATTTCGCTGTAGCAGTAGCAATTCCCCTAAGTTACAAACAACCATTGTCTTCGATAAACATTTTGCAGCACTTACATAGGAAACCTATTTCCCTCTAGAGAAACCTGCACATTTTCAGATCATTCACAACTCTCTTTTCAGACTGCTGTTTCCAAAACTGAGTTGCTGTTTCTCAGACAATGCCAATGGACTTCCCGTATTCTGCTCATTCTTTTGCTGTTAAAAGTAGCTCCAAGAGCTATTTCTCACTCTAAGTGAAAAAAATAAGACTGGTGAAAATGCTAGAAAGTGGTGTTTAAAATGTAAAGTATTACTAGTGGGTGTCAGTGCAATACAGTGGTATTTAACAAACTTTTTGAAAGCAGGAATGTATGCCAGTCAAAACTGGGAAGTTTGCTTCCCATGTCAATGATTTTGCAATTTTGTATGCCAAGGCAGTAGGACTAAATTGGTGCTTTGACACAAAGTAGGAAAATGGCAACATTCAGTATAAATTTTAATTGTCAGCACTCCTGCCTGGATACTGCAAACAACTTGCTATCAGAAAATAATGCAATGAGCTGCCAGCTCATTATGTATTAAGGCAGAAAGGTAGACACATAACACACTTTGGGTGCTGCTAGCCAACAGTACTTTTCTCATGATCAAAGAATTCCCTCTTCCAGTTTCAGGAGTTTTTAAACAAACACATGAGCCTGAAGTATCTGGAAATGATTATTTTTTCAGCTTTTCTAATGAAATCACACTCCAGAAGCTCTATTAAAGGCAGTTAAGAGAAGGATTTAATATTATTATATTTATTTTTCTAAAAGAAATTCTTGTTTTATTCAAACAGACTTAAACCTGGTATGTTTGAAGAATGTATTATCACATGTATTATCACATCAGATGAACACCTTCTCTTCAACATTTTGTTGGCTTATTGACAAATAACTTGTTTTTGCATTGCTGATTTTAATGATTCCTAAATATTTTGGCCAAAATCCAACATATAGCCTACATAGTAAATTTCTCTTCCAGATGCTTCATTGCAACACACATGGAAACCTCCTATTTTCAGATCAAATTTTCTGCACTAGACTAATAATACCAAAACATTAGGCAAAGTATGTAATGCACTATTTTCATGGTGAAATGCTCACTCTGTACTGATTTCAATTCAGGTTTTCAAATTCTTTGGTACTTTTTGCCCATGCTATCTACCACTGTCTTTCCACTTTTTCAGGAATGGAAGCAACTTCCATATATCTATTTTTAATCTAACTAAAATGGCTATTTGTTTATCTTGCGCTGCATGTTGCAAACAACACTGAAAAGCACACTGTACTCTTACAAACTGTTGTGACACCTCTCCATGTTTTGCAGCAGTGTATAAAATTAGCACCATCTTTAACTGATGCTACTCTTGCTCCCAGGAAAGCCTTTCCTGCTATGTGAATTTTCCCACAGCATTTCATTGCCTCAGATCAGTATTTTTCTCTCTCAAGGTTCCCTCATCTCTTTGCTTTCTAGCAAGAAGGGGAGAAGGTGACTACAACCAGAGACTAAAACACTCACAACACCATACTGAGGCACAAGCAGCTCATGAAATCGTCCTCCCCACTTAGTCTTTTCTTCTTCCAGTGCTAGTGGGAAAACAGTCCCTATCCAACTAGTTAAAGTGTCAAACTTCATACTCTCTTGAGAAATGTATTCAGTCATCAGCTGAATTCCAAGACAGCGTGACTGTCTGATGTAAGCTTTCAAAGTTTTGTCTCAGTTGCATATATACTGCCACTCTAGCAGAAAAAGGAGAAACGCGTATTTACATTCATTTTGCCAAACATTAGCATCTTCTGTCCAATCATTTGAATGCAGAAGTGTTAGGAGAAAACAGCTTAGAGAACAAGGGTTGACACATACAGTGTGAAATCTTAAGGTGCTTGAATGCAATGAGGGAGAAAGTGAGACAGAACCACATTTCATCTCCCTAACTGTGCTACAGTCCACATGAACTTTGTGACAGGTCTCTGTCTCTCAGCCACACTTCACTAGCTTCTGCTGACATTCAGCTGTCAGACAGCAACCCTTTACCATGCCCCTAACATGCTCTACAGCTTCACCCAATTAACTCTCTCTCACTTGACACTGCAGCAAAAAGCTTCATAATAGGTGGTCAAGGTGCATGGTGTCTGCTTGCCCTCTAACTGCTCACACACAGCAAAATGCTTAGCTACCTTCCTTTTTGTCTGCACCAAACTGATGCAACTACAGTTTAGGCATTCTGCTGCTAAACAGGACAAGGACAGCAGACCTTTGGCAGTGGTGCATTAATCCATCTTTTACTGAAGACTAATTTTAATGAAGAATCCTACAGCTAATCATCATAAACATTTTGGTAAAAAAGAAATTACACTGATTCAGTAAAATACTTCAATCACTTTTTAATTAATAAAGATATACTGTATCAGCAATTTGGATGTAAGAGGGGAAGAGGGAAAAAGTAATTATTTCTAATAGTAACGTTTAACAACATAAAGGATAAAGGCCTAGGAACAATGAAAGTGCCTTTATGATTCAGCTTTCTTACATTAAAAAATCTTTAGGCATTCAGAAGATTAATTTTTCCTATGCATTTATGCCAAACATGCAATATTTTTGAGGAATGATGTTCAGAAATATAAATCTATGTAGCTAAGAAAACAAATTAACTACTATAAGAAATGGAAATCAAGATTTTAGGATTCTATCAACAGCTTATATAAAAATGAGTACAAAGGTGGAACTAACTCTTACTTTGCAGACAGATGCATTGAGAATAGTCCAATTTGTTCACTATTTTTCTCAAGTATATTTGTAATATACATGTAGAGTAAGTCACAAAAGGCCCTTGAAAGTCCAATATGCAGTAAGTACTGATGATGCTTAAGCACTCTTTGCTGAAGAGGTACAGTGTTTACCATGGATGGAACAGTCTGGATGAGCACTGGTGTCTGGACAGTGGAATAAGGAGAACTGCCACAGTGAATGCTTCCTGAAGTAAGGCAAGACTCAAAAGACAAAGCCTGGTCAGATTCTGGTGTTTGCTAAATTACAGTAAGTTCAGACAGGTTATGTAAACTATTTGCTTTTTGGTATCTCTACAAGGACAAGTACCCTTGAAGTTCTCTCTAAAAACAACTAAAAGGGCATTTTTTCACACGAGAAATCTAATTCTCATAAAAAGAAGTATGCACCCAGTTTATAGAAAGTGGAAGTTCACGAGACACTATAGCATGAAGGAAACAAAACAAAAAGGAAATAACATTGATGGAGAGGTAAAGTGGACATCTTCCTCAACAGGAATTTATAGCAAGGACATAGAATCAACTTATTTTTATGAAATGTGATGAAAAGAAGTCTTAAAGACTTGGAATGCACACATCTCTGGCAGAAGTTGTTGATGCAAAAGTGAATAGTTTTGCAGCAATGAAAAAGAAATGTAGCAAACATCTCACTCAGATTTCAAGTAGGAAAATGGCACGACTCAGAATTAATATGCACACATGGCATTTTACTGCAGATGTCTGCAAAAACCTTTAGGTGAACAAAAAGCGATTTGGTTTTCACTTGGTTGCGAGAATATAATAATGGTGGTGTTGTCCATAATCCTGACATGAGAAGGTAAATGCTGATCTCATGAATTGACAGCTTTTGGCACCCCCAAATAGCAGAATGATGTTAGTTCTTAGGAGACAACAGAATTTGGACCAGAAACTGGATACAGGCATGGTTTATGAAACATATCTGCACTTATCTGAAAAACAGACTGATTTCAATCGTTATCCAAAATACAGACAAACGCATGCTGAGTAAGAATGCCTGCATTTGTATTAGGCTTCCGGTTAACCTAAATCTCAGCTCATCTAAATAACTGTATTGAACTGAGTAGCTTCTTTTAAAGTTCCTCTAATAACAGACCTAAAAACGTTTAGAAATGAACTATTACTACTGAACTACTCAGTTTTCCAAAATGAATGTTTATGATTAAAATCATAAATGTATTAGGAGGACAAGGGGTTACACCTTTTTACCACTGGCCAATGCAGTGTACATTGTCTGGATTGTCCAATGCAGAGGTGTAGCCTGCTACCTCCCAGCCAAAAGCGTGATAAGGGCTGCATCCCCCTTCCTCATAAACTAGCCTAGAGATATATTCACCAGGAAGAGGTACTTTTGGCTCCCTGTAGTTTTGGGATAGTTTTCAAACTTTTGTTTGCTTAACCATACCAAGGACTTTAATGTTCATACATCCCCAATAACCCTTAGCTGAACTAACTTCAGGAGAGAATTAGTCCTTCTGTTGTAAACTGCATGTAGTATCTGACGCAGTGTATATTCAATAGAGTTCTAAAGGGTAGTTTTATAACAGTAATGGTCAGGGAAAACAGTTGGCTTTCCAACCAACTTACTGCTTATAAAATATCAGTTGATATCTGAATGGCCTAAAAAAATATTTCAGGCTCAATTTCAGTTGATGGCTAACATGTAGGTCTTTTGTAAATGCAAGATCCAAATTACACTAACTGGGCAAGAAATCAAGCTTATCAGCTATAAACAACTTGAGTGCGGGTGAGCTAGGTTTACTGTCTCTATTGGTTTTGGCCAAATTTATATATACACTATACTTCAGACTGAAATTAAAGAAATAGAAATCTAACAATTACTTCAACTTTTTATACTTACCAGATTCCTGAGTACAATCAGCCTCTAAGAGCTGCCCTTAGCTCAGGTACTAGATAATCGCTATTATGTGAGGCTGAACATCCTGTTTGAGTGAGTCCACTTGCAAAACGGAAGGCAAATATAAGTAGTATTTTCAGCATACCAATCATATTTTATGTGAATCAACATAAAAAACATGCTAATGGATTTTCATCCTTTCACATACATATATATGTCAAATGAGTGTTCTGAAAGCACAAGAGAATAGCAAAAACAAAACAAAAAAACCCACCCCAAAACCAGAACCCACCATTATCACATACAACACTACAAACTTTCATCCAGCGTGTAAAATTTTTTCATCAGAAAAGTCATGAAGAACATAAAAGGAGACTTGTGGAAAGATTTCTTCAGCTTTCTGGTTTATGAAACAAAAATCGTGTTAACAAAACTTTAAAAAATAATTTTACGCAGTGGTATTTCAGTAATTTTGTGTGCTTTGAACATTCCAGAATGATACCTTTAATTCCTTTATTCTAAGCTCCTGATTAATGATGCTCTTATAAAAACTCTCTTATTTAAAGTGTAATAAACTTAAGTAAGTTATTAAATTAAACTAGACATTCCTGAAGCAATAGGATGTTTTGACATGCACAAATTTAAACAGAACTGTGTGACTTTTAGTGTCAGGAAAACTTGCAAGGTCCTGGTTCAGTTACAATACATGTCCAGGCTCCCGAAAGAGCGCAGTGCATTTAGTACACCCTGAACAAGAAAGCTTGGTGTCACACAGAGCCCAAAAACCTAACAGTTCCCTAAGCATAAGCTTATAATCACCATATGAGCTGATGCTTTTTTGATCACAGACGACCCTTGGTACCCAACAGAAGCTGAAAAATTAGCAAAATATTTCATTACTGTAGCCACCAAAGACTGTCAAAGTACCTGCAACCATTACCTAGGTAGGACAAAAGGCCTTCAAAATACTGATAAACATACAAATTTAAGTCAGGCACGTATTGCAATGTCAGCTTTATGGTGTATTTTACTGAATGAACTACGGGTTTATGGACCAGTTTCAGTTGAGAGCCAGATCCAAAAGTGTGGTGTCTTAAAGCAAGGTGGCTTTACAGGTTCCACAGGTCTCTATTTAAAATGAATTGAAGCAATTACACCATTTGAAAAGGATGAAATGAAATCATTACATCTTTATAATGTCACTTTGCTTTCCTAGTATCATCACACATAGCAGGGAAACTGCTGGCGACTGACCACATTATTCCTGTGTGTATTATTTTTGTTAATTTTATTACTTACGTGTAATTTAAAGATATCCTACCTTCCACTAAAAAGAAAAAATTGATTGCTTAACAAAAAGGTTCTTTTGAAAAGGTACTATTTATAAAATAAGTCAACAAAAACCCACAAATTCTTGTAAAACGGAAAAGCAAAGTTATAGCTTAAGAAGCACATTTGTTTCTAAACCTCTTTCTTTAACTGAACCATTACACAAACTGAAGAAAACACAAGATGTTTTAAAAAATCACTATTATTATTATCCTGGTAACATCCTTTTAGCTGACAATAAAGCTCTTTACCCCAGAGTGTACTCATTTCACATTTTTATAATTTCTTCAAGTACTGGTTTATTCAACAGGCCAAACTGCTTCAGGGAGCCCAGTCCCTGGAGAAGATAGGTCCTTACCTATAATAAACTGGAAAAAGTTGTGCTTTCTCTACATAATGTGGGTTTCACAGGCTTCTATGAGAAATTTTTATACCTAACTTAAAAACAACAACAAAAAAAGAAATATAGGTTGGGTAAATATTAAGCAGTGTGACTTAAATATGAAAAACTCAATATAAATAAACATTAAGATGTAAGTTGCTGACTGTATGCCCTTAAAACATGCCAGTGTCACAGGAATAAAATTACAGCAATAAAATTATGAATTAAGAACACTGTTATGCTTCGTGCCCTAACTCTGAATTTCCTGTCATCTCTACAAATCATACTCTCTAGTATATTTTAATGTATTGTGCTTTGGTTTTCTGTTTTGTTTTGGTTTTTTTTGTTGTTGTTTTTGTTTTGTTGTTCTTACTATTATTACTATTTCTTGCATTAACTGTTAAAAGTACAAAATGCAATCAATCAGCAATGGAAGTAGGTAAACATGTATTTCTACAAAACCACACTGCTCTACTGCAAAAATGTCACAGAAAGGAATGCAAAGGTTTGTTCTTTTTCTCCACAGTTTAAAAGAATACAAACATGCACAATTACGGGAAAGTTTTGCTTAAACAAACCAACAGAAAAATATCTGATGATTTTATAAATTTCAGAAAACCACAAAGTAAAGCAGATTAAGCAGCAGAGACAGTCATCTCCTCTGAATAAAAGTTTGCCCACTAGCTGGCACTGAATTCTCTGCTGGTGGGAATGCCATCCTGAGGGAAACGTAAACCTCTGAGATTTTGCTTTACAAATACTTACAGTATGACTTACAGTACTACTTATTTCCCCACTATTTAAAATGTAGGTTTATGCTCAAATATACTCTCCAGGCCAAATCCTGTTAAAGGTCAGCACAATTTTTTTTGCGTTTTGTTTTTTAATGTGTGTGTGTAGCATTAGCCATACTACATTCTAAGTGGGGCAGTGAGTGTTGCACGTGTGTGCATGTCTGAGGCTAGCTTAGAAAGAGGCAGACTCCTGGAAACACTGTCCTAGGTCCCGATCTCTTGTATTTTTTCCCTGCAAACTGGTTGGTGAGCTATAGTGTTACAAAGTAAACAAGAAACACCACAAAAGAGAACAAAAGTACTTGTACCTATATTCCCAATCAATTGAATTGCAACTCACAGGTAGCATCTACACATTCTGCACTATTCATCAAAGCTAATGCCTAAAGATTAGCACTAAATTTTCTCCTTATAAACATGCTTTCCATATTTACCTTGAAACACAAAACCAAACAGGTGTCAGAACAAGAAAAAAACTATTGACAACAGTGCATCTTATAGGATCTAAATTTAAAATGTCAAGAAAATATCAGGAAGATGACAATCTGGATTGCAAGGATTCATTTGCCATTTAAGTATCCGAGCTAGACTCATTCAAGCACAGCCATGCTTTAATCCCCTCCAAAAATTTCTCAGTGAATTCAGTCTCAGAACAAACAGACATTCCCTTTATGTTTAACCCACAGTTTAGCAGGGAATAATAGAAGCTTCCCAGCTCTCTTTCTTGAAATAACTTCTTCAAAAGGGACGAGGAAGCACCTTCTGGCCTAAGTAAAAGTCCTTGAGCCTGGAAAGAAGTGAATTTGTCTGCCTTTGTAGAGAATATTCCTTTTCTTCTGTAAAGCCAGTAAAATTGTATCCTCAGCTGTGTTCTTTTGTAAAAATTTTCCCCAGGGTTAAATGTCTCGGTCTATAATATCCAGTTCTCAAAATAACAGCCTGTCTAGCAATCCAAATACGTTTATTTCTACTGCAGTATTAGCTGTATACGTAATTTCTACTGCAGCATTAGCGGTATACGTAATAATATCCAAAATCATCTTTTAATTTGACATGCTAAAATGTCACTTTGAGAGGTGTGGGAAAAAGGCAAAAGAAACAGGAGTGTGTAGAAAATAGGAAGGAAACATACACGGCTAGTGAATAAAACTCTTTGCATATTACCAACAAAACACATTTCAAAATACCATTGCAAAGACCTCTAATAAAGAAAAATGCATCATGTTGCTGTCTCCCAAGTCATAATTGCCTTCCAGAGCAAATGGGGTCTTTCTGAAACATTTAGTTGCAGGAAAACCCATGCACCACTTTGCAAAGACAATGAAGGACTAACTTGTTCCAGTATTTTTCCTTCAAGAACTGAACAAAATGAAGTGTAGGTATTCGCTTCCTTTTTCTCTGTTAATCTGCTACATGCAGAGAATGAATGGATGATGATTTTTTACAGGGCAAACTTGAACCTATACTTCAGACTTGTTTCCTTATCCAAATCATTATTTTCTCTAAATCAATTTCCAATTAGTTGCTCTGGGAGGTACAGTTGCTGCACTGGCCTGAGTATTTAGGATAAGCGATGAATACAACTTCAGATTCCAAGTGTCTTGTTTTCAGTCCTGGGAACTGAGGACACTTGTTTGTGAGTTCCAGTACCTCACTAGAAACACATTTCTAATGCCATAGAAATGCAAACCATGAAGGAAAAAAAGAAAAGGAGATTACCTTCCTGAAAACATGACCCTCCTTTTTTGTGACTCTGCCAACGACTTGAAAAATTTCGTTTGTGCTTAACATCAGAACAAACCTGTGGTCATTTAGGAACTTCATGGTTTCCATTAAACTGCACAGCAAGGACATTTGGAATTTCATGGCAACTGTGAAGTGAGAATGTAGATCTTGCTTCCCCAAAGCACCATCCTCTGCAGAGAGCTAACACCCACACACATCCACTCACATTCCTTAGCCAATTCATGTCATTAAGGAGACTTTAAGAACAGACAAAACAAAAAAAAAAAGAAAAAAAAAACCCAATGAAAAAAACAAAAACACAAATCCAACCCCACTTAAACCTCTTTCTTAAGCACCTGAAAGCAAAATACTACAAGTGGAAATGTAATGTTTAAATGCAAGGAATGCATTGTGTCCATCTACAGTCTTTACAGCATTAAATGCAACTACACTGAAAAGTGAAGTACTGGAAACCACCTAATTACCCAAACATTTACCTCTCTGCAGGTGTAAATACATGGGCCTAATAAGCCTTCCCACTGTGAAAGCTGTTATTTAAATTATATTAAAATATTAAAACTATTTAATGAGCTTTTTTCCCCTAAAGTAAATTGAGTGTGTGCCTTAACCTGCTTCAGGCAAAGGAAGTTTCAAACACATTGGTTTTGAAACTAGCCATTATTTCCCATGTTGCAAAACCGGCAATTTTATTTCCCAACAGCAAATGAAACTGTCAGGAAAATTTAGATGCAATAAAATTGGGTGGTTAAACCAACATGCTGGATTTGGAATAAAACTGAATTAAAGGAATTAAAATTAAGCATTATGTCAGTCAAACTTTACAAAAACTATTTGAAAAGGAGAGGGAGTGCTGGGTTTAGGGGTTTTTGTTGTTTTTTTGTTTAGTGGTGGGCTTGGGGTTTGGTTTCTTTTTTTTTCCAGAAGTTACGTTTCGGACTTGGTGAAGTACACACATAACTATCCATTTTATGTCCATCAACAGTGTCACATTTGAAATTTGCAGAATGAAAAATATTTTACATAAAATTTGTTGCTTCTGGCAACATTTCGGCCTAAATAAAAAGTTGTCAGGCAGTGTGTGACTTTAGTGGTAGAGAGTTTTAAAATGGTGGCTTCAGTCCAAGGCTAGCTAATAACGGCTGACATGCACTGGAATCTTGAGGCCTAAATCAACATTGTTTTCACAGCTGTAATTAAGCCACCTAATCAGAAGCACATTTTGACGGGACAGTTTCTGGAAGCCAGACATTACAATTTCTTATGCCTGGAGCGCAGTGGCTCATGAGAGGTCCTCATTTAATTTCAGGGTTGGGTTTTGGTTGGGGTTTGTTGTTTTGGGTTTTTTTTAGGAGAAAAAAAAAGGCTGTAAAATGAAAAGACTATAAAAAAAAGCAGTGTATGGCTGTTGAAATGAAGCAGGCCTATGTGTTCATGCCTTGACCAACCCTGCATCCCACCCTCCTTCGGCTCTCTGCCGAGTCCCCAGCTCTCAAGTGGCAGCTGCACACAGTGAGATTAAGGGCTTCTGCCAAAGTCAACAGATGAGCTGGTCTGAACTGGCTCTCTGTGTGTTCTGATTGTAAATTGTGCTGGTGATGATTAGAGAACTCTAACACAGGACGTCGTCTCTTAAAACTGTCCAGAGAAAATAATTTTTATTTTTTTTAAGTTCAGGAAATTTTTTTAAACTTCTTTTGTGGCTTGGTACATAGTGTTGTGTCTGTAACTTTCAGATGATTCAAACATAAATTCACACAAATGAAGTAACTATATTCTTAAAAAAAAAAAAAAAAAAAAAGCACTGTTACTTCCTCACAGCAAGATCCTCCATTTGGGGATGTTTACGTAGTAGGGTTGCTGCTGAAAGCAATTCTCTGACTAGAACACTCCAATAGTCTTGCTCTCCTACCACCTGCCAGTGGAAGATACCCCTAAAATTCAGACTATCAACTATTTTTGCTGCGTGACTATCACTTCAGGATGTTGAAATGGCTAAACAGTCTTTTTCTGGAGCGCAGCTACATTACTAACTTTAACATAAACTTTCAACCCCAGAGGCCACTGTAAAACTATCAATATTGAAGGCACCAGTCACTGAGGTCTGATTACATTTAGTTCTGCACTTTAATTACATATGGATTCTATTAACTGAACCTTTTGCCTTATAGGCAACATTTTAATCAAATTACTATAATTTTCAAGTATGTTACAATAGTCTGACAAGTTAAAAGTTCACATACCTAGAATATTATCAAAAAAATGTTGCATAAAAAAGGAAGTACTCTTTACACAATAGTAAATGTGTCGCTGAATTACTGTAACTGCTTTTGAACACCTTGCCCCAAGTTACATAATGTGATTCATATTACTGGTTTCATATTATTTTTTTTTATTGGCACTACATAATAAGCAAATCATTTAAACTGTAGGATTTATACTGTTTGGTTACAACTATTACTTGTGTAAGCAATACCACATGACAAGGTGAGCATTTGCGCTATGACACCTGCATTCCCTGGCTATACAGTAAGGTTGGCAAATTACACCCAACTACTTAATATCAGGTAAGAAATGCAAATATTTAAATAAAAAAAAGTTTCTGGAAGATATTACTGCTTTAAGGATTTAGCCTGATAGAGACTTAGTAAATATTACAAATACAGTTTTCTATTTTTGGCTATATTGATACCGCCACTCTTTCACACCTATCATCATCTCCAACAACTGGGAAACTCTCCTTGTGAGCCTGTCAGATTTTTCTTTATTTTCTATCAAGTTATGAACATTCATGTGTTTCACAGCAAATAAACCACACACTGGCAATCAACTGTCCTGAGCAAAAGTTGCAATTATTTGAGGTTCATATCCTACTCAGTTTTATCCTAGACTGTTTCCAAGAAAACACTGCAAGACAGAGGGTAATAATAACAAATCTGATTATTTTTTGCAAGGCAAATTAAAAACTGGTCTCTCCAAATCTTTCAAAAAAACAGTTCAATTCCAAATCTTTCAAAAAATATTTTCAGTTCAACTATGCATCAGGCTAGCATGAAGTAGTGGAAAAGCCAAGCAGAGTTTTCATCCAGGACCTATCTGATTATTGCAACATCTGGGAAGAATTCCCCCAGCTACATCAGTCATTCCATGTCCTAACACAAGAGATATGGCTCCAGCCCATGAAAGATGCTCTCTAACATTTAACATGACACCGATGGAGTAAATCCCTTTCTCCTATGCAGCAAGTGAAAAGGCAAACAGGGTGTTTTATTTTCACTCCAGCTCTGTCCTCATAATTACAAATGTAAGTCATTGTGTCCCTATTAGATGCGTCTCAGTCTTAAAATGCAGGCTGAACTGGTAACAAGGGAACAAAGGGTATATGAGAAGAAAGATAAATAAAACCACTGCCCAGAACAGCCAGGCTAAGAAACTGGTGTAGTTAAATTTTGAGTTTTAAATATTTCTTTTCTCTCTACACCCCTCCATGACCAGGATTCAAGTAGATCATAAGAACTGAGAGCTGACTGCTCTGAGTAGAAAGAAAAATGTACTTTTTGTTTAATGTAGTTCCTCATCAAAAAAATACAAGCATACGTCAATTACTAGCATCTCAACAATAAATAAGGATTTTCCACGTGTAAGATGATTCTCCTTGCTTATCTCATCTTACCAAAACATATAATTATGTCTTTCCAGTACTTTCAGTGATATCGTTAGGCATTTTCAGACAAAGGACCTATCATCCTTTCATCCAGGACCTATCTGATTATTGCAACATCTGGGAAGAATTCCACAATTTCTGAGACAACCACAACTGCAAGGGGCAGGGGAAGAAGTAAGGATGATGCAAAGCCACACAGAGCAATGAGTGATTTAATTTTCAAACTCAGTTAGAAGCATCCAAAGACAACTACGTTTTCACAGTTAGAGAACCCTGCTCTTCTTACAGTTCTACAGAACTTCACCTCTCACCCATCTGAAATGCACCCTCTCCCCCTTTCAGTTTAGCTCCCCAAATTCCCATTTATCCTGTGCACACAAAGCTTTTCTCTTTCTGTCATCTTTATAAGTCACTGTTATTTCACACTTTGTTTTCTGCACTCCTTTGATTCTGAAGTGAAAGCAGAGAAAGGAAGTAATATCACCGGATCAGCTGCATGTTCAGGATCAGAACAACACCTGACCACCTGCAATGTAACAGTGCTTTTTTTGCCTGCCAAAACTGATACCAGAATATGTTAAATTCTTAAAATCCTGACATCAGTACTGGTATCTCAGGGCCAAAAGCTACCAAAACACTTTGTGAAGAAATTTTATAATGTTCTGTCAGTTCCTCCTATATATCAAGTCACACTGGAAAATACAGTGTCAGTCACTGCATCCACTCTCAAGAACACTGTGATTGCAGCTACAAAATCTTTGGCAGCAGAGACACCGCTGTTTCATGTGCTGTCCATGTGACTAATACAATATCATGTCACCCCCCAGCACCCACAGAATAATCGCTTTTGACTATACTACTGCACAGTGCAGCATTTTAAAGCTCTCAGTTCAAAGCCCACTTATTACTGCAACTCTGAATGAAAGTCTAAGTATAGTAATAAACTAATGTATCTGAAGAATTAAAGTGGACCAAAGCAGCAGAGTCCAGTACTGCTAAAGTAACTGGCAAGCATTCATTTAGCAGGAAACCCTAAGCACAGCACAGCTTATGATGTTTATATTACTAGATGTTGCTGAGCAAGAAACAGGCAGGAAAAACAGAAATAAAAGAAAGAACATTTTAGCTGATACCTTCTTTGCTTACATACAGATGGTGTATACAGTTAGCTACTACCAGTGAAGTACTTCCACTAAATCCACCTTCTAAGGAAAATAATAAGACATAAAGGCAGAGTCATGTAAAAGGAAACAATACAGTTCCTTAAATTTCATGGAGAAAACAGCAGTGCCAGTCCAGTAATGAGTTCAGTGCTCAGTGAAGTAATTATCTTATTTCATGCTAGAGGCTGACTGCTGGCTTCTCTGTTCCTCCTCTTGCAACCTACATACCTATAGCCAAGATTACATACAGCCATATCAATGATACCTTCTTAGCTGAATTATTATTATTATTATGATCATCATCATGTCTACCAATTATACGCATAACCTGACATATATGTGGTATGTGGCAATGAAGCAAGTAATGGAGGACAGAATTGTGACTGTGGTACTTGCACTTCAGAGAAAGTAATTAAAAAAAAAAGGAATGCACAGAAATGAAACTGTTATGGTTGCAAAAAAAAAAGAAACTGACATTTTAGAAACGTAAGGGAAATTTCAGAAGCATTTGGTAAAGAAACAAAAAAAGGCAAAATGGAAAAGCAATACAGGAATAGGGAACAATAGAAAAATATTTAGGTAGAAAACCAATAGTCTATATTTCAGGCATACTAAATTTTTAGGAGTTGCAAGAATGAAAAATGCACAGGGCCTTTCTCTGCACAGGGGAAGAATCATCAGAGATGAGTACAACAGACAGCTGGACACAAATGAAGAGTACGGAGACATTCTGCTACTGACTTCCCTTCAGCCCACATAATAATTCTCATCACTGTAAGCAGTGTTCCCAGCGTTCATCTCATCTCTGTCCATCATAATCATACCCCTTCCTGTTCTTCTCTGTTGGCATTAGCATGAGTACACATAACCTCAGAATCTGAACACTACTGACTAGCAGGAAAGTGGCTGGACTAGAAGCAGTCTGGAGGATGGAGACATCACTTCAGAGTCTTAGATAAAAGATGAGAAGTCAGAATCACTGGTATTGCCATATGGCATCAGTTTTGTTTTTCACAATTATCAGCAAAACCCAAGCCACAGAACAGAAAAAAAGCGGTGTGAATAGAAAGGCAACATAGTTAGCAAATTTCAGTACAAAAAAAGATCAATTAGAAAAGCACTACCTTCTGAACATGGAAAAGATGAGTACTGATGAATGGCTCAAATTCAGATGCAGTGGTCAGCTGGGAGGGCAAGAACCTTATATAACCAGCACCCAGACATCTAAAGACAGCCACAACATACTGAGAAAAACCCTAATCTTATAAGGTAACAGTCCACAGATGGTATACACCCAAAAGACTTTTCAAAAATGTACTTTAGCACTCAGAAATTGGTTGCTGTTCTAGGAATACAAGCATCTGTCATATGAAGACCTGCAATTAATACAGTCCAGCTGTATTAATTTATCTCCTACATAAAAAGTTTTGCCTGCAACATTACCAGAACTGGATATATGATTGAACACAGTGGACTGAAACCAGCAAGGTGTGTACAACTCTGAAACCAAACAGATATTCAAGAAAAGTCATTACTCCCTTTCATTTCAAATAATCAAGCAAAAATATGTGTTCTACTCTTTTAATACAGAAAAAAATTAGTACAAACTTCTTCCTTAAAATCAGAACAGAACAGCACTGGTAGAAACTCTAATGTCGGTTGCTCCTGAAAGCTGTGATGGCTGAAGTCATGCTTGATGCAACTTTTCCAAATATTAGGGACAAGTTTACAGAAAACTTAGTACAAGATACCATAAGCACATTTTTTTTTAATTGAAACTCGAACACGTATAATTCTAAATTTTTTGCCTCTACATTAGAATTCTAACCCACTTTCCATTAATGCTCATGCTTTGGCTCAAATTAAGCTGCATCTAAAGGAAGAACTATTATTTTCCCTAGAGGGCTCTATAGGAAGGCCAACAGATCCTACGACAATGCAGAAAGTATCATCTTTACATTGATACCATAGGCAGACACAAATTACTTTAAAGGCACTGTATTTACCCACAGGTATCAGAGAGATGGGAGGGCAAGGTATTTGTTTTCACTGTAACATATCAAGTCACTGCATAACCCTTTACAGGCAGGACTAGCATAACTTTGCTAAAAGCTCTCTCAACCCAAATGAAGCAAACCTTGCTGCACAAGATTGGCACACTTCCCAATCATTAGTACACAAGTGGTCATCTTGATTTAAACAACAAAACCAATCATAACAAGCAGCAACCCAATTACACTGGGCACAGGCTCAGCAGGACACATGTAAACTTAGTAAAAAACATAAAGCCTGGGTGGCGGAGAAAAGGAACAATTTTAGTGAAGTGATCTCATTTAGTTTCCTAGAAAGGTTGTGCAGTCACAAATAAAACAAAGCTTTCATTCAACTCTGAAAACTAAAATTCAGCACTGATTAGTATATTTTCTATTTGTAATAATTTCCCATTGTACTGATCCAATATAGAAGCAGGATAAAAAATTAATGTAATTCTGTTGGAAGCAACCAAGGCCACAGCCACAGTCTTTGAATATACATTTGCTGTTGTGTTTATGTCAGTTGAATTAGTGAAGGATCTCTTCTTAACCGATCTTCAGTTTCAAAAAGGCAAACATCCTCATTTTCTTTATGATCCTTTGCTTCACAAGAATAAAAGAGGAGAAAGGACAAAAGAGAGAACACACAAAAGAAAAACACCGAACACCAAAACATTACCAAAAAAGTAACAACCCTCCAAATTTTCTCTTTTATTCCGTATGGCAAAATAAAGAAAGATGGAGAAGAAATACATCAAGTGTATGCAACTTGCACAGCTTGCACAGTCTCATTCTAGACATACTTGGCTACATATTTATGACAGTTTATGTGTCTGGCCTCCTGCCTGTGGGACACAAATACATCTGCATTCAGTAATCCCCCTAGAGAGAGCTCTCATATCTGAAGAATCACCTTATTAGCCTTAAACAACTCCAAGTATCTTTGTAGGCAACAAGAAATTATTTCTGAAATTGGATTTTAACCCTGCAACTTTAGCATGAAGTATTATTCATAACTACTATTGTTTTAAAAAATGCCAGCATTTCTCATAACAAATATTTTGTTTACATGCACAGTTAATAATATTCTGGTTTAACCATTCACTCTACTGTCAAAACCCAAGAAATCACAACGTATAATTTTCTAGTGACAGCAGCAATCAATAAGTCCTTGTAGAAGATACAGTAGTAAAATTAATCTTCACGTTAACTTTTACCACCCCCTTTCTCTTCTATTAAAGTCTCGGAAGGTTTCTGTTGACACAAATGCTATTGCTCTATTATGTTTATAATGAAATATTACTGAATTTCCCTACAGATACTGTGCAGCATGAAGGGAGATGCCGGCTAGGAAACCACAGCCAAATGACAAAAACTAACTGAAAAGCAGACTTACCAATTGCAGGTTCTCATTTTCATGAAGACAAGCTGTTTGGCTCTTGGACTTTGGGGCTGAAGTGGGAAGCTTATGAGATGCTGTTTCTCTCAGCAGCATGTCAATTCTGGAACTTGCAAGCTGGTAGACATCCATAAAACTTTTAACCATGGCCTTTAAAAAGTAAAATAAATCATCAGTGCCAGGCAGGCTATACTTAAATGACAAAGAGCATACATCCAAATTCATTACAGAAGACCTAAATTTATTAATCAGAGAAATGAAGCAAAGGTTAGAAGCCAGGCAAAAATTCCGTATCAGGACTTGAACATTAAAAAAGTCTAACAAAGGATGTGTTTCCTTCAAAAATCTTGAATTTTAATAGCATTAAAGAAAAGCAAATTACTGCACACACTAATTAGAAGGTGTTTTGATAAGCTGTTTTCAAATACGCAGTACTGCACTGAGCAGCTGATAGCATTTTCATTGTATTTAAATACAAAATGCAGTGCAAGTTCTAATTTTACAAAGAATCAGTACTCAGTTTCAGGTAAATGTTCATACTTTCAAAGTCAGTCGAGTCACTAATCCTTCCACTCCAAGTCAAAAAAAAAAAAAAAATTAATTTGTGAGAAACAAAAGAAACACAGTAAACCTGCAGACCTCTGAAAGTAAATAATCTGATTACAATATAGCTGGGAAAATAGAATTGTTTTCATGTACATAGCGGAAGAATGTCCCAGCTGTGTAATATTGATCAGACTGAAAATAACATTAGCAGCACAAGAGAGTACAAATGATTTGGCAGTACTGGTAACTTTGTACCTACACTAAACAGTGTTACGCTGTTGAGATTATTGGTCTTCTTTACAACTGGTTAAACCCATTTTATAAATTATAGTTTTCCCTTCTGAAATGACCCGTAGCAAGTTTCTACTGTAAGAACATACTACAGATAATACAAAATTGGCCTTTTGAATGTAAGCCTGTGGTACAGGTAGAAATAAACTAGTACCTCAAACAGGCATTCACAAAGATTTTTACTGTTTTGCTTTGTTCTCAAACACACTACTGCTTTTCAGAATAAAAGGTAACACAGCTGAAATCAATCAACTCATTTCATTTTCAAACGTAGAAAACAGCACTAGCAAATTAACACCATCGTATTTTTTCTCATCAGAAAGAATACCCAAAATGTGTTACATACTATGGTACTAGTCCTAAAACTGTATTCACATAGCTCCGTAAATCTGCCATTGTCAGCTCTTATCTTGCTTTTTAATTTTCCATCCACATTCAATGTGACTAAAGTCCTGAAGCTCTTCACAAAAAATACCAAGCAAGAATGTGGATATATCTCACACCCCATACAAAGTTGCCTGAGAGTCTTCACACGGCAATTGCCCACATGTTAAAAATTAGACAGATGTTGAAATAGGTCTATAGACTGAGCCTGTGACTCATAAAAAAGGATTATATCAATGCGTCATAACAAGCTGTGTCTCAAATCTCATAGAAAAAATCTTATGTGTTCCTTTGATTACTTCCCACAAGATATTTATAGGTATCACTGAACTAGAAATGATTCCTTACTTTCTTCCTTTTACCTCTGCTACCACAAAGCTAGTGTAGCTTCCAATCTATACAGCTTCATCCCACACCTCCAGAGCCAGTTAAAGCCCATGCTTCAGTTATCTGAAACAGCAGTTACCAACCTGCTGCTCAATTTAGCTATTTCATCTTGTTTAACGAGTTTGAAAATTTTCAATTTAGGAAAAATGCATTAATTTTCAAGCTTATTTTCAGACACAGCAAATATTTTTTCTAAGACACTTAGATTTTTTTCAAGTCCAGAAGGAAGCAATTTGTCAGCTTGTTAAATGTTAATCAATTCATTACTAACATGGAGGGTAGCATTTATACATCTATAAGTACACACACTCTTCCAGTATATCCCAACTCCCTAGCAAAGAGCCAGAGTCAGTTTAGACTTCTCTCACACAGGGCCAATGTTAGGAAAAATAGTATGTTTGAGCCAGTCTTCCAATGTGCAATCCTTGAGTAATGAGTGTGCAGAATGCTCATTCTAAATAATAATAGTAATAATAATAATGAGGAAAGCAAATACTCTGGGTTTTTGAAGCACCACTGGAAGACATTCATTTATATATGATTTTGCATAACTCATGGCCATCTCAAATTAAGTCACAGATCTGTCTTCCACTATAGAGAAGTTCCACTTATTAGAAAGCTTAATACATGGGGAATGGGGCACAGAACCTGGTCATTTGCATGTTACAAGATCTATCACATAAAGATTAAACACATCTGTAAAGGAGTTCAGCACTTTAATTTATATCCCTAATTGCACATTACAGAAACAGCTGCAGCTCTGGAAATTGTTCCATGATCAACCAAGTCGGCTAAGAAGGAGTGGGGCTTTTTGTTTATAAGTTCACATAACATTTTAAGGTGTCTTATTGCTATGTATACTTAAGCAAAACTTCCTGATTAATTTTTCTAGCACAAAATTTGTCACTCATATACATCTGCTGGATCTGCATTTATAGGAACACTTCTGGGTTTGAATGTGTTGGTAATAACATGACATGAAAACTTGGAACAGAAAAAAGCAAAAAATTTGTCTTCCATTACAATATAAATGTATAAAAAATACACATCAGAAAATTACTTCTGTTCAGAAAGGCCACACGTTGTGATCCCTGAAACATTACAGGAACCAATACTATTGCAACTCAGACCACTTGTAAAGTTAAAGTCTTTCCAGACAGGTAAGTATTACAGGCAAAGTAGTGGGTAGAAGGAGTCCACAACAATAGTGGGGCTGAAGAACGCAAATTTCTAAACATTAATGACTCCAGGTGTCCCTGCCTGAGCAGGGGGTATGGACCAGATGACTTCCAGAGGTGACTTCCAACCTCAAAGTCTTCGTTAGGATGCAACATGATGCAAGATAATAATAGCTGAAATTTACATAGGACTGTCAATTTTAAGATCATAAATTGTAATTAAGTACTCTGCATTAATCAAATAAAAAGACAAATTAATCAGACAGCTGAATGGCTTTTTCTCAGTGACCTCTTTGCTTTCCCTTTACTCCACACCAATGCCTTATTTTATGAAGGAGCTCACTATTATTTGAAGTTCTACATCACATGCTACTGATATGGGAGATGCAGGAGTGTTTTCAGTTTCAAAAGTGTCTTCAATCTGAGGAGACCCATTCTCCAACACTTAGTCAAGGCACAGGCAGCTTCATGGAAACTAGTGCTCAAGTTACATTTTCAAGTGTAACTTCCAATGGACAAGTTTAAATACTTCTAAGGATCTTTTAAAATGGCTATTTGTACATTTAAAACAGCATTTTCATCTAGAAAATTCCTATGAGCAATTTAATTCAAAGCAAATCAGAAAATACTGAAAAATTCAGGTTAGTGCTATTCATACGACAGGAACAAATTCAAGCTATCCCATGATATTATTTTAAATTTCAGATTATTGTTTATTTAGCAACTGGGACTAAGAAGATTCTAAGCACTACACACCTGGCTGTTTTGCATGCTTGTTTCTCCAGATCGTAAAACCAGGCCAGAATACATACAGAACCATTGCAAAACCGTGTTTGCGCTTAACTAACTACCAATTCTCCAATACCCTGAATATACATAGATAAGCATGTAAATAGACAAAAGAGAAGACACATAAAATTTAATAAAAAATTATACATGTTTTAAGTTATTTTAACAGATAAGGTTTACTTCTAAGCAGCCATAACAAAAAAGGTCCTTATGATCTGTTCAGAGACATCCCGTCTGTAACACTAGTGTACACATAAAAATTCTGACTTAAGCTTGATTGATTCAGATTGATTCAGATTGATGAAGCTGAGAAACATGAATTAAAAGTGGGACAAACTAATCTGATGCTTTTTATAAACTACAAACCATTGAACTGCAATACAAAATAGCAAAGTTTAAGCTGGGTCTTCCCTCTCCAGATTAATCTTTAAAGGGATGAGAACACTTAACATTAGAGGGGGACATGTAAACCCAATTTCTTCTACTATTCCATGTACTTTTGAACCAATCATTTACTTGCTCTCTACACCATTTCTAGTGCAAGTAATTTTAAGGTGCACAGTGCTACCGATGCTTTAAAGCAGCACTTGCATATGGCTATAAAATGAGGCCGGAAGACTCCAAGCATCAAGAGTATTTCATTCAATGTGGAAATGGCTAATACTGACAAATTACACAACAGTCTTTAAGGAATATGAAATAAAAATATGAACCTTTTTTTAAAATTAATTCATGAAATTCAAAGGTTGCTTAAACTTCAGCTGTTCTCAATTCAGTTATAGTAGAAATATATGACAAGTAATATACAGATCAGCATATGCAAATCAGCAGAAGACCTCTCATCAAAGTTTTAATGTATTTATTATGCATTATAAAAACAGCATTTTTAATTTCCAATTAAAACACTGTGCATGTTGTCGCCCTCACCCTCAGTGCCTGGCTAATGAGAACAAATACAGTTCAAAACAATCTTTATTTGGATTATGAATTATAAATAAGTGTGGATGAAAGTTTCCATTTAAAGTTTTGGACTATTCTGAAGTTACAAAAATAAAATACCAAGTGATTAAGAGTCAGGTTTTTTATTTTTATATCCATGTTATACCATTAATGCAGTATCTTATTGGGCCTACTGTTATCATAGAACCGTATCTCCTGTTTAGAAGGAACAAAACTAAAGCAAGGAGAACTTATATGAAATGATGCTTATTAAAAGGTATCAAAGAGATATAAAATGAGCAGCCTGACAAAATGATCATGGAGTTAGCGACATCAGATACAGCAGCAAGAATAACAAGACCATCTACTTTACACAGCGTACTTTCTCCCTTCAGGAAATTCTTCAACCAAAAAAGAATATTTGCAGGTAGTAAATTTACCTATGAGCAGTATGTAGAAAAAGATGGACCTCAGAAGAATGAATGATTAACTCCAGTGTAACAAAGTGCTTAGATGAGAATCTGAAAAGGATGAGAATTTCACTTATGATACAGAATCTGGCTGAAGTTCAGTTCAGGTAAAAGCAACTGGTGAGAAAACAAAACTCAACAGAGTGGAGTTCTGTATGCTTAATGGATAACCTATAGAATGCCTCTCATTATTGCCTTGCTTCAAATGGACATGTACAAGACTAGTTAAAACAAAACATATATCAATTACTTTTTGTTTTCAGAAGCAAGATTTCAGGATACTTATCATATATTTAAGAGTTGTATTTGGGGAAGAAAGGATTAAAATTCATTTCCCCCATACATTTTAGCATTTGAAAACCCATTCTGTCTGCCTTGACCCATAGACCAAAATGTCTAGTGGCATCAGTGGAGGATGTAAATACAGCAGCTTCTCAGGCATCAGCAAAACTCTCAAGGGGAACAGCATTCAGCAAGATTGCACTTTTGCAGCTGTTTGGCACTTCTTTAATGATCTATTCTCCTTGTATCTCATTTCAACACTAAACTTTTTGTTCGCTTCCATTCAAGCGTGGCATGCGCAATTTAAATGTGCCAAAAAGCAGGTCAGTTCTGTTACAACTTTTTTTTCTTTCCAACGATAGCTGACTCAGTGCCACACACGGGGCCTAACTCTATCCCCTTCGCTTCAATAACAGTTACTTTACCCCATAGGTCTCAGAGGATAGCCCAAGGGAATGAAGCTCTAAATAAAAGGCTAGATTCTCTGCAAGAGGTAATGACATGACTTCCTACAAGAAAATTGAAAAGGGAGCATTGAAATTGACAGAGACTGAAGGGAAAGTGCTTCTATTGGAAACCATCGCGGATGGTCATAGCAAGAATTGCCATTAAAATTATTATGAACTGTAAGAGTTTCAAAAATAACATTGATCTTGCAGAAACCGATAAATTAAGACCAATGTGTTTGTTGGTATGATCAGGCAGAAAGCATCCTGAGAATTTTATAGCAAAGGAAGTCTCTCTGGAGCATGTAAGCAAAACACTACTTAAGGGATTGCATATTTTTATAGGCCAGTAACATGTACATGCAAAAACTATTCTTTCTGTTGCACAAAGCATAGATGTATGCAAATTGCAAAGGAAAAACAACTGTTTTCCTAAAGAACTTATAGTTTAAGACACAGCCATGAGGAAAACGCTACTGATACGTTCTACCTCTTCCCATCCTCTTCCATAGCCTTGATACGAAAAGAACATTTTAGTCTGTAAGGGAGAAAAAGAATTTTCAAGTAAATGGTTTTGGTGAGAAAGAAATGAAAACTGAAATAAGTTTCAGGCTGGTACCCTTCCTTCAACTTCCTCTTGCCGCGTACATTCTAGACATGGACGAAAGAATGAGGGACAGGCAGTCACTAAAAATAGCAAAAAGTCCACATTTAAGTGCCTCACCTGTAAGCATGAAAATCTGCTTGGAGTAAGCACAGTATATTACCACTGATGAGAGGAACTAAACAAGAGAAGTCACAACAGAAAAGTCAGAATGTAGTTTCATTAAGAAAATGGCAATGTCCCATCAAAGATTCATCACAAGAAGAAACAACAAAGTAGAACTTCTCATCACAATCCATGTGAAATACCAGTGAAAGTACAAGCTGCCTGTGCCTGGGATGATGTAGCTTTTGGTCTACTCGAATGACATCATGGAAGCAAAATAGATGTACAACAAATGAGGTACAGAATTCTGTTTTCACAGAAGTAAAATGCATTTTTAAAAGCATATTCTTTCTCATTTTTAAGGGACTCTGATATATGGATAGGAAATCTTGTATCAGAAAATATATTTTTATAAATAAATGTTTCCCAAATACTAAATCTTAACTGTCTGAAATGTAATGTACTACTTATATGTGTATGAGAACAATTTAAGAACGGGAGAGAAGCAGACATTAATCTACCAAGCTACTAAATAGGAAAATCTGAAGCAACTTCCCCTCAAGGTAAATGTAAAATCTGAAAAACTATTCTGTTCTTCTGAAATACTGTTCACAAACTATCCAACATAAGTACCTAACTTGACTATTTGCCAAAGTAGTAGTAACAATGTGTTTACTGAAAATTAAAATACTTTTTTTTTCCATTGGTTTTAAAGAGTGCTCTATTAACTAAGACCAATTTCAATTATTTTAGTAAAGAAATATGCTTTACAGACACACAGATGCCACTGAGACAAACCTTCTTAGAAACTCATTTAAAACCACCAATTTACTTTTAACCGGTGTAGAATAAGCCTGTCACTGACTCCAACAGAAAAAAAACTATTACCCCACAAAATGTGGGTAGACATTTCCTAAACATTTTGACTATAGCTATGAAGAGATACAGATTATTCCTTTCTCCCACAAGAAGCAGCTTTTCAATTTTAGACTAAAACATTCTCAAACTGAAATAGATAAAATATTTTACATGTGGTCAGAAAGCGGAACTGTGTCCACTTTGCATTTTCCATGCAAAAAAGATGAAGACAAACTATTCTGCAGTTGCCATTTAGTAGGAGAGACAAAGGTACCTTCTGGCAGGTTTAGTCAACATGACAACTGTGATTATGTGCCTCATACGTAAACAATCTTTAATGAGTCTTAATCTTCACATCAGATTTTAGGTGATTGCTCAAGTCTAACGGAGCCCAGGGGCTAGAAAACTGCACGATGTTTTGTGACACATATAGCTACTTCATCTCCTTTGCTTTTCTTACAAAGTGCTCATGGTGGCACTGCATTTTAATTCAACATAAATATGTCATCCTACATAAAGCAACATTTCACAGTTTTGTAAAGAAACTCAAAGTATACCTGTTAGGATGGATAGCAAACTTTCATTTTGGCTTCTCACCAAACCACCAGTTATGTACACAAACCCATGATGCCAGCACAGGGAAAAGCACAAGTCAGTCTCTACTTGTAATGACCTACTAAACTACATTCCTCAGGTAAATGGACACACACTTAATCTAATGTCCACTGCCACATATAGGATGGACAGGTATTCTCCCTTTACTCTGCCTGAACTCTGATGCTGGTGAGACGACTTTGCTTCATAAATTCTTGGACTTCATCAGAATCTGTATTAAAAAAAAAAGCTAGACTTTCAATCAAACTTGCTTTCAAAACCTGATTTATGCCATGAACATGTTGCATTAGAAATTTCAGGAAATTTGAAGAGCACAGTACACCTACTACTGACCTTAATGACCATACACATTAGCACCCCTCTTTCCAAAGCAGCAGTTAGAGAATATTTTCAATAATACAGCCAAAAGTGGTACTGACACCGAACTTGACAATCTGCTATCCTTAAGCTTAGTATGAAAAAAGGAACATATTTTCCTCACAAAGTTTTCTTTTAACCAGTGAGTGAACGAGTTACCTGACTGGGTTTAAACCACAACACCATCATGCTCTGACGAAGAAAAATTACTAAAATGATCCATCATCTTTGAATATCTAGCTCTTCTGACAATGGATGTATGGCTGAAGAAAACCCTTGTTGGGAAAAAAAGATTGTTTATCTATCTTTTTGGCATGTCATATACCTAACAGATTAGCTCAACTCAGAAATGTATAAATCCCAATCATGCATACTAAAAACTGGTGGGTGAGTGAGACTCCATTATACTGAAGTCTGGGCTTCTTCCATGTGAAAAGTCAACAAGCTAAGTGAGAAAACTTGAAAAACAAACAGAAGATGACACTAACTTTTCTGTTGGCGGAGCTCTGGCTGTCCTCATTAAAACCAACAATTCAAAGACAAAAGTAATTACCTCATGAGCTTTTTTAGATAGTATTTTGGAAGACACTGATTTTCTATTTTGTAGTCAGCACTATATGTCTTTTCATTAAGTAGAAACTTATAATCTGACTGCAGAATAGGATTTGAATTATTAGGTTGGGAGATTGGCAAATAAGGAACAGGCTGTTATGGTCTATTCCCCTCTCTTGTCAACAATCAACAATTAGATCCAATTCCTTAGAAGCACAAGAGATAAAATGACTTTCTGAATTCTGCTTATAAAATTGGATGTTTATAGCAACACTGAAAGGAGAAAACTAAGAAGGATAGGTACTGGTGAGATGTGTTTTCCTAGAGACATCAAGTATTCTTCAACAATAGGATTAGAAGTAAAATACTATCATATGGTACCATCACTACATTGAGAAAACCCTTTTTATTCTTTTTTACTGGATTTGGTGATAAATTGCAGGCACTGTAACACTGTGCACTTGAGTGGTGATCCTAATGGTGGATCAACAAAAGCAACTTCTGATCCAAAGATCCCCGGCTATCCTAATTTATAAACACTCCAGAGGAGAGCATTTTCTAACTACCTCTAATTTTAACTGGTTACTACTTCCTTATCCATTTTTCAAAGCTGGGCCACTACTTGCAGTTAGGTAATTTATGAGAAATTGAGCCTATGGATGTTGGTAACATAGAGAAATCACTTCCGCAGCTGTCTAAATATAAACTATAGATGATTTCTACTGGTTTTCACCTTCTTGTAGTTCAGAAATTAGAAAAGTAACCTGAAAAGAAACAAGGAGTGGCAAATGGTAGGTGATTATGACAGATGATGCCAAAGCATGAAGGTAAACTGGGAATATTTATTAACATTAACATATTAACATTATGTGAAGTAGTAGAAACCATTTTCAAAGCATACATATAAAATAGTTATTCAGGAAGTATGTACTTAACCTGCTAAGGTTCTTTCCACAAGTCATGTGAATGCTTAATTTTACACGGGTTCAAAAAGCAATGGGACAATAAATGGCTGTTGAATACAAAATACGAGTTTGTCTCTGGAGACATCCAAACCCACCTGGACTTGCTCCTTTGTAACCTGATCTAGGTGGCCCTGCCTTGGCAGGGGGATTGGACTAGATGATTTCCAGAGGCCCTTTACAACCCTAATGATTTTGTGATTCTGAGGTTTCAGAAGAATTTGAATTAAAATGTTGAAGGCTAAGAGAAATTCTAGAGACATTTTAGCACTGTTTATTACACTCTTTGTTTTACTTTCCCCTATCCAACCTGTTTTTACAAGGGGACAACCAGATTTACTGCTATTCTATGTGCCCTCTAGGCATAAAATATTTCTTCAGTCCCACAGTCTTGTTTCCCAAAGGAGTAAAATTTGTAGCAAGTCTCACACGGAATAAATGCAGAACAAATTGAGCATCTAGGATAGCGACCTTGCCAGCGTAAAGACAAACATCACATTTTGACATGTAGGAGACTTGCTGCTCAAAACCTAGTCCTGTGGTCTTTGTTATCATTTGCAAAAACTTCAGAATTTAAACTTTAACTTGTAGTTTGTGCAAATGGGAAACTGGATGGAGAAAAAGGCTGGCACTATACGCCACAGCAATGGCAAGATGCTTTTTTTTGCTCTCTGATCTCTACATTTTGTATTTGTTAATTATGATAGAATCAGGAAGAAGGCAACCTACAAATGGGTGCTAGTATTAGAAAAGAAGACATGATCTGCCTCAGAACAGAGAGAATGCACAATGTAGTTTATAAAATATAGTATACAGGCATTAAAGAGGTGTTGCAAGTTTGCCCCACAAGTGGAATGGGTGACTGTTTCCTCCTGATCCTTACATCAGAAGTGCACTTCTGTCAAAAAAAAGATCATGATGTGGAAGCAATCCAAAGGAATCTCAGTATAAGTTCTATCAAGGTTTCAGGAGGATAAACAAATAGTAGTCTTTCTATGGGTATGATCTTTCTAAAAGCCATGACAGACTCAATCCTTCGCAGGTAAACTTGCCAACATGCAGGCTATGTATCCCTGTTATTTAGGTTTACAAAACAGTTCCACGTTCATCCTCTTTCCACTGCTTTAGCACCCTCTCCATTTTCTTCCCACCCCCTAATTTCTTAATACCTTTTTGCTTCTGACAGGGAGAGACCATAATGAGGAAAGAGACCATAATGAAGGGAAAGTTAAAGAAGACTGTAATTAAATTGGGTACTGGAATGAACAAGTACTCATTAAAAATGAGTGCCCTACTTCAAGCCCTACTTTGTCCTGGAAGACCTACAGCAATAGACCTTATCAGTCCTAAGAATTTATGCTTTTCACAGTCCAATATAAGTGTTGAAACTTGTGACCTCTGGATTCTAGAGGCACATATCACTGGATCATGAATCAGTTCAGTAACTGAAAAATCAAGACAAGAGCTTCAAAGTAATTCATTCTTATTCCTGCAAGACAACAATGTAAAAAAGAAAATCTGAAGGTAACAATATATGTGAATTTATGAGTCACAATTAACACACACCCACACACACACCCTTTCCCTCCCTCTCCCCAAAACTCCAAAATGATTTGGTAAAAAACAAACAAACAAACAAACAAACAAAAAAACAGGTTAACTTTTAATCCTTTCAAAACTTGTCCTCTTCGAATTTTACTTTAGTGGTATGGCACTTGGGATTCTATACCAATCTACTTCTTCAATATATGACAACTGTGGAGCAGCAGAATAGCCCGGGTTCTTTTGGCCTAGTTTTATATTCTGAAAGGTTTACTGTGTTTTTCTTAATCCTTAAGTTGCATATTCATTGCCATATTTTCGTCTAACTGCTGTCACTTATAGTGTCATGCGGAAGGGCAAATCAGGGTCAGTTTATGTAAGCGGCATCAATCTGAAAAACTTCATCAGTCTTTATTTCAAGGCATTATGCAAAGAACGCTGACATTAAGAGAACCTTAACTGACAGCAAATGAAATCAGTCAGCAAATCCCTAAGCCATAATCTTGCTCAAGCTGTAGATAACCCTTCCTCTTCCAGGTCTTTAACTACAAGGCCCACCAAATGCAGTATCTAGGCAGAAATGTCTCCCTTGATTTCATTACAAAATTCTCACACTAATATAGTGCATTGTCTAATAATTTTTCTTTCTCTGTAAGCTATCAATAACAGATAGAGCTGTGTTTTCTAATGATGGAATACTAAGCAGTTAAGTGAAAAAAGCTAAAGAAAAGATTCAGCATTTGAAGAATCTTGTTTTTTTAGTTTAAATGTAATTAAGAAAATAGTTTCTTTTCTGTTTCTGCTACCAAGGTATTTGTGTAATAAAGTCTATTGCCTTATTAACTTCTATTGCTGAAGACTCACTTGCTCAGCATTTCTTCTTAGTTCTTTAAATTAAAAGAACGAGTACAAAAAAGTAAGACTCCAGACAATTCCTAATCTTTCACAGTATTCACTTCATGAATTCATTTTGTAACTCACATGATTATCAACAGTTTAACAGCTATACTTCTGAAAGGGCTTATCTGTGTTACACAGTACACACTGCACATAATATCAAACAATACAGTCACATCAAAGCTACACAGTGGTTATCTGGTAAAATCACTCTTTTTCTGAAGATTCTGTGCACAGATAATCCCATGCAATTCTGAAAGGATTTCTGAAGTAAGAAAAACTGCCTAACAAAAAAGGTGCTGTGAAAACTGTATTTATTATTTTCTGTTACTGAACGATGCTTTATTTTGTAGTTAGAGCTTTTAGGAGTCTGCCCGTGTTCACTGAGGTAGCTTTGGGTACATATTAAGATCACCATGTCTCTAGACCAATTTTTCTCATAAAAAAATAGTGACTAGAAGTTAAGAAAGATGCTTTCTTCTGATGCAGCAACCTCATAACCAGCTGGGAAAAAAAAAAAAAAAACAAACCAACCATGCCAGGATTACAAACACAACCAAAACTGAATAAATAAACTTGGTGAATTAAGATCATGTTTTACACAGTTCTGGCAGAGCTTGCTTATATTATCAGCACAGATCCTTCATTAAAGATTACTCACATGCAACAGATACAAATGTATGAAAAAGTGGACAAATGCAGATGGTTACATGATTGCTTGACAGGGTCAAGAAAGAAAGCTTTCCATTATGAAAGGTTACTGAAAGGTTAAATTATTATATATTAACATTGGCATTCAAGATAATCAGCAGCAGATCTTAACTGAAAAGTTTTTACAAAACTAACAGTGCATATGAAAGAGCCTGGACAAGAGTTAGTAGTTTCACAGGCATAAAGAAACAGATCAATTAATCAGTAATCAATTAATTGGTGATTACAGATACTGACTTCAATATTTACAGTCCCATAGTGCCAAAGACTTAACAGGGCTGGTGTGCAGTGCTCCAGCTAACCGGAAGCCTTCTGAGAAGGTTCTTCATATAGTCTTTATTCATTTATTGGAATGAAGAAAGGGAAAAAAAAAAAAAAAAAGTGAAAGGGTTGCTGAGAAAGTGAGGAAAAGAAGCTAATGATAAGAAGGGAGAAAATGAGGAGAGAGCAATGAAAAGCCCATAGGGGACAGGGAGGAAAAGACTGCTAAAAGAAAAGCTGTGAAGAGGAGAGGAACTTGAGAACATGGTTAACCCACAGAAATGAGAAGGGGTGTGAAATTCAAATTATTGAAGGAAAATTTCCAACATCACCAGCATTTTGAAAATGCTTTTAAATAGTGTTTTGCTAACAAACATTAATGATAGGTTTTAAAGGAATCATAGTTAAACCACATTATGCTAAAATGGCTCAGATACCAGCTGAATGCATTCAAGAAGATTAGAGTTCTTCATGTTATGTCTCTTCAATCTGGTTATTCAGATTTTACTCAGATGTTAATTATTGTTTCATTAGCCCTGCACCAACTTTATTTTGAACAAAATGAAGTTTGCAAGAGGTCAGGGGTGCAAGAGGTCACCCCACTCTAATGCGATTAAAACATTTACTTATTTATGAGCGTTTGAACTCTAGGTGCAAAAGCAAATTATCATTAAATTAATAAAGAATTGCTTTTCTCTTTAAACAGGGAAGGCAGGTTTGTGGTCAGTTAAGCAGCAGCATGTATTGACGCTAGGTAGGAAATTAGTCCTTTTGGAGAGGAGAAGAAAGAGGGGTAGAGCAACCCAGGTGCTGTTGATAGCAGCAGCTCTTGAATTCCTGGACATTGAAGACCTAGTTTTATTCAAGAGCAGCAGCAGAGTCTGATTTCAGAGGAGGCAGCTTTCTGGCCACTGTAAAGCAATGGACAGGTCCTTCCGTGGGTGAAATGGTAGAAGTAAAAGGAAAACATTACAAGTGTTTGCATGTTAGGTGTACACATATATAAAAGCACTATCTTCAAGACTCCCTTAAAAAGGTTTCTCCTTTCTGAAGCATTAAGAGAAAAAAAAAAACCCCAAACCCATGATTAATTGTTCTTTTAATAGCCATACATTTTAAAAAAATAAAGAAAAAGGCTCCAAAAGAGAAGTACAATAATTCAGTTTTCAACCAGCTACTCCAAAATTAATTCCCCCCATTAAGTCCTCATACCCAAAATGATTTATGTTTGAAAGACTTGCCCTATGCAGAAGATAAAATCTAATGACAGAAATATAATCTTACCTTTGAAATCACTTGCTTCTTCAATTTGGTAAGAATATTTTATTGACAAGTAAACATGGGGATGAGAAAGTATTTATTATTTTCAGAAAAATTATCAGCAGAATTATGCATATCTTTTACCTTCTAATCCATCAAGTATAAATCTGAAAGCAATGAACAAGTGAAAATAAATACAAATTAAGAAGCTCCTAATACTTTAAACTACATTTATATTTCCCAATTAATCAGAAAAAGTGGACCTACAACACAATCAGATAATGTATGACTAAATCATACATGAATACATAATTTACATAAAATAAATGGTAGGAACCTACTCCTTCATAAATTTATGATTATACGCTAACACTGAAGATATGTCAGTACTTGACTATATTACTACCACTGCTATAAGCCTCTACGTTATTACTTTTCATTTTTCATTTCAAACTACCTCAAAACACCTGAGCAATGCAAAGTACATATAAATCCCACATGGACTTTCTAAACCTCCACAAACAGACGGACACACACTGGAGACGGGCAGAGCAACACAGAAGGAGCAAAAAACAGTGGGGGAGAGAAGCTGAGGGAAAGGAAGAGAGCAAGAGGCATAGGGACAGTGTGGACAGGGAGGGTGACACGCAGAGTGAGCAGTGCAGCCACTGGGAGCACGAGAGTGGCAGATACTGGGAGAGAGATGAAGCAGAGCAGCAGGCAGAGATGGACCAAAGGAAAGCATGAGCGTGTGTACAGCAGGCATGGCAGGGATAGCGAAAGCAACAGCAGCAGGTAAGAGTGTGTGTGGCAGCGCACATGCAGCAGTGAGCAAGTGCGCTGCACACATGCAGTGGAGAGTGTGCACATAGGACACAGGGAGAGACAATGTGCAGGAGGGAACAAGAGCATGTGGCAGAGAAAGGGAAACAAAAAGAGTGGGAGACAGATGAGACAAAGTGAAAATTATCCACCTCAAACCCGCTTGGAGGAGAGAAAGCACATCACAAGTTGTAGTACCTTTCAAAATTAAGGGAGAGCTTAGTAATGGAAAATACAGATTTACCTACTCAAGTCCTCGGTTAGAATAAACTAAATTTTTCCTAATATGCAAGGGATTCCCAACAGTAAGGTCAATCTTACATTCCAAGTGAAAAGCAGCACACAAACAAATGCTTTCTACTAAGACCTATGAATACCAACATCTATAGATTTGTGTATATGTCCTTTTAAACCAGAACCCTGCTTGTAGTCTCATCTTTACATTTACTTTTTCATACACTGCATAAATGCATTAAACATTCACATCCTCATTAAAGTCACTTACAAAACTTGCCCATTTGGAAAAATGTGCAGTATCTCAAAGGGTAAAACGACATGATTGCTATAGCTTTGAAACACTCTCACCTGGTATTTATCAAATATCAATCCTGTGAAAAAGCAACACAGGAAAAAAATTCATCTGTTAATATTGGTTGTCTTCCAAACCAACATCCAGAAGTCACACCATATCCTTTAACAAGCAGAGATTAGAGGAGGACAAGGCCCACCATGCTAAACAGTCACCAAAGCAAGCACCACAAACTAATAGGGCCAATTAATAAAATAAGCAAATGGAGAGTTTGAAGACAGAGGTCAAAATAGTTTCCATGACACAGAAAATGATTATTCTTTCCCTAAATGCTTATCTGTAAGCAGCTACCACGTGTGAACACCAGTCGCTGGCTGATCACAGTCATATGTGTGTCTTTCATACATGCAGCAGATACGATTCTGTCAAGCATGGCTAGTTTCTTGTTGCCACTGGTTTTCACCAACAATGACTTAATTGATCTGTTACTTCTGTGTATGAGAACATTTGGGACATGCTTCATAAACACAGTTTAAGGCAACCATACCTGGGTTTAAAGTACACCTCCGGTATCTCCTGTAAAACCACCCTGTAACAGTAGATATAGAACATAACCTTACACTGATTTGTATGTTGTTAGCCTCCCCCTGTTTGGAAATCAAGTACTTACACATCAAGTATACATTATACATCCTACTGCTATTGCAAAACTTGAAGCAATTTTAGGTATCAGACGAGAAGTTTCTTTCACAGAAGTTCTTACCCTTCTGCATCTAGAACTCCAAATACAAGAAATTTATCATGAGAGAATACCAATGCTTAATTATTTATACATGGGTTTAAAACTATCTTTATTTAGGAACTTTATGTATTGTTTTTTTAGATCAGATTGCTTGCGATGAGTCTTAATTACGTATTTGATGCGAAAGTACTTCAGACAATTCAGACTGATTCTTCTGAATAACCACTTTTTCTGTGAGCCAATAACATTCTTTCAGAAGAGAGTTAAGAGAACATTATCCTCTTCCTAAGGCTGTAGCATAGTTCGATTTTGTATTTTCTAAAGTCTTTATAACCTTTACTGGCTAATTTAAATACTAATCTGCCAAGCAAGACTACTAGTATTAGGAATCTCATGTTATTTTAGTTGCTCTTTTTCACCCTATATCCTGTAGTTATTGGAGGCTTTATGTATGGTTCCACTTTCTGTCTTCAGTGGGAACATTCAGGCATGGCCATAGCAGCACACCTTAAATCATGTTCTCACCGAGTTCACAGTCAAGCACCCTAGGTTCATCATGCCAATCTTCTTTGCACTTGTCTCCCATAAAGCAAGCATATTTCTCCCAGGAAACTTTCATATAGAAGTAACAGCAATCTAAAAATCCTGAGACTTTCCTGTTTTCTCAGTGACAAGGAATATAGCCCGTCAAGTAAATTCCATTCAAAAGGCCTTTAACAGCCACTTGCTTTCTGAAAAAATTGGAAGAAAAAATGTGCATGAACATAGAAATATACTTATTCCCCTCATATGATGATGAAGTGATACACACTGAACCAACAGTTATCAAGTTATTACGAATTACTGATTCCAGCCACCTAACTGTGAACTGGATTCATGAATAATAAAAATAAAACAATGCAATCTCTTCAGTACTCAAGAGTTCTGATACCCAGTGCTTCATCCCTATCATACTGTCTAAATTAGTATCTTAATTTTTACTTTTTTTTTAAAGAAACCACAAAACATCAACAAATCTAGACTTGGAAAAAAACTCCTTATGTCTAACACTTGCAGTTAATAAGGCCTTTAATTGAAATGCACTTGTCACAGACTATAAAATATATGTAGTAGTAGTGGTTAAAGAGACTGTGCATGCAAACAATTCCACTGGTTTTAATACGAGGTGTCCATAAAGTGATTGCTATATGCTTACCACATTCAGGACTGTAGGATTGCCCTTAATACAGTTTTACATACAGTGAAATTAAAATCAATTAGCTGACTCCCAGGTATAAAAAGGAAATTTTATAATATAATTTCTATAATGTAGTGAAAGTTATCAAACAGGCAGCATGTAACTAGAGACAAAAAGAGGAGAGGGGAGAGAAAAGGAACTGCATAGTGAGATAAGACTGTGAACCACTGATGTTGTTTATGTGTGTACACGGTAACCATGTGTAATAGGAGCTGTCAGGTGAACAAAAAGTGTGTTTACAATACTGCACCACCAGTAACCTACCCAGGGCATATATTACTGTGTGTTAGTTATACCAGACGCAATATATACCAATGTGAAATACAAGTTTTTATACTTCTCTTTCTCTTCATCTCCTTAGAAAGAAAGAATAGGCGGTCTTCCAAATGCTCCTACAATCATTTTGAAGTCATAAAAGAATGGGAGTTGGATCAGGACAAAAAAAGAAAAAAGGCAGCTACCACTGAATAGGCCACCAAATTAGAAAAGCAGCATTTAAAGGCTTGTGATTTCCAGGACAGCTTCTTTGAAAAGCTGCCACCTGTGGAACCTTTTGCACAGCCTTAAAACTGATCATCACTGTACTGTACTAGGTAACATTTGCAACTCTACTGTCTGCTAGAGACATACAGCTGGGTTAACTAAGCCTCAGTGACAAACGTCCAGTTTAGAATCTGCCTTTCTTGAACATTTAATTTTGTGACCCTGTTCCTGCAATTATATAGTGTATCTATGACACTTTACAATAAATTAAAAAGGATTACTATAGCAATATACGCACATTATGCAATATTTGCATTGTTTGACTTCTTTGCCTTTTACAATACTAGCTTTCCTCTCTCATTTGCACAGAAGACCACAATGAAAGAAGCATGTACTCACTCTGCCTTTCATTCTCTCATTGAGAAAACAAAATGTTCTGGCTTTAGCAATAATGTGTCACAAGAATAAAGTAATTCTGCACAGCTATAAAGATTAAGGGATAGTTTGTGTGTAAGAAGACGTAACAGACTTTAAATGCAATAAGGGGGGCACTGCACAGAATCCATTTTCAGAGCTGAAAATATGTACATTTTCAGTTCTTTTATCTTTTTTTTTTCATTTCTCATTGTTTCCTCCTAAGGAAATTGGTATTTTCAATCAGACAAGTCTTTAAACCTACATGAACAAAATAAATAGCTTCCACATTTAAGTATTCCAAATAGCAATTTCTTTTAAATTAGGAATGCTCAAAAATCACTATTACTGCTAAAACTGAAAATGGAAAAAATCTGATACTGACCAAAAAGCAGCATAAAAATCCTTTTTTTCTTTCCCTCCCTCCCCCATTTTATTTGTCTGTTTAAATTCGGGGGGGGGGGGGGGGGGGGGGGGAAGGGAAGGGGGAGTTGGGATATGGTGATAATAATTTTCAAATATAACATCCATGTTTTTTCATGGCCCTATTCCCATCGGTTATTTAACATTACATGTGCAAAATTAAAAGTTCGCATCATCTCTGAAATACCATATTCAAGAACATATATGGAAATTATTTCCCTTTCAACTGTTGACAGCAATAGTTTTGAAGGTTTTTTGTTCTCCACACATTCAGAGCAGCCCAGCTTCTTGTTCTAACTCAGATACAAAAAAACGAAGAAAAGAAACAGGATTATTTTAGATTCTAACCTGAAATGCCACAACCTCTGGCCTGCCCCTCAGCCCTTCCACTGCAAAGGTCTCTAGGTGCAGTTTGGGTAGCTGCAGGGTGAAGTCATTCCTGGTTGCCGCAGTCCGTGACAGCAAGGTCTGATCTCTGACCTGAAGGGAAAAAAACAGCATCAATGGTAATTCCCCTTCAGACACATTAACTGGGATGAACTGGGTCCCCTTGAGCCCACTGAGTGGACTTGCATTGATCGCTGGACCTGAAATCCATGAATAAATTTAGGACTAATTGATTTTTCGTTGCAAATAAATCTCTAATTCAGAGTGCTGGGAGAGAATGTTAAAAAGAAAAAGCATCTTCCCTGCTCTAAAAGGAGAAGGAAAGAAGAGATACTAAGGGCTCACAAGCACACCTGGTACATACATTTCACAGATCTGACCCCTGTAAAAAACTTGTAAAAAAAAGAAATAGTATTGGTACTACCAACACAAACAAACATCAGCTATAAAATTTAAAAGTTCATATGATCACATGAACACAAAGCGGGCACATGAGTTCTGTCTACTGTACGGAGATCATATCAGTCCTCTACAATATGGTTCATTTTATTACCAATTCAGTTAAACTCCAGATTAAAATGAATAATCCTCAAACAAAGCAAAAAAAACCGACCTGTAGCTTTGCAATTAAGGGAAGGAGAAAAAACAAAACAAATCAAAATTTAAAGAAAAAGAAAACAACCAAACAGCAACAACAAAAAAAAAACACCAAAAAAAAAAAACAAACAAAAAACCCTATAAAATCCCAACCTGCTACTACATTGTTTATCGTGGGTTCAGTGTGAGAAATAATGCACTAATTGTTACTAATGGACTTTTACACAGGCTCTACCCATGCCCGTTCAGAACGGGCACAGAACCCGGTCACTCCGCTAGTTCTGCGGGTAGCCTGAAGGAAGGGAAGGAGGGAGCGACTCCCCCCCGAACAGTGCCGGCGCCGGGCGCACTGACCCAGCCGAGCCCGTTGGTGTCACAGTGCCACCTCCCGGCCACGCGCGGCACAGCGGGTAAAGGGGACCTGCGCTCCCCTGCAGAGCGGCAGCGGCGCCGAGGTGAAACTTCGCAACGGGAAGGGATTAACGCTGCTGTCCCTAAACACAATCACGCTTCCCGGTGTTGCACACGAGAAGAATATCGCTGTCGCTATTTAAAACCCAACGTTCTTCCACATATAACAACACGTGATTAGTCTATCGGCAGGCATGTGGATTTATACATACTTCGCACGTAACTTTCATGGACACGTAACTTACATTCATATGCCATATGCTGCCACACACCCATTTTTCATTATACTTAACACAAAAATTATCATATCTCCAGAAGATCCCAGCAGTCAGATTAGATTCGAATACACATGGACAGACACAAATCCACACAAGTATGTATTTGTACAAATGAATGGAGGAAATCCATTCACTTGGCATGGACCGTATCTGTTGAGTAGCAGTAGCCAATAGTGCAAAAATAATTTACTGTCTTTAACAACAAAATAAAGTCTGATACTAAATCATATACTGAATATATACTAAATACATATCAGTCAATAGGTACATTTACTAAATACTGTAAAATAAATTTCAGTTCTTCTTAGTGCCTCCCTCGCCCGAAAGAGCTTACCAAACATGAATTCAAACATATGGCCATTCATTCTAAATCCCAGACTACTTTTCTGTAACCACTTACAAAATTAGTTTTTTTGTAAAATGTTGATTATGAGTGAACATGCTTCAAATAACAGTGCAGCCTCTGAAATCAGCTCTGATTGAAAGAAGTATGCATGTGTAAATCTACTGATACAAAGAAAAAGAGGTTTTATTTTATTCGTTGCTCTGTTCTGTGGGAATAGGGAGCCCTACATTTCCCAGGTTGACCTAAAGAATTCCTGTCAATACCTGTGGCTGCCAAACATATGCACTATGATGCAATTTTTATAACAGGAAAGGTCTTCTACACGTTTTTGCACTCACAGTGCACTAGGTTCAGCATATACAGTCCTGTGGAACAAACACTGTCTCTAGAGTGTTCTGTCAGCATGTGTAATTCTGGTCAGATGTTAACCTTGCTGAATATAACAAAATGCATTACTTTAAATACACATATATATACACGCACATACACACACTTGATTTACATTTTTATAGGTTATATATCCCAACTTTTCAGTGTCTTTGCTGCCAGTATGCACACAGATAAAAGAAAACATTAATGTGGATTAAGGTACTGAGAATTTATCAACATCAAACCACCAGTGTTTTGCCTTCTACCCTTCTGAACCATAGTCAATAGATCTAAATATTTTACTGCACCCTGGCCAATTCATTGTTTGATGTTTAAAAACTCACACAGAATCAAAGAAAATTTATTAAATTTCAGCCCCCAAATGAGATACTATTAGCTTTGAAAGTCAAGTTTAACTGCGATATTGATGATTCTCTTTTTTCTGTGACAAAATTCACAAGGGAAATCCTTATGTCAAAGCACAAAAGCAGATTGCTAATACTAGGGGGAAAAAAACAATGTATAAGCAATGTAGGTATAATACACACACAATACACACAGTGGAAGTCCTTTTAACCCTATTAATTTCAAACCCTCCATTTCAGTACTGGGGCCTGATACTCATTAAACAATGAAATACAAAAGTATTTTCTTATTTGGCTGAATTGTGGTAAACATGCGACATTAATACCACTGCACCAGAAAAGCACATATTAGCTCCTTAAAGAGAACGGTATTTGATATGAAAATTCACAACTAAAAAAAAAAAACTATCCCCAAACTTTCTGTGTTTGTAAATACTTAGAGCATAAAAAGTGAATCCCATTATCTACGTGCATACTGAGAAACAGAAACTGAAGCTAGAGCTTTCCTTTGAAAACCCTCACTAGGGTTCAGGAAAAAGTGCAAGAACAAAAAAGACTGGGCAGATGGTGTACAAATACCATTACATTGTTTCACTAACAGTGAAAACAGTCTTCAAGTTGACTACCTATTCAAGGAATGGAAAGCTATTAACAGCCATGCTTGTGCAGAATCAAGCTGGATAGGCCATACCTATATGAAAACCTAGTTAACTAATTTCATCACTTCCTGGCTATATGCTTTTTGAGCTGCAGAAACACAATGACAGGAGTTGGCAGACTCCGATTATTTCCTTATTTTCCAAGGAAGTCAGCACAGTACTCACACAAATTACGGAACTATCAGGCAAAAGTAAAACTGGTGGGTTTTTTGTTGTGGGTTTTTTGTATGTTTGTTTTTTTAAAAAAGGGCTTTTTTTGGCTGCTTGAGAGGAAGAAAAAATATTCAGTGTAGTTAAGCTTTACAATACACATTTCACAGCTTTTTTGTCTTCAGTGACTTTTTCTTTTCCCTCCATATGAGATCTAAGGCAAGACTATTTTTTTTGAGACGTCTCCTTAGGCTAGAGACCTAATGCTATCATCTAAAAAACCCTCATCAGCCAATCAGGCTTACTGCAATAATCAAAAACATCTAAAACTGGTTTCACCTCCCTGTAGTCAAAAATTAATAGAGAGAAAAAAATACATAAATGAATCTATATCCAACGTTAGTCAAGATTTTGACTATTTCTGATTTTAGTAAACATAATTTCGACTGAGACTGTGAAAAGTTTCAGAAGTGATTCTATGTGGAGCATAATTAAGTACTGTGACAGCGGGCTGCTAAGTATCATTAGATTTTTCAGTTTAGCCTTACGTAAATACTGTTTGAAAACAGGCAAAAGCACAAACAGATACACACAACTCTAGTACAAGACTCAAAACATTTTAAATCAAAGGAGCATAGTGACTTATGACAGTGTTTAACTTTTTAATTAAGAGAGCAAAATAGAAGACAACACTATAGCCACTCAGCTGAAAATCAATAAAGTACTGATTAACTCAGATCAAAGCTGAAACTGAATAATAAACTGAAGTTACATTATTGACTGAACCAAGGCATAGAATTTGATGGTCTAATTCTACATGTTCAAAAATTATCTTAAAAATTCACTGATAGGAGATAACTATAATTTTGTCTTCTTTGCTCACTCCTTTGTTTTTCCTCTGCAGTTTCAGCTGCTATGTCCAGTTATTTCAATAGCAAGTTATAAATGGTATTAAGATGTGCTTAGCCCTCCCTAATGTCTTTGCCTGATTATTGTCTAACCAGTGCAGACCTGAGATTTTAGGTCCTTATTTGGGCCTAATTCAATCCTTTCTTATGGTGAAAAGAAAGCAAAATTAGTCCTACCACTATTTTTCATAGCATATCATAGTCAATTGAAACAGTGAAACAGAAACCACTGGGCAATGATTTGGTGATACATGAATGGCAAACAGTGACTTTGCTTGACTTTGAGATGACCATATTTCTGAGACAAGAGAAGCCATACATATGTTATGCAGATCATTCTAAAAGAGTGCAAGCAAAATGGTTTCTACCACACTTATGTGCTCTGTATGTGACATATAATTAACAAAAATGGTTTTAGAACTTTTTTAAATAGAAGGAGGCAGTTTGAATGCACATCTCATCTTAGTCTTGACAACAGTCATGTAAATACGTGGCTGATTAGCTGCAGAATGTTCGTACCTCCAGGGCAGTATGTACAACGGAGCTCGTATCACTCAAACCAAGGACATGCACATCTACTGAATGTAGTCCTTCACCTGCTTCAATGAGAAGCACTTCAATAGAGGTAAGTTATATAGCAACTTACTTAAACGGGCAAGTCTTTGTTACAGTGGCACAAATGATCATGGAACTAAGGAGAATAATAAGGAAGCATGTACACTGGATAACAGAATTAAATTCTTCATGAACGCTTCCTAATTTTTTAATGTTTAGTTATGGCTTGTTGATGTTCTCTATGCTAAAAAATACAAGTAAATATACACGAATGAAATTGCACCAACAATAGTACTGAATAGTGTTGATAACAGTAGTGCTTCAGGTAAGTTGCCAACACAGATGATCTTTCTACTGTCATTCCTGAGTCTGGGCTCTCTAGAAAACAGTGATCATACCTGAATTGTTAGCTCTCTAAGGAAATACAGACCCAAAAGATTGGCTGAAGGACCTGGCACACGCAACATCTGAAAAAGTACAGACAAATGCACCGGATCCAAAAGACAATCTGTTAGTATCATTTGCTCATAAACACGAGAGTCTGAGTCTGCTCCGAAAATAAGGAAATCACTCAAAAAAATGTATACTCATCTTGAATGTGGGCCTATATAATCACAGACATATTTTCCATCAGGATGTTTCAGCAATCAAGGACCACTCCAGAAATAGAGAAACTGCCTTTGACAAGACTGCATTGCTTAAACTATGGAAAACTATAGCCATAATTAGAAAGTGAAACAGGTGAGGAATCACGCTGGGAACCAAACCAGTCAATTGAACTGCAACACGCCCCCCCCATCCCCAAGAAGGCCAAACCAAACTACACCAAATCGCAATGTAACTTACTTAGACAAAACAGTGCTTCATGGAAGGGAAAGGGAAAAAGAGGTACAGGAACAGCTGAATGGGTACTTATTAAATGGCCATCACAGTTACGTTTGAGTGCCCATTAAAGGCAGGCAGATTGTTGCATACTGTTTCATCATAGCAAGGAATGCATCTCCAAACCCAAGGGTCTGAATTCTGAGTGGAGTTTCTAAATCATATTTGCACATACCCTGCTGTAGGTAGCCATATGTGAATGTAATTAGGTATACCAAACGTTTCACATAATTAAAAATCTAGTAAAAATATCTGTATCAACATACATATTTAGTGACTATCCTTTTTGATTAATTCAAGATTTCTCATATTACTACACACACACACTATAGGCTCTGTTGAATAACATGTTAATTTGATCCGGAGTTGTTTTTTGCAAACACTGACCACTGCACCTACGCTTCACTATAATTGCAGGATGTGCATTGCAATACATCCCCTACAAATGGATTTCAGTGACCTTGAGCTGAATATGAATCTATGTCTGGAAAAAATAACAGTTAATGTACTCAGGAATTCCACAGTTCAGTTCCAAACAAGGATTTTTCCTTACTGAAGGCAAACTACACAAAGTATTCAGGCTTAAAAAAAAATATGAAGACGACAAATGCACCCTGAAATTAGATTAGTTATTTAGATTATATATAAACTAAGAACAGTTAAAGCACATGGATATGACATTCGGCAATGACTTATCTTTAGTTTTTCAAGGTTTTTAAATCCCTCTTGAGCTGGAGTACCATTTTTAGCTTGGCTAGGTCAGAATGACACTGAACAATATGAGTGATGACACACTAGACAGCTATATGGACAGAGTTGTCATCAGCAAGCCAGCTGTGCTAACACCTGTATGTCCTGCACAACTGATCTTTAGGAACAAGGATCAAGAAAGTCAGATTACTGGGGGGGGAAACAAAAGTCATTTAGAAACATTTAAATGAGGATATGCTAATTTGAGATGGAAAAGGAGAAAGAGTAATCTTGTTACTGCATTTTTTTCTTAGCACAGAGAAGTAATAGCTTGTTTCCTACTACAGACTTCTTAAGCAGTCATTTAGAATTTTAATAGTCCAACTGGGCTTTCTTTGTGATTTTATTGCACGTGCACATACCCACTGTATCACAGACTTGTGATAGCGACAGCTTAAAACAACCAAGGACCACAGTGATGAGCAGACCCTGAGCACACACCCAAGCAGGCTTCACTCTGTTAATGGGTCTGAACACACAGAAGAACCAGCCTGGGGAGTGACATTAGGCTTGGGAAAAATTTGCAAGTTGAGCTCTCTAAAACAAAAGCTTTTAAATCATTATTAACTAAGTAGTATGATAGACTAAAATCCCCATTTGTGGATTATCAGTACCTCTACAAGTATCAGGTCACACTTACTGAAGTCTGATTGTGACAGCTAACTTAAGCCTTGTAAATGTCTGTTTTCTCAAGTCCTGATCAGTTTGTGGTCTTCTTGCTGAAACTAACTAATGATACATACACTGAGTGTTTTTACTGATGTAGTCACTTGTATATGGACTTATACCTATTGTAAACTAATTTCTCACAGGCCATAAAACCGCCAGCATAAGGAAATGCATTTTATTGCTACGGACCACGTGAGAAACAGCAATCTAATGCTACCTCATTACTAATTCTCAAGTCTTCAATGGTCTCCCCCCATCCCCAACTGTCTCTTTATCTTGGTTTAAAAACATCATTAAATTGGATAAAGAAAGATACTTTTGTCTTTCCATTTTACAAGTATGTAACAGGATGGATCATACAGTGTTCAGATTTCTTTTCAACTGATAGAACTGTGGGCTGCAAATCTCATGCATAGCTAGTTTAGGAACATTTCGGAGAAGACAACAGGGGTGGAAAGGGAGCAGCAGCAAGGCAATAAAACACAATAGTGGAAGGATTTCAAGGCGACCGCTGATGGGTCTGTGTGGAAGCTGTTCTGCCAGCTGGCATATGAACCTTTCAATCAGCAGAAATGAAGTGCATTACAGAAGTGGATGAAGAATAATATTTCTGACGAGGTGCCAAACCAAAATGAGAACAGTGGATACGTGCTTTGATCCCTGAACTGTCCCAAAACATCAGAATGGGTTGCTAACCAGTACTGGGAAAAAAGATTTTTTAGGGATTTTTTGTGTTTTTATGGACTTATTATCACAGCTCATCAGCCTCACAGGGTAGTGGCTAACAGTCTAAGCTTGTGAAGATAAGGTACTCTATTAACCCGTTAAAATGGCCAAATCCTACGCAGCCAGGGCTGGGACAAACTGAAACTCTGCCAGCCCATAAAGTTTGTCAAGACCTTACTAGTGAAGAGTACAGTGGGAAATAGAAACAATTTTCTGTCTCTGTACAGGCTGACTCACTAGATGACTTCCCATGGTGGTGTTTTGCTCGGGCAGAGTTTAGAGAACAGGGCTTTCAGGAAGCTGAAGAAGAAGCAGTTGCAGCACTGTATCAGGTGTAGGTGCTCAGGCACGGCCCAGGGGCTGCCCTATGCTGGGCAGAGCTGTTTCCAGCCATCTTCAAGAGACCCACCACAGGGCACTACTGAGCCCCTCAGTCATGATGGTGGCCCCTCTATGAAAATGTGCTTAAGAAAGGGCAAAAACTACCAAACAGGCAGAGGAGGAGGGAAAAAAAAGAGTGAGGAACAGCCCTGTAAACACCAAAGGCAGAGAAGAAGTGGTGGGGGAAGTACCTGAGGCACTGGATTAATGGATAGTGGATTATTTCCCTGCAGCCCACAGAGGGCTATACAGAAGCACACATCCACAATGTAGACAGTGGAGGACCCCATGCTGGAGCAGGTGAATAGTTCCTGAAGGAATTGAAGTCCATGGAGAGCCCACACTGGAGCATGGAAACAATATGAGGAGGAAGGAGCAGCACAGAAGAGTTGTTACGGACTAAAGCCAATCCCCTGTCCTTCGATGCCCCACATTACTCCTCAGAGCACAGGCACAGGAGTCAGGAGTGAAGCTGCACCTAATAGGTAGGTGGATGCTATTTTTTTTGTCTTTGTTTCTCATTATCCATATCTATTTTAATAAATAAAATAATTTTCCCCAAGTCAGCTCTGGTTTGCTTACCTGTGACAGTAACTGGTATGCAATCTATTGCAGCTATTATCTCAATCCCTAAGCCTTCTGATTCTATTTTGTACCCCTTCCCTATTGAGGAGGAGTGAGAGAGCAGTTAGGTGGGCAACTGGCTGCTGGCCAAGGCTAAGCCACTACAAACACTCCAACTGAGAAGCAATACAAGGGGAAGACTGAAGATTTTAGCGGAGATAGTGTAAAATTATTTCTTCCACTAGTGTGTTTACTGTAACTCATAAATCATTATCTGCACATGTGAAGGAATCCAGTCGTATAGAGCGAACAGATTTAATGTCTTTTACTCTGTTTATGCAAACAGTATTAAAAAATACACAAGAAATTAATAATGAAATCAAGTTTGCTAACAACTATAACACAGATATATTTATAAAAAAATATTTTTTTGGAAATTTTAAAAAATCATTTATTCTTCATACACAAAAAAAGGACTGCAGATGGCTCTTTAAATAAGATATTTACTTAAATACTTATTCTCTCGATGATAAGACTTTTCAGGAAACTCTACATTTGCACTTTAAACAAATGGATTTTCTTTTAGTAAGACTTCCAGTAAAGATTTATTTATTTGTTACCATTTTGCATCTTCCATTCAGTTTTTTTCTTTTTTTAAAGGAACTGGTCAAGTCACAGACACAAATCCTCTTCAGTACAGTGGGAAGGAGAAAAAAAAAAAAGCACCTGTTTTCTGAACGCAAATGAAAAGCAAAGAAAACAAACAAACAAAAAAACCAACCAAACAAAAAACAAACCAAAAAAAACCAAAAAAAAACCCCCCACCACTAACAAAATTCTTGTGGTCCTTTGTTGCCCTTGATAATGTTGTTTTGGTGGTTGTTATTATTAATCAGGTAAAACATTCATTTTGCACTTTGATATTTGTCCTCAATATTTAGATGGTATAAAACCAAGAAAGAGCTCTTATTTTAATGGTATCAGGAACTCTTGTACGAATAATCCAGCTCCAGGAGTCAGATGAAGATAGCTAACATGACAAGACCCAGTATAAGACAAAAAATAGCTCTCTAAAGAATATCTTGCAGGTTACAAAGGATATGGAACTATCTGCTAAGAATAGTTTCTCTCTTGGCATAGCACATTCTAAAGTTCCTCAACATTTATGCTTCACAAATATTCATGATAGTTTTTAAAAGCTGGCTCTGAAATGGTCTTAAAAGAATAATTCTGGGCACAAGCATGCCCAAGCGCTTGTTGACAAAGCCAAATATATGATGCTAGATTTTCCATTAAGTCACAGGGGGCAGTAAGTGCTGTAAATGATCTAGAAGTATGCAGAGAGATTGTCTCCCTCAGATGCACTTGTTCTTGCTTTGTTTGCTGAACGTTACACTGAAGTACATCCAAAGCAGACTGCTACCTTCCAGAATCCTTGTAGTGAGAATGTACATAAATGAGCAGGGTCGCTTTAATGGATATCAGTATAACACTGTCTTATTCTAACCAAGATTATGAAGGATGTCTGTAAAACCTCTCTGAGCAATATAAGCAAAAAATTAGCATTATGCATTGATAACACAGATCCTGCAAGTGATCAAGTGGAATTTTTTGGATATTTGCTCATGAATACATGAACACAGAAATACCACAATGTTCAATTTCAAACTCCCATATATGTACCTGCAGCTAATAGTAATATTCACTCAACTCCAGACAATTCTGAACTTTATCCATTTTCTTTTGATTTCTCTTTTGAAAACAAAAGCAGTTCCCAGAATTTCTACAGTGGAAAAGACAGGCTTGAGGTTCCTTTACTAGTACTTCATCTACTTCATCATGTTTTGATGTTTCACTGTGTAAGAAAATCTTTAAAAACAACAGTGTAAACTTGATAGTTTACACATAAGCCAAATTCACTAATGTTAGATAATTAGGTACCATTATCATGTAGGGTTTACATTTCAGATAGTTCCCAAACAAAGATCAATAATTTCCCTTTATTTTTCCAGGAGAGGTGATATGTCAAATTATGAATGATTTACAATCAATTCTTCTTGGTTCCTGCTGAAAGAAGCATCCTGACATTTCTAATTCTTATGTTTTTTTCATTCTTTAGGTTGACAAACCAGAAAGGGTAAATTACTCTACTATTCAATAACAAGCGATATAGGCCTAACAACTATGTACATCAAGAACTAAGAAGCAGGTGTGGTAACTAACATTCTCAAAGAAAGATGGCAGTTCCTATATCCATTCCCTGCATCAGAAAAATCAGTGCTAAGCATGTAAACTTCCCTTGTCCTTTCTCCAAATATTTCAATCCTTGTGCATATACAGCACAGCTTTCTAAATCAAAAAGTAAACTTGCAAGAAATTCTCAAGGCCAAGGATGTTACATGTACATGTTACTGTAACAAAACAGCACTTTCTGCATTACATACATTCTCCAAGCTTAAATGAAGTGAGTGTAAAGATGGGACAGAAACGAAGACATTACCTAATAGCACAGATTACAACACTTAAAGCACACAGTTTAGGTATTGTCACTTTTTGTGAACATTAAAGAAAAGAGAAATTTGAAGAAGGTAGCTGAAAATTCAGTTGATAGTTTGGGTGGACACAGAAACTAAGATAAGATATAGATTCCCATGTTGCTGGGAATTCAGGGTGTTTATAAGGGAAATTAACACTCTAAGATAATAAACCCACTTTTGTTCTGTGTTGCACTGGACTAAGAACACTTACAAAACAATCAGAGCTACAGATGAAAACAACACCTGTAATTAATACATACAGCTTAGTTAAACCTTCAAATAATACTATACCAGGGCAAAACAGGACAAGTCAAAGAGACAGCTTCAGATTATTACTCAATGTAAAAAAGGCTTTTAAAAATGTATCATGAAACTTTTTGATTACAGCTCATTACTTACTGTATTTTCTATTTATCATGTATCAAAGATTAAAGTAGCATGGGTAAAGCCAAATGTCTTACGGCCACCACATACATGACCTCACCAGATGACCTTCACCTTACTCAGCAGAGTGAGTTAGCAGCAATTACCAAATGTTTGAATGATCAGTAGTCCTCATTTAGTAACCAGAAACAGTGTTCAACTGAGGTAAGGAGGATTGTCATAAACTTTATATTAAGATGTCAGAGTATTACAAAATTGTATTTTATTTCACTAAATATGAATATTTTTTTAACTTGAATGAAATTGAAGGTGGAAACTTTAAGGAAAGGAAGTTGCTTTTTGACAACTTCTATGCCCCCACTTCCCTGAATTTAAGCAGTTCTAAAACCCCAATGTGTTCGAAAATACAAGTGCAGAGGGAACACTTCAAATTCTTACCGTATGAAGAGTGGCTTCCACAGATTTCATGTGACTAATTATCAATTCTTTGTCTCTATTACAAGAGAGAAAACAACAAAAAAAACACAGTTAATTGAACTGAAGCTCTACTGATGTAGAAATTAATTTTCTGCTACTTTATAACCATCACCTCTTTAAAAATAATGGTTTATGACTCAAAACTGTTTGTGTCCCCAGTGCAAATCCTAAAATACAGTCCATGGACCACTACCCGGCACAGTTCTGTATGAAAGATGTTTCTGTTGTGGATAAACAACTATCATGTTCTTGGAGGAGAAATCTGCAGTCTTGGATAAAAACGGCATGTTGACTGGAGTCCAGGCTCTAGCAGGAACATATTACATATTCGTACCAGAAAACACTAATTGTGTGGTTTTCACCAGTTTTATGGGCCTAACAACTATGTACTTATATAAATGTCTCCCTGTCTTCTCTAAACCTGAACATTCCACTCGTCCTCTTCCAAAAGAAGTCCAGTGAAGGATCCTATCCTTATGAAACAGAAATTTGGACCATGCAATTCTACTTTGACACCTTTCAGTAGATTAGGGCTTAAGTAAGAAAGACAGCTTTTATCAGTTATGCTGCCATAAAAACCCTTGGTCTCATCTGATGAATTGTCAGAAACGGAATTAAAGTTGTGCCATACCATTTGACTAAGGAGAACAGAATGGCATAACCAACAAAACAACAGAGAAAATCAAACAGAATCTATGCCAGAAAAGCTGATACACCTTAATATTCTAGGACTGTCTTTTACCTTGCTAGCTATGTAAATATTTTGTTTGAGCTCTTGCAGTTCCTAACACAGAAGTCACAGAATTATATATTTGTGTGGAAAAGGGAAAGACCTTTAAGGTCAAATACAACTGCCAAGTCCACCACTAAACCATGTCCCTAAATGCAACATCTACAAGTCTTTTAAATCCATGTCCCTAAGCACCGTATTTACATGTCTTTCAAATACCACCAGGGATGGTGACTCAACCACTTCCCTGGACAGCCTGTTCAAATGCTTGACAAATGTTTTGATGAAGAATTTTTTCCTAATATCCAATCTCAATCTCCGCTGGTACAACTGGAGGCCATTCCCTCTTGTTCTATCACTTGCTACTGGGGAGAAGAGACTAACACCTCACTACAACTTCCTTTCAGCTAGTTGCACAGATGGGCAAGATCTCCTCTGCGCCTCCTTTCCTCCAGTCGAAAACATGGTGTTGTTCTGCCTGGAATGCCTATTGCTTCCTCATTTCTTGATCTATACTATCCCAACAGCAAATACAGGATGGCAGTCAGAAAAGTAGGACTGGCTTTTACACTCCTAATAAAGCTGTTACATAGATTTTCTTCTTTTCAAGATCCTGCCTTTGTCTGGACTAGATTGACAAGGACACACTCCTGTGCTGGGTTCATTTATCTAGTTGTCTGGGTGAAGTCAGTTCTAGAAAGCCAGTTCAACATCATTAATTCTTAAGTTAGTTACTGACATAGAAGTCAGCCTGTTCCTCGTATATTCTCAGGTGTTCATCATAAAAAGGAAATTATTTTCAGACGGAAATTTGGACCCACATTAATAGATATTTTTATTAAAACTGCCTCCTACTCTGGAGGAAAGAAGAGCAGAACTGCTGGCCACCACTGCAAGATAATCAAGATAGCCATTCGCAGAGTGAGCCTGCCATCTGCTATCCTTTAAAGCCAATCAAAATATTAGGAATGAACCTGAAAGCCACCCAGGCATTTCTTACAATCACCCAGTTTGTGGGAGAGGTATTAAAGTAAGATTTTCTGAACAAAAGTGAAGCCTCCTTCACCTTCTTCCTATGTTCCAAAGGGTTAAAAAAGACGTGTTATGAAAAGCTGGTAGAACAAGAAATGGTATGGGATTTTTCTTTGTCAATATTCAACTGATACAATACATGGAAGTAGAATCAATTTAAAACAACTTCACTGAAATACCCTTTTCTGAATATAAGAAGGGCCATAGGAAATGATCATTACAAGAGTACATAAAATAGGTTGGGGGAGGGTGAAAAAGAGCAAGCTTTCCCAAGCAAATCCTTCTTCAGGTCACATCTGCATTACTACACCCATAACATTTATCATTTTAATTAGCTTCTTAAACATTTCACTTGTAACTATATTAATGACGTTATTTCAATTGTGCATGAACACCTTAAAGCTTCTAAACTATTGTTTTCTGATGTCAAATGTGTCCCATGTACAATGAGAAATGCTAATTTAAACTTTTTTAAAATCTTAGCCATAGACCAACAATATCCAAAGTACATACTACAGTAAGAGTAATAGATAACAGTTATCTTTTTTATCTGACTATACGACCATAAGAGGTTAGTAATAATCTCATTCAAGTCAATGAACATGTTTTGACTACCGATCTTTTCAAGATTATGATTATGGTATAAAAAGGCACAGGTTTTATGTCTAAATCCAAAACTCTATGAGATTAGTAGAAAGATCTACCCTGTTCCACAGATAAGACAAGGTCCAAACTCAATTTTCAGACCCTCTGACAGCTAAGACCTGTCATGTAGCTGACATTCCTGTATTTATTATAAATAAGTTGTATCTCTCTAAAAAGATGTGGAAATAGAGGGGGAAAAAAAGCAATAATTTCTTAAATAAACAGTGTTGGGTATCTGCCAAAGAGATGCTGTTAAATCAGTAAGATAATTAGCAAACCAAAATTCACATGCTATTTCAGGACCAAGAATTTGGAACACTATTATGGGGTAACTACAGAAAACATACCGTGTAGTATCCTGAACTAACAGTTTTCTTTTTAGAAGACTATCACTGAATTTCAAAGAGAGACAGATGTACTTTTGTTTTCTAGCATTACATTAGCCAGGGCTAAAACCCTGTGCATGAAAGTAAGAATTGATCTTTTGTCTGTTTAAGTGATCTCCCCAAGGTCCCAGTGCTCACTTCGCTGCCATGCAGAGGGCACTCTCTGCATCACGGATGCTCTCTTTCAGTCGACGCTTGTCCTGCTCCAGCTGGGTAAGAAGTCTATTGAGCTGACGCAGAGATTGATCTTTTCTTCTCAGCTCCATCTTTGCCTCGGAGAGTCTCTGCAAGCAGACAGAAAACAGAGTTACTTGTCAGCCCAAATAATTAACTTCAATTTATGCCATAGGCTATTAAACAAAGTGGAAAACAGACAGACTGTGAAGTAGTTTTGGACCATTACATACTCAGGTTTTATGAATTCTCTAGCAAAAACATTACAAACTCAGAACCACCCAGTTGCTAGTATATTGCCTATGTTTTGTAAAATAAAGCGATCTACTGGTCAAACAGGTACATATACTATGCTACAGGTACTATATTAAGAAATACTAAATCTAAACACAGCAGAAAGAATTAAGAATACAGCATTAAAGAAAACAGTACAGTCTCAAAACTTAATTTAAAATGACCATTAAAGAAAATAATTGACAGAGAAAAAAAGAGCATAAACAAAGCAGCATTTACGTAAATATTCTGCCCTATTCTGTAATTTGAGGATTCAAGGAATAAGAATCTAAAATTCTCTGTTACTGCATTAAGAACAGTTCTGCAGCAAATTTTGAATAAATGACTATTTTATGGCGCTATCAATATTTTAACATTAATTTTCCAATATGCAAAATAGTACATGTAATCTTTTAATGTACTTTAATGTTAATTCTTCATCTTAGAATTAACACAACATGCTTTAAACCAATTCAGATTAATCCAACAGATGACAAATAGCACTAAACAGAGCTAATTAATACAGAACCTGGCTAGTTGTTTCTCCTTTCTGTTGGGATAATCAATACTTTTATAGACTGCAATATTAACAATATGATTTCATAGTTTGCTAAATGTTACGCTTACAGCTGTTAACTGCATTTTCAGAAAGAAATTATAATACGTGGCTATAAACACTATTTTACAAAATGCAAATCCCCTTTCAGACTCTAAACTCATAGGACAGAAAAGTCTGCACTGTTGCAAGACTGAGCTCTTGCACCTTGTTTTCAAAATTTATGGGTATGTTTTCTGCTTAAATTCTGAGCATGTTTGGCATAATTTGCGCTCAGGGGTACTTGACCTGGACTATGGAAGACAGAGATGAAGTATTACACTGTAGGTATGTATTAAAAACAGCACATGAAAAGGATGATAAAAATTTGGAGGGCACAAAAAACTCAACTCCTTTGAAAAAGCTTTACACCTAACTGAGACTCAAAGGCATTTCAAAAAACAATATGCTAGAGAAAATTACCACAAAAAATAAAGTACAGCATGAAACTGAATAATCCTGCAAAATAAACAGAAATCTGTGGATTGGTCTAAGGTTTATTCAAACGTTTCTGAAGACAAAAAATCAACTAGTTATTTCAACATATAACTGGAAGGTACAGCACCACAACCTGAGATCTCTTCTCAGCAATTTACAAAATTCAGGCTGTGATTAATCACCACTGTAAGAAAGAAAAAAAAAAAAAAAAAAAAATCAGGGTTTTATTTCAGAAACTCTAAACCCCAGAAATGTTAATATTGGTCTTGCCTAAATTACTGAAGGTTGAATATTCTGCCTCTTATGTCATTATTTTCAAGGAATAATGTGATTTTCATCTAAAAAAAGATAAACATACAGATCTTATTCTTCCACCTGGACGCATTCCTGTGTAACATTATCTAGGTGTTCCTGCTCCGGCAGGGGGATTGGACTAGATGATCTTTCGAGGTCCCTTCCAATCTCTAACATACTGTGATACTGTGATATGCATGAAGTTATCCAAAACCAGAAGTAGTGCTTTCAGAATAAACCAACAGCTATCAAAGCTCTGTTTGAACAACTGGATTTGTGAACTGCCATATTTTCAGAAAAGTTATTTCCAAGAAACCAGATGTGGATTAGCAAGGATCAAAGGAGTGATCTTTAATTTAAGAATAAAGAACATTATCTTCTTCCATTTACTGTGTTTACTGTTTTATGCTAAGTCACCACTGAGAAACGGATCTGAAAACTAAGTCCCCTCCCTCCGTATTTCCATCCTTTGACAAACAAGATGTGCTGCATAGAGAATGTTTTCTGTGCCAATGCTTTGTTCACCCACTTTCCCATCTGATTGAAAAGTCTGTTTTCAAAGTGCAGTCACAGGACTGAGCTCTGGACAATGCACAATAGATGATTTTGATGCAAGTAACTTTTGATGTAGAGGCTGCTGGAACAGTGTCTGGCTCCAAGACTCCAGCGATCTAAATGAGTGAAGAAAGACAGGCGCATATTTATTACATTTTTATTAGATAGCTATCCTTCTACGGGAGCTGAAGAGTTGTCTGCTTCTGCATAAAGCTTTCATCACTCTCCAAAAATGGAGGAGAAACCCATAAGGTTTCAAAATCTGGGAGCTGCTAACTAATCTTGCTTATCAATTCCAAGTGCAGGCCTATTAATGAAGCAATAACAGGGATGCAGGCCTAGCTTTTTGAAAGGCATAGCCAGCAAGCCACACTAGCTGTTGACAGAGCAATATATAAATGATTAAATCAAATATCTGACTGAACAGCTGCTTTATTATACTCAAAACTTTATTTACAGAAATCTACAAAGGATTCAGACTTTACTTATCGGTAACATTGCAATATCTAAGCAAAATGTAAACGGATTCTAGCCCTCTAAAAGCAGGTTTAGCATTCACTTGAAGCTCCTTGCTACTTTGGGTTAAAGTCAAGCCTTGGAAATCGCTAAAATACAGTGTGGAGTATTCTAAAGTAATGGCTGGTAAGCCTCTCTTTTTTTTCCTTCTTCAGACTGATCTAATTAAAACCCTTGATAAACTTTATGGACTCTAATATTTCCAGCTGAGTGACTGAAACCAAGAGGGTGTGCCTCAAGGCAGCAAGGCAACAATGATAAGCAGCAGGTTAGCCAGTAATTTCTCAGCCAGGGTAGATTGTGAAAGTGTGATGTTCTGATATCTAAGAAAGTGTTCAGGAGAGAATAGGATAAATCAAGTTTAATAACTCTGCTCCTAATTGTTCCCTCAATGCTCTACTCTAATTACTTGGAGAACTCTCCTGACTGTCACCTGATATTAAGTTGTTGGAGGCTGAGTGTGGAGCAGTAAGATAATCAATAAACATTTAGTGGGGAGAAGAATGAAGATCCTGTTAAGCAGTGGGAACCTGCAGCACCCAAAGCCCTTCTGCTCATGAGAAAACCTGTGGGAGAGCCATAGTGATTGCAAAGCAATAATCCAAAGCACTGGTTTTAGGCCTTGAGGCCTTTAGGCAACAGTACATTTGAGAAAAAAAGGTTAACACGGTCACCCTAATTACAGCCCATTTTCACATTCTTCATATATAAGGGAAGACAAGCCAATTAGGTAGAAAGGAAGATAAGGGAAGTTTTATTTGTATACTAATTAAACCCCTGATGAAATTAAAGGAAAAACATACAGCTCTGTAATTGTGTCTGAGAAAGGTCACTTCAGGTTCAGTTATCAGAAAACCGCAGGCTTGAGATATTTCACTTAATCCACAATATAGCCCTTATTTCGCCCCCCAGGTCTTAGTATTTACAAAAATAAGAAAATTTCAAAACCTGATAATGCATTTATCTTGAAATGTTTTCTGTGGACAATTACAACTGTTAGAAAGTTGAGGCTAAATATGATAAGAAGAATGAAGGTTTTAAAAGCCTACTATGTCTGCACATAGTTTTATGAAGATGCTGAGCTTTCACTTTCAAGCACAAGTGATTCTGAACCAATTTAGAAGCCAAACTCCAGTTTACTGACATTCCATAAAATGCCAGTTATCTATTTAGTTCCAATGTCTAGGATTCAGGTGCCAATTCAGACATCACTGCACTTCTTCCTCTACAGACCCCCAAAATGTCATAGATCAGTTAATTTTCCATCAGAATCCTTAAAATGAGTTCTCTTTAGAGATATTTTAGATTTAGGCTTTTTTTTTTCCCCAAACTGAGCATGAAAACCCTTTTGTTGGAAAGAACAGCAAGTAACCGATAGCAATGAAGAAAAAACCCACTGGATGTCTGTTTGCTGTGTCCTCTCACAAATAATTTCAACAAGTTTAGGATTTACAGTGAGGAATCTCTTTCTTTAAAATCAGTTACAAAAATAAATCAGTTTAACACTGTCATTTTTTGCACACAAAACCCCACTCTATTCAGAAGGTAACGGACAATCATTCTAGGCAAATGATGACAGTCATACAGTTTAAATTCAAGCAAAGCATGTGTGGCATTTTTACAGAGAGCATATTTTCCAAGATCAGCTAAACCTAGATCAAACTGCTTAATAAATTAGATTTAAATTACACAGATACAACATAACTACAAGACATGAAAATATACTGTGTGTGTATTATGAACTAATTTATGAAATTAAAGATTTTGTCTTCAGAATTAAGTTTTTTTATTTAGATACAAAATACTACTTTTTAAAAGATCTGTACACTGAATACATCCTGAAAACTCTCCTACACACATAACTAATGAAAGTCCACAATGAAAAAAAGAATACAAAGTTTAACTGGCATCCATTCCTGAACCAATTGAAAAATATTTCCCATTATCCCTGTTGGCAAATATAACCTTCAGGATGGTCCCTGAATGCCCTTCAGCAGACAGTCTATAGATAACCTAGAGAAGTCTTGCACCTTCAAAAGGTTCAAATCCAAAACGTATAAGAAGTTACACTGCTCTTTAATGGTGACTGCATTTTTAGTGTGCATGACTGCAATGCAAACTAAATTGCGATATCTCAAACTATACCTCTGAATTTCCACAGGTTGTTTCCTGTATAAGAAAGAATTCTTACTATCAAGAAGAACTCAAAATGAAACTTCTAGCCAAAAATGAGATTAAAAACATCAGGGAAAAAGTTTCTGCGGAAAAAACAAACAAACAAACAAACAAACAAAACCCCACCATTAAAAAGAAACCCTGAGACTTCTCATCAATACATAAAAAACAAAAAAAAAAGGAACATCTAAGATATACATTTAGACCACGTCAACAAATAAGATAAACTTCTCAACTGGCAACAAAACTGCAATATCAACATACCATATCTGGATTGACTGTGTGTTTCATAGCAGCTGCAGTAGTGTCTTAAAACAATTTGAAATTAACTCCATTGATCCTTGCAAAGCAGAACCAACCTGAGGCTCACCACCCATAATAACAAATGCTTTCACATGCTGTTTAAACTTCTCTAGGAAAAGAAAACATGAGCACTTAAGAAGACACCTGAATGAGCTGTATCTGCTTTGCAGAAAAAGCAGCTATTTTTTTAACTTCTTTGCTATTGGATCTTCACTCTGACAGTGACAATCTTTTCATATGCTGGCATTCGGAGAGAGGAGATATATGATGGCACTTCTCTGAAGTACATGAAGTAGCATGAAAGCAGTGAAACACAGCATACAGATCACAGTGTATGTAAGGTACTCAATGGTTCTTCATGTCTTTGAAAGTGCCCTGTGTAATGAGGTCACAGAGCACATGTGGGTCTACTAAGCAAAACAGTAATGATTTTAATAAATAACCAACAAAACAGTAGTGAACGAAGGGATACTTGCAGACATATATTCACATTTCTGAAACAATGTCAAATGCAATTGCTTGTGATTGTTTTATATAAGAAACCTTGATAATACTGGAGCACAAACTCTATTAGCAGCAGAAAGCTTTAGCCAAAACAGTATCATAAAAAAGTCAAGCAATCATCTGAAGACAATTATAAGTTAAAAGATGGGGCAGGTGTCTTAAAAAGCAGCTGTGATACAATAAAAAATTATTCCAGAGTCTCTCAATGGATTAGATTGGGAAAATGCATACGTCTTCATCTTGCAAGATATTTTGCTTACAAGTTTCTTGAAGTTGTAGGCATTCACATTGTGAAAGCGAATGGCATAACCTAAGTATGTCTAAACAACAGTTCATTTATTAACTGCAGCACAGCACTCAGACATCAAGCAAGTTTAAGTACAACAAGCATTTTACCTCTAGTGAGTGGTTCAGGCTGGATTACAATGACACAAAGAATTAAAGCCAGGTTTAGTATCTCTATGCTACAACACAGACTGACTTATTTCTCAAGAGGAAATCTATTCTGATCAACACAGAATGCGTTTTTCAATTGCATTAGCTCAAAATGTTTATTAAAGGATGACTGAAAATGCTTTATGAAATCACTGAGATTTTTTGTGAATTAAAAGATCTTATTAATTTAAACACAGCAGCTAATTCCTGAATAATTCCACATCACCTCACTTATTCCAAAAATGACACCTTATGTTCACGTCACTCAGCTTCAACATAAGTAAAACTAAACAAAACTGTGACAACTTTTACATTAATTAATCATGAAATATAAACTACCTACACATTAACTAGATCCTCGTGGAACATTAATATTAGCAACCAAAATTATTGGTGTTAAAATGTGTTAGCTAGGTACTCTGCATTTTCAGAGAAACAGAAGTTGAAAAATTCAGGGACCCCCCTTTTAAATGCCAAGATGCACTGAGCTTTCCAGGCATACACTAACACAGAGATAATCATTAAGCCCTACTTTTAAATGATGTTTATTAGAAGTAAATAATAAAATTTATACACATGATAATCTAGAAATTTTTACCATCTTCTGAGCTAAGTGAATTATGTTAGTATTACTGGAAAGCTGCAGAGGATTATACCACCTTAGTGGAACAGAGACAATTTTAGAAAAACTAAGGCTTTGTCACCACATATTAGAAAAACTGTTGATGCCAAGTGAGGATAAATTTTTGGGATCACATGTATGGTGGCATGAGTACATGAACATTCACTTCTCATTTGCTTCTGACATGCTACCTCAGCACTGGTGTTTCTTCTTTCTCCCTAGAACACTAAATTCCTCTCCCACCACAATACCTAACCCAAAGTAACTGCAGACTAGACAAGATCCAGCCCTGCAGCAGCTGGGTATCCGTGATAACACAACATGTTGCACATTTCTTGCAGTTCATCAGTGAACTGGGTTTAAACCATTCATCTCTGATCATGTCCTGCTGGTCTTAATGATCTCGCATTACCAGTGACGTTTCTAAATCCAGCAAGAAACTATATTAAGCTTTCAAAAACTATTCTTCACTGGACCTGCATCACTCAATTTGTTTGGAATATTTCTAAATCATAACAGTAAAGATAATTTTGGAAGAAGGAGAAACAGCAGCAATAAAATCATTAACAATGACAATGGAATGTTATCCACAAATAAAATAACCAGAACTTCATTCCCATTGTTTATTTAAAAAGACATACCATTTGAAGTCAATGGCGATATGGACACTGCCTAAAAAGTCATCAGGGACAGGTTAAATCACACAGCATTCTGCTTCAGAACCTGATCTGAGAAACGAGTGTTATGGTACACTGGCTATATGTCTTCACTTCAGACATTGGTTCAAAAAAATGGGAATCCTAGGAGTCGTTAGAATAGTTTCAAGAAGTTTTCTAAATAGAACTTAATGTTCAGTTCTGAATAAGAAAATTCACCTGTCCATGACCTCAATATACTGATGATCCCAGCTAAGGTGTTTTAGTGTTGCAGGTCATTCTGCAGTACCTTCATAGTGTGTCTGCTACACAACCCCACCAGACACTAGCGCACTAGTGTGAGCCACCACATTAAGCAGTTATGGACAATGCCAAGTATGTCAATTTATGCCACCAAAAATTTTGATCTCGCTTCAGCAAGTGATTTTAGTTTTCGTTAATTATGAACTGGACAAACCTTTTTTTAACATGGTGCTAACACTGATGTGGGCTTTGGCAGATTTGTCACTTTATACACTTTACATTCAAGCAATCTGTTTTTCTTCAGAAGAGTTTTGACGAAACCATACATTTGTATTCAGGTATATGTGTTTCCACAGACATCCCAAATGCTGTTTAGTGTATGCATATTTTATTTTAATAATATGCCAGCCACATACTGCTGCATGAAGTATCTGAAGGGGGAAAACATGCATACGTTATTCTCTTTATCCCTTTTACTATTTAAGCCTCAATAAAATAAGAATGAATTGATAATATGTAATTTCATACTAAAAGACCTATTCTTTTATACAGGTCACCCCTATCCCTCCCTTCATTAAAAACTGGAAGTCATCTCCTTAGCAGGAAGAACTTACACAGTAAAACAAAATCTAAGTAATATAAAAGGCAACTTCTACATTATTCTGCTGAAAATCTTCAAAGATATTATATCTCAATATTCAGAGAGGAGACCAAAGTGCTATAAAGGCATATTGACTGGGTGCCTCCCTTCCTTCTGTATGTTTTGTGTCATACCAAGCGCCAATCGAGAGCAAAAACCTTAAACATGGAATACATTTTTCTGAGCATGGCACACACACATTCTGAAGAAGACATGGTAAACACTGACAGCAATAAATCACTGCAACTATTAAACTAAATGATTACTCATATTTTCTGCTTTTGTTATATTTTCTATGTATAAGATAAAATGACACCATGATGGTACTTGAAAAATTATCTGCTTTAATCACCCATAGAAGCAACAGCAATATATGTCTTCTGAAACCTACTGGGTGATACATAAATCATTCTTAGATTTTTTTAAGAAAAAGCACTTATTTCTTCATTCTCACACCTGAGAAACTTTCTTGTACATCAGCAAAGTACTATTTATAAATAAAATCTTGGGACTGTTACTCAGAATTGAGAATCTTATATTCATAATTTTTGAATCACTTAGTTACTTATAGTCCACAAACAAAAAAAGGGGAAAAAAAAATCCACAAACAACTATTAAGGTGAGTTTACTTTAGCTAGAAAGTTTAAAAACAATTTTAAGTCCTTCTAACTGAGACAGTAAAAAGATACAAACAACAAGAACTTCTGTGGGTTTTGCACAAATGCACACTGTAAAAGTCAACAAAAGTTTAGGCAACATAAGAAAATAATTTGAGTTTGTTACCTTGGTACAATCTTGAAGAGCTTCCATGCTTTTAATGATTAAAAGAAGATGACATCATCAAATAGCTAATTGAAATAGACTGCAAATTAAATTCATAACCAAACTGCATGAAAAACAGGCACAGGTGCTGTATTGTATGTAGCCAAAAAGGGATCAAATTGCAAAGGAATGCATCTGTTGCTTTAACCTTATGCCAGTTAAGATACATACTTTATTCTAATAGCTTAATTATACTCCAGTATTTGAGAGTTAATTACATACAGTTTCACAAGAAAATATAAAGATCTTTTCAGAGTTAGGTTCACACCAATAGAAAGGGAGATCATGGAAAAACCTGAGGTGAAAAAATGATGGTGCCCTCAAGATAGCCTAGAAAAACAACATCAAGAAACAAATCTATGTATAAAGGACTTGTGTGTCAAGAACCTGTATAGCAGAAAGTTCTACACATTGATATCTAAACTACTATGAAAATTAGGGTTTAGAACATTTCTTTAAAAATATCACATACTGTTTTCAAAGATCTATTGATCCCCTCTACATATGTCAAGGTAACAAAGTTACTTTGTAGTTGACCCAATAACATAACAAAGATCTCCCAGACACTGGATTTACCAAGAAGCCTTTCTGGTTTTTTGAGTGAACTGAAACATAGTTGAAGGCCCTGAAATAACAGGGACAAACAGTATGTAAGTACATATGCTTAATAACAGCATACTGTAATTACACAATAATCCCATTCTTCTTCCAAATTACATGTCAATAAATCTTTCTCACTGGCCTATAAATTCCACCTCAGAGGCGTTTATTAGTATAATTACAATGCAGCAATAAAACCATTAAGCTTTTCGATACCAGTATTGTTCCATTTATACTTACTTCCCCTAAAGGGTGGCAAATAGTTTCTACAGTTTCAGAAGACTATAAAACTTGCTCTGGTTTGTGCAGTTACTTTGTTAAAGTCTTTCTTTTTCTTTATTTAACCTTTGTCAGAATGTCAGGCTGGGTTTTTTTTTAATAGCACAATGCAGCAGATAGACTCAAGAAAAAAAGTATTTTGTAAAACAGGCAACATGTTATAAAGGTATAACTAAAGCATCTTAGTTTCATTGTGTGCCCGTCATTAATAGACAAAAGACCCCAAGGCCTTAGCCATCTGTTGAAAAGTAACTTGCAGTCCAAATTATTGAATCTTGTTTCCACATTAGTTTCATTATTCCTAGGCACAGTTCTACCTGTCTTGGTTACTTGCCTTCATCTGCAAAGTACCAGAAGAGCGCTTTAGCACACGATTAATAAAAATCACTGCTAAATTCAGACTACTGAATCAGACTAGCATGATCAAACTTATTTCATTATTTTTATGTAGGGGAAAACCTATTCTTACTTGGGAATTAACTCCTGCTCATAATTACCTTCCAAAGATTAACCAAACGCATGTCATGTAATCATGACTTACTCCCGTGTTCTCTCGCAGTGCCAAATTGTTAACATGGTGAGAGCAAAATCCTCAGCTGCTTTAAATTCTTTAACACATTAAAAATAAAATATAAATTTTTCTAACATAGGCATGTCATTTCTCATGAGATAAATAACATTTAAACGTGCCTAAACTGAACATAAATGTAATAAACTAGTAATTCCTTTCGCTCCTCTCTCCATGTAAAGTTGAAGTAATTTTGGACATTATTTTACTATTTTCTTACCATACAAAGATAGTAAAGAATCTGCCTGACAAAACCAGCCTGAATGGAATTCTTACTACTAACCAATAAAATATTGCGCAGTAGGATAATTTAAGAAACAACAAAAAAACGTTCACCCGGTGTAAGTGTTCAAATTCCAATGTAAAATCTTAACATTGCTCAAGTTACAATGAAATATTACCAACATTCAACTTGCAAAACCGCAGAAAAGAGGAACTGCAGAGGAATGAAACATCAACACAATGGTAATGACCATATCCTTTCAAAATAAGAACTTCTAATCAATTTATGTTTGTTTAACTCATACTGCAGAATTTTGAACTGTTGTCTTGAACTTCCCGATAATGCGAACACATCCTTAATTCTACAAATTTTAACCTTATTATTTATCCTATTCTCCTCATTACTTATATATTTACCAGAAAGCCTGACTCAGAAAAGTTAAGGCAGACCTTCAACAACTTTGTTGCTAGTTGCTTCACTGATGACAATGGAGCAATACTTTTCTAAAGGCCATGTACTGACCTCAGCCCTCCCACACTACTCACGCTGATACTGATGAAAGTTCTAGGCACAGAACAAAGGAAATACACAGACCTACCAACCTGACTGGAAACAAGTTCAGCGAGGAAACACAAGGATCAATATTCCTAATTAAGTGATCTCTAAAGTAGAAAAAAAGCACTGCAACCCTTGGACCCTGAGTCTTAGAGGCTAACCACAGAAGTAAAGCAAGGAGAGCTGTGCATAACGAAGAGCTGCTTTTAAAGTGCTAAACAGAATCAGCACAATTATTTATCACCAAGAGAAGATTTAATGCACAAGTTTGTGATAAAAAAAAAAGATAATAGAGTAGAAAGACAATAAAACATACAAACTTCATTGACAAACCACAGAAGAGAGAAATTTAATGTGAAGTTTAAGTTAGATATCTGAAGTGCACATGGAATAACAGAACTGAAACTTCACCAGAGTAATTTCTTTCCTTCCGTGAAGGGAATGTCACAGGTGCAGTCCACAACAGGATGCTCTCTACGTGTCTTTCCTATTCTGTAGAGATAGCAGCTGCTAGAAGGAAGACTTTGTGAAGACTATCCCCTCCCAAATACCTCAGTTCCAGGTATAGTCCACTGCAATCTTTAAACAAAGAAGCACAAAGGGCCGGCTTCAGGACTAGTTTTGAGTTAACCTAACTCTTTGAGGACTAGCTAGCTATCTTTCTATCTACCTAAGAAGTTAGTAGTATTGCACGTTATGTAACAGAAAAGGAGAATGAGCAGGCTTACTTATTTCAGAAATAGTGTTAACACAAACTGAAATACATGACAAAACTGTTTAACTGTTTAACAGTGGATAAAGAATTGGCTGGTGGATAAAGAACTGGCTGGATGGCTGCACACAAAGAGTTGTGGTCAATGGCTCAATGTCCAGCTGGAGATCTGTAACAAGTGGCGTCCCTCAAGGATCAGTGTTGGCACTGGCCTTGTTCAACATCTTCATCAGTGACATGGACAGTGGGATTGAGTGTGCCCTCAGCAAGTTTGCCGATGACACCAAGCTGTGTGGTTTGGTTGATAATGCTGGAGGAAAGGAATGCCATCCAGAGGGACCTTGGCATGCTTGTGAGGTGGGCTGATGCCAACCCCATGAAGTTCAACCAAGCCGAGTGCAAGGTCCTACACATGGGTGGGAGGAATCCCAGGCACAGCTACAGGCTGGGCAGAGAAGAGATTCAGAGCAGCCCTGTGGAGAAGAACTTGGGGGTGCTGGTCGATGAGAAAATGAACGTGAGCTGGCTTCAGTGTGCGCTTGCAGCCCAGAAAGCCAACCGTATCATGGGCTGCATCAAAAGGAGTGTGACCAGCAGGTCGAAGGAGGTGATCCTGCCCCTCTACTCTGCTCTTGTGAGACCTCACCTGGAGTATTGTGTGCAGTTCTGGTGTCCTCAACATAAAAAGGACATGGAACTGTTGGAACAAGTCCAGAGGAGGGCCACGAGGATGATCAGGGGACTGGAGCACCTCCCGTATGAAGACAGGCTGAGAAAGTTGGGGCTGTTCAGCCTGGAGAAGAGAAGGCTGCGTGGAGACCTCATAGCAGCCTTCCAGTATCTGAAGGGGGTCTATAGGAATGCTGGGGAGGGACTCTTCGTTAGGGACTGTAGTGACAGGACAAGGGGTAATGGGTTCAAACTTAAACAGGGGAAGTCTAGATTGGATATAAGGAGGAAATTCTTTCCTGTTAGGGTGGTGAGGCACTGGAATGGGTTGCCCAGGGAGGTTGTGAATGCTCCATCCCTGGCAGTGTTCAAGGCAAGGTTGGACGAAGCCTTGGGTGAGATGGTTTAGTGTGAGGAGTCCCTGCCCATGGCAGGGGGCTTGGAACTAGATGATCTTAAGGTCCTTTCCAAACCTAACTATTCTATGATTGTATGATTCTAACTTCTATTTTGATGGCTTGGCTTCGCAAGATTTGGGAAGGGCCTTTACCACGCTTACTACAAGCACGATGATCATGGGTAAGTGGGATATGCAAATCTGGTTGGAAAAAAGGGTGCTTAGGCAATCAGGAAGTGTCTGACCAGGACTGTCATCTCCTGAGCAATCTTGAGCTACCCATGTGCTGGTCCACCCGCATGCGAGGTTGGATCTGCAGCCACCCATGCACCTATTTTACTGTAAGACAAAAACACATGACCTGTTTTGACTAAGAATAGGGCAGATGGCAATGCTAATCCTTTCTTACCTACTTTGTACATTATTTAGGTGTTCAGAACGTATACAGTATGGAAAATAAAAACCAGTAAATTAATTAATTATGAATTTTAGATTCTAACCTACTCAGAGGGGAGTCTGCCTCTCTTCAACATGCTAAGCTTGATTAATACAAATTCTCTAATGGTAATCAGCTATTCTGCTTTCTTTAAAGAACAGCCTTTAATTTAACCAGGCAATACACAAAAATGCCATTTCTTGACAAAATGACAAACAAGCTTTTGGTAATCAACAGTATCGTTTAGTGCAGCCAAATCTTAACAATCTTTACAACTGAAGCTGTCATAAAGTTAAAAACAAACCAACATACAAAAAAAAGTCACAAACAAAACCAAATCCTAAACCTATTTTTCTATTTATAATGACTGTAATCTTTACTGTTCTATTTGAGAACCATGAAAATCACTTGGCCTTTCTCATACAAGTGAGGCCTTTTAACCCTTCTGTAAGTTACAATACTGCTTTATTTGCAGAAACAGCCAACTAGGAAACTGACTTGCTAAGTGTGTGCAATAGTATTAACAAAAGAAATTGTATAACTAACTGAAATTACTTTTCAGGGAAAATATGTGGGTATAAAAAGATAAAGAGGGACAGCAACATAAAGCAGCAATTGTGTAACACCCTCACTTGAAATCCACAAGAAGAACAGAGAGCCTGTTCAGGTAAAACATTCACTTCCAAAACAAACCTAGCAATCCCAGTCTCCATCAGAATCTAATCTGGTTGCATCTGTTCAGCAAAGGACACTAGACTTGCTGAACACAGCACATGCAATAACGATTTAAGTGAAATAGCTAGTGAAAATAAACATGCCAAACTTTCCCATCAGAAAACATTTTTCTATGACTGTTATCAAAGCACCTGAATGAGAATTTTTCCTTTATGCTTTCGTAAATCAGTGGCAGCTTCACTAAACTCAGCAGAGTAAATAAAGCCAAAATTTAGGGTGTTGACTTCTAAAACATGTATCGAAGTCTATTTTGAGGCAGATCAGAAGCAAGTTACATGAGTCAACATACATTGCACCTGAAACGATAACAAGTGCAATGTCGGAATAACCATTCATGAACAATTTCAGTGACTTGCTCCTTAAAAATACAGTTTTCATTATAGATACTAACATACCTAAAAAGAAATAAATATACACATGGCGCCTGCCAATAGAAAGAAGTATTTTTCTGGAATTAAAGACATGCTTGTATAAGGAGTAAAAATGATGTCTGTTAGAGACGACTGTCTCTAATTTGTGTAGAAGTTTCCCTTCAAAGACAGGGGAATCGCAGCGACTGATTTACCTCATCTAAGAAAAAACTGGTGTGAAAGAGTTGCCTAGTTCCAGCTGACCTTGAATGTAATTGGCTACCTTGGATGTCTCTATGGTACATGCCATTAAGAAGATAAAAATATACAGGATTAAAATCTGAACTGATAAAGCTAAGAAATTAAGTATTACTCCTTTAATAAGCCTACTTCATGAAAGTATATGAATACCAAAATACTTCCTTACTGTTGAAGTGTAAGTTTTAAAACAAGTGATAGAAAGTAAAAGTATCTAATATATTATTTATATGCAAGTTCATTCTAACTCTTGTAGTGAACAAAAAGAAGGAATTAAGAGACATCAACAAACCTTCTACTATTTAAAGAGAAGTTTAGGGACAGTACATGGCAATAAGTCTAGAACTTAAATTTGGTTCAAAACTCTTCCAGGGAAACAATTGACAATTACAGTCATACATTTAGAAAACCAAATCAGTAGAACTGTAAGCAATACATTTCAGCTCTAAAGCTTACTTTGTCAACCTTCTTAGTCTCCATCTTCTCACAACTACTATAGTATTACACCGTATTGTGACATTATAGATATCAGCTATAATCAAGCATTCTACACTAAATCCAGTTGTTCCAGTAGCAAAGAACTGCTAAGACTTTGTGGAATTAGGATGCATTTTAGGATCACTGTTGTCTCAAAAAAAAAAAATTGTCTTTAATTAACAAAAAAACAGAAGCTGCGAAATGTAATTCCAATTATCCAAATCCAATAATCAATAAAATAGATTTGTTTAAAACTCCGTCCAATATTTTAAACACCTACAATTGACTTTTTGCTTCATTTCTGAAAAAACGTAAAAGCGTGTTTTACATATAAAGTAAAACATGTTGAAATACCACATGTTAAGGTATAAAGTGTAGATCATAATGAAGACTTCAAATAACATCTGTATTCTATTCCTTCCTTCTTTTTTGGCTCCTAATAACCATTTAGAAATCTTGAATCAAGTATTTCCCAAAGAAATTAGACACAAGCCTAATGGCTTTTATATACTGCAGTTGTATCTAAAACAAAAAAGCAACAGTATTAACAAGCAACCTAACTTAAACACTAGACAAGTTTATTCTTATATTGAAATGAAACACCCAAAGTCAGGGGCCCAGAAGGGAGAAAAAAAATACCAAAACCCAAGAGGTATACTGGAAATGTCATTGTCTTTCACCCTTACTGAGGCAAAGCAGTTTTAGTAAGTAATACTGCTAAAGAAAATCATCCTTAGTAAATACAACAACATCCTTTAGCCTCCTCTACTGTACATCACTTCAAACGTTACGTGGCAAGTGATACTCCCTGTCATCCATTTTCAGAGTTACATTTTCAACAATGGTTTCTGATATTTCTACTAGTTTTGTAGCTTGCATCTTTTTGGTTCTCTTCCCACTTCTTGACATTTCTTTCCACTTCCTCCTTTCATCTTCCTCACATTCGCAAATTATCCTGTTTCTCAAAATACCAGTGAAGCAGTCTCTTTTGCTCAACTAACAATTCACAGAATACTGGGAAAGACAGTAGTGGATCTGAAGAGCAGACAGTAGCAGCAAGGCTTGCTCTAAATACAAAATAAATAAAAGCTGCAAACCTCAGGTAACTACACATTACTGGCCTGCCATCATGAGGTTTCTTCTCTTCCCATATTAGATATACACCTGGTTTCAAACCCCTTATTCTCTCTTTGCTCCCTGATTTGCTACCACAGATTCTGATAACAGTATCTTTTCCCTCATTACTTGTTGCATCTGGAGAAAATTCTAGATCCTGATGAAAAAGGATCTTTCTTTACTCTCAACTAGCATCTTCTGAACTGACAAGTGCATTTTGTATCCTAAGTTGATATTCAGGAAACAGCTAATCCAGTTTTAAAACAGTCTTACGACCACTAATAAAAATAAAACTGTTCCTGTATTTCTTCCTTCATTTTTCCTATAATCTAGAAACACCTCATGACAGCTAGAACTGCTGTCTCCTATGTAACGTGAGATGGCATGTAAAACACGGACACTCCACAGATTACAGATGTTGGTGTACGTCACCCAGTCCCAAAAGCAGAAAAGATAAATTATACCTTGAAGTTTCATTTTGAAAGTGGTTTTGGAGGACCCTAGAATTCTAATGGACTGAGTAGCAGGTGTGTGATTACTCCTATCATTTAATTTGCACAAGAACTGCAAGTTCGGCTTATTCACCAAAACGTACATTTCTGGTGCCTATCTCAGAAGGATTATCTTACCTTTACAGTTTCACTTAAGACTTGGTTTTTGTCTGCTTCTTCACTGGAGTGCAATTCTAGTTTATTATTTAACTCCTGTAGCTGTTGCGCCTGTTCGTTCAAAAGCACTTGTGCCTGATGCTCCCGATGTAATGCATTATTTAATTCTTCACATGCACTTTCAAACCTCTCATGGGTGATCAACTTCTGATAAGGCAAATAAATTGTGTTTTATTGTGTAATTGTATTCACTTGTTTACATGCTTGACTTCAGAGTTTCATTTGAAAACATATCAAATTCTAAACCAAAACAGTGCTAAAGATGAATAGTTTTTTTTAACATAAAGATAGATCACTGAATAATAAAACAGCAGACAACTTTATTGACTGTATTCTTTCAAACAAAGCATTCAGAGTACTGTAAACAGTACATTTTCATTATTCTATTCAAATTAGCACCCCAGCTTGTAAAGAATCAGTATTTAGAAGGAAATATGTAGATCAATGCCCCACATTGTTTTTTGCAAACAAAATATCTTCCTGGGCTCTTCCTCCCCTCCCCAAAACGTTCCAGAAAGAAGGAATAATTTTTAAATCATCTACATTTCAACAACAATCTAAAATATGACAACCTCATCTAACTGTCCCAGAACTGTAAGGGAATAAAACCCATTATGAACAAAACTGAGGAGATTAGATCTAACCTTGTCCATTTGAGTAAAAAAAAAAAAAAAAAAAAAACAAACACCATTGTATTGGCCAGGAAGCAGAATGTATGTGAAATCACCCAAAAAATATTCCCTGCTTAGAAATGTTTTGACTGGGACACACTGACAGGTCTACCAACTAGGCCTCAGGATCAGCACTGGGCAAAACTACAGAAAAGGCTGCTCATTGTGGGACACAACTGTTTCAGTTATACTGTGCATCTGTAAAGCATGCGTAAGAATCCTTATCCATTCACTTTCTCAGCTAGCTCAAATGTAAACTCAATCATCAGTGTAACCTATGGAAAACACACATAGGAGGAAAGGTGCCCAATGAACATCCAGCATGCTAAAACAAGACAAGTTTCTTCTCCTCCAGTAAGGGCTGAAGGCACAGTTTTATGAGCATGACAGGGAACAAACTGATAACCCACAAAATGGTATGAATCCTTTAAATACTGTGTCCATTACTTGCAACACTGTGGCTTCCAGTAGTTAGGGAACCTTTTTGTTGTCTCATTCCTTCCAGGCAGTGGTATTTATGGGTTAGTAAACCCATAGTGTTGTAAGTAAATCAGCGACAGCAAAGGGTGTGTACGTGCTACTCAGAATGCAGTAGAAGTCTTCCTTTTCTTTGCCATAAACTTACTCCTTCAGAGAAACAACCATACTAAGATTTGTACACTAACACTAGCTCGGGATACAACCCACACTCAAAGATACAGTACAATGTCTATCATAATATTCAGCAATATCCAAGTAGAGTTTAAAATACATTTGTGCTTTATTAACTTCCCATGAACACACTTACTGGATACCCTCATACCAGCTGGGTATGTGAAATATATATATGTTATGGTGTGTGTATATATATATATATATATATATATATATATATATATATATCTCACACCAAAACTTTCCACTTAACCTGGGTTACTGAACACCAAACATACAGTTTAGACAGAATAGCTCTTTTTATGAATCAAAGAGAAACTCCTGTGGAAAGGAGATTTTTCTAAATAGATCTGATTTACAGTTTAGTAACATTTACAAAGCAAGTTTTGTGGAAAATTCTGTTAATAGAAGATTGATTTTATACTTGTTTTTCAAAAGAACACAAATCAAAAAAATGTGTAAAAAAGGACGATCTCATTAAATCATCTAAATTAAATATACTTACAGATTGCTTAAACATATTTAATTGCTTTTGGAGGCTCTGGGCTTTTTCAGCTTCTTTTTTCATCTCACTGAAATTCCATTTAAATTCAGCAAGTTTTAGGCGCAGTGACCGGCGTTCCACCTCCGCTGTATGAAGTCTTTGTGTAAATTCAAATATCAGCTTTTGCAAAGATGCTATACTTTTCTGTTAGTAAACAGAAACAAAATAATATGCTATAAAATGTGCTATTTTAGCAATAAAAACAATCACATTGAGCACCCAAGCAAATTAGATAAAGCTGTCATTTTGCCGTCCATCTCTAAAAGACACGTCAGTGCAAGAATGTGAATGTGTTTTGTGTACTGTAGAGGGTTACCGGAAATTCCATTTTCAAGGAAGTACCTGTTTTCATGTAAAGCCCACAGTAAAAGATTACGTAAGAAAGACTTTATTGTTTCACTTCGGCTAAAGTGAAGAAGGCTATCAAACTTTACAAGTTTGTTCTTATAAAGCAAATACAATTTTGACAGAAAATTAAAAAAATCTTTTTCTTGGATATACCAAATCTCTTCTTAAATTCTTTGACAACAAAAGATCTATTAACACCCTACTGCTTTTGGGTGTTGCAAATCTATTTCTGATTCTCTATGGAGCTGACTTCAGCGTAACGGACTCATAAAGAATCTGAAACAAAATTAATGGTACTATCAAGACAGCTTCACCATAACACTTATGCTCAACCTATGCTGTGAAAGTACTGTTACATGAAATAGCACTATAAATAAGCATACCATAACAGGTAGTCTGTCACATAATCCAGCTTCCAGGGCCTGGGTATTTATTTTATGAAGTCCATGAGCCAATCTCTGTACCAAGGAGTTTTTCTCCAGGTAAGTAATGCTCCTTCTGCTGTCTAATGGAACAGCCTCCATTATTACATTCAGTTTGTCCATAAGTTTTGAAAAGGAGTTCCTGGCTGCATTTACAAGTACATGCTCAGAAAGCCAGGGCTTTGGATCTTTAAGAAACAACAACAACAAAGAAACATCAGTTTATTAGTTTTGGGGCTTTCTTCAGTGGTAAAAAGCAACAACAATAAATAGCATCTTTAAAATATTCAGTAGGAAATTTCCATTAAGAAGTAGAAGACTGAGCTCACAGGAAATAATCTCAGAAAGGCTTTCAGACAAATTTGGTATTTAGCAATGAATACTCTACTATCAATCTTTGGATAGAAGAGTAGGATAAGATTCTTAGAATAGGATTTGTCTGTCAAAGAATAATTTTCTAGCTGTTTTTACATTCTCCTCCAATGCTATGCTTTCTCAAGTCTTTCTCTGATGTCCTAATTTTGTAATTCATAAAACATGTAAGATGGATGCAAGTAAATGCAAGCCAGGTCAAGATGTTAGATGTGACAGCACATGGTAAATTACTTTATTGCAATATTTACAATGCAAATTTCTGAGGGTTTCCTGGCTCTTCTTCCCTCCCCTCTATAGATGTCTAAATCATTTGCTGTTCAAAATTAGTGAGGCTTGGTACCTTAATGCCATACTATTTATATTCTGAGACAAGAGAATATAATTTACCTTATTCCAAGGCAATTAAAATTTTACAGCTACAATTACTTATTTCCCCACAGGATTTTGGTAATCATCCTTCTCATATAATGGACTTAAGGCCCCAGCACACCCAACATGTCCTGCTTACTCCTAGATTCGTCAGGTCTGTAATTAATAATTGTGTTTAATGTTGATAAATAAAATTGTCAGTGCTCCTTCCACTAATTGGTATTCCAGATAACAGTTAATAGGTTTATTTATGCCTTAATAAAAGTCTTGTAATTTAGTTTTCCCTCTGCTAGGCAGGTCTTAATCTGTCATTACTTGTCTTATGATACTATCAGTGTAAGATGACAAGCATGGAAGAGCTTATTTACATTCAGTAGTGCAGCAGATCTCCTGTTGCTGCAGTGAATAAAAACATTTACTTAAAAGTATAAACAGAAAAAAATACTGTAGCTTTTTTAAGTTACAGAATTTCTTTTTACACATTGTGAGGATAACACCACAGGTTCAAAGCAAATGAAACTTAATTACTGATATCTTTAGATTACGATTCTTATCATAAATAATCAATTACACATATATGTGATAAAATTTATTTGTAAGCAAGCAAATAAAAAGGCACAAGACAAACTCCGTCAGAGCCAGTCTTCTGCTTGGTTTCAAAATACCACTATGTCAGTGACTCCAGTGCTTGGCTGGAATACCATTTTTGAGTACATGCTCTCCACAGCCCCAGCTAGTAGTAAATCTAGCTTCATGTTTAATATAGCACTCTTTCAATTCATCTAAAAATCTTATCCAGCATTGTTATCTTTATCTATCAAAACACTATTTGAAATAATAATTAAAAAAAAATTCTTATTCAGAAGAAACTGCATTGCACCACTCTGTCTACTTTGGCTAAGGCTCCTATATTTTACTTGTGTTGATTCCCTATTAGTAATCACTTAAAAGATGATCTATCTTCAATATTTTAACAGATCATCCTCTCCTACCCATCTTTCAGTTTCAAAGACAATCTCTTTTCTCAAGTGAAGATGCATTCACTAGTTTTAATGTTTAGTTAAGAAGAACAAAATTAAACCAAAAATTAAAACTAGAACATCTGCACTGCTTTCACAAAACCATCTAAAAAACCCTCTCCATTATCACAATTTTTGGTAAATACCAAAACAAGGATACTGTCAATGACCTACTGTTCTCTCATTTTTCCTAGTATTTCCAGCTGGTATCTCATTTTACACAAGACTGTTTGCCTGCCAGAAAAGGCAGTATTTCTCCATACGTGCAGTACCTAGGATGGCAGCCTCTTTCCCTATGTCTACAACCTTTAGTACAACTGTAGTAAAAATAAATAACAAATAATTGTTCAGGCAATTGTTTTGTACTATTTTAAATGATTGTTCCAGTTCATAACCAAATTATTCTTAGCATCTACAACTTAAGGTATTTTATTGGGCTGGGGAATAACAAGGCAAATCATCACCTCTGGGTTTTGGGGGTTTTGGTTTTTTTTTTTTTTTGGGGGGGGGGGGGGTGTGTTATGGAGAGCATTTTTTGATTAAATACACATTAATATGTTGAGCAAGGCACTGACTGCTTTGAAAAATGAAGTGAGAATATAATGCAATTCCACAAAAAACTGTATCTATAATTACTGGGAAGTGAATATATGGTTTAAGTGTGCACATTTTAAGTACCTGCCCACAAAGGATCAAGAAATTACAGTAAAAGTATTAGGTACCTTGTAATGTGTATAAGAAATTATTAACACAATTACACAAAGAGCGGTTAATTCTTACAATTAAAGAAATGGTGAAAAAAAGACAATGAAAAGTGAAAATCTTCACTAACAGATGAAGAAAATTCTTGCTTACACTGTTTTAGAGAAACGGAACAATCAGCAGGATGAATGTACTAGTAGTACTACACAAGACTAAAATTTTCATTCTAAGCTTCAAATTCTTTGTGCATGTAACAGTTGATGATGTTTGTATTCAAAATGCTTGACCTTTACTTTCTCTGGTTTATTGCAGTACAGATTCTGTTCAAATAAACCTACAAAACTAACATTTAAAAAAAACAAAACAAACAAAAAACAAAATACCCTGACAATTCAGTGAACTTGTATTCAAACTGAATCTAAGAGATTATCCCAAGACATGCTGGAATGAGAACCAAACTAATGAACAGTGTGAAATGATTGTAAATGTCAAACCAAACCCTATTTATTAAAAGCTAAAAGCTCCAGAAAGGTGTCTTAAATCACCAGAGCATGTAAGCCCAAAAGTTTCAGTGATACCTGAGCAATCTTGATTTGGTTTCTTTCAACTGCCTCACATGGTTCCTGAGAACCTAGCCATCTTTAACAGTAATTTTAATTTAAGACACCAAACCATGCCATATTGTACCTCCAGGCAGCACCTCCTGTGATATCCAATCTGGAACTGCCATTATTTCAAGATCTGAAGAGAGCAGATGCCCCTCAGATTTCCTATTTATATCTAAAATAAATTCCTAAATCATTAAAGTCATTTTGAAGGTTCGAATCCTACTTGAAATATGACTTAGAGAACATAAAATAATTTCCTAAGTATGCAAGCTTTCTTTCAAATATGTTCCTTCAGAGCCTTAACACTTCAACACTTCTGGAATTTCACGTCAAACTTTAAATTATTTATTACTACTTTTTTTGAACCACAGATTCTTGGGAGACTTTTGATCTCAAGAGCAACAGAATTCCAAGTAATACATGAAAAGTCAGATCTTGAGGTTCTGTGAAAATTATTTAAAATAGAGATAAGCTATGAAAAATCACCAAAGTGTGGCCATAATATTCTCAGCATGGCACTTCCTAATTCTCAAAATGAAAACTGTGTTGAGTGTAGAGATATCAAGAGGAGTCCACCAGAACTCTCATATACTTGAATACCAGCAATATATCATGAGGTCTAGGGTATTCTAATTAGTCACTTCAGCACATCGATGCTGCTGTAAAGTTTATCCTTTTCAATTTGCTGTTCTTTCTCAACATTACATACAGAGGAACACTTGCAGCAAAACCCTGCAAATATTATGAAACATAATTCAAACTTTGTTTTTTAAGGGTGTAAATTGAAGTTACTGAAAACAGGAAAGAGCACCTGAAACTGAATCAAAACACTTTTGATTCAATGGCTGATTTCGGGTACCAGTTTACTGAAAACAGTATCCATCAAATTCAATTGTTTTCCAGATCTGGAAAATCTAGATTAATATCATATAAAACACAAAAGATAATTATTTCTTTTCAGTCAGCAGCAGCAATATCCCAGGTTAAAGATGTGTGGGGTTTAGGGCCTACATGTAAGAAAAACACAGATGAAATAGGCACAAATTACATGTATTTTCTCTATGGAAAAAAAAATAGTTTGAGCTTCAGTAAAATACTTTTTGAATATTAGAACAGTGTAACAAAATAACTTCAAAGCTTGTAAATATTATTTCCTTGGAAGCTTTTGAAAACAAGTTCTCCAAATATCCACTGGCATGGTGTAGATGGTTCTTTTTCGGTCTCACAGCAATGGAGGAAAAGATGTTTATACACTTTTTAGAAGCACTTTACAGCCTACCAGTTCTGTGACTCTATACAGTGAAATTACAAAGTATCCTATCACTAATTAAAGAAAATTAATCTGTTCCAATACAGCTCTCCAGAGATTTGATCCAGAATAGTTTAGATAAAATCCCCAAAACTGAAATCATGTAAACACCCTTATTTTTTATCTTATACAACAAGAATATACTTTTAAATTTACCTGTTGTGTTAACAACATCCTGTAATTCAGTGACAGAACTTATAATTGCAGCAAGGAGGTTAGAACTAGTAAACCAGCTGAATGCTTCAACACAGTGAATTTGCTCCTCTTCATGACCTGTGAAACAGAATTGTAGCTAGCAATAAAACTAGATCACTAAGACACTACTATCTCCTGCTCTTTCAGAAATTAACCAAAACTAGGTGTACAAGCTCCAAACTAGCTCTTCTTTCAGGACGATTTAAATGTATTAAATATGCTTCCAAAGCTACTAAAAGGAGTAGAAAAGTAGACAGATCTCCTAGATTGGGAAACATTTTTGATACCATTTATCCTTACAGCAGGAAGCATGAGCTGATCCAGTAACAGGAAGGGCCAGGAAGATTACATAATCTCTAAAGAAAATCTAGAAATCCTTTATTAATATTTTACTTGAATCAGAAAGCCACTTTTTGCATTTTTAGTAGGAAATAAATATTAGAAGTTATTAATAGAAGAGGAAGCACCTTTTCAAAAATGTACATTACAATGTATTTACCACAGAGAATGTGGCAGCAACTAGTTCTGAAATCTGTAATGCAAATGTCAAGAATATCAAACAGTATGAGTTCACATGAGTAGCTGTAACTTTTCTTTCAATGCTTAACAAACTAAATGTTTCCTTTTCAGAGAAAATTAAATTTTTCAAGAAATCCAGAAATCACAAATACAGAAACTACATTTACAAAAAGGTCATTAAATTTGTCTTTACACTCAATTAATAACATTCCTGTTTGTTATTTACTAACCACGTAATTTGACATAACACTTATCAAAGCAGAAAACCATTTGCTTACTTGACACATTATGTTTGCCTTTGGATTCTCCTATACAAACTAGAATTCCAATGCCTTCTTTGAAGCCATCTACCCAGGAGAAGAGGGAACTAGAAGACTGGGCTAAAACTTTAAATCTGTTAGCTGCCAAAACTGCAATCACATCTCTTCGAAAAACATGAATCAAGCCTTTGAGTTTTCTTTTCTTCCATTTTGCATCATCTTGACTGTCTTCCTCTACGTCAGAGAGTGCATGAACTAGGGTCCTAATCTCCTGGTTCACTAATTCATAAATGTTGACCTGATCCTGGAGAAGGTCCCTCTGGGAAGACATAGCACATGATCGGCCGTAGAGAGGATACAGGGCACCCGCCAACAGAGCACAGGCTACCAGGAGAGATGAATGCTCCTTCTGAACCTGTGTTAACATATTTTTCACAGAAACATTTTCAAGGGCTAATTTATCCCGTCTTCTTTCAAGGACATAAATTTTTTCCTTGTTTTTTTCTGCTGTTTTTTGGTATTCCTGAGATAAGGGGAAAAAAGAAAATCAGAAAAAAAATTACTCAGAGAATATTTTTTAAAAATAAAAAAATCATTTTTAGCTACACAATTTTTTTTATTTTGGGTTCAAATAACCCATTAAAGGAACAAAAAAATATTACTAATGACTGTTAAAGGATCTCACCTAACAAGCAGTTAGAGAATCAGATGTATGAAAAGAATTCAATAGCACAAGGAAAATCTGCACAATCTTCAGTTAGAAATACGATAATCCACTAGTACTGCAATTGCCCACAGGAGGTCTGACAGTACCCGATCATCCACAATACAGTTTTATGAGCTGGTTTAACAATAAGTAATTGCATCCTCCATTTCAAGAAAGAACTTTGTCTTTCAAAGCAGAAATGAAAGTTAGTGTAAGGGAGAGTAAAAAAACAAGTAAGACTCTGGAAGATAAACCTAAACAGATTGGCAGCAGCTGGGAAAGGGGAACTAAAGGTGATCTCTTAATTACTTTGTAATCAACCCCCTACTTATATATTCACAGATTAATTAGGTCTCATACAGCATTATGTTTTCAAAAGGACAGTGTAATACAGATATTTTTATTTTGACTAGTGACATTACAGATTTTTTTCAACTTATTTTCCTCTGTATGCCCTGATATGGGGAAAGAGGAAGATTTAAAACAGTAAACCAGTCCAGCAAAATGAAGACACTAACAAGCCAGGGAATGCCAGGACTAAGGTTAGACCATGCACAGACTGGTTGCTTTTGATAACATGCAGTTCTTGTACAGAAATCAAGACCCTACGCTGGGACCTCAGAGAATTAGATTGGTTTCTTGATGCATGACAGTCCTCTGTGATTGCAATAACCACTTGAGGCTACATTTAAACAAGATCCAGAGATAAATTTTAGGCACTGTTCACAAAGAACCCACAAACTCAAGTTAAATACTTATGCTCCAGTTACAATACATGAACACAAAAACCCAAACACGAATGGAATGACAAGGCTGTATGATAAAGAAAAGAGAGGTTTATGCTAAGGTTTAGCTACCTCTCTTAGAGCTATAGGCAATTTTGCTGAAAGTGGGGTGAGGTTATTTCTGCCAGCGGTGTCCAAAAGAGAAGTAAAATGGTATCATCTAAACACATTCCCATGTGTTCTACTTTGTACAACTCCCAAGCAAGCAGCAAGGGGGGCACCCTGGTTTCTTCACCCTCCTCCACACTGCAAGCACAACAGTTAAAAAAAGATGCACAGCTCTCCATAGAATGGAAATAAAAGATTCCACGCTTCTATAGAGCAGTACCCTAGTCAGTTCAGACTGTCTCTTTTGTTTCAGAAAAGGAAGAATTTGTAGTATTATTAAAATACTTTCAGTAATACGAAAATAGAGTAGGTAACTAAAAGATTTAATTACAGAATGCAATTTACAGGTGTCATATGTTACTTACTACTCTAAAATTAAGTATGAACATGTACAATACTTTCAGTGTTACTGCATTATTTACAGTGTTTGATTTCTACAGAAAAAAAAAAAACAAAACAAAACCAAAACCCTGTGATAGTATGACTGGAAGGAACTGAAAAGGTAAGCTGAATTTAGAAAACAACTTATAGTTTCTAGCTGTCACAGATGAAAGGCCAGCATCCAAGTAAACAAAGTGTGATCCCTACAGGGTTGTTGGGCAGCAATACTAATATTCAGTGCTCTGCCTAATTAAAGCTTATTTTTTAAAAAGAATTTAGTCTTTTTATGACTACGGTTATATGGTAATACGGAAAACTGAACAAGACAATCTCTGACTACAGAAATGCAAAAGTTTTGTAAGTAAATACCCCTTGATTTTACCAGCTAATAATTGCTTCTGTCTTACCCCACACTGTTTCGAGTGTTTTCTTCAAATCTTAAAAGCACACTTTTTGAAAGGGACACCATTTCTTCCTAAACATTGGCAAGCCAGCTTAAGGGACACCTCACTGGGTTGCAGAGCTTGGTGGATTCCAAGAATCCTTACCAAAAACCAGGTGCAACTAGCAATACTATTTCATCCTACTTCTTACTATATCCTTACCTTTTTTTCTGGCTTGAACTGGAAACTAGAAATAGAATGACACTATGAGTTCAAAAGGTTTTCCTGTATTTCAGTATTTTTCTAAAAATATATATCTATATATCTAACAATATCAACACCACTGTCCTCCCCTTCTTTCCTGTGCTTTAAGTACATCGGCAGACATGTCTATCAAAGACACCCAGTGGGTCAGGAACAGTATAGTTGCATGTACTTATCCTGCTTTGGCACTGATTGCACTGACTTTTGATACAACTGCAAGACACCACAGCCTTTAGCTATTTCACCAGCCTTGCTATAAAAGCCAGGCTGCCAAACAACAACAACAAAAAAAAAAACAGTGCAAATAAGATATTTTTCCTCCCTAGAGGTCTTTTTCCCTTTCCCATTTAGAAAACTTTTTATTTTTCTGTTGAAATTAACATTTTTTAAGTAGCTACATGATTTTTGTCTTGCAACACGTTTTTGTATATCAGAACAAACCCCTTCTATTTTAAGTGGTTGCCACAAAAAAAAAAATGGGGACAGATTAATAAATGTCTACATAATAAACAAACAGCAACTGACAGTAAAAATTCAGAGGACATTTTCTGTGAGAGTGTGCAAAGTCTAAATAAATATTTTTGAGAGGCTAAGGAACAAGCACAGTAGCATTTTCAAAATGGCACACCATCAAATCAAGAGGACTGCACTCCTGTTACAGAAGGCAAGTAAAAAGCATATGCAATTTAGGCTCCATTAACTCTGCCAACAGAGACCACTGACAAAGAAAAGCAGTATCTATAGAGTGCCTGTTTACTGCTGATCTATGATAAGGCCACTCTGGGAATTTTTGTCCTAGAGAAAAACAGTGAAACTGCTTTCTGATTACATTGTCCATCTGGCCTACAGTAACAGCTTTGAAGCAGTTACCTATTAGCATCCGTAGATTCTATCTTGCAATCAGGGACCCTGAACAGCATGGCTGGGGACAGAAGCAGTGGCAGGTGTCATCGCTACTAAAGCCTGAAGGTACTGCAATATTACAGTTTAATCATAAGGAGACCATTCTGAAGAGCCCTCACTCTACCACAGCTCCAAGAAAGAAAAACAGTAATTTCCAACATACATTACTCATACTGCTGTGTAGTTGGAGCAATCAGCAAACTTCTGAGAGTCTGAATTGACTCAGTCTCAGTCTGCCTTTGTACATGTACTGTCAACTGCAAAAACTAAAGAAGTCTCAACCCAGGATCTGAGGAGAAAGTATCTAGAAAAAGGCACAGAACACTGGTTGAAGACAAACTTGCAAAAGGATGCATCCTATGATGCACCATTAGCTTGGTGCATGACAGTAAAAATCACTACTCTTCCACTTCTGGAAAGGGAGCAGAGCCTACAAGGGATTGGTTTATTGAACTGCTTGTAATTAACACTCAGATTTTTGGATGGAAAATACAGCAAATTATTACAGTTTCCTTGTACTGCTAGAATAAATGTCCTAGAGTGATGAGACCCACAGTTCTACAATGAAATACAGAATAATGGCAAATCATATTCCACTTGCACTGATTATATGTTTCCTATAAAGTTTAATGAATAAAGCCTGTTAATTAAATTTAAATATTGCATTCTGTATGTTTACATAAACACTGGCATACAGTAATATCTAAAAGACCCTTAGATGACATTCCATAACTTGAGGCACATTTTTCCTTGTTTCCTATGGAAATAAGGCGACAAAGTTAATCTGTCCACACACCTATGATCCAAAAGAGCAGTGATCTTGCAGACAAATAGGGTAAAAGACAGTCAGGTCTTATGAAAAACAAGCAATCAGGATTAGGATAGCCCTAACAGAAGACATCCAGGGACCCTATGGTTTCCAGAAAGGTAAAGGTTTCATCTGGTATTTGCAGGCCCAAAGTCAGAAATACAGAAGAAATACAGAAGAAATTAAGACGCTTCTCTTTCCAGACTGACACTGAATGGTAAGGCAGGCAACTGGAATACAGGATGGAAAAAAGATGCAACAAAGTTTTGTTGAACACAGACACACACTGCCTAGATTACAACACTATCAGCCTGTACTCCAACTACTGTACTCCAACTTGCAATATGAACTACAAAACATGCCCATCTATTTCTAAGGGAAAGCATTTCCCTTTACGAAACCCAGCAGACCTGTACTGCAAGTTGACAGATGAAACTATTTTCTAGAAGACACGCCTAATGCACTCTCCAAAGAGAGCCATTATTTCAGAACATGCTCTGATAGCTCTTTACATATTTCAGCTGAACACATCAGCTGGTTCAGCACCATCCCAAACAATGGTACAGTACTGCACAGCACCAATTCTCCACAATATGCTAAGAATTCCACAAGAGATGACTCAGGACTTTATTTTTTTTTTTTTCAGCATCTGTAGGAGGTAGAAATCTAAACTGTGTGTCCCCTTTTTCTTTAGCAAGGTGTCCTGGGTTCAGCAGTAGCAGTCCATTTTTCTCCTTGGTAGCTGCTGCAGTGCTGTGTTTTGACTTTCAGCCTGGGAACAGAGCTGACAACACTGATGTTTACCCTGACCAAGGACTTTGTGAGTCTCATGCTCTGCCAGGGAGGAGGGGAGGCCAGGAGGAAGCAGGGACAGGACACCTGACCCAAACTGACCAAAGAGGTATTCCATACCACAGCACGTCATACCCAGGGAGGTAACTGGGAGCTACCCAGAAGGGCACTCTCTTCTTGGTTGAGCTCGTTTCAGCGAGTAGTATCATATTCTCTTCCCTCGTTATTTCTCTTATTATTATTGGTGGTAGCAGCAGTGGTTTGTGTTATACCTTAGTTACTAGACTGTTCTTATCTCAACCCATGGGAGTTACATTTTTTCGATTTTCCTCCGAATCACTCTGGGAGCTGGGGGCGGGGGAAGGAAAGAAAGAAGCAGGGGGAGTAGAAACTGCGTGGCTGACTGGGTTTAAACAATGACAGTTTCTTTTGGCCCCCACCATGGGGCACAAGCGGTTGAGATAATGACAGATCTGACCGGAGTGTGTCTAATCGAATTTGTGATAAGCATTCATTGTTTCAGATTAATAGTCACTCGTCACAATGCTGATTTATTGGCTCTCAAAGTTGTTGCTCTTGATCTCAGCTTCAGTATATTGCACCTTACTTAGAGGCGATTTGCTGTGTTAATGTTTTTCAAGTGTGGGGCTTGGGCTAAGGTTCTTGTCTCATTGTACTTTATGGTAATGACTTGTAATACAATAGAATCATTGATCATGAAACTGATCTGGCTTATGTTCCCAGTGTGGTCACCACCTTTATACTTTGGGAGGTATATAACAGAAGTGCTTAGCAATTACACATCTTTTTTTTCTCCTTCTCGGATGCTCAAACTGTGAAGGAGACATCCTTTTACCCTCCCAGTCCCCCACTCCAGACCGTTTACGTTTGAGAGTTTTGAAGTCTTTGAATGGCATTTTAATGCTGTTGAGACTTGTTTGCTGATTGTGATGGGAATCACCATGCTGGCATGCATACAGAGTGTGTTTTGCCCACGACCATTTCGTCTGATTTCAAGAGTTAAGCAGAGTCAGGTCTGGGTCTTGTCTGGGGTTAAACAATGATATAGGAGGACCAAGAGATTTTCCCTGAGGCTGGACACCCATCAGTGGCAGGGTTTGTGGGCTAGTATGGGCAAGGGTCTAGGTCAGTGGGCCCCTCCAGTACTTTGGAATTTCACCAACAAACAAGTGCAAAATCCAGAAAAATTAGTAAAACACTTAAATAAGGTGTGTGGTCATTCTGGCCATACCAGAGATGGACAAATCATGGCAACGTGCTGGGGCTTGGCCTATGCTTACAGGGCCTTGTTCAACACTATCCAGCACCTTCAAAAGGAAAAGAATGTCGGCGGATCTGAGGGCAAAGCAACAGTTGCGCAGCTACTTCAGCTCCAAGCACAGCAAGCTACACCACCCTCAGCGACAAGCTACCCAAACTTTGGCTGCAATGAACAGCGCAGCTACCCCAACAACAAGTAGAGCAGCTACGCAAACTTCGACTGCAACAGACAGTGCGGCTACCCCAGCTCCAAGCACAGCACTGCAAAAAAAAGAAACCGTCATGGTTAAAACACAGTCAGCCACACAGTTTCGTCTCTCCCCACTTCTTTCTTTCCTTGTCGTCGTCGGCCCCAACACCCCCCCCCCCCGGGCTCCCAGAGGCATAGGGAGGAGAATCGAAAGAATGTAACTCCCACGGGCTGAGATAAGAACAGTCCAGTAACTAAGGTATAACACAAAACACTGCTGCTGCCACTGATGATAATAATGATAAGAGAAATAACAAGGGAAGAGAATACAATACCACTCGCTGAAACGAGCCCGATCAAGAAGAGAGTGCCCTTCTGGGTAACTCCCAGTTACCTCCCTGGGTATGACGTGCTGTGGTATGGAATACCTCTTTGGTCAGTTTGGGTCAGGTGTCCTGTCCCTGCTTCCTCCTGGCCTCCCCTCCTCCCTGGCAGAGCATGAGACTCACAAAGTCCTTGGTCAGAGTAAACATCAGTGTTATCAGCTCTGTTCCCAGGCTGAAAGTCAAAACACAGCACTGCACCAGCTACTAAGAAGGAGAAAAATTGACTGCTACTGCTGAACCCAGGACACAAGGAAAAGTAATTTTTCAAATTAAGCTGTCTCATGTTATCATTCTGTTTGTTGGCAATGATTTCATTAGACGAAACTACAGGATGTTGGGAGAAGTTAATGTAAGTCTGGACGCCACTTATTCTACTTACAGGGATACTTTTAGTATTGTAAATCTCCAATGTGAGATGTAAATATCAAGCAAAAAATATATACAAGATTTTAACTCATTCCTAAGAAATTACCGTGAATTGCTCTGTCTGAAGAACACTTTGTAAATACATCTGTCAGAATGCACAGAGTTCCAAACCCAAGAGCTGAGTCAAATATTCTCCTGATGAAGTAGCAAATAACAAGGCCTATTCATTTCTCTGAAATGAATGGAAGTCAAAACACAGCACTGCACCAGCTACCACAAAGGAGAAACATGACTGCTACTGCTGAACCCAGGACACTCTATTTCATAACACTTAACTGAAACACGTGTAAAGGAATGTAACTGAAAAGACAATGAACTGTGTTTGTAGAACAACAGTGAAAATTTTAGATTGCAAACAACTTTTCTAACAATCAGTGACAGCAATTTTACACTTCTGAACCACTGCTCATTGTAGTAGTTGTACAATAGAGTCCTTTGATACTGCAGAAATCTACAAATGTAACTGTTAATTGGTCAGAATGTATATGACTAAATTTATCACCAGATGACACCACATCACCATTACTCTACAGAGTCTTTACAAAGCAGGACACTGAAGAAGTAACTGCTGCCCTGTACAATTCTTTAAACAGGGCATTTCAGTCTTACAGCTTTAACATTCTCAAAATAAAAAGAAATCAATAGCAACTGTTACACCAAATTAAACAAATCACTTTTGGAATGTTTTAACAAAGTAATTTGTTTCTTGCTAGAAGTGAAGTTAATGCTAGCAGAATAGGGGGAGAGTGTGCCGGGTTTTTAATTTTTTTTTTATTATTATTTTAACGATACAATGAAACTCCCAAACAACCTTAAATTGGTTAGTAGCTGAAAAAAGCACTGAAATAATCCATTAAATATTTACAAGAAAAAATAAAAAAATCAGAGGTTCACAGCACCATACCTGTACCCTTGCATGAACTTCCCCAAGGAGACCATAGTACTGCTGCTCCAGATACACTTTTTGTTTCTGCCAACAGCTTTCCTGTGCTTTCATTTGTTCAGCCATTTCACTAAAAGCATCTTCCTGGCTCTGCTGAAGCTCCTTCACAGTATCAGACTTGCTCTTACAAATACATTCTAGATGAGATATCTGTGTGACATATATTTAAAAAAATTCTTTTACCTCCCAAAACACTTTTTTACTTTAATTGTACATATTAATTTAAGCACAGGCTATTTCATCATAAAATCAAATTGTAATTTCTTCAACACATTTATTTAAAATAAGTAAAAACCTTTAATGACAGATTGCTTACTTGACTCCTTCAAGAAAACTGAGACATATCTAGGGATAATGAATTTTCGTTGGTTTCAGTTTTGTCATCCTTATAACACCTTGCATATACCTGTTGCCTTCTTTGTTGGAAACATGAACTGGACACTTACTGTATTACTCTGAAACAAGTGCAGTAAATTTTGTGCTGCTAAATTAGCAAGTAATAATAAAAAAATAGCCCTTTTTGGGGGGGTTTGTTTGTTTGTTTTACTGGAAAGTTGAAACATTCCACGTATTATTCAGCACTAAAATAATTTCAGGAAATTTCAGTGCACAGAATGTTTTTCTTCCAAGTAGCTCATTTGTTTATGATGTGTTTTCAACAAGCATGAAGGGATTCACTCTGTGGTCTAGTTTTGCAGGTCTCATGCAAACTAAATGGAGAAATGAGTTAAGCTAACAATGACCTCTAAATACATATGCCTATACTTCATTATTAGTTACTAGATACTAGAATATCAGCAAGATATCTTCCAAAGAGTTCACACAGAACTTCAGGAGAAAAAAATTTGTTCTCAGTAAGCAGGTAACACACAGGTAACTGCCCCAAATCACTGAAAAGCTGGTCGGAACATGGAAAGAGCCCCAGAGACCTCATAATCAATGTCAATAACCATACTAAATTAAAAAGCAAGAAACGATAATACACAACCCCCCCAAACACTGCCAACAATGTTCAAGCCCTTCTCTTCCATTCCTTTCCCTCCTTGACATCAAAAGGAAAATAGAACCATACATCCAATCTGCACAATCCCTCTTTGGTAAATTCCATTGACTTCTGCGGTGTTTACTAAATAATGGGCAAAGTGAAAACACAGTTCACTGTAACCAGCCTTGTCCCTTAATCCAGCCATAACAGAGGCCACAATTCCAGCGGATGAGAAACTCCTGAAAGAGCTTTCCCCTCCTGTGCCTGAAGAACAAAATGTCAGAGCAGACAAGATCTGGAGCCACTGTATTAGACTGTATGACCAGCCTGATCAGTGCAGGCAGAACATGAACTGAAATCCTGAAGAGTGGCATACGTTACCCCTTGGAGCCAGTTTAAGTTATTTAAAAAGAAGTCTTTTCATTCCTGAAAACACAGGGATTTCCGGGGAGAAAAGCCACGTAAGCTTATTCACATTAAAATCATTCAGAAAAGTACATCATCTCCCTTAAATATTAACAAACTTTATGAAAATAAATGTTTTTTATTGTATTTCTGAACACAAATTTCATAATCCAAAAGTTACAATTAAACCAAATAAACACACTAGCATTTTTTCAGATAGTACCTCTGAATCATAAACATGAAATTTAAAGATGAAGATCCTGAAGTGCATTTTGTTTCTGTTTTATGCTAAAATAAAGACTTGCTTTATTAGTGTAAATGACTAAGTCCTTTGAATTGCTTCATCAGTAAGATTAATTTATTTTCTTTTAATTAGGTCCCTGTGGCTAATATTGGCTAGTACTATTAGCATGTCCTGCACAGAAAGTGGAGCTTAGAGACTTCATACAGACTTCAGTCACATTTACATGCCCACAGCAATGGCATCAAACCGAGTTGTAGACAAGCCATAATTAATGGTACTGAATTATTAACATCCAAATTCTTTTTGAAATAAGATGAATGTCAGTCCTTTTTAATGATACTGTGATGTGGACAAATGTCACTGAATTTAATAGAAGTAGCTGGTGCCTAAGGACACTTACCTTCTCATTAGCCCCGGTGAGGTCTAAGATCAGGGCATCAACATTCTCCTGCAAGACTGCACAAAGCTCAGACCAAGAGAATCTATCTATGATGCCTTCTGGTTGTTTTATAAGCACACAGCCTGCTACCAAACGCTGGTATAAGCTATGGAGGAAGGTTAGCTTCTCCTGAAACAAAAAGAAAAATTAACTGTTGTATCTGAACAGTGTTATAATCCAAAGAGATGCATCATATGTGTAATAATGTGAGCTGCACACAGCTGAAAACCCCACAATGCCAATTCTCAAATCTTGTCAAAATTCCTCAATCCCTTGTTAATATTTGCAGCCATACGTATTAAAGCCAGAGTAAGGAAACGGTTATTCAAAATTTGTCTGATTACACAAATAAAGCCAGCCCAATCTTGCAGTGGTCAGAACTAGTATCTGATACAAATAAAAATTTTCGTGCTATTAGTAGATGCAATCTGATCATTCATGTTAACATGTTCAGGTACAATCAAATTGTACGCACCTCCTATATCTGCCCAATACATAGAAAGTTGTCTGATTAGTTTAGCAGCATAGCACACTGCTTATACAATTACCACTCTAAAGTCCTTAAAAAATTATTTTTGTGCTGATTATGTGTAATAGACTTGTAGCTTCATCAGTTAAATTCCTCAAGCCATGCCTCATTCATTTACACTAATTTTCATGTAAGTATAATAGATACAAATATTTTAGTGCAAACATAATAAATTGATGCAAGTTACCAATACACTTCAGGAACAACAGCATGCAACAGAAATTTCAGCCTTCATCCTTTTAGTACATATATGCAACTTAGCAATTTCGATTAAGACAACAATAGAAAGCTGTACCTCAAAAGCCACAAGAAACAGAGCCTTTATTCCAAGTCAGTAAACTATTGCAAAGGTTCCCATTGTTTTTCAGGGGCCCTGGATGAGGCTTTACATTAAGAAGTTGTGTTACCGAGATGGGGAACTATGCTTTTTCTGAGCCCTTTCCATTATACTTCAGTGCATTTTCTCAAAATTACTCAATGGTATTTTTAGGCAATAAAAAATTGCAGTTTAGTTTAAACTTCACTTCTAGCAGATCTCATTCCCTACTGAAAATTCAGTGTGTCACCACCATTACATTTTTGCTTGAGCTGTGACAAATCAAGGATGGTAATTATCCATTTGGCGTGAAAAGGAGATCCCAAGACCCAAAATCAATTCACACATGTTGAATGCAACCACAGTGTTGTAGACATGCTGACTTTACAATATAGCCAAGCCTGTAGTTTCATTCACTTTAATCATTATCTCATGTGTATAACAATTCCAGCTGCTTCATGTGGACACAAATTAAATACCAGACTGTAAAAGAGGTGGAAAGAATGTTTTCTTTTTACTCAGTTGGCATCCATGTCCAAATCTGGGGAAGTAATGAGCTCAATATGCACAACCATGATAAAGTATATCATTGCTATTGCTAGTACTTTTTTGCTTTACTGGGGGAGAAAAAGCAATAAAACTAACATCTGTAAACAAATATAAGGAGAGAGATAACAATTCTGAAACAAGACTTTGTGCAGCAATTCCCACATACAGCATACCACAACAAGCTAACAGGTAACAAATAAGAATTTCTAGGGTTTGTGTCATGCAGGCGAAACTACCTCAACTCCACATTTGCTATCTATCAATTGCCATGTGAATTAGTAACACATGATGATGACTATTGTATGTTTCAATTGTAAAACATTTTTGTTAACTTTCAATTTGAAAGAAAGAAATAATTGTTCATCAGGCATAGCTCTTTAAATAAACTTAGTTGATCAAAAAATCAAACACTGGAAGGGTTAAGTTATTAATTCTGCTACAGAAGGAAGGAGAACGAGTATGTCCTGAGATCCTGTAGATATTAAATACATATTTCAAAATACGTATCTTAAAATCATATTTCAGGGATAAATCTGTTAAGACTAAGAATAACCATTTGATGTATGTAAATGTATAAAGTTAAGATTAAATAAAGACGCTCTTTGACAGTCATCTTGTCTTTGGTAATACCTCCATATCCTTCTGGTAAGCCCTGGTAAGCTTCTGGATTTCATTTTCAGATTCTGTGACACGTACTTTCTCCTTCTCCCAGCATTGCTGTACATTCAGCAGTTCAATTTTTAAAGCTCCTATTAAAGTCTCTCTGTCTGTACATTTAGTGTGCAGATGATTTAACTCTTTATTGGCATCATCTAGGTTATCCTGAGCTTCCTGTAGAACAAAATCATGGAACAGAAGAGAATTTTACTCTATAAAATGTTCCCTGATATCCAGTGCTCAGCATCTGAGGAAGTAAACAGTTGTATAGCCACATGTGTTCAGAAGACTGCAGGCTAAGCTAAGTATCTTTCAAAAACAGAATTTCAAAACTAATAATAGTCTTTCTCCACAGTTTGTTACTAGACAGCATCAGAAATCCATTTCAGAGTTAAAAGCACCATGGTGCAGTGACCTTCTGAATCCCCTTTACAGCCGCAACTGAGATACAGAATGCATGGATGCAAGTTATTCTCCACAGAGAGTAGAAAGCTCTCAGAGCTAGTGAAAAGATACACTATGTTCCTAAGTAAATCTCCGATTCACTACAGCTGAGTAGGTAGACAACACAGACATCTGCTGTTACCCACTGCATTCTTTGTCTGCACAGTAAAAAAAATGCGACTCTCTTTGGAGACTGGACCTTTGGAAGAAACTAATAATCAGAAATTACCATAAATACAGTCATTACATTACTAGTACCAAGTCTTGCAAGGTAAACAAAGAACTGAATACACTACCCCTTTTCAGCCAGAAGATTGCTGAGATGGAGTGGACAGATACACATGCTTTCCACTCCTACAATCACTGCACTTCCAGCACTGCTTAACTTTGCTAAAGGTCAAACTGAAAGCACTGTTTGTTTTTCATAAAAGCATAGCTGCTTATATGGGAAATATAATAGGAAAGATAATTCCAAATTCATCAGACAGTGACAACTTTCATTCTTCGTAATGAAAACACTAAAAGATTAAAGCAATGCCAATTTTGTAACACAAATGCTGTCAAGAGTGTATCTAGTTTGCATTCATATATACAGATTTATTAGCAAAAATTTAAAAAGAAACTAGTGAACTGCATAAAACCACCACCATCTGTGTGTAGCAAATTCAGTTTTTGCATGAAGAATACAGGTATCTGTTACAATGGATTGGAAAATTTTTAGGTGCCTTAAAAAGGTGCTGCAACAGAAGCAGAAGACTTAAGTTCTCCAAACATAAACTGGTAAAGAGAGTTTCAATCAGATAGCAGGAGATCACATGCAAGTAACAATTAGTATGAAGATTCAATGACTGCTGCAGAAGCATCTGTGACTAAAGTGATAAAGCAGCATATTCCCAGCAAAAGAATCTGAGTAACACTGGGAACAGAGATGTTCTATTTTGGCAGTAATATAATATACTGCCAGTTGGGAGATTAAGTTTAACCATGACCTCAGGACTTCCTCATTCCCTTGGCCATTGATGTAACCAGACAGGACATTACTAAACGGGTGTGTCAGCCAAAAACAGAGATCAAAAAAAATTCTTGTTCAGAAACTAAAGAAAAAAGTTCTCAAGTATTTTTATCAGTACTCAGGTAGATTTTATACTTGAGGAAATTTTGGGCTACACACTGTTAAGGCTGACCTGATGCTTCATACATGCATTAACTTGTCAGATAAACACAATAAAAATTAACAAAGGAAAGGACATCTTTAATAAAACGTGCTTTCATACAAACAGAGGTAATTAAATTCTCGCCCCCTTTTCTAGAGAAAAACAATTAACAGGAAAAAATTACCAATGCTGATTTCAATATAAAACAATAGTTTGCAAGTTGATAAATCTATTTTGAATTATTTCAGAACTGCAATCAGTTATTATCAGAAAAGATCAGTTAGGTAGTCTAAAGTGGTAACCAGAATAAAGCAGCATGTCTTCACACAAGCTTGCAAGGTAAACTCGTCTGCTCAACAGAATACAACAGAGAGACTTAGTCTGATAAGATAAAAAGGTACCATAATTACAGAAAAATACATTTTTTTGCAGAACTTTCATATTTTATGTTAAGTTCCTGAAACCATACCTTGAGGTCTTCACTTAAAGCACACATTTTCTCTTCAAATATCTCCAGTTCTTTTGTCTTCTTTTCACACAAAGCCTCCATTTTCCTAAGCTGTGAAAAATATGGAGGTCAAACAGGCTTTTACAAAAATGCTACATAATCATTTGAATATAAGAATTTTATATATAAATAAATTTTTAAAAAAAGTTTCTAATTCCTTTGGCAATATTCATACTCTACACAATAATGCGCTATTACAAAAGCATTAAGATTTTTATAATGATTTAAGATAAACAGCAGTGGCAGAATCCACAACTGAGTCCAATATTAAATTTCCCATTAACTTGCAAAATATCTGACAAAAAAACAAACTTTGAAACATGTGAAAATGTAACAAATTCAGATTATAATCTGGCCCGTGGTTTGAGAAAACGAGCTCTCAAAGTAAGTGGCAGAAACTGTCCAGCTGCAAGCCTGGTCTCTACTTTTTATGGAGTGCTGGGCAGTACTCATATACACATAAAAAGCAGCCATGTTCCTGAGACTCACTGTGACTACTGAGCTACTTGTGATGTTACAAGCAACCACCTTAGAGGTAGCTCATGATCAGTATGTGCACTAGCTTCACCTTCCACTTTCAAAAAAGATAACGACATATCATTATAACCTGTGTCTTTACCCGATGATGAAGTTAGCAATACAAATGTCTGAAAGAAAGCATCGAATAGGTATGTATTATAGTTCAGGTTACTGCTGGTACTTAAACATTAAGGAGCAACTCAGAAGTAAAAAAAAAAAAAAATTTACAAAATTTACAAATTACTTTGGAAATTAGGTTTTGATTTTATCTCAAATCAGGAGACTTGGCAGAACCCTTAGAAATAATTACAGTAAACTACAGAATGCTACTGGAGTATTTGCAGTCTTTCTGTTGGTTTACTAGTGTTTTATGTCTCCTCAAAAATATTTTAGCATCTGCACTATAGAGAGAGTTGAAAGCCTGTTATCTGTCAAAAGCAAAACACTTATACACCTTTCAGTCACACAAATGAATTAGATTGTTTAATCTAATGCTCTACACAGTAAGAGAGGTGACACATGGCAAGTTTACCAGCATATTTTACATGTACATACAGGTGCATACATATATTAAGAAGTCCATCAATATGCAGCGTCTTGTTTAAAATCTCTCTTTAAAAAGAACCAATAATTACTCAAAACTAAGCCCTTACTGCTGTGTATTAAAACATCCTGTTTTTATTGCACAGTGCCCTTCATAGTCCCTTTGTGCATTATTGCATTATTAAAAAGTTTTATTACTAAACATATCTAATATATAAAAAGCCAAAAGTGGAGTTATCTATGGAGGTGGGGATAATCAAGAAGGACAGAACACTGCCCTTTATGAAGGTGCTCAGTGATCTCTGGCTCTATATGACAACTTCAGGGTCAGTCACACGCAGTCCTACTGGGAAGTCTTGTGGCACGTAATCTGTTGGTCCTGCTCTGCTTGCGATTTATTTTCCTTGACAGTTCATTCTTCTTTCTGTCAGAATACTCTCTTTGCTTTCTTAGCAGCCACCCCCTTGGTCTCCCCACTGCTGTCTCTGGCACAGTTTCACAACAAAGCACATCACTAAGCCAAAGCCTGCTGAGTTGACTTTTCAACTGCGCTGCCTATCACGTGACATTCCCCCCCCCAAATAACAATTCACTGTGGGTAATATGTTCCTAGTTACTCTTCAGCTTCCAGACTTGGGTCTCAGAAGAGTTTCATAATGACTATGCACATCAGTTCTCTTATCTCACTGGGAGATACCTAGCAGTGCTTGCTGTTTGCAAAAGTATAACTGCTTCCATGGTCACTTATTTTTGTGTCCACAACAATCTCAAAGGTCTTGCGGGAGACCATTCCTCTCCCAATAAAAAAAGACAAAGCTGACACACTTTTTTGCCTGTTTTTTGTTTTTTTTTTTCTTATTTAAACATTGTGAGTGACTAGCTGGACTATGTATTTGTCAAAACAGAAGACAAAACCTAGAAATCAAAAAACACTACTAGCTTTCTTACAGTCTTATCTATCAGACCTTGCCCTTCTGTATTTGCCAATTTTATCCACAGATAAGTGAATTACAAGTTTGCACAGAAAGCTTTAACAGTGCAGTTAACTTCTCTCTACAGCCTTTAAAGCCACAAATTCATAAAACATTTACACCAAGAGAATTCATCTAATCATATTAGAAATACAAATGAGACAATAAATGTAAGATTGTGACTTCTCAGACAGTGAAATAAGACTAGTAGGACTGCATGGAAAACATTTGATTTTTTTTAAGGGTAAAACTTCCAAAACTGAAATAGTTCCATTACTGTCCTAGATAATTTACAAGTATTGTCACTGTCCTATTTTACTTGAAAAGACCTCAAAACAGCACCAAAAGAGATTTCATTATAAACACACATCTCTGAAAATTATGCCACTTTCTAAATGTACAAGGGAAGGCACATTTACATAACTAGTATCAATAACTGCTGAGGCTCAGGTGTTGTATATTTAGGAATACTGCAGTACACGCTGCCCAACTCTTACGTCATCATCTTTTAACTGAAATCCTAGATATGAACGGCTCATTTTCCTGAAAAATTATTGAAAATAATAACCCCAACAGGCTTAATATGAAAACAAAACCAAATTAAACTAAAAAGAAAAAAAAAAAAACAACTCTTCCCTGTCCCCCAGATTTAAGTGAAATTTCACTGTAGGGCTAGATTAGCGAAACAGTAGTGACAGATTATTTCTTTGGGTATATGTGAATCTGTCAACTCAACATTCCCACTCTTCTGACTTTTTTTTACAAGCAAAGCGTATGTACTGCTGCAGGCCGAAGGCAATACATATAGAGCCAAACAGTGCAAGTGTTACCTCATTAGACATATCTTCCAGCTTGTTCTGGTAAGCTGTCAAGGTACACCTCAAAGTCTCAAGGACAGAGAGGCTCGAAGGTTTATCTTTGTCCTTACAAGTGCCTGAAGGAAAATACAGAATGAAAATTAAGCCTTAAAGCCACACAGAAAAAACTACTCACCCTGGATGAGAGGTATTAAAATTAGTCAGTGCATCAATGACAGTACAAAATACTGAACAGCAGCTTTGTTCGCCACAAGAGATGCAGCCAAACAGCTGTACTTTTACAGCCAACACAGCTGACAGACATTCGTATAAAAGCTTTAATACAGACACAGAACTGTAAATTCTGGATTACATTTCTACTTAATATATATTTGGTATGTGGTCTCACATGTAATTCTACTGTGGTCAAGTCTGTGTCATGCAGTTGGACCAGCCAACTTTAAAACCACATAATAACACACTTTGAAAAACATGTTGCCCGAAAGTTCAAACATATTACACTTTTCCTGACATTATTTTGCTGTTGTGACTAAGCATGCACATTATAAGGTAGTACTTCATTTACTCAAAGCTTTACTGAGCCAAAGATCACATGACTATGTTATGCTTGGAGAGGTCTTAAAAACCTTTTAAATGATCTTGAATTTCATTCCAAAGGAAATAATAAAAAAAATTTATTATCTGTCTGCAGAGTCTTACATAACGTTTCAATTATAAATCTTAAAGCTGATATATCCATTATACACACACTACACTTATTTATTAAACCTCTAGACAGAGACTTCTGATCTGGCTCCCTTAATTAGGGACATATGAACAAGCCTGAGCATTCCAACGCCCATAGTACAATGTGCTAAGAAAGCAAAACAACATTGTATTGATCAAGAGGTCATAAGATGTCAGCTGATATTAAATTTCCAAGAACAAACTATTCACTTTTTCTTGTGTTACAGCAAAACACCAGGTTATTGACAGATTCTTCTTCTTAACATTATTTATATTACTAAGTAGCATTTACAAACTTACTTTGTAACAAATTCCAGTACCAACTTTTCCATGAGTCTTAACATGTTTCTGTTCTATAAGCAAAACTAACTTTATCAACATTAATGACATCCTCATTTTGCAAAAGAAGTGAATAAAATCTGTGGCATTTGAACTCTATAAACAGTCATGACTCCTAGCAGAACTGAACGATCACACAAGTGTTGATCACCTCTGAATGGTCAGTGACACAAAGCAGTTTACCTAGGGTGGCTCAAATCAGATAGTAAATTCTAAGCCTTTTCTTTGGCCTACATAAAATTTTGACAGCTAGAGGAGATGCACTAACCTCTGGCAGGCTTTTTTTGGTGGGGGGGTGTTTTGGTTGGTTGGTTGGTTGGTTGTTTTTTTTAAATCCTAAGGTTAGTTTTATCTAATAAGCACGACAGTCTACTCAAAGCATTACACAAAAATGATGAATTTGTCCTCCAGGCTATACATAATGCACCACTGGCAGTCAGTGGAGAGCTTATGAGCAAGTCAGAAAACATTGTCAACAGCTGATTTTTTTTTCAATTAGTTAGCCTCTTGTCTTCCGACCCTTTGATAATAACACAAGGTATAGATTTCTATTCAAATTGGACACTAACTTTTCATTTTGATTTGCCAGCCAACTCTCACTGACAAAGTCACACCTAGTCAAACCAATGAAGATTTGCAAGATTTTTTTCAGTAAATGAAAAATATCTGCGATACAGTACACAAGTGAATTTAAAACGAATGCACATCCCACTGGCAGACTTCCACTCTGTCCTGTCAGACACTCCGGTTAAAACAGTTTCTAAAGATCTACAGAGTCAGGGAAAGGCAAAATCTTCTTAATGAGACTCCAGTGTCCTTAACTAAATCTCGATTCCTAGAGATGCCCCAAATAGCAATGTTACACTTAAAAGCAACCAAAGACGAATTCATAAAATCTGACCTTTTGTGAGAAGTTTAGATTTCACATTTAAGAAAGTGACTAGTAACATCTTACTATCATTTTTATCACTTAACCACAGATACAGTTAAAGATGTGCAGGTCTCCAGTTCCATCTTCTCCACTACAAGAGCAACTTTTCACTACTATGCATTGCAGGAACATTCTGTGGTCACTTTGTTGCACAGAAAAAAGAAAGCATTATTCTTCCATAGTTATACCTCTAGTGAAGGTAGAGAGTGAATTCTCATTCAGTTTAAAATGAGTCAATCTAGGGGTTTTCTTCCATTTTCATCAAGCTGTCTAAACAATGTATCTATAACTCCACAGTCCCAACCTGCAATGCTGTCACCGAAAAATACCTCGGAACTATCTTAATTTACATCATGTTTGCCAAAACCATGTTTACCACTAAACCTTCTATGTTGGCATTCTTCACCTTTGCTGCAACCCCATTTTCCAGGCAACCCAGTCTGCCAAGAGAAATACCAGATTCCACCTTCCTACACTAGCTGAAAACAAGACTATGGCTTTACTACTGGCCAAATCTTGTCTGTGTTCAGGTACCTATGCAGCAGACATGCAACATAATCCAAATGGCGCTCTCTTGCTGCAGAGGTTCTATGACAGCAATGAGAAAAAAAGAAACAATACCTTTTGCCCACTACCATCTAAGAGTTTGCGGGAAGAATTGTGGGAAAATGCCAGGTTCAGTGGGAATATGACAGGAAGTATACAACTGAGTAAGCTCTTCAACCTGCTGCTTCAGACTTTCTAATAATGGTACTGGGCCTGTATAGGATAATCTTCTTCATAGCAGCTTATATGGTGCTGTGGTTTAGATCTTTGACCAAAACAATACTGGTGGCCTCTGTTAGATGGTGACACTAGCTCAAAGCAGTTAACACTTCCAGCACTTCATACTCAGTTCACTTCTTCTTTCCAGATTGCTACAACCAGAATCTTTTCCTCTTTTTTTTCTGTTCCTGAAGACAGGCTTCCCTGAGCATAAACCCTGTTGCTGAATAACTGCAAAATATGGTAGACTGAATAGGGACAAACTGAAATAATGCAAATTGCCCAGCAAGAAAAATAGTGCTATGGAAAACTTATAAAGGTCACTTTAAAAGGAGATATGCTTGTTATTTTTGACTGTATAAAAAAATAAAATAAACTTTTTAAATACTTCACTTCTTAATCTTAAAAACATATAATCTTCTCTTCTTTTTCCCATAGAGCCAAATAATCACAGCCCAATTATCATAAAAGTTAAGGGGCTGGATGTTCATAATGACAGATTTCTAAGCAGATCTCTCAGCCACTTGAGCTGAAATTTAAAAACACCACCAAGAAAGACTGCCCAGCCACCTGTGGCTCTTGTAACCCCTGCTAGCCAATTAGACTACAAAGACTTATTTAAGATTTTTACTTTTATTTGCACCTAGGCATTCCCATTTCAAATACATTAAACGTTTTCTTGAAAACTGCAAGAAATGCTGTTACATAATAAATCTGTAAGTACAACACAGCAAGGCAGCAGCATTAAAATTGGTTTCACACTTAGAAGTGTATTAAATATGTAGAACTTACTCCATGTCTTAATCTATACACATTTTAATATTAGGTGTAGACTTAATGCACAGCAGAGTAAAATTTGACTTTCTGCCTCAACTGAGCCTCTGCAGAGATGTTGAAGATGAAAACAGATCTCTTTAAAAAAAAAAAAACCTTTCAAAGTTTACCTTAAAAAAGGCAAATTAATACTGAAGTTACTGTTACTGAATCCCTAATATCATAGAAACAGGTCAAAGCTGTTCCTCTGCAAGGTTTACCACGAGGGAGAACAGAAAACCTACCCAAAAGACAATTACTGTTTTGGAAGCTTCACTTTGGCAGCAGCATTCAACTCCCCACAGAATTGCTGAAGCCCCTCTGGACATGTGAAACTTTGCAAAACTGAGGAAAACGTACCATTTGAAGAGCTTTTCTGTCTGATTTATCTATACTAAACCTATAGGTGTTTCCCACAGGAATTAATTTTGTAATTACAGAATAAAACTGATAGCAGTTCCCAAATAAAAGGATTATATAACCCATGTGAGAAAATCAATGCATCACAGATTGAAGGCTGGCTTTTAAGCACAACAGAAACCTCAAGAAGTTCCTTTATTCAATTTTGACTGTACCAGGCCCTAAAAAAAAAAAATCTGTGAAGATACAAAAAAAATGCATCATCATTTAAAAGTGTTGTACGACCCATTTATGCCTATTGTTGCTAAGAAAGTACAGAAACATATAATCACATTTTAAATAAAAAAAAATTTGCTCTTTAAGCAACATTTTGCCTTCCACTTTAAGCTAGAAGCATTTTGTATCTAGGATGTGATTTTATACAAGGTACCCACAGAGAAAACTTTTACAGAGAGTTTTAAATGAAGACCAGAAGTGTACTATTTTTATGTTTGAAAAAAAATTAGTAGCTGTGAAGTTCAACTTGTTTATGTTAGCCACTATTTCAAATGTTTAAGCAGGCAGCAGTTTGTTGAGTTTGATACAATACTTGCATATAAAGCTAGGCAGCAGAGTGATGGCCACTGACCTGCAATTAATTTTAATGATAACAGAGAAATATCTGTTCTGTGTAAGATTCAATGAATGCAATATAGTACTAATCCACAATCAGCAGTAAAAAGTATTGTATTACATCATGTGTCCTACACAACCTTTTTGAATATATGACCTTTAAGTTGCTGAAGGTTGCCTCAGAATTTGGCTCAGTTCAGGCAAAACATCTGTTCCCTTTGCAGGTATACTGTAAGGACTTTTTTCTCAGTTGGATTTAGAGCACAGCAAGTGAGCCCTTTTCTGACCGATCATATACACCCCAGCATTTGTAAATCAAGCTCTGGGTTGACAACAGCAGGTTCACATTCCGTCACCCTTTCTCAGCTAGCAAGGCCATTTGACTGCTGTGAGAACTGCTCTTATCATGTCATCAAATCAAAGCATGTTGAGAAGAGGGAATGCAAGAGGCATCTGCAGAATTCCCACAATGTAGTGACTTTGGAACACTGACAGATGCATCTGTCATTTTATACCTTCAACTAACCTGCTGTCCGCTGGCCTGACATAGCAAAGCTGTCCAGGAGTAACTTCAGCTCTCTCATGTTGCTTTCATACGTCTCTGTTAGAAAGACCTGGTGTTTCTTGGCCTTTATTTGACAAGGATATAGACAAGACAAGAAGGGGAAAAAAGAAACCCATTAAAACAGTAAACAGAAGAAAAACAGATCACAACAGTATTTTTGTTCCCCTTTAAATTTAAATTCCTGCTATATTTCTCATTACTCCTTTTATTAAGCCAAAAGACCTAACATGACATCACAAACAAGTAACATAGAACCACTAAAAACACTTAAAATACAACTAAAGACTTCAGGTAGTCAAAAGAAAAAGTAGATGTACTAAAAGCTAGCCTTGACTTCCTTCTGCTAACATTAATTAACATTAATTAACTACTACTCATCTATGCAACGAGATCTATTGTTACACCCTACAAGGGCATCCAGAAAGACACCAAACTACTGGCAGACAGGCTAGAAATCCATGATCTGGCACTCAGTCAAATCCCACACCTATTCGCATTGCAAACATGCCTACTTTAATTCTTAGTATCTTCCATATTTTATAGCGATTTCTTCAGTATCAAAACCTTCTCCTTATGCATGAAATATAAAGCATCAGACTCCTTCAGCTCCTATCACTGAATTTTCTTAAAGAAAATTGCCTACTACGTGCAGCCTGTTGTTCAAATCAAGACACTGGCTTTATTCTGAGGGCAGAAAGGTATTACAGCAGATTTTTCAATCACTACAATAGAAAGACTACGTAAAATCATTCCTTCAATTTGTATCTGATATTAAATCCTGCAATTTTCAAAGACATGCGTCTGTAATTCCAGACAAGACCAAGGTCTTCTTGGACACATGGAGTTCTGACTTCTTAAAGAAATGTACAGTTTTAGCAGCTGACTGACAAAATGTAATACATCTCAGCAGTTTAGAAAACAAACACACCCCCCCCCCCCAAAAAAACAAACCGCCCCAACAACCCCTCTCCCCCTCAAATTAAGAGGAAAATAGATTTAAATAACTTCATGATTTTCTTATGACAAAGGTTTTGCTCAACTACGTCTCATTGCTTTTAATTATTTTTATTCTAAATTCTAAGACCTATTGCAGTAATTTCCATTTCTACTTGGTGATGGAAGGTTACCCTTTTGTACTGAGAAAAATCTTACTATCATTTCTATAAACTACTGCTTTAGTTATGCTTCACTGCATGTGTAAGGACCGAGTGAATTTCTCAAAGTGTGGCAAACATACTCCCCATACTCCCCAGGAAAACTGCTACATACTGGCAGCATATAAATGTCAGGCTAAAAAAAAAAAATAAGTAAAACAACCAAGAAATGCATTTAATCCTCTGCAGTGTTCTTCACTATTCAGCTTAAATATTTTATAAATTTGCTTTACTCTTTCAATTTTAATTATATGTTCTGTATATCAACTAATATATTATTCATATGTGTATTTCAATGTTGGGTCCCCTGTAGCATTTACATACTTTTTTGTGTGTGAGAGTTTGTACTACACATCATCAAGAATTTCCAAACCACTTCTATATATTCAAAAATAACTAACTTTTAATTCCTACTCTATAGAATTATCTATATAGAGAGCTTGCAATTGCTGAACTCCAGTAAAAATATTTTATGGGATGCAAACATTAAAATAATTTAATCTCATGTAGTGATATCATCTCAAACACCTCACATATTAGAAATAAGAAGACATAACAATATGATCAGCATCACAGTAAAATAAATTTTTACATACACCACTCCAGCACAGAGAAGTTCAGATTAAATTTTCCCAGAAAAATCTTTTCCCATGGAAAAGTCAGATTTGAGATTTTTTTTTTTTAATTTCCTCATCCAATATTTTCGTTTGGTTTAGTTAAGCTACCATCATTTATTCAGCATTTTACAGATTATTCAACCTTCACGACCTCTCTGTGCTTTATTTGCTAACTGCATCTACACTCTCTAAGCCAATTTTAGTCTCTTTTTCAACAGCAATGAAGACCAAAAAGAAATTCTTAGACTAGCCAGTCTGTCCACATTTGGGCTGCAAAGTATTTAGCATCTTTCCTTCTTAACTCTCATTTTCAATCACTGTCGCCATTATCAGAAATCGACGAAAAAATACTGTAATACTACAGTGCTGGAAATCCAGACACAGGTTCAGAGTCCAAAAGGGTATGAACATATTCAGGTAATTTCTTATGCCTCACTCACACTGAGACATAAGGAATATCTAGTAAGAATGCATAGCACCATAAAATCATGGAATAATTTAGCCTGACAGGTTCCCTGAAGGTCATCTGGTCCCACTTCCCACTCAAAGCAGGGCCATGCTTGAAGTCAGTTTAGGTTGCTCAGTCCAGTCCAGACAAGTTTTGAGTATCCTCAAGGATGGAGTTTCAACAACCCCTCCCCCCCCCCCCCCAGAAACCTGTTTCAATATCTCACAATGGTCACTGTGAAGGTTTTATCTAATCTTACAGAAGTAGGGTATTTGCAGTCTAGACAATTCCCTACTACCTTGCTTGCAGAGATACCTTCCTTAACTTCAGTATTTGACTTTGGTCGCACTCCACCACCTGCTCCAGGACAAAAAATAAGTCCCACTGATTTTTAATTTTCCCAAAGCCACTGTTGAGTGAAATAAACACTAACTCTACACACACTTACAGAATAGACCACATGGCCTGATGCTGCAAATGTGCATCTCTATCTCAAACATAGGCAGGAGTTTGAGGCCTTCTGAAAACAACCTTATCAAAACTTACCAAAAAGTATCATGCAGGGAACTGGGTCCAGTCCTGCAACAATCTGTCATTATTCCAAAAGGAACTTTCTCTACTTTGTTTACAGTTACTGGGATTTGATTTGGTTACAGTTACTGGGATTTTCCTATACAGCTCTCTCACACATGGACTAATTCACCCACTTAGTCTGCAGTACAAATCCCTTTTACTGATGGCCGAGCAAGAGCCAAAGCCAGAATTATCCACGTAGCCACCAAAAAGCAGTGTATGTTCAGATACGCCTTGAAAAGCATTTGGGTAGTATTTTTACAAAAGCACTGGCATGTTTACCAGACATGACCTTGGGAGAATCAAATCAAAGCATTTACAGAAACAGGCTCCAAATGACTGCTCCACAGTTAACAAAACATGGGGTTTACTTGAGAGATGTTCTGTAGAGGAGAACAGTGGCAGACATTTTAAGCAAGGAAGCATAAACTGCACTATTAAAAAAAAAAATCCAAAACAAAACCCTCACTAACAATCTCTCTCCTTAGGCTACCATTTATTTCTGCTAAAGTTATCTAGCTATTGAATACTTCATAGAGTTTCTTTGTTCTCATATATTAGTTAAAGCTTTCCAAAATCTGTAGAGGGTCTTTTAAAAGTGTCTAGCCACGTGTAAATTAAATAGAATTTCTCAAGAAACATAGTGTCTCAGTTTTAAACACCTGAAATAGAATTAATCAAAATTCTCAAGTTTCATATGGAGCCACTCTAGACCCCTAAATCTGTAACAACCTGTGCAGAGAAAGAATGTGATGAAGTATCTCTTTGGGTTTTGGGGGGTTTGGGTTTCTTTTTTTATCAGAGAAAATTTTGTCAGAACTGGCAACTTTAAAAGCATTTTTTAGATGCCTGTCTTCAAACACTTGGACATCACAGCTTGAGTGGCTTCTCCACTTGCAGAATAAATTACAAAACTGGTTTCTTTGTAGAAGATCATTTAAGCATATGCTTCAGAATAACTGGCCTTCCTAAATTAAAATAACAGAAGTCACATCTGGGTAGGAACACTCCACCCCTGAGTTAATGCAAGCAAAACAAGAATCAAGGTAACATAACATTTAACAATAATTAGTGCAACATTCATGAAAACTTCATCTCCTGTTTTATTACTTGAAAAGCTTGTTGACAATAAATCATCTAGATGAGTTTACATCTTTGCTACTGAGAGGCAGATTCTACCCCACAGAATTTGTAGAACAAAATCATAATATTCAGGGTGTTTCATTGTCTGTTCAGTCAATACTTAAGAAACTTCTGTTAAAAAACAGAATGCCTACATTAAAGAAGTTAATGCCTACATCCAGGAATTAAGATTCTTAAATGCTTCTTTTCTGACTTTCAGTTTATGATAACCTACAAGGCTATTACACGCAGCAGAGATGCCTGCAAGTGCATGACTGTGTGCGTGAGTATAAGAGAAAGATTTATATGCCACAAAGAAAAAGACAAGACTCTGGATGCAATCTATTACACTACTTGAACACTAATTATGCTATTCCTGATAGTGTCTACACAAAGGGAAGGAAATGACTACAGAGTTCTTCTGAATTACAAGAAATTTATGCTAAAATACACTCTTTTTAATGACTTCAATTTCCTTGTATGAATTCTGGTGAATTGGCAAGTTACCCATAAAATAAAGGTTCAATGTCTCTTGCTTGTCTGATATTAAGCATTAAAGAACATCAGGTGTCAGAAATGTAAATATCCTGAGTAACTTTTAAAGCTATTGAAGACACCTCTTCTTTCCACAGGACAGGAATACAGCTGGGGCTGTTTCAATTTAAAACAAGTTCTGAATCACAATCACCATTCTTCCAAATACCTATTCTTCAAGCTAAAAATTTCTAAGAGCCCTAGCTGGAAATAAAGACAAGCTTGAGACCAATTTCCTCAGAAAAACATAATGGAAATCTTGAGAGCCTGCTCATGCTGAACATTCATAAGCGGTTTTGTTTGATACCAATAGATCCTATCGTATTTGATCCATGCAGATTTCTGGCAAACTTCTGCCACATGCTGATATTTAAAATTAAAAGCAGCATAACCACTTCACTATACATTCAACTGAGTAATAAAAAAAGTTCTTTTTCATGTAAAATTTCCAAAGAATGTATTTTGTCCCTGTGTAAGTCTGCTTTTCTAAAAACAAAGAGCCTTCACTAGTCTGGTTATATTTCCCAAATATTTTACAAAGAAAAACATTAACTTGCATTATAGCAATACAGTGAGAAACCAATATAAGATTATCAGACTGAAGTGGAAAGAACATATTCAGGATGCCTAACAAGTATAAAATAGAAGAAAGTGATGAATAGATCAGGAAAGCAGGAGGGGGATGTAAGGGAACAGAATACACTGACATTTTCACACAATTTTAGTATGGGTGTAGGGAAGGCTAATAAGAGTATATAAAATATTATCTACACTTAGTTTCTGCTATAGTCATCTGGTTTTTAATTTTGGGAAGAAAAATAACAAAAAGCTATCCAGACTGAGTAAATAAGACCACACACAGGCACTCCCGCTTCCCAAACAAATACAAAAGTCTTCAGGAAAAATACAAAGCCATCCAAGGTGATAAAAATCTAATCCCATAGGGGACCACAAATCCAAGTCCTCAGAAAATGAGTATTTTTATTACCTGTTCAAGACAGTCTTGTGGTTTGAAATCATTCCAGTAAAACAATTAAAACAACCAGCTCTATGAATAAGACAGTTCTTTTAACAGAGACAATTTGTTCTGCTTTTTACCTTTCAGTAACGTAACATGCATTTTGAGTACACCATTTAATATTGTTGCCATTACCAGAAACCTTGGTCACAAACAGAATTTTGCTCTGAACTCATCAGGCATAACATAAATTTTACAAAGGAATACAAAATGAAAAGGAAAACTCGTATCATAGAGACAGTCAGCAACTGCTCAAGGTTCCTAGGAGATTTTTTTTGCTTGGAATTGTATTTTGTATTAATAAATAGCAATCATTACTGATTGTAGTTAGGGGAGACAGTTGCTTTTGTCTCTTCATATTCCTTTTGTTTCTGATAACTTTTTCAGGTTAACTACATGAGCAAAGGCCTTTCAATACATTAACAGTTGCACGGAAGAAGCTGTGATTCTCACAGAAGGAAAAGGGTGGTTTTATTTGATTTTTCTCTAGTTTATTAGTTACCAATCTGTCCAGGAAATGGGTAACACTAAGACAATGTATGGAATAACTCTATCAACTGAACATAAGACACCAATACATCTGATGATCCTCTGATGCAGGTCTCTGCTCTTAATCATTGAACTGATTGGTTCAATGCCTGTCAGCAGCAGGAAAAGACCACGTTCACCTTCCATACTCACAGCTCCAAAATGAAAGAGGAGAAATCTGCAAGCCAGTATCAAGAAAAGTTTACATTGGCTAAGTACAGAAATACTGCAAATAGAAATCTATAATAGAAGGCGAGAAGGTTTCCTAGAGCCTAAGATCTTTGCTTTGTCCCTGCTGCTATGCAACAGGATGGAAAAATTGTTAGTCAAAGCTGGGGTGGGTAGAGACAGTGGGAAGGTGCCAAATGGTCATGTAAAAGAAGAGAGATTTCAGAAAATAAGGTAGTAAAATACATCCAATGCCAAATCCACATTTAAAAAAAAATAAAAATAAAATCCTCCTGCTTTGTCACTTTCAAATAAGCAATTCTCAAGCATTTTTTACAGTCAAATGCTTGCACTTAAACCAAAATGTTATGTAAAACAGAAATAATTCAACCTACAACAGTAGCTAATAAAAGTCTAGAAAAGAAAAAAACTTGGGTAGAAAGCTAGAACATTCTCCACAAGGAATCATAATCCATACCTACAAAGTGCCTTCTTTGCTAGGAATGCAAACAGAAGTTATCTTTACTCATAACCATATTCTCAAATAAGTTTTCTGCAAATAACTATTCAGTTAAATACATGGTATATCACTTCAAATATATTTTTAAATTAGGTCTGTATTTACTCCTGTTCTACAAAATGAAGTCAGTAAAATTAGAGTAACACAATGGCAGAGCTCTTCCACAGCTCAGGACAACAAATGCAGATTATCTTCACAGTATGTTTAAAAAAACCTAAACAATGAGTGCCTTTTGTCTTACCATTGCAAGTTCCTCCTGCAATTCTCTGTAGTTTTCTTCATTATTCCCTAGTATCTCAGAGAGCTCTTGAATTATCTTCTTCTTCTCTTCAATCTTCTCATTCATGTGCTTGTTTGTGGAGATACACTCTCTTTCTAATCTGGAAAGTTTCAGCATTAGAATAGTTATCAAAAATACTTTTGTTAATTATACTACATAGTTTTCAACATAATCAATGCATATGTTAGCACATCATGTTGCTTCTGAAGTCCCTCTTTTTGTTTTTTTTTTTTAAACTGAAGTTACACATTCTTCTAAGAAATACTTTTCAAGAGGTGGTTAGGTTCTCCTCTGTTACCAATGCCTGTAATTAGCTTTCAGTCAAATTCATATGGTCATTTGGATACACGCTCTAAAGCACATATAATAAGCTGAATTCCTCATATTTTAATTAACACAGTAACTCTCTTCAGAAAGACTATACCATGTCTTGCATAATCAACCCTTATTTAAAGTACAAAGGTTGCTCCTAAACTTTCCATATATCTGACTATATTCTACTCTATAGAGTAGAATGGCGTAGCTTCAAATTTTTCCTCCAGCAGACTGTCTCCAAAATTTCAAACATTTCTTGCACTTAGTGCTCCTGGTTCTCAGAACAGATACCTAAAGAGCCTGGCATGGTTAAACAGGCAATTCATGAGAAAGCTACAAGGCCAAACAACAGCATATAGAAGACAGAAGCTGGGACAGGGATCGAAGGAAGACTTTAGAAAGATTGCCTGAATATGTAGCCATGGTGTCAGGAAACCCAAAAGCTCACCAAGAATTGATGTTTGCAAATGATGACAAAAAGATTTTAAAAATACATTAAGGTAGGAAAGAAAACATGGACCTGCTTCTACACAGACTGGGTAACTGCATGCAGACTATAGAAGAAAGCACAGAGGTCACCACACTCCACCTTTTTTGCCTGACAAGGTCTTCTAAGCCCCTATGATCAGTAGAAGTGTTCAAAGAAGAGAATTGCTACCACCAAGGATTGAGTCAGGGCTTACTTGTAAGAACTCAAACCATGAAAATTGAAGAGGCCAGCTTGCCTACACTCAAAGGTTCTGACAAAGCTGGCCAATGTCACAGTGCGGCAGCTCATCATCTTTGAAAGGTCCCAGAGACTGGAGGAGGCACCTAGAAATGGAGAATATGAATGTTGCAACCATATTCAAAAAAGGGCAAAAGGGCAAGCCAAGAAACTATAGACCAGAGAGCTTCATTTCAGTCCCAGAAAGATCATGAAGTAAGCCCTTCTGGAACAAATTTCTGGGCTCATGAAAGAAAGGTGACTGGGATCATTCACTGAGGATTTACCAAGGCTAAATCATGTCTGGCCAACCCAATCACAAGGCCAAGTGCAACGTCCTGCACCTAGGTCAGGTGACAAGCACAAATACAGGCTGGATGGAGAATGGATTGAGAGCAGCCCTGAGAAGGACTTGGGGTGTTGGTTGATGAGAAGCTCAGCATGAGCCAGCAGTGTGCACTTGCAGCCCAGAAAGCCAACCATGTCCTGGGCTGTATCAAAAGAAGCATGACCAGCAGCTTGAAGGAGGTGATCCTGCCCCTCTGCTCTCATGAGATCCCACCTGCAGTGCTGCAATCAGCTCTGAGGCCCCCAGCACAAGAGGGTCATAGACCTGCTCAATGAGTCCAGAAGAGATCAGCTATGAAGACGATCAGAGGGCTGGAGCACCTCTCCTAAGAAGAGAGGCTGAGAGAGCTGGCATTGTTCAGCCTGCAGAAAAGAGGGTTCTGGAGAGAGCTTACAGCAGACTTCCAGTACCTAAAAGGGGCCTGCAAGAAATCTGTTCAGAGGAGAGGGACTTTTTACAAGGACATGAAGGGATAAGACAAGGGAGAATGGTTTTATACTGAAAGAGGGTAGATTTAGATTAGACATTAAGAAGAAATTCTTTACCATGACAGAGGAGGGATACTCGAACAGGTTGCCCAGAGAAGGTGCAGCTGCCCCATCCCTGAGGGATGTTCAAGGCCAGGTTGGACGGTGCTTTGGGAAACCTGGTCTAGTGGAAGGTGTCCCTGCCCATGGCAGAGGGTTGGAACTAGATGATCTTTAAGGTCACTTCCAACCCTAACTATTCTATGATTTTAGGAACCCAGTTATATTCTATGATAAAAAGAGATCTGTGAACAAAAGGACAGCAAGTTGATTAAATATAACTCAGCTTTAGCGAGGCTTTTGGCACTGTCTCACACAGTATTTTTATATCCAAGTTAGGACTTCAGTCTAGCTAGGTGAATTGCAACTTCAATAAAAATGGTTTGATGGTAAACCTCTGACAGTAGTTGTTGATGATAAGTGGAATACTGTAGGACTCTGGATTAGAATCTGTTTAACACCTTTATCCATCACCTGGATTAGGCCAAGAGTGCAATTTTACCACGTTTGAAGGTAACACTGAACTCGGTGGAGGTGGGTGACTACACAATACAATTTATACACTTAAGAGAAGGGCTGTCATTCCCTAGAACCTAGCCAGAGAGGAGGAACAGGCCAGCATTAACCTTTTGAGATTCAACAGTGATACGTGCAAAGATATGAATTTCAGGAAGCAAGAGTGGTACGGCTGGTAACTGGCTGAGAAGCAGCTACGCTCAATAAGGACCTGGTAATCTTGGTAGACAGCAAGATAGCCAGAACAGCATGGCATACAAGCAGAGACAGCAAACACCATCCTGGACTGCATTAGTAGTAGCATGGTCAGAAGAAGTGATTAATTATTTATTTGGCACTTATTACAACACCTCTAGGACAACGACCACACGTAACATGGGAAAAGTTGGAGTGAGCTAAGGGGAGGGTCACTCACATGGGATATTCAAGCTGGAGGAGAGAGAACTTCAGGATGCATAACAGCCTCCCCCAGTATCTACAAAGAAGTTATCAAGAAGATGTAGCCTGTCACTTCACAGCAATGTGCGGCTAGAGAGCAAGACACAACAGTCACAAATTGAATCCAAAGAGGTTCAGACAAGGAGAAACTTTTTCTACCTTAACAACAGTGGAACAGGTTCCCAAAGAGGTTCTGTCATCTCCATTCTTGTAGGTTTTCAAGACCTATCTGGACAAAACACTGAGCAACCTGATCTCATACCTGATCCTGGTTTGAACAGGAGGTTGGACTACAGATACTCTTCAATCCCTGAATTATCCTTTGATGCAACTCCTAGCAATGGGAACATCTAGGTTTCTCTCCTTTCCTTGTCTCTTCTATCACTTCTGTCTCACTAACTGAAAGTACTGCGAACAGTTCCAAGTTCTTCCAACTTCTGAATCAATATTGTCACTTCCTGACTTTGACTTATTTCTCATAGATCCACATGTCTTTTTAGCTGAACAACTACTTCAACAGTCCTCGATATATCTATGCGCTTCTGCTTCAGCCTGGCTGTTTTTCTTTTCTTTTAGTTGTAGATGGTTACTTCTTATTCTTAAGAAAAAGAACTTGCTATTTTCAGTCCCCCAAAGTAGCTTCTACTCCCACAGCTTTCAGAAACACGCAAAAAGCAGTTCCAATTTATTCTATGTCACGATCTCACTCTTCAAGAAAAGTAAATTCACATGGAGACCCAAATCCCATGTTGCTTCGAATTTACATAGAGCTACTGGGTTCAGAGCTTATTAATAAATTATGCAACCCAGAAAAGCCTGCTTGCTTGGTTTTAGTTATTACAACCATCTTTTTCTGAGAAAAGAAATTGTCACAGCTTTGTACAGTTTCCAATTTTGGTATCATTCATCCCACTCAAGTCCAGCTATAAAGATATACAAGCGTTCTAACACAACAAATGAAACCCTCCAAGACTTTCCAAAGACTAAAGCCTTAGGACAAAATCCAGAGGACTCCTCCAGAGAAAGAGAAATTATGGTAGGATGTCAAATCACAGCTTAAAAGAAAAAGCCAGGCTCCTGACATTGTCTGGAGTCCAGGGATCACAGCCTTCAAAGGTAAGTAGATCAAAGGCTCTTGTATTCTCTCTTGAGGGATCTAGTGAACGCAATCACTGATATTCACCAATGTTACTAATACTTGTAAGCTTCAAAGACTAAAAAGGGCACAAGAACCGACAAGGTATTACATGCCCACCACACATAATTACCTCACGGGAACTGAGTATACAGATGTCCATCTGAGACAAAGCTTGACCTTCACTACCCATCTTTATAGATGGGAATCTGGAAATTCAGGTGTCTGGACTAACAAAATTATAAGGACAGGCTGTTTCTGTTTCTTCAAGCCCTATTAACAAAACCACCAACTGTTTAACTGCATCAACTTTCATGGAAGTATTTGCATTCTCTAAAAGCACAGAAGATAATTTGCTTTCAAAAACTCAGTTGGCAGAAGCTGCTAGGAGTCATTGCCTGAATCAACAGATGATTACAAGTAGTGAAAAGTACTATTCTGGATATTAGACAAAGTTTATTCTGATGTCCAATTAACACAGAGAACAGATGCTTTAAGTAACCAAAATTTCTCATTCATACCAGGAAAAAAATAAAACAAAATGAAAAAACAAACAAGCAGGAAAAAAAAAAAACCAAACAAAAAACCAAAACCAACCAACCAACAACAAAAAATAAACTGACACAAACCAGGGCGAATCTTTCCTGAGAAAGAAGTGTTGAACAGAATTAACCAGTTTAAAGAAAAAGGGAAAGGCTGTTTAAGGTTCTTGTTGTATTTTAGCAACACAAGAGAAGTATTACTTCTCTGTAAGTACCAACATTGAAACTCCTAATGCAACTGGTACCACAACCATAAGAACTGTATTGCCTGGTCTGGTTATTTCTATAGAAGAAAAAAAAAAAACAGTCTCTAAAAAACCAATTTTTTTTTTTTATTCTTTTAATAGTCTAATACCAAAATGTATCCTTAACTCAAAGACTTGTTGGAAAATTATCTCTTGCGGATTTTCACAATTTTTAACTAATACTACTAACTTCAAATTTGAAAGGCAGATCTTGTGGTAAAACTTGTAAAGTTCTAATGGTTTGGAAAATTCCTAAACAGATGCTTAAGCTACCATTAAGAATGCTTCTAATTAGCTTACATTTTATATCTATCATCATCCCTTGATTCTCAGAACATATTCATGCTAATAACAGAATAATTCAGGCTTTAAAAGACTCATGTCTGTTGCTAACCTCAAAATTGCAAATTACACTCAGCTAAATGCTTAGAAAAAATACAGTGTTACTGAAACACTGTTCAATACCTAAGAGACAGTATAGCTCCACACAGTTCACAATTGGGCAGCATTATTCCATGTGCATGCAGTACTCTACTTAAGACTACTTCTTGAGGTAACAGGTCTTTGCTCATCTGAGAAACTATTATAATTCACAGAATTAAATGCTCTGACCAACTCTGTTAAGAAAACCTAAGTGTACATGCATACAATCTGGGTCTAGTGTGATAAAATCAACCAATCAAAATCATTATAAAAAAATGCAGGTGAGGAACCCATACATTTTATGAATTTCATGAGGGGCCAAAAGGAATCTTCCCAGAGGATCTTCTACTGAAAATTGCTACTGAGCACAGATATCCAAGATAAAACATCTTGTAGCAACATGAAAATAAAAATTTGCTAAAAGAGGAGTTCCCAAGAGAACAATTGTTACGAAAGTTAAAATGAACAACCCGTGTGTTCAGATTCACATTAATTTTCAAAAGACCTATAAAGATAAAAAACTGGGCAGTTCTGCTGTGTTTATAATACAGCACAGGTTTCAACTATTTTACTAAAAGCATCTCTGTAACCACGCATATAGAAAGACTCTCTCAGGCCCAGGCACAAAAACCTCCTTACTTGGAGGAAAACTAGCTTCTTTTGCCCTCCACTACTGCTTGCTTGAATAAGTCAATATAAATACTTATATGCACAGACCCATATCATCCTAGATCAAAAGAGATGACACCTCTGTCTTTTTCCAATCCATTCTACTAGCTCTAGTCTCTGCCAATACCCCCACTGTGTGCCACCTGCTTTAAGTCCTCTTAAACTTCCTCTTTCTCTAAACTTCACCTACCACTTTCCTTTATTTCACCTACTCCTTGGTTCTGTCTTCTAACACGATTCTTCTTCCTGACATCTTCTCAGTCCAATTATCTACTTGATTCACCCAGGGAAGAAAACTTAGTACTGTACATCCTCTATCCGTCTGGGGAATATAATAAAGCTGTTCTTCCAAAAGCCATCTGTTACCACAGACACAAAAGAATGCGCTGAGCACGAAGGGAATCAGAATCCCAAGTAATTGTGCCTGTTCTCACATACTTCACCCCTTTTTCTATTCCTTCTTACAAAGTTAAAACTTTCCACAATTATTCAAAAGCTGAAAATGAAGACTATCCACTATAAATTATACACAACTTCAAAACAGAAATCTTCAAGATTTATCTAGCTCACTGAAGTAAAAAAAGTATTGTTTTCATAATAAGTGTATACAGAAAACAAAAAGTTGTTATAAACCTGACACGTATGTTTTGCTACACTCCTCTCAAACACTACTGGAAACAGGACCCTATCATACCTATTATTTTCAACATCTGTGCTTTGGCAAATAATCTACAACAGATCAGTTATTTTCTCTACCTACTCATAATATGTATGGTTACTGATATGAACTTATTAATGGAATGCCAGGTTCGGAACTTTGGCTGAGTTTGGCAAATTGCATCAGACTGTTTTCTAGTGAGTGAAAACTAGAAAGAACGTAAACTAGAAGTGGTACTGAAGCTGACTATTGCCACTTTACAATGAATTTAAAAGTTAACTTACACATTGAGTTTTTCCAGGTTCTCTTGGGCATTGCATTTTTCTCTCTCATATGCATTTTCTACCTCTTTAAACTCTTTCTTGATCATTTCTAAATCTGAAAGAGCTTCTGCTTGGCTGGCTTTTTCCACCTGCAAAGCTCCTTCAAGGTCTCGAATTCTTAACTACCAAGTGATAAGAAAGCAATTAAAGCAAGTTAGGAAAAACTATCATGATCTTCAATGCTGTTCTATGCTGTCTTTTGCTTTACTGGTAAACTATATTATAGTAATTCTATATGGAAGTATATATACAGAAAGCATCGAACACATGTAAAAATGCATGAATACATACAGTTCAAAATTAAAACAAATAGATACACTGACCAGAAGCAACTTTTGTTTTCCTTTGGTGGTGTCTGGATTTTTCGTTTTTCAGCTATTACTAAATTTTCCAGAGGATTTTTTTTTTTTTTTTTTTTTTAAGTAGATCATGGAAGCATGGAATTAACAGTAAAGGCTGTATTTCCACTCAGCACAAAACACACTTGAAGCTCGTTCATGTATACAAACAAGGAAGAAAAGCTTACCATTCACTCGTAAAAGATAAGTCTCTTACTGTAAGGAATGTTACCCTCCAGTTCCGTTGTATGTTGTAAAAGTAGAGAGAGGAAATTAAGAAAACTAAATCCACTAATTTAATCATCACTTTAGAAAAACTGAGTGCCTGTGCACAGAGAAGATGATGAGAATAAGAAAACAACTGAGTGAAGAATGGCAATACTTATTTTACTTACTCAGAAAATAAAAAAAAAAAAAAATCAAACTTTCATTTTTTTGCTTAGTTTTTCAGAAGTCCAGTGTGAAGGGTTTGTTAGTAGGAGGTTACTAAGCAACCATCATTCAGCTTTTTATCACTTGCTTTTTAAAGTAATCCATAATTGCTTTACTGGGTCACACCCAATGTGATACAGCTTAATAACACAAACATTTAATTTTCATATTACATTTTACCTAAGTATATATGCTACACTTTTTTCATATAATCAATCTTTACTGGCAACTGAGAGTATTATAACTGTGAAGTTGAATGTACTCCGAATAATCACATTTGGAACTGTAGTTTCAGAATGCACCAAGCTCTCAATCCTGGAAAAGTTGGACCTATGCACTCTATCTCCAAATTGCTCTAAGGGCCCATTCAAAAGATACAGGGCAAGATATTGAAACAGTAGTATAGTGTTTAATTATTGTGAAACATTTTCTTTCCCCTCACTGTTTAAATGCTAGTGGGAATTCTCAGACTTCAAATAAGAAAATAAAATAACATCTTTGTATTCTAATAACTTTAATGTTCCCTGAAAAGCAGGTATTTTTCTGTTGTTTCCTTTTATACATTAGCTATTACAACTTTAACACTTGTTGCAAAAAACCTATTCAGTGTTTTCACTAAAGCAAGTAGGTAGTCTTAACATCTTTTCAAGATTACATCTTTACCACTTCAACTGTTTTACTGTAAACTCCTACAAAGTATTTAACAAAAAGTTTACCTGGATGATTTCTGAATTGAATTTGGATTCCAAATGTGCTGCTCTCTCTGCTTCAGTGTTTTTTTCCAGTTTCTTTATTCTCACTGTAGCTGCCTAAAAGTACATTTTGAAAAACTTAAGTCCAGAGAGGTAGTAAACATGACATAAAGATTATTCTATTCGTTCAGTATATTAGGACTTTGTTCACCAAGATAACATGGCTGAACTACTTGTGCTTTGGAACTGTGAAAACTCATACCAACAAATAAGCACAGAAATAATTTTTACATATCTAGAATATTTATTATTTTATATTTAAAGAAACTGATGTAGCCTTATGCTATTTCTGCATTTTTTACAATTAAGAAAATTGCATCTGCAGCCAAAAGGCAGAAAGACCAAGTTAAATATTTCGCCTATTCCCTTACTATTTTCTTTTTCACCAAAGTTGTCAGCTAAGGCAATATAATTAGATACACAACATAAAGACACATGAAAATATAAGACAGAGGAAGGTCAGAGAAGGTAAGAGTATTCCTCAAAAATATGCTGGCTTTGGCACTTAAATTCCAATTAAGGTGCCCATGACAGATTGCTTTGCAGCCCAAAAGTAGTCGTAGTTTCCGTACAACAAAAATCTGTGAACTCCGCAATGTTTTAAAGTACTAATCTAGTATTTTTTTTACTGTTGCATTCCTTGACCCGTAACTATTCTGATTTTGTCTAGCAATTACCAGACGTTCATGATCACTTTTAACAAATATCCTGATTTCTTCTGTCAATTCCTATGTCTCATTACACAACAGAACATCTGTACATGCATGAATTATCTAAGCAAAATGGGATTCTCTGAATTAAAACTGTTGCATCTTTCTTATCCATTCTTACAACATTTAGGAAAGTAGAAAAACACAAATGACTATGGCAGGAATCTACTTGGAAATTTTGATAGCCAACAGAAAGTTCAAAAAGCAGTGCCCATTTTTACTAGACTTTTTTTTTTTTTTTTATCTGATCCAGGCTGAAAACGTTTCTTTCAAGTTACAATAAACACAAAAGCAATCACCGGATATGTATGCTCAGATAAAGAAAAAATACCTTTACCAGTAAAGTAGTAACTACACATCTGCTATAATGGAAATTCACATGCAATCTTAACTACACTGCTTTTTAATCAATAAAATCTTTTCACTTTGACTGATAGCTGAATTTAAAAGAAAAATTCATCTCAAAACATCTCTTGGCTTCAAGTTATATCAGGAAGATCAAGAAAAAGGAATTAATATTAAAAACTCATTTACCCTAAGCACACTTCAGGTTATATAAATACAATCAATGTTACTGATTTTGGAAAAGTAAAACAAAGTAGCATATAAGATTGCATCTTGATTCTGAATGTTTAAAAGAAGAGAAACATTAACAGATGTTAAAATAAAAGCTCTTGGCAATAAATTGAAACTTTCTTTGTGTAACACACACACACACACACACACACACACACAAAAAGAAAGACTTTTGAAACTGATGTCCACGGAAGGCCTAGTAAAGAGAAAAGTGGCAACAGCACAGAGCTTACCAAGCTTACTTCACAGTAAGGTCTGACAAAAAGCTTAAACCTTGCCTCTTCCCAGGAGTTTAATCTGTTTAATATACTTAATTTAAAAAAAAAAAAAAAAAAAAAATCACAAATCTTGCACAAACACTCTCACTGTACATTGATACTGCTAAGATTATTCTCAAAATTGCTTGATTTAGGCTCTCCTACTACCTTTTGCCCTTAATGAAAAAATTTGCAAACTTCCTCCTGCTTCAGTCTGGAAGAACTCATTAGTTATCCTCCAACAGATTGACATTTGTCAATGGATGGTTTTATACAAGAATGTTGCCAGCCTAGTAAAAGTGGTCAGTGAACAATAAATGTAAGTGATGTGGATCTCATTTCTTTTTTAATAACATTATAAAAGTCAGCGGTAAAATAATTCTAAGTTTGAGGAGAAGAATAAAGGAAATAGTGAGGAAGGTACCTATCACAATATTAAAAGTGGGAAATGTAATTTTTAAAAAACAAAATGAAGAAATAGAAACTTCACTGAGAATATTTTACTGCACACCCTCAAGAGTAAAAATGCTTTTCTGTCTTTGATTGGCTTCTTCAAGTGTCTACTCTCCTAGCAAAAACTGAAATGGAAAAACAAAGTGATTCCGCAAGTAAAGTTTTTAGGCACAATAACTAATACACAAGCTCAGTACTGCATTTGGCTTCTAAGTCTTATTTTATTTCCTGAACACCAGTCCAAAGTAGAACTATGCCTTCATCTTAGCCTCTCTTCAGCTGAAACCAGAGATGCAAGGCACTATCAAAATGGTTAACTTCTGTTTTCAAATGGAGCCCCCTAGAAATGTTAGATTTCTTCAGTCCCAAGAAGAAAAATTAAGGCTAAATAACAGCTTGAGTGAGGGCATCTGCAAGAACAAAAAACTGGGGCAATTAAATTCTCCCAAACTGTCCTGGGTTCAGCAGTAGCAGCCATTTTTCTCCTTATTAGTAGCTGGTGCAGTGCTGTGGTTTTGACTTTCAGCCTGCGAACAGCGCTGATAACACCGATGTTTTTAGTTGTTGCTCAGTAATGTTTACTCTGACCAAGGACTTTCTGAATCTCATGCTCTGCCAGGGAGGAGGGGAAGCTGGAAGAAAGCAGAGACAGAACACCTGACCCAAAGTAGCCAAAGAGGTATTCCATACCACAGCACGTCATGCCCAGTAAAAAAAACTGGGAACAGTTACCCGGAAAGGCTAGATCACTGCCGGGGTGAGGCTGGGTATCAGTTGGCAGGTGGTGAGCGGTTGTATTCTTTTCCCTTATCTCCCTTATCATTATTAACAGTGGTAGCAGTAGTGGTTTGTGTTATACCTTAGTTACTGGACTGTTCTTATCTCAACCCTTGAGAGTTACATTCTTTCGATTCTCCTCCCCATTCCTCCAGGAGCAGCGGGAGGAAGGGGGGGGAGTGAGCGAGCAGCTACGTGGTTCTGGATTGCCAGCTGGGTTTAAACCACGACACAAACAGCATATAGGTGTCAATTCTTGGTATAAATCTTTAGAGTCTATCTCCTCAAGCCGCCATGATCACAGAACCATAGAATGGTTTAGGTTAGAAGAGACTTTAAAGATATCTCATTCCAAATTCTCTGCCATGGACAGGGACACCTTCCACTAGACCAGGTTGCTCTTGGAATCACTGTTTATGCAAGTACACATCAGCCACAGCAGTTGCACGTGGCTTCAAAGCTGAGTCTGAAGTTTTATTTGGGAATAATATAGCTGAATAAAAAAAAAAAACAAACAAAAAACCACAAAAAAAAAAACACCCACTACATAGAAAATATTGGCTGTTTTGCTAGTAAAGGTTCAAACAAGTTCTTCTGATACCCATATGCACTTTCCTTCTCAATGAGAAGCTGCATGCCTTACTAGTGAGAACAATCCACTATGCACTGTGAGAGAAAGCTCAGGTATGAATCTATCCTGTAATACCATACTAAAAATTCCAAAAAGAGAAATGGGATGATGTTCCTGTCTGACAAATGCAAAGACACTGCTTCCAGAATCATGTTAGCCAGGCAAACCTCTCTGTATCAGACAAAAGGTGAGCATCTGTATCTTTATTGAGCCATATGAGTCTGAAAACTTTATACACCTGTCTAGACAGACGCAGCTGTATGAAAACAAGTTATAAAGAAAGGCTGCAGGCCACAGACACCAAACCACAGTCTCTCAACTGGGAGTCAAATGGGATTACTTTCTGGTTTCACAGAATGATTTAGGCTGGAAGGGACTACTGGAGGTCAACTAGTCCAACCTCCCTGCCCAGGCAGGGTCACCTGAAGCACATGCCCAGGCTTGTGTCCAGATGGCTCTTGAATATCTCCAGTGAAGGAGACTCCACAATCTCTCTGAGAAACCTACTCCAGTGCTTGGACACCCTCATGGTAAAGAAGCTCTTCCTCAAGTTCAGGTGTAACTGCTGGCAGTTTAGTTTATGCCCATTGCCTCCTGCCCTTTTGCCTGGCACCACCAAGATGACTCTGGCCCCATCCTCTTGACACCCTCTCTTCAGATATGTATATATATGTTTATCTGATTCCCTCTGAGCCTTCTCTTCTCTAGGCTGAACAGGCCCAGCTCCATCAGCCTCTCCTCATCTGAGAGATGCTTCAGACCCTTATTCATTCTAATAGCCCTTCACTGGACTTGCTCCAGGAAATCCATGTCTCTCTTATACTAGGGAGCTGTCCTGGTTTTCACTGGGATAGAGTTAATGTTCTTCCTAGTTGCTGGTGCAGTGCTGTGTTTTGGCTTTAGTCTGAGAACAATGCTGATAGCACACAGATGTTTTAGTTGTTGCTGAGTAGCACTTACCCTGATCAAGGACTTTTCAGTCTCTCATGCTCTGCCAATGAGGAGGGGCACAAGAAGCCAAGGGGGAGCAGAGACAGGACACCTGACCAAAACTAGCCAAAGGGGTATTCCATACCATGCAATCTCCAAAGTTTCCTGAGATATTCAAGTTCAGTCGATTTCCGTCTTAATTAAAAACCACAGATATCTAGGATGTTTCCATTACAGCACAGACAGAATTGCGACTTTTGAGAAACAGCATACAAAAATCACTATGAAAACTTCAATGCCAGGCAACAATGCTACATCTTTTATCCTTTAGGGTTCAGCCACTTTTTCCAGTGTCCTGTTACACGTCAATGCTAATGTGGTTTCTAGGAGATACTTTCTGCACATTAACAGTTTGCAACACCATTTTCCAAACTGGCCCTTGTGGCTTCACTTTTCTCAGACCCTCAGCACTTGCTCTAAGTACTGCCACATTTGTGAATACTGGGGCAGTATGTACTGAAAGAATAATTCAGTATCCTACATTTATGTGATGCCACAGCCATGAAAATGTAATCATCTGACATTTGCATGTACATCAAAATACCCTTTATCAGATAAGCAACAAAAAAAACCCAGGAAAAATATAAAAGTATATTTACTAAGGTTAGACACAGTAACAGAAATAGATACAGTAACAGAAGTATTTTTTCCTCTTCTCTGCTTCTACTTAGACCACTTCTGCAAGATTTTTCAGTTTCATTTTACTAACAAGTTGTCAGGATACTGACACTTCCCCATGGCTGAGATTCAATCCCTATCCGAAATTCTCAGCCAAGATAAAGGTTAAAGTGAAGAGGACACATGTATCTTCTATCTGGATCATCATCCACCCACACTGCTTGTGTGCTTCCATATTCAGATTAAGATCCTTCTTTTTTCTACTTAAAAACATTTCTGTATAATTCAAATCAGGAGGTCAGATCTAAACTCATCTTTGGGAGATGTGCTGACCATTTCAACCTACTGTTAGAAACGCTGATGATTCTTGATCATGGTAAGGTGGAGCCATCTCCTGTCCGGATAATAAACAACCTTTTAGTAACTATAAAGTTACTTAACTACAAACAATTCGTTTGATGTCCCTTTTGATTCTGGCAAACCCCTGCAACAGTTCATGAACTGATACTGTTACTTTATTCATACACAGACAAGATTAACCTGTGACTTTTTACTAACTCCTGCAGAGGGCTACATAAATATTCATATAACTTTGGTCTGATAATGAGCTAAGTCCAGCCTTCAAATTTGACTTGAATAATATAATGGCTCAAGAGACAATTAAGAGAAAGGTCCTTTCAGAAAGTCCATTATGACAATGAGCTTGTCTCTGGAGAAACATGAACTTCGGAGCCACCACAAAGGTAGCGCTACGTAAAATGCTTAGAGGATATACAAGACAGTCAGACTAGCTAGAATTCCTAGATGCCTGTTGTGGAGACACTAGAAAGCAGAGGCTTAAGTAAGGGTAAGACATTAAGAAGCATGTAGTCATATAGGACAAAAAGTAGTTTAAATTTTAGCCAGTAGCACTGTTAACTAGCTGAGGAATGTGTCCTCTCTTGCACTGCTTGAAGCTTTTTCAAGTCTTTCTTATGAGAGCTATAACTTATGTACCATTGCAGGTCATAGTGAAATAGGAGAGAAAAAAAAAAAAAATACAAGGTCTGTGGGTTTCACGGGGCAGGGAGGAGGAGAGTGTTTTTACCCAGGACCTAAATTTATGTTTCACTGACTTAGATACAGTAAGAAATTTAATACACCCACAGCTTTACACTATTGCATATACATACACCTTCAGCAAATGCAGAGGTGGACTTTCAGGTGGAAAAGCAAGAAAGGCAATGTGAAAGCTAAGGGAACATTCTTTAAATGGTAACTCAAAGTCTCAGAAGTATGGCAACATATCCATCTCAGAAATAAAATGGACCAAGTTATGAGACATTTTTCAGGCCTCATGAGAAAGGCTTAAAAAAATCCAAGAGACCTTGAGCTCCAGATTCCTAAGAGTTGGCACAGTCAAACACATAAAACAAACAATAGAGAATGACTACATTTCTGTGAACAAGACAATGAGTTTGAAATTTATGAACTAATATTTCTTTTCCTTATGGCAAAATCCACATTCCCCTTTCCTCCACTGTTTGTCAAACAGCTTTCCCACTCTTTCTGCCAACTAGACACACCACAATAAACGTATTTTTTATATACAAATTGCTTTATATTTCTCAATAAATCATCTTTGCAGAGCAATGGAGCTAAAGGCTAAAATGAAATACACTGCTTCCAGAAAACTGATTAACAAAAACAGTAGTATATTGATAAGTTCAATATAAACACATCAAGAACTTGTGTGACTGCTTATTCTCAGGCTAAAGATGCAGAATGATAATAAAGTTCCCAATCTAAATTTTCCACAGTATGAAGTATGTGTTCCACTTCAGGACTCCATGCAGTGTTAACCACATTGGTAACACTGTCCATGCAGTGTTACCACATTGGTATCACTGCAAATTAGAAAAGCTAGCCCGTTAGACATTATACCAACAGCTACCTTTCAGCTGAAGAATCCACAGAAACTTGCTGTTAGTCTTTCTTGTCGTTTCTAACTCTATAAACTAGAAATGACTTATTCTAGAACATGTTCAAAATATTGAAGTGCAGCATCTGTAAAGAAAGAGACTAAACACACACACACACACACATACACACACACACACACACACACACTCACACACTACTTTCACAACTAGTTCACCTTTATTCACTCTAGCATGGTAATATATAGCTTACAGATATGGGTCTGAGCCATGAAGCCAAACAGCAACTACATCATTTGCAGTGACCATTTTCAGTCACTATAAATTCCATTCTATAAACAATCACTCCCCAGGCTGCTTCCCAGCCTAACCTTGCCCCCAAACACTCCCTGGCTTACTCAAGACCCAGCTGCACTATCAGCAATTATTCTTCTTCTTCTTTAATTATCCACATAGCGGGAACAGGATGGCTTGCAGTTCCCACACTGAAGAATGAAACCAGACAAATATTAAAAAAAAAAAAAAAAAAAAAAAAAAAGGGGGGCACATACTTTTTTCCACCTTCATTCCTATATAATATAGTGTATTAGATACAATCTTTCATAAGAGTGCCATTGTACAAAAAGAAAAATACTCTACATCTACCATTTTCCTTCATTATTGAAACACAAGTATTTTCCCATGGACTCCTCTCTTATGTCCAGCAGAGGGTAGTGAAAGAACAGCTTTGTAAACTCCAAGAAAGTTCATCCTCAATTGACTATCAAGTAGAAGTATATAACAAAAGATTGTAAGATTGCCTTTGAATTAGACGTTCTATTCTTCACACAAATTACCTAAAGTTTGCTGCGATCAACAAGAACTCAAGTTCACGTTTTCTAACCAAATGCCCATTAACACAAGGTACTCTGCATGGAAATTGAAATAAGATGTCTCCCGTGCCCATTCTAAACAAAATCAAATTTTGATTTATAAGCTAAAAATTCCACAAAGAGAGATAAAGAAATGTAGGGCTAATTCACGAAAAAAAATGTAGACCATTCTGTCTCAGGCCTACTACTCTAAAGCTCCTGTATCTGAATGGAAATCCATCTTAAAACAGTGACATCATAGGCAAAAATAAGTTTCATTTAACCACAGCTGGAAGTACAGGACTGGAGTTTTAAATTCGCAGCTAGTACACCGCAGTACACATGTAACACCACATGGGAGAAAAACACTTGGCATGTTGGCACACAGTGAAAAGTACGGCCCAGGCTTTAGTGCCCTTCTTTAATGCCCCTTCCACAATGTATTTGGCAACTAAGAATGTTATCCACAGAAGCTAGGACACTAATGAGCCAGCTATTAAAGCAGAGAAAAGGAAATTCTACTAAAATTAATATGTTTAATCCCCCAAAATATCCAGGCTTCACAGAAGCACCTCCTTCTACTTGGGAATGCAGAACGTAATAGAATCATAGAATAGTTAAGGTTGGAAAGGACTTTAAGATCACCTAGTTCCAACCCCCCTGCCGTGGACAGGGACACCTCATACTAAACAATGTCACCCTAGACTCCATCCAGCCTGGCCTTGAACACTGCCAGAGATGGAGCATTCGCAGCTTCTTTGGGCAGCCCATTCCAGTGCCTCACCACCCTCACAGGAAAGAACTTTCCCATATCTAACCTAAACTTCCCCTGTTTTAAGTTTAAACCCATTGCCCTTTATCTTATCACTGCAGTCCCCGACGAAGAGTCCCTCTTCCAGCATCCTTGCAGGCCCCCTTCAGATACTGGAAGGCTGCTATGAGGTCTCCATGAAGCCTTCTCTTCTCCAGACTGAACAGCCCCAACTTTCCCAGCCTGTCTTCATATGGAAGGTGATCCAGCCCCCTGATCGTCCTCGTGGCCCTCCTCTAAAAATGTCCTTTTAGAATGGCACAGTCCTTTCTTTCAAACGCAATTAGATGTGAGGATTGTGCTCTTTTCCCCTCCTTTATGCAACAAGTCTGTCCTTGAACACCATTTCATTCCCTTATAGCCTCCAAGACCAAAATTCCAATAACTGAGCTATAGAGGTGAAGAGCAGCTTATCTGGTCCCTTTGGTTGGGGTCTTTCCACTGTGTCTCAGCATGAAGAGCTGCTAATACCTCTGCCTTATTGTGCTCCAGAAGGTTAGAGAGGAAGAAGAATGACAAATTTATAAATCAAAGAAAGGTTGCAATTACATTTCAAATTCTTCTAATAGTAATCTGTTCCTCAGTATACAGTTGTTGGGAGAAAGGATTATGGGTGAGAGAGCAACTAAAAATGGGTTTTACTAACCCGCACTTTGAACTTCAGAATCCTTGCAGCCTTTCATGACCACACAAAATGCATTTGCAAGATGCAAATGATGATGTTGTTACAAATTCTGGAGTTTGAGTCCACTATCTAGTATAAAGACTACAGTAACCAATATTGTCTACAGTATGATCAATATTGAAAGCTTAAAACATCTAGTGCTTTTGCTTCTTAAAGAATAAAGGTATGTTCAGAGATGCTCATTAATCTCTCTTTGACTTCAAGTATAGAATGTTATTGTGGGCCCTTTCAGGCACTAACACACATGCTATTTACTTTTGAGATGGTACAGTGAGATGCAAGCAGACTAAGGTATATGCTTGCAGTCTAACTTAAGACTTTTTTTTTTTAATTCACAGGGACTTGTGTTAATTTGCTTAAAACTTTTGAGGTTTCATCACATACTTTCCTTAATCACTGCTAAAATAGCTATACTTACAAGTTCCACAAAACTGATTTTTCTGTAGTCTGAAGGTGTTGTTTTCTTATGACATTATGAAAAGATTCAGTAAGTTAAAAGATTTTAATAAAAATCAAGCAGCAAAAGAAATATCTTAGCTGACTGGTTTATCAGCATTCCCTGATAAAACCATCTCCAGGGCACAGTACTTATACATTTGCAAGGAACTGAGTGCTTGCTTCTCAAATTTAAATAATGAGTACACTGAATCAAAATATTGAGAAAGACAAATAATTTGCTGTCTTGCCTCTCCACATGATTTCTATCATGACATATCAATATATTAATTATTAATATATTTAGTATAGTTAATATATTAATATAGATAATATCAATATATACTAGCTATATTAATATATAGGTAATATATTAATACAGTTAATATATTAATGTATTGTCAACATATTAAAAGCTGTGAAATTACAAAAAAAAAAAACCTCACTCAAGTACTTGGAAGCAAAAATCTTTGTTTTTAAAAGGGCTATTGGAACTTCACAGTATGCAGCACTTTCCAACTGATGTTAATTCTGCCTAGCCCAATACATGCGGCTCACAATATACCTGAAAATAGATTTCCTGTGTATCTCTTTGAGGGCACAAATATCTGCCTTGTTGGTCAATTAGTGAGTGTTTTTTAGTTGATGAGATTTGACCTTCCCTGTAGGAATTTTCTTTTGTACTTCATCTTTAATGCAGGGCTTTACTTAACCTAGCAATCAATGCTTTAAACACTTCTTTTGCCTTTAAGGAAAAAGTAACAGAAAACACTGAAAACTGTATGCTATTTATTCCTTTAAGAGCTCCCAATACCCTGCAAGTTCCAATTCTTTAAAATTCATTGCAGAAAATATTTAAAGATTTTTAAAGCAAACTTACATCAGGATAAATAATCATCCAGTCAGTATGCTTTTCTGCAGTGACAAACATTCTACCAAGAAAGTCTTGGTCCAGACTGTTCATATAGATATCTTATTTACTGCAAAGCCTATCAGTGGACAAACAAAACGCTGAAACTTACAAAAGAACTAGCAGCTTAGTAAAAGGAGCACATTAAAGACTTCACACTTCTCAGCAACAGGTGTCACTCAACAGACAGGCAAACTAAAATTACCTGTAGCATTTAAGATAGGAAGAGGCTGCCATAACACCATTGTAATCTTCCAGTATGCTATGCCCCCTAACTAGCAGAATATCTGATGAGTTTCTCAGCTCCAGTAGATTCTCCATTGCCAATCCACTAATTGTCAATTTCTGTTCTTAAATCAAAAAGGTAGGAACATAGACAAATTAAGAGATTAGGGAAAACATACAGATTTCCCAAAGTAAAGTTAGCCTTGTTTTCATGCTTACATGAACCTTTTCCCATCTGCTGTTCAAACACAGTCTCAAGTCAGGCACATGGTGTAAACAGCATTCACCTGTTCCACCTTTTTTGTGAAACAGATGTTCAACATTTTGTTAATCCAGTATACAGAGTTCACAGCCTAACTGGCAGGTTCCATCCTTCAAAATGAAACTGCTCAGAGTGTCATCTCTTGTTAAGACTAACAGCAATAGTCAAAAAAAGCCTTACTTTGAGTTCTTTCTTCAGTCGCTCCTCTCGTTCAGCGCTGTATTCAAGTTGATTGGCCTGGCGCCTCAGCAGCTCAGTACAGCCACTGTGTTCCATCTCCATATCTTTCATTTTCTTACATACATTTTGCAATGCATTGTTTTGTTCCTGGGGAAAAAAAAAAAAAAAAGCATTAGATACTTTTACTAAGCTAAAGTATTATAGTAGAGAGATCAGAAGAAGAATACTTTGCAAGTGGAGACTGCATTGAAATAGGTTACTAAAATTAACACATTAGCATGTCAACAGAACCATTTATACCTAACAGCAGACATGCTCTTCATTCACCACCAGGTAAAATGTGCTGGTTCAAAAATAACTACAAACATGACCTTCTGAGGTAACACTAAAATTAGAGCCAATTCCTCACCTGGTATGCTCTCTCTAAAAAGAGTACAAGGCTGCTCTTCCAGTCTCTTTTTTCTCTCAGCTCAATGGCTATGCTGGAAATGGTTAAGCGCATTTGACAAAATGATACATAGGGACAGAAGTTCTACTTTCTTCTGGTTTTAATTGTTAGAACTTGAAATCGAATCAGACATTTTTAGAAACAGTTACTCCCATAGACTAAGTAATCTTCATTTCTTTTATTCTGAGAAAGACTTCCATCTGTCTAAAAATTTAATTACTTTAAAAAATTATCTACATGAACTACAAAGTTCTCAGTAGAATAAAATAACCAAGCTGTTCTCCATTTCAATTTCTACATTCAGAAGTTGAACCAAGCTACAGGCTGCAATAATTACTAACTCTACTGGACTCAACAGCTCTGTGGAGTCACTGCTACAAAATCCACATTCACACCACACCCAGCTCAGAGGAAAGTAGCCAAATAATGAACCCCCACTAGTCTAGCGCATACTTAAGCTAGAGATCCCAGAAGTCCCCAAAAGACTAGCTTTGGTCTAGTGGACAGGAATAAGCTCTTCTGTAACTAGCATCAGAAACAAGCTATAAATCCTGTGATTTAGTTGGAGGACCTTTGGAGACCCAATTTGTTAAAATGACTTTCTGTGCAAAACACAAAAAGATTACAGTAAGTCCTTCTGCTCATTTACTCCTATTCAATACCATGGCAAGAGACATCTTTTGAAAATAAACCAGTTGGTCTGCAAATTCTGCTATTACTCTTACATTATATAACCTAGTTCTAGAAATTACTAATCATCTACAGAGCAGGAAGGAAGAGGAGGAGAAAATGAATTATTCATACAGAACAAATCTTTGGAAGATTGAAATCTGACAGAACCATGTTTATACATGAAGATCAAAGAAATTCAAGTATTTTCCAGTTTGCAAAACGAATCTTAGAAGTTCTTCCAGTTTGAATGTAGAAAGTTTTGGCAACTCAAACATGACAATAAGGGAATCACAAAATCACAGAATACTTAGGGCTGGAAATGACCTTCAGATCATCTAGTTCCAACTCCTCTGCCATGGGCAGGGACACCTCACACTAAACCATGTTACCCAAGACTCCATCCAACCTAGCCTTGAACACTGCCAGGGATGGAGCATTTACCACGTCTCTGGACAATTTGTTCCAGTGCCTCATCACACTCACAGTAAAGAACAACTTCCCTGTATCTCACCTGAACTTCCCCTGTCTAAGTTTGAACCCATTACCCCTTGTCCTATCACTACAATCCCTGATGAAGAATCCTTCTCCAACATCCCTGTAGGCCCCCTTCAGACACTGGAAGGCTGCTATGAGGTCTCCATGCAGCCTTCTCTTCTCCAGGCTGAACGAACAGCCCCAACTTTCTCAGCCTGTCTTCATAAGAGAGGTGCTTGTCCTTATTTTCTTCGTGGCCCTCCTCTAGACTTGCTTCAACAGCTCCATGTCTTTCACATACTGAGGACACCAAATATGTACACAATATTTCAAGTGGGATTTCACAAAAGCAGAGTTGAGGAGCAGAATCACTTCCTTCGACCTACTGGTAACTTTCCTTTTGATGCAGCCCAGGATACAGTTGGCTTTCCCGGCTGTGAGCACACACTGAAGCCGGCTCGGGTTCAGTTTCTCATCGACCAACACCCCCAAGTCCTTCTCCACAGAGCTGCTCTGAATCACTTCTACACTCAACCTGTAGCTGTGCGTGGGATTGCTCCAACTCAGCTGTAGGACTTTCTACAGTGCTAAATGTTACCAACTAGTAAGCAAAAAAAGTAAGTTGCACAGGCACTATACAAACAGCATGCATGTGAAACACATGAATAAACAAAAATTGGAACCTCAGTATATCAAAATACTGGAAAAATACCTGGACATGGACTAAATTTAAGCTAATCCTCTTTCTTTGCAATAAGTATCAAGTCAATACACAGGTTTCTTCCCAACAGCACACTAAAAGAAAAAAATTACCATTCTTATAGAAATACACAACTATTCCCACTCTTTGCCCCACTGGAAAGACACCGAGATATTTATCTCTTCAGGTATATTTTGTTAATAATCTTCCAATTATTAACAAAAGTTAGCTGGGAAAAGCACTCATGAAATAAGTAATACAGCATTTGCTGGAAAATAACACATCAAGACTTACAAACATCTTACACTGTAAATGTAGTTAACATTAATCAGACTAAAAATCAACATGAACACATCAAGCTTGTTGTACAAGTCAACTGGAATTGTTGAGATTTCAGAATCTTAGAGATGTCTCTAAACTTTTCAGACTTGGTAAGAAACTGTGTAAGATTATCCCAGCAGTCACCTACACATCAAAGGCTCGAGAAGAAACAAACTTCACCATGCAACAATAAATATATACACATACATGTACACCTGAATGTCATATACAGAGTTACTATATATATCTGCGTATGAAAAACATGGCTGGTTGTTTTTTTTTTTAATGTGTATGAACAACACTTTCACAAGTAGTCTAAGCAGAAACTAAATTCTTCTGTGAAGGATTATTACATTCTTCTGATTAACCACAAGGTGATGCTATTGCACTTACTATTGAACTCCAACATCTTTTTGTTAGGAAGTGGATGGCATGCTAAGCGTACCCAATAGAGCAGACTACAAACCTGTTGGAAAGCAGAGTGGATTACTTTCCTTTCATATCTTAGAGCCACATTTCAATAGGTTAAGCTGACTTCGTCTTCATGCCTACCTCAGCATTTTCACAGGCAAGTTCAGAATTAAGAGTTCATGGAGTGCAGTTTTCCCAACCAGGATTTGTATACGTGCTTAGAATCTCATATTTACGTATATATTAAGACAAAAATCAAATCGACTTTAGCTTTCATTTCATACTTTAGAATAATTATAAAAGTATTTAAACAGGCCTTTAAATGCACAACACAAAAACTGGAACATATTTCACTACAAGGGATACATTTCCCACTATGCGAGTAGTGAGGGACTGGAACAGGTTGCCCAGAGAAGCTGTGGATGCTCCATCCCTAGAAGTGTTCAAGGCCAGGCTGGATGGTGCTTTGAGCAACCTGGTCTAGTGGAAGGTGTCCTGGACCATGGCAAAGGGGTTGGAACTAGCTGATATTTAAGGTCCCTTTCACCCCAAACTGTTCTATGATTCTATGGAGTCATAATTTAAAAATCCAGATCCCTCTGACATTTACTACCAAGTTTAAATCAATCAAGCTTTCGAGCAACAACTAAGACAGTCAGGTATATATTTAACAATTATTTATGTATTTTCATTGGCTGGAAAAGTCCATATTTAACATTTATGTATGTATTTTCAATTTGCTGTAATTTTATTAACTATATATAAAACTCATAACAAGGGCAATGGGCAGGAAAAGAGCTACAGAAGAAAAGTGGAGAAATATGTTTTTACTACTGAAAGCAGCTTAGGAGTTGACAGTACTGAAGCACATTCAGCTTAGGAGCAAACAATTTTCTAGCTCTAATACATTTACCAACCAAACACCTGCCTCTGCAGATCACCTTTATTTCTGAATATATATTCACTGACATACAATACAATGTCCCAAGCAATCTACTGCTCCTTTTCATCTGATGCCAACCACCACTTGAGAGAGTGTACTTCTCCAACACTGCTCTTTTTATACAGTACTAAGCTCACTGAATGTATTTTGAAGAAAAGCCCATTCCAAAGCCTTCTCAACCTAACTCTGCCCACTGTTAGCCAGAACTCAAGAGACAAAGCTTCACTCATAGCCTGCTTTACCTGGCAACTTAAGGAAGAAAACTGTATCTAAAAATAGGTGTTTTCATAGCCTATACCTATCCCTGATTTTCTAAGCATCAACTGTGAGTGAAAAATGAGTCACTGAGTGTTGGTTAGAGAAAAAACTCAGGGTATCACCTGTAAATCAACTTGAAGGTTTTTCTCTGAAACCTTCTCTTTCCTTGGCTTTCTCTGGACTGCTATTTTTTTGGCATTGGGACTTGGGTTTTTTAGGGGGAGAGGGGGAGGTTGGTTGTTTTTTTTTTTTTTTTTTATTTGGGGGGCTTGGAGAGGTTGTTTGGTTGGTTTTGCTGTGGTTTGGTTTGGGAGGGTGGGTATGTTGGTTTGTTTAACTGTTAATTTACGGTTCTTCTAACTGTTCTTTCAAAGCACTGTTCAGCATATCCACAGAATTACTGGGGAGAGGGTAGAGGAGGGCACTTCCTTTTTGTCCTTCAGAGAAAATCCAGTTCAGTGGCATCTCTCTCCACCATCAGGGATCCTGGTCATTAAGATAACAAGAGAGTGCAACTCCTTTTGCAGCCCATCCACAGAAACTCTACATATACACATATTACCTGATTTCTACCTCAGGTCTCATTACTGCACCTTTCTTTCCAAATCTTGCCTTCAAACAAAGAGCTAAAGATTCACTACACAGCATTTTTGGAATACATATAATTAAGGAATTCTCTCTGCCCTGTTTTTTTAAGTGTTGCTCCTACAGGTGCTGTATAGAGTCCAACCAAGGGCACCATAATGTAGTACAAGTAGGTCTGCTGTCAGAACTTTGTTGTCAAGCTGCCAGGTAGGGATTGGTTTGTCATTTGGGAAGACTTTTTGGCACTATCCCAGACTTAGAGCTGACTGGGTGGGAAGAAAGCAGGCCTAATTTTCTACTGTCTGACCAATGCCCAGACCAAGTGCTACAAGCCTGCCACATCTTAAAGGGAGTTTTAAAATAGGAATATGAAGGGGAAAAAAAAAAAAAAAAGTCTTGCTGACTAAAAGAAAGTGAATCTCTTTAGTAGCAATCTGTTCTCTGCATATGTTATGCATATGACTAAAAGGCTATCAGCCTTACAGAGCATCTGCACTTCACTTCTTTAAAAGCTTAACTGCAGCTGAATACATTCTAGATTTTCCTCTAATGATATTATTACACTGCTAAGATATAATGTTAATTCAACTGTCCATTTAAAAGATTTAAATTATTACAATTGTGCAATTGTTTGTGGCCCTGTGGAGCAGGTAAACATTGAGTATGTTAACTCAGCACTTCCACACCATACTACCATATTTCTTTGAAAAATAATTCAGTTTTAATAGCTGGACTGGATAAAAAGTGTTTAAAAAGTTTGTATTTTTATTTTACAAATTTAACACCTGAAGAATTTACGCATACCAGTGAAAGTCAACTTTGCAAATCACTCTTTTCATTAAATACAATGAAATTTTCTGAAGAATAACAACACCAGACTCTAAAACAGATTATAAAACCATCTCTCAGTTTTAATTTTTTTTTTTTTTAACTAAAAGGCAGGTTTTCCAATAGTGGTCATTTTTCATATGTGACATGGAGTGAGTAAGGTACAATGCAGAGCTGGAAACACCATCATCACTGTTTGAGTTCCCTTACCACGTACAGTCTCTGTATTACACAAATTATTTCCATGTTTACAGGCTGTTAGATACCAGACTGAGGGAGGTAAGCGGGAAATGAAGTTAGAAGCTAGGTGTTGGGTGTCCTTGATTTTACTAACTCAGCTTCGCAAAACAGTACAAATGGGCCTCACTGCCACTGTGCACTGGTAAAGTGGTTTAAGTGTTTACCATGAAAATCAGCCACAACACAGTCCATCAAAGCAAGACAGACTGTGACACACTAAGTGTAACTTTATAAAGCTGTATTATTAAAAAATATTCTGTAATATTTAGCTATTTGTGGGATTTTTTTACCCTAAACGAAAAAAAACCAAGCCCACCACACACTTTGCACCAAAAAGTCCTTACCACCATCACTTGCAACTTAGAATCACAGAATCATAGAATAGTTAGGGTTGGAAAGGACCTTAAGATCACCTAGTTTCAAGCCCCCTGCCATGGGCAGGGACACCTCATACTAAACCGTGCCACCCAAGGCTTCGTCCAACCTAGCCTTGAACACCGCCAGGGATGGAGCATTCACAACCTCCCTGGGCAACCCATTCCAGTGTCTCACCACCCTAACAGGAAAGAATGTTTAAGTTTGAACCCGTTACCCCTTGTCCTGTCACTACAGTCCCTAATGAAGAGTCCCTCCCCAGCACCCCTATAGGCCCCCTTCAGATACTGGAAGGCTGCTATGAGGTCTCCACACAGCCTTCTCTTCTCCAGGCTGAACAGCCCCAATCTTCCAACTATTAATACATCATACCTGCAAAAAACTTTCTAGTTTGGTTCTTTCCTTGAGAAGCAATTCATATTCATTCTTGCAAGTTCTACGGATATCATCCTTCTCACTTGCATGTCTTTGCTGTTCTTCTTTCCACTTCTGCTGAGCAATATGAAGCGTTTTCTCAGTCTCTGCCACTTTCTGCTGCAGTTTTTCATTTAACACTATTATTTAAAGAAAAGAAAGAAAACAAGTAGCACTGCAAAGCATGTTAAAAAAAAAAACCACAATGATCAGTTCTTCTGTGTATCGTGATATCCTGTGGGACACTGGAGCATTAACAAGTCCAGCATTGGACAGCACCACCTTCACTACAAAGAAACAAAATCGGTACTCCTGTAGCATATTTCATACAAGGACACAGAATGCTTCAGAGATTTTTATAGATTAAAACTCTTCTCTTCTTGGAAAGGAATAAAAATTAGTAGTAATGCTTTGAAGTGAAGTCTCTATCGCATGGAAGCCTTAATTTCAGATTTCTTCAACATTTGGCCAGCTTTTTTTGAATTGTCTATTTCATATAGATGTTAGCCTGTTTCAACTAATTTGGAGGTCAACTTACGTGACAGTGAAGATAAGCACCTGCCCCATGAAAGAGACTGTAGAAAAACCTAAGCCAGGCTGGGCTAGCAGGCAAAGGCTTAGCTTTTCCAAGGAAATATAATGCTGCTCGAGAGATTCAAACCTCCAGCCAAGCAAATGCCCTGATAGGGGTATATTTATACACTCCTCAGTAAAAGCTTAAATGGTGCAGAAACCTTCATTATCTATGGCTGTTTACTTAAGCAGTCTGACTTGGAGTTTTGCTTTATTTTACAAATTTGCTTTCAGATGAAAGTACTTTGGATTAGCTTTATATTTTCCTGAATACAACTAGCTACACTGGCAATTAAAATATCACTTTCTAACAGATTTTTATTTCAAATTCATCCTAGTTTTCTGAAAGTTCTTCTCAGTCAGAGAGGGATAAAATGAACAGAAGAGGCACACTAAGACAACACAGAGAATCAGTGGACACAATAATGGGAGAGGATTGTCAGACAGCAGAAAGGCAAGCCTGAGAGCTGCAGAAAAACAACCTGTAGGAAGTACTGAAGAGGACAAGGCACAAATGAGGCATTCTGTACAAGAAACAGTCAGGGTCACATCAAAGCACCAAATGAGGTGAGGAGGACTCCAAGTGACCTGGGAAAGCAAGCAGGAAGTTATAAACTACAAAAGAACTGACAAGCAACACCATGATAACTTGACTTCTTTGGCACCTGTCATGGAAAGAAAAACAAACAAACACAAACCACAAAACCAATGTAAATTACTGTCAGTTAACAAGAATTCCAATTACTGATTCTGGTATTGAAGAAACTAACACACATACACATTCAACAAAACATCCTTGCTTCTGCAAAACCTCTACTACACCCTTTTTGTTCTCCAGTCTTCTCACCACACACAAGCACAGTCCCTTCAGGAAGCTGGCATCCATGTACTGTGGTTCCTTCATCTGCAACAGTCCCTTTTGAGTTCTGCCTCTTAGTGCCTGCATGTCACTACTTTGGTCCCAGCCCCTCCTCAGGCTACAGCTCTGCTGCTGTCTCTCCTGCTGTCCCTTTTCTTCTCTTCCTTCACTCTTCCTCTCGGCATTTACTGCCCTTTCTGAAATATGCTTTGGCAGAGATGCCATGCACTCTCTGATGGGCAGTTGGGCGCAGTGTGGTGTGTAGATTTGCCAGCTGTGGAGCTGGCTCAGACCAGCACCAGGCAGACCTAGACCTCTTTCCTCCCACACAGGTGGCCCTGCAGACCAGCACCCATCATTGAACACACTATCTGACACAGCCATCAATGGGTTTTCCAAATCAAAGTGAACCACAAAATAAGATTTAAAGTACTTTAATACATACACACTACTCGCTTCTAAATTGGCACGGGGTAAAGTGAGCATGCAGAGAACAAAACAGCTTTCCCGTAAGTGAGAAACTAGCACTTCAAGTCTTCAGCTTGCAAATTTCCAAAAGGAAATAAAATGTATTCTTCCAATTTGCAATTCGTAAGATTTGTGTGTGTGTGTCCTCCAAAGGATTGAACAGTTCAGTTTTCTAATTACCGTAAAAAATACCTGATAACTTAAGTACTTGCAAGTCTCCAAATCTCCTTCCATTCTTGGAAAGATAAAAATCTCCAAGAGGAGTGCTCTAAACTCCTCATGGAACATAAAAGGTTCAGCAAACTCATAAATGCACCTCCTGTACTAAATTAAAAAGGTACTATACTTAGGTAATTAACAATGCACCTCATTTACTTGTAAGAATGAGAAATATCTCTGCTGAGGATCAAGGAAATCTGAGTTTCTGAATACAAAACTAACAGTGGAAAAAAATGTCTAGGTAAAAACCTTCCCTTCCATATACTACTGTCACAATATGCATGTCCCATTACCTATAAAAAGAGAAACAAGGATGATGATAAACCAGACACAAGCAATGAAAAGCTTGAAACCTTTGAAAAGAAAGAAGCAGTATGATGAAAACTTCTGGAAAAAAGTTGTTTGAAATCGTGCAAATGAACAGAAATCAACTGTTTTTGTTGTTTTTTTTTTTTCCCCTGAAAAAAAGAAGAACTGCTGGACATAGTGATAACCAGGATGTGGAGACAGGTGCCAGGATTACAATTCTGTGTACGGACAGCACTGAAAGAAGGAGCAATGAAAGTCAAGACTCAAGAATAAAAAAGGGTTGATTGGTTTAACAGGTTAGTTCTAATTCACATGTGAGATAGCAAGAGTTTTCTAGACTGCTATGGGTTTACAAAAGCAGACGGACAAGAGATGGGAAAAGTTAAGAGAAGTCCAAGAAAAACAGCAGTAACTATAAATTTAATTAATCATTGCTTCTCACTTGCTTTCCGAACTTGGAACTGACTTAGCCTTTGTTGATGTTTGCTTTTTTGAAACTTACTTTGCAGTTCCACAAGTTTGGTATTTGCATCATTTAACTCCTCTTCCGCAGCATACATTTTCAGACGACCATCTTTTCTGGCAATTGCCAATTCATACTCCAGATGCTGTCGAACAGCCTCGCCTTTCTCAATTTCTGACCGTAATTTGACTATCTGGCTTTCATAGTCAGACAGCTAGAAAATAAATTTGTTTCAGAAAACTGGCATCAATGCTCTTTTGACAAAATATGTTACAGAAATACACCTACAGAGTATTTTTTAAAGAATCACATTTACAGCTGCCTTCTTAGTCCACTTCAAAGTGAAATATAGACTTACAAATGCACATCTATGCAGATTTTAAGTACTTTTACTGGTTTTATGCAAGCTTATGTTCCTATTTCTGGATGAATTTCATGTACCTTAAACATAGCCCTCCATTTTTCAAACAATACACTACTTTAAGAAAATAAAAGTCATAATGCTGTCATCTTCCTGCACCTCGAAGGAAAAACTGCAGCAACAGAAACATTATATTCCACAGGCAATTTTCTAGTAAGTTTCTTCAAATTTAGCACTTAAGAAATACAATTATGTTGGAATACTAGACTATCAGATATCTAATAACTCACAAGTATGTGTATGAACATAAAATTCAGCTCAATGATGTTCAGTTGTCAAATAGAATGCTATTAAATTTAGCAAATAACAAACTAAGAATGGAAAATGCATCAAAAAGTTATCCTACCCAGATTAAGAAACATAGTATAGTCATTGCTGCTAAACTACCTCCAGAAAATCAAGCTCAAACTATTTCAACACAAGAAGGTAGAAAGTAAAATACACAGAATCACCTAGGTTGGAAAAGACCTGTAGGATCATCAAGTCCAACCATTACCCCAATACTGCCATGTCCACCACTAAACCATGTCACTGAAGGCCTCATCTACATGGTTTTTGAATACTTCAAGGGACAATGATTCCATCACTTCCCTGGGCAGCCTGTTCCAATACCTAATCACCCTCTCTGTGAAGAAATTTTTCCTAATATCCAGTCTAATCCTCCCCTGGCACAGGTTGAGGCCGTAACCTGTTGTTCCTATCACATTCATTACCTGGGAGAAAAGACCAGCCACCTCCTCACTTCATCCTCCTTTCACGTACTTGCAGAGAGGGATAAGGTACCCCTTGGGCCTTCTCTACTCCAGACTAAACAACCTCAGTTCCCTCAGACATTCCTCATCAGACTTAATTCTCCAGACCCTTCACCAGCTTTGTTGCCCGTCTCTGAACCCACTCCAGCACCTCAATATTCCTTACTATTCCTTCAGAACATCTACAAAGTAGCTCCTTGACTTCAATAATATTGCATGTATGTAACTTAAGCATTTCCATTATCCACAACTATAGACTAAGTGAATAGGGGAAAAACAAACAAAAACCACCAACAAAGCAAATCAAAATAAAACAAACAAAAAAAAAAAGGTCTCAAGTTTATCTGCATTGCAGATCAGAACAGGAAAATGGTGCAGAAGATCCTTGTACACTCCCGTCTTTCAAATTCTCAATCTAAGAGGGGTTTTTATTTGTCTGAATCCAAGTAATTCCAGAGGGAATTGCACAGAACCACCCTGCAGTTGATAGGGCAATGGGAAAACGACGAGTTAGCTGCAGCACAAGAGCAAGTCATTGTGGGAGAAACATAAATTTCTTAATTTGGCTACACACCCCAATAATAAAAGGATATGGAACAAATGATTCCATAAACTTGGTTTATTCACTGGATTTGGCCAAAAACACAGGAATGAACGGCCACATCAACTGCCCCTAGCAAATTGATAAGAACAGAATTGTTATCTGTAGTAGTAATAATACTTCTGCATCAGCAGAGTTTAAACCAGGATATGAGCTGCCAGATTGGCATTATCAAGTCTGGCTAGGGTTTCTAGCAGCAACAAATCCAAATCCAATTACAACTACTGCTGTACTCAGTGCCCACCTTCTCTTATGTGTACTAGCATGAAAGCTAGTAAAAAAAAAAGATTAAGTATTTTCTTACTACTACTTGATTTTAATACTAGTTTGCTACAATAGCATCAGGGAAAACCTTCGTAATACAGGCTAATTATTTCCCTGTGAATGAAGCTCTTGTTAACAAGTTACTGATGAACACATCACCACATCTGTACATTATACATCATTACAGCTGTAGAAAACTGGTAATTTGCACAAGCTGAGATACTGCAAGACTACTAAAAGCTGGATTTGGTATATACACAAAAAATACAGTACTAGTTTATGAGTTGCAAACAACTTCTCCAGAATTAAAATGATACTCTAATACCCTGCAGAAAAAAAATATAAATAACAACTAAATCAGATCTTTTTATGAGGCTACAGTCAACTGTGGCTTTTAATTGTGTCTCCAGGCAATCCTACCTAACAGACCACTGGTACCGGCAGCGACTCCTTTCTCTGGAGAAAATTCACACTCTGCTTGATGCACCTTTAACTATCAACAATGCCAGCAGATGTACCTTTGAACAGCTACAAAAGGTCTGTACAGTGACACCTTCCTTGTTATTCTTCAGCTAATGACCGCTTTTGATAGTCCATGCTAGAGTATTATTTTAATGAAACAAGATCACATTTATTCTGACAGTAAAATAAAGCAAGCAAAAGAAGTCCTTACTTCTTGATTGTGTTTAATGGTTAAGTCTAACTTTTCTTTTCTAACTTGACAGAGCTTCCTTCTCAGATCTTCAACAGTATACACTTCTGATTCATTGCTGTTTTGTTGTAACTGTGACTCACACTTGGCATTATGTAAGCTGCAAAATATGAACATTTTCAAAAAAAACATGTATTCCTTGTAAGTTTTAATGCTCCTTTATTTCTCTGATCAGATTGCAAGCTCAAAGTTCTAAACATTTACTTAAGCAAAATTCTCCCACACAGTTGTCATCATATTATTACTGTTCTTTGAAAAAGAGTTATACAGAAATGCTTATTGTGCGAGATATGAGATGCTGCAGCAGGAACTACTGTTAGATACACACTTCAGATTTCCCCATAAACATAGTAAGTTTTTTATCAACTTTAAATATCGCTATTATTTTTTTCAATAAACTTTCAGGACGCTTAAAAAAACATTATTCCAATCACATTAAAATGACTAGCAAGTTTATGTTTGTGTCCTGAAGTAAGGCTCATTTTTCAACATGGATTACCATCCCAAAACCATTTCTGCCATGAAACAAATGTACATATCTAGAACAAAAACCACTTTTCCACATTTTTTTTTTTTTCAAAGATACATACATTTAAACTAGACACAAACCACATAAATTAAAGTTCTAGGCCTCTAAAATACCCAGTATCTTCATTTACACTATTTCAGTTAAAATCTACTTGGCAGCTAGCAGAAGCCCTTCAGCACCAGAAGCAATATTAAAATAATCAAAACAAGCTTTCATAAGCAGAATGAAAAATAAGTATAAAAAATATATATTAAAACAGCCCAGTTTAGTAATCTTACACGCAATTATTGCAACTTCAAACTGAACAACTTCTGAATTATTTCAGGAGTTTAAAATCAGTTTTCACGTTATTTCATATAAATAAGACTGGCTGCAATAATTAGTTGCTCCACACAAAAGCACAAGATGTCAGGATCACTAAAAATGAAATATACTGTGAAAAGAAACATGATTATAATAACCACAAAGTTGGCAACATGTCATACAGAACTGAAAATACTAAAATAGCTTACCTCTGTCTACAAGAGGCCTTAATTACAGACATGTCAGTCCACCGGGATTTAATTATTTGTTATATTTTAAAAAAAAAATTACCACTTTATTCCTAGGTTTGTGCAGAGGCACCACCAACATTTTCCATGACTGAGAACTCAACCTTATGATATGTTTTCTACCAGGAAAGACATAAATGTCATCAACAGGGGGAACAGTAATTTAGATCAATTGTTCACTTTAAAGACATGCTAATAATAAAAAATGAATTTTCAGGGTTCTAGCTAAAGCCTATAAATATTTTGTAATTTAATAAATATGAAGTCTATTCTCCATTTATAAAAAACATCTATGAGTTCAGAGTATTTGCGTATCATCGGTAATTGTTCCACAATGCAGGAGATAAGGATCACTAACACCTGCATGTACTACAGAAAAAAACACAGGCACATTTATTAGCTTTGAGTGTTTACTATGGGAGCTATACCCAGAGGAACCAACATGACTCAAAGGACAAAAAATCAGCAACAAGGTAAGTAAAACCACGTATTATTATATTATGCAACTCTTTGCTATTGCAGTAGGAAGATGTGGTGCTAAGTCAGGCAAGTAATAAAAAGCACCCATAAACTGTATAAAAGCTTATTTGTGGATATCATATAATACGTCTGCGAGACCTTTATTTTTCCATGGCTAGGGACAACATAAAATGAAAGAAAGGCAGTCATGTTGATATGATTCAAGAAGTACCAATCTTGACTAAAGACAGCTAAAGGCCAGACAGCACCAAAGGTAACAAAGCACAGGGTAGGGAGAAAACCAGAAGCCAAACTGGAACCTGGAGAGAACTAAGGCAAACAAACGAGTTATGAGAAGGGTAATCACTTTATTAGCTTGCAAGGACATCGTTTTGCTTCTTTAAACCTACTGGTATTTAATGCTTCTTGCATGGACAGCACACTGGATGCAAGCAAGGGAATGAGTACATTTTTTCAAATTAATAAAAACCTACATTTAAATCTCAAAGTAAATTACATTGGTTTGCATGGCAATCAGCTTTCAAGAAAGCTATTCATTTCAACGCATCTATTACACAGAAATTAACCAAAAAAACCCAAACACTATGCAAGAATCTACATAATAAAACTTACACAGAGGAAAATTTAACTCTGCTTAACTGGATCAATTTGGGGGAGCGGAGACACTCAAACAAACCACAAACAAGTTACAAACCATCAGAGGTGACAGCAAATTAGGGACGTTATAGAAATGCAAAAAGAACATAAGAGCATTAAGACACAACTGGGGAAAAAAGCATTAAGAGCATTAAACACCTTTTTAAAATACCATTTTCTGCACAGCTTCTAAACTCACAATGCCACTACCAAAAATTTAAAATATAAAGCAGAAAACGTTATTTTTGCTCTTAGTATAGAACTAAATTGAAACAGCAACTAAAAAAGAAAAATAAATAATCAGATCTGAGGGAATATTACCATGTTAAGCACTTCATTATTTTATTTGACTACCTAAACATTTTCAAATACAACAGACATTGGCCTTAAGAATTCTTATTTCTGTAGTATTTTCTTTAATCTTCCCAGCATTACCCGCACATGCAGTACTTTGTGAAAGCTTCGTATTACCTACAGTAGGAGATTCTTCCTTTCATATTCTTACTGCAAGTACAAGTGTTACAAGCATAAAGCTTTTGGAAACTTAAAGATTGAAACACACAAAATCCCTCAAAAGTTTCACAGCATGTATGATTTGCAGCCTAACAGGAATTCAGAGGATATTTTGTACTTCCATCTTCATGTATTAATAGTTTACCCATTGTTGGTTTTGAACTGAAATACATAGTTTACTAACTACAGCTTTTATCTAAGACACCGTTTTTAGTAGCACTTTTAAGATTCTTCAAGAAAGCATATAAGCAAGTGAAATAGGTTTTGAGTTCTATGTTAAAGAATGACTTTTTTAACTCAAAAACCGAATTCATATTCACTTATCAATTCAGCTAGAAATGACAGCCAACAGAACACTGCATAAAAACAGCTTTTCACTAGCTTTTCTTCCACATCTGGCAGAAAATACAATGATTTTGCAACAGAGAGAAATTTTATTTCCTCTATTATCCACCGCTGGAATTTTGCTAAACTTCTCCAGCTGAAAGTTTCCTAACCAAAATTTATATTCATGGATTTTTGCTGTTCCTATATAACTGGCACTTTTGTATAATCAGACTTTAAACAGTAACAAATAGCTCTCACATCTAAGAAAGACAGAATGAATTAAAGCTTACTTTAATTGCCCCGGAGATTAAACACATACCAGGTTTTAGAAAATAAAAGTCACGTACAAGATTTAAAGCTGACCTCTACCACCTCAGCTTATGCAGAAAACCATTCTGTAACGTCAGGTCACACTCCTAACTGCAGAGAGGCACAACCTCTATCTCCAAGTCACATCTCCCACAGTCATGTGAAAATTCTTGCAGACCCAATTGCCTCAAGCAAATGCATGCCTTCAAGTAAATCTTGTCATCTATAATGACTGCACTGAATGGCATAGCTTGCATGTATCACACCGTATCTGGTGGTTCTTCAGTCTGAATTACATGATTTCAGGGATCTAGAAAATTAACCACAAAAACACAAACAATATTACTAGGCTTAGAAGTATAGAAGTAGAGCTCACCATGTAGCTTCCATGACAGCAGAGCTGACTGGAGTGAACAAACTCATGACATCCAATAAGCAGCTTTGAGTTTATTAACTCTGGAGAAGGAACATCATCTTCAAACATGTACACTCTTACTTGACAAGCTTCAAAGATCACCCTTTTCCATATCGTTAAAAACATTAAAACCTGCAACAGAGACATATTTCAGTTTATTTGGCAATATAATTAACCATTTGTTAACATTCCCGAACAGTTACCAGTGATACTATGCCTTGTGAACAACTACCACCCATAATCTAACATCAGTTTTAATCAAGAAATAGAACTGTTCCTGTCCTCTAAGCTTGAATATTGCAGATGAAAATAAATATATATTTTGTACAATATCTTCTACCAGGGTTTTCAGAAGGAAGTAAACACAAAAAGTTACGTTTGCATAAATTGTTCCCCTACATTCTCTTTTCCCCTAAGAGTATCACCAATTTAATTTCTCTTCAAAATAATTCTAAGGGAGGTAACAGCACATACTGTGATTTTTTTTTAAGCAGGTCAACATCTGAGGTTTGCTGGCAAATGGAAGCTAACATAGCAAGTCTTCTAACTTTTTCATAAACCTGGAATTTTCTATTTGAACATATTTTTATTAGATAGGTCAGCAATATTTAGGGGTTTATGGGAAGAACATTAAACTGAACTGTAACTCGGTTCACCCATAGAAGTAACCCACTAATTTAGAGTTACTGACAAAAAAGAAATATACAGACAACATATTTACAACATAGACCTTAAAAAAAGCTCCAAGACGTACTTCAAGTTGAATAGTGAAGATATTTACGTGTTCTACTAATTAAAGCAAGACAACATGAAAACTAAGCTGTATTCAACAGTCAAGATTAATAAGCCACTAGTCACTGAGGAACTAGTTTTCCATATCACCCGTTTAAGCTGTGTTGCAACCTACACCAAAATCTCATTAAAAAAAAAAGTGTAACAAACACTTTCTCAGATATCTGGGAGATTTACCTCAAGAACAGAATTCACTAACTCTATCCAACAATAGCTGCAGTGAAAAAAAGTCTTTGTCTTAAAATACAATCAAAACGCACTGTCACATCCACCCCATTCTGCAGTTTAGAACTTCCTGAAATTACTCTGAAGCCATAGAGGAAAAAAAAAAAAAAAATAAAAAGCCCTAAAGATTATTTTCTGAGAATACAAATTATTTTGAATACACAACATTCCTCTGTTAAAATATGTATCAACAGATAGCTTATTAGAACACAGAGGGATACCCTCTAAAAGCATTCTATTTCACTTCCAAACAAAAGTATTCAAATGGCATGGAATGGCTTGTAGGAGCCACATAATTAAACAACATAGTGTTCATCTGAGGGATTAATACATTTGATGGGCATTACCTTACAAAGCTTGCATCATATTCTCCTCATGGACTTCTGAATATGCTTAACTATGAACTAGGCCATTGATTGAGACTGGATATAAGTAAGTTCTTTACTGTGAGGGTGGTGAGGCACTAACACAGGTTGCTCAGAGCAGCTCTGGATGCCCCATCCCTGGCAGTGATCAAGACCAGGCTGGAGGGGGCTTGGAGCAGCCCCGTCTAGTGGAAGGTGCTCCTGCCCATGGCAGAGGGTTGGAACTAGCTAGGTCTTTGGAGGTTCAACCCAAAAGGCTGCACGACTGAGACTCTCAAAAAAGGCCTAACTATGATCTCAAAAGGTACTATTCTAAAATACACAATGCCAGGCATAACTAACGTATCTGCACTGGACCCTACAAAACTCACCAGCAGTTGTTTCAGCTCAAAGAATCACTAGATTTTCATTAACGTGGATTAAAAATTCTATGCAAGCTAAAATTCAAGCAGCAGCAGCAGCAGCAGCAGCAGCAGTTCACTTCGTTACACCACAGATGTCACTGGACCAGGCGCACGCCGTACCCGCGGCTCACATGGTCTGTCCGGCAGGCCGAGGCGACAGCCACAAGGAAGCGGGACAGAGTTTCAGCACACCCCTCACACCTGCTCGCAGACACCCGAAACCGCCCAGCAGCTCCGATCTCCGCCGTTCACCGAACGCCTCCAGCCTGCTGGAGACCAGCGGGGCAGCCTCAAGGCCCGCCCGCCGCCGGGATGGGGCTGACGGTGTGGTACCGCACAGCCCCGAAGGTGCCGGACGCGCCGGACGCGGACTGGGCACTCCCGAGCCCCGCGTGAGGCGCCCTTAGCCCACCGAAGCCCCGCAACCACCCCTGTCCCACCTCAGCGAGGCCGCCGGCAGCCCGCCCGATCACTAGGGCCCGGAGGGAAGGACGCGACCACGCCCCGACGCGCCGCGCCACGCCGCGCTCGGGAGCTCCCCAACGACGACTTCCGGCCGCGGAAGAGCCCTGGCAACGCCGCCGCTCGGAGCCGCCGAGAGGGACGTCGCGCATGCGCGGGCGAGCACCGTAGGGCTACGCGGCAGGCTGGCACCGCGGTTTCCCGCCATGCCTCCCGCCGCGCTTGTCCGCCCGCGAGGAAGCGGAGGCGCGATGCTCAAACCCGTCGCGCAGGCGGCTTGCGCGGAGCGGGCAGCACGGCTGGGAGGCCAGGATGAGGGGCCGGCGCGCCCGCGGTGTTTGCCGCCCGTTCCACCTGAGGGTTTGCACTTCGTCCAGTTCAGGAGTTGCTTCGGGCCACCCGAGACTTACGGGTGAGTGCAAGTGTCCTCAGCCAAAACCGGTATCCCCCAGCCAGGCCACTCCACAGCTGGTTGGGCATGCAGGATGGTTCACCTAGTACAGCTGCCTGTGCCAGCCAAATAGGCAGTCACCCGTGAATATCACCATCATCAGGCAGCTCTTGGCAGCACAGGTAGCATACCCAAACACCCCTTCGTGGGAGGGTAGGTATCCTCCTTCCCAGAGCTGCTGGCATGTGGGCGTGTGTGCAGCTGGACAGTAAGAGATACTGAATCTGCAAATTAGATTATAGGGTAAATATGGATAGCAAATCCTAGAATCACAGAATGGTTTGGGTTGGAAAGGACCTTAAAGCTCATGTAGTTTCAAACCCCTGTCAGGAACAGCAACATCTTCCTCTAGACCAGATTGTTCAAAGCCCCACCCAACCTGGCCTTCAACACTGCCAAGGATGGGGCAACCAGTTTTCTGGGTAACCTGTGCCAGTGCCTCACCACTCTGACAGTAAATAACTCATCCTGGTATCTAATCAAAATCTACTCTCTCTTCAGTTCAAAGCCATTAACTACCCCTTGTCCTATCAATAAAGGTCCTTGTAATGAAAAACACTAACATGAAAGCCAGACTGAGATTTGGATGCCCTTAAATATGGGGTGGCAGATTCTTCACCCAGATCATCAGAAAAACAAACAGGTGAAAGATGATGGTGCAAAATCGTAAAAAGGGTTGACAGGGAAACAACAAGGCTACCACTGTTGTTTGCACAAATTGAAAAGTTCTTAAACACCTCAACTGAGAGATTCCAGGGTCCAGATGGAAGCATATGTAATGTCAAACAGCAACAGATGCCGAATAAAATTTACCCTACAATAATCCTGGGAAAGTGGATGAGGTATTCTGGAAAGAGTGTTACAGGCTAAAGGGAATTAAAACACCTTTAACATGTCCAGTAACTACCATTGACACTATCGTAAGTAGATACACATTAAGATATTAGTAACATGTTCTCTTTAACCTGAATTTCCACAGGCTGTGAGAAATATTGCATGAGCAAGATTGTGTTAAAAGCTATCACAAATCACATTTGGAAAAGCAACAGTAAGGTTGCTTTAAATAAAGGAAAAGTATTATAAAGGTAAAAGTAGTAAAAGAGTATCGGTCTGCATTCAAAGAGAAAAATGCATCACCATGTCCATAGTCTACCATGTTATCTAGGAAAACACACCATCCACAAATGACCAAGGTAATCTTAGAATTCATACAGTCCAAAAATGACCAGGTTATTTAAGACCACAGGGTCCAGAAGATAAATAAGGCACTTAAGAGACAATAATATAAAACAGATAGCGCACGGAATGGGTGCATGAGGAAACACAGAAAAAAAAAAAAATCTGTTAACTCAAGCCCAAGTAATAGCATAGTTGGAGACACATTAAGATTGGATATATATGACTGCAGTGAGCTCACACAATGCTCCAAGTTGTGTAACATGCTGTTTCTTCAGCACTGGATATGCAGCACCCATAAGGCTAACAGGCTGCAGGTACTGTACTGCTGCTTATGTGAGTACAGTCTTATCACTAAGGGGAGTTGTGTTGCATTACCTATTCTCAGGTTTTCTAAGTTGCATGTGATCTGGTAACCCATTCCAGCTCTGTGTCACTGTATAGTCTGAATGCAACAAATTGAAAAAGAAGCATAAAGTCTTCAACTTTAATTCAGATTTTTGACTCTAAAGGTCTCAGATTTTATAATGTCAAAAAATCTACAGAGAAATACAATTCACAAATTAAAACATCTTTTATCTTTACATACATACTTACATTTGTAAAAACACAAAAAAATTGCTGGGATGTTTCTTCTAGTTGGAATTCCCCAAAAGGAGCAAGATTACACTAAAGATAGTTACTTATGAAGTTTAAATCATCTTGTATTAACCACAAAGCTGCAGTTGGCCCTTACTCAGGAAAACACTCATACTGAATTCAAAGTACAGCTAAGTGCTTTGTCTTACAGGTCAGCATGACTGACTACAAGAATGCGAGTACTGCCAGAGCATTTAAGGTTCCTGTCACTTTTTATTCCAAAGTTGTTTCCTGTTGCTTTTAACTGCAAAAAGACCGCTTTGGGCTAAGGTTTTCTAAGATGTGTGGTTAAGTATAGCCTGATACTGGTATCCTTCAAGGTCTAGACTGAAGTTTTAATTGCAAGTCATAAGATAGCCCATCATACTTTACCCCCTTTGAGATAAGTCTCAAAACTTCATTTCTAGTTTGTGACCTAGTTTATGTATAATTGGCTTTTAGCTGTGGTTTTGCTACTTCTGCATCACAGTTATTTTAGATGTCTTGTGCCAAATCAAAGAGGTTCTTTGCCCAGAGGCACAACATTGGAAGATTTCATCATGTTGCAATTCTTTTAATAACAGCATGGCTTTTTTTTTTTTTTCCTGATCGAAAATACACTAGTGAACAGGGCTTTGTGTCTGCTGTTGTCTGCTGAATAGTCAAAAACTGAACATGATTAAAAACGGCCTGGGATAATAAATTAAGGGATAATATGAACAGAGTTGTAGAGATTTAACACCATATCTGGAGTTTTGGTAGGTTTTGCCACCTTAATACCTTAACCAGATACTGAATCAATAAGCAAGTTTATCTTCCCAAAATAATACACATATCATTTTTTACCTTGATTCACAAAAAATGCTTCAGACACAATGCTGCTGTTGCTGCATGCATGTAGCTAACCAAACACTTTTTCTTCCTCCCACACTGAAAACTACTTATGATATATCATAGAATCATAGAATCAACTAGGTTGGAAAAGACCTTTAAGATCAAGTCCAACCATTACCCCAGCACTGCCAAGTCCATCCCTAAACCATGTCACTAAAGGCCTCATCTACGCAGTTTTTGAACACTTCCAGGGACAGCAATTCCACCACTTCCTGGGCAGTGTGTTCCAATGCCTGATCACCCTCTCTGTTGAGGAATTTTTCCTAATATCCCGTCTAAACCTCCTCTGGCACAGCTTGAGGCTGTTTCCTCTTGTCCTGTCTTGTGTTGCTTGGGAGAAGAGACCAATCCCCACCTTGTTCCATCCTCCTTTCATGTACTTTGAGAGCCTCCTTTCATGTACTTTGAGAGGGATAAGGTCCCCGGGGCCTACTCTTCTCCAGACTAAACAACCTCAGTTCCCTTAGACGTTCCTCATCAGACTTATTCTCCAGACGCTTCACCAGCAATATACATGCTATATTAGGTATTTCTTCACAGTTCAAGGAATATTTTGGTCTAAAATCTACTTGTAGGCAGGATATATAGGGGATTTTTAGAAATGTGGAAACAAATCAGAGTTCTTTCACACATGGGATTCAGCATTATTCTTATTCCTCAAAGAGACCTGTTCAGGATGTCACTAGAAAGAGTGCTTGACATTGGGGTAATGGAGAGAATGTGGTCCTTCACTGTGGATCTGGCCTTGGCAGAGCAAGAGGCAACTACTTCTCTTGCAGGCAGGATACGAGCGTGCTTCTTTGCAATGAGACATAACCCACACCTGCAGGAAATCAGTTGGAAATGTCTGTTTAAAACACAAGTTCAAGACATAAAACTCCTCATGGTAAGAAATACTTTGCACCTCCGAAGTTCATTCCTGGCTTGTAAGCTTAATGCATATTGTGTTCTGACCAAGAGGTCAGCTCAAGAGGTGGGTGGCAGGTCTGTCTGAAGGACAGAATTCTGTCCTTCAGAATTAAACTGCTAAAAAATGCTGATATGGTACACAACATTTAATAGCAACAGTATGGCATGTTACCCTCTTTCAAGTACAATGTCTGGATTGCAAAATACACATTTGTTTTTCCTTCTGTTGTGTCTGTACTTGAACAGTCTGTCTTCAATCTTATCTTTACTAAACATGCACAAATGAGCCTGATTACACACAAAATATAACTTGTTCAAGCAATTTTATTTTTCATTCTTTATATTTAAGTTTGCTTTGTTTTCTTTAGCTTTAAAAAATGCTTTAGTCATATTAGGCTGTCTTGAAGAACACCCTACTTTTGTATGAAGCCAAGTCATCTCGAGTTACTTCCTTAATTAGGAAAAAAAGCATTTTCAGCTGCTCTTCACTGGTTTTAATACAAGGCACAAAGCTTCTGATTCCTAAGGAATGTCAGATTCAAAAGACTGTTACCAAGGGTTGAGGAAATTAGAATGTTCTCAGGAGATTCCAAAAGCATTACTTCAAAACTAAAATATGAACTTATTTGATCTGATGTATAATTAAACAGAGCAGTGACTTAGCTAAGGAAGTCCTTGCAGATTGTTTCTGCTTAGCAGAATGTTAATATACACAGTTTTTGCACTACTTATTGCAGGAAAAAATACAAAACTTTATGCATTATTGAAATACTTACATATGTGCCAGTGCAGATACAATTTCTACCACTGCCAAGCTTTCATGTACCTCTAAACAATTCTAGATGTACAGTTAATTCTTTTAAGGAATTTTTGCTCCAAGTCATCCACTTGTGGATAGGAAGAAAGGGGTTTTTTTCTGTCTAATATGTTGTTGATTTCTGTTCATATGTTCTGTTTTCTGATGAGCTCTTGCCTAACCCTGTAGAAAGCTGATACTTGTGTAAGGCATATGAGTTTCACCACCTCAAATAAAATCAGCCAAATTTTACTGGTTTAAGCCACTGGAAAACTGCTGTTTGTCCCTGCTTAACACAGATGGGGTAAAGTTTTGCAGTTAACATTTGTAAGTGATCATTTTGAATTTGAGTAAGCCAGCGACTAGAAAAAATCACAATTTGCTCTTTGGCAACTGCAGTGGGTGTTTTGGCCCTGAAATGCAAGGCCAGTTTCAGTATCAAAACTGAAAGCAAGATTATGCTTATCACAAGGGCTTATCTTTGTTTGCGAGCAGCACAGAGGGCAGCTGGCGGAAAATTGGTCTGTAAAAGCTGTGTGCCAGGATGATCACTCAAGCACAAAATAGTTAGGTCTGCCCTGTGAGACAATGTAGTTGTGCAAGAGGTAATTTTTTGTGCCACTACTTCTGCAGTGCAGGATTGCAGGTGGTGCTGTGTGGGACATGAGTTAAAGACAAAGCCAAGCCAGAGAGCTGACAGGCCAGCTAATTTTCATTGAAGAGGGAGAAGAACTAGAGCCAACAGGACAGGCCAGCAAAGAGCAGGATGCTGTTGGGTTAAAATCTGGGTCTGAGGTCTTCTGTTGGGAGAAAAGTGCCTGTTGGGGGAAGGTGTGGGGAGGCTGTAAGTGCTTGGTCCACGCGGTAGGGAGACCACCTGGCCAGCAGAAAAGGGAGAGAACGGCGCAGTGGCTGAAATGCTGGGAGTGGAGTGAGCTTCATACTGCTAAGCCATGAGAGAGCAGAAACAGAAGGAGAGGAATACAGTGAATTAACAGTAAAACATGAAAGCAAGCTAGGAGTTTACGGCAACTGGGTTGCAGGCAAGAACGCGGTGGACCTGAGGAACTGAAGCTGTGGGTTGTTGGGTGTGGGGGGGGAAGTCCAGACATTGAGAAAAGTAAGCAGGCAAAGAGTACACAGGGAGCATGAGCATCTTTGGGGCCAACAGCAGCACGGGATGATGGTAAGTCTGGGAAAGGGAGGCCTCTGTAACAGGGCAGAAAAAAAACACAAAGGGACTACCGGGGCAAACACCTGTCCGCTTTACACACGAGGGTGGTGACAATTAGCTGCTTCCAGTCAGTGCATGGAGCGAGCTTTCAAGTCAGAAAGGGCCCAGCGCAAGGCCGGACTTAACGAAAGCAACTCCGGGCGAGCACTGGTGACTGAAGTGCCGGCGCTTGGCCCCGGGCCAGGCTTGTCACCAGCCTGGCGTTAGTCCCGCGCCTGCCAGCCACGCTGCTGCTGCGGCACCCGGCGCAGCCCGCCTCACTGTTAGGGGAACAAGGGTCGGATTCACGGGGACACGCGAGGAGGTGGGCCAGCCCGCGGGGCTTCCGCCGCTGCCGGTGCTGAGGGCGGCCGGCGGGATCGCGCCGATCCGCCTCCTGCTCCCCCAACCCTGCAGTCCCGCGACTGCCCCGCCCCCGCGGAAGGAGAAATGAGCCACTTCCATAGCTGAGGAGAGAAGGGGTGGATGAGAGTTGGTCTTTCCTTTTATCCTTCCCTCCGTGCCTCGGGGCGTGCTGGCCGCTTCTCCTGGCTGCCTCCGTTCGCCTTCACACCTGGAGGCGTGAGCCGAGCAAGTCTGTTTTCATCAGGCCTGCGCCACCTCACCCCGACACCTCCCCTGCCGCCTGGTTGCGGCGTGTGGTTGGTACCGCCCCGCCTGGCGGGAGGAGGGAGCGAGGCTGTAACTCCGGTGGCGGCTACCGCTGCTGCTGCTGCTGCTGCTGGAAGAGGAGGTGGGCTGCAGGCCGGGCAGCAGCGCGATGGGTAGCGAGGTGCCAGGCCGCTGCAGCTGGCGGGGGGGGAGGAGGGTAGAGAGATGGGTGGAGTTTCGCGTCGGCGCCGTCGCGGCTTATATGAGGGGGGCGGGCAGACGATGCGTCCATTTGGCGGGAGCGGTCTGGCAGAGGAGGGGTAAGGTTTTGCCAGCCGAGCGGGGTTGTACTGTGCCGTGTCGTGTGTGCACGGTGGGGCAGAGCGGGCTGCCGGCAGGCGCTCCCGGGTGCGTGCGGCCCGGCCCGGCCCGGCCCGCGTGGGTAGGCAGAGCGCGCCGCGGGTGGGGGCTGCGAGTGCCACCGCCAGGGTCCGCGGGGTTCCGGCGGGCTGAGGGGTGGGCGCGGCACAGTGTCTCCCGGCCTGGGGGCCGCCCAGGCGCCGTTACGGAGCGCGCCGTTGATGTCCCCTCGTGTGTTGCCCTTGTCTCTGCTCCCCATCCCCGGTGCGTTTATCCCAGCAGCGGGACCTCGAGCGGCTGGCAGCGCCTCGGTGTCGGGGACTTGAGGTGCAGACCCCTCCCCTCGGATCAATTCCGCTGGCGGCAGCGGGCGTCACGTCGGTGAGAAAACATGAGCCGAGATTTCAAACCCGGAGACTTGATCTTTGCCAAGATGAAAGGTTATCCCCATTGGCCAGCCAGGGTAAGGCATCCCTCCTCCTCTGCAGGCCGCAGCGACCTCCTGCTCGGTACCTGCCCTCCCCTCACGCTGTTCGGGCTTTGTGTAGCAAGAAGCGCCTTCAGGCACCCGCGGAGAGCCAGACGCTGAAACCGCGCGGCGCGCTCGGCCGCCCCTTGCCCGAGGGGAGGGCAGCGCAGCGCTCCCGTGTTTGGAAGCGACTTCTGAACCGCGCTGCAGATCCGTGCTCGGGTTTGCTCTTGCAAGTGCAGGTCGCTTCTGTAAGCAGTAGTCCTCTCTAGTAGTTGTTAGCTGTGCTAATTTGCATAACAGCTTTTAGAAATGAAGGTCGCTGTCGATAGCGCGGTGCTGGAGCTCTGCAGGCATCTAACTGCACCAGAATGTTCGTCCCGAGTAACTGCCCTTTTTTGACAAAAGAAAGTGATGTCGGGGTTACTCTTCGCTTCTAAACGCGGCTATTCCTACACTGCTTCGTATAGAATAAGCCAGGTGTGTGCGAGGAGTTATCTAGTCCTTTTTTCTGCATTCTCCGTGGCTCCTTGGAAGAGGCAGAGTTCTATGACTGCTGTAGACTATTCGATGGTCGTAGGAATGCAGAAAGAAGAGTAATAGAGGTATTTTGCTAAGTTGCTGGTTGAGTAATATTTAAGTTCATTGACATTTTGTATCACTTGACATTTGGGTTTGGCCAAGCTCAGCCTAAGGCAGGACATCTTGCTATTGCTTGTGCTGAAGGAGGAGTGGTGTTTGAATGGAATTGAAATGTGCTTTTCACTTGTAGCATGTCATGCCTCCCCAATTAAAGAAGATGATCATGTGAAAAAGGTTGCTCTAACAGGAGAAGGGTTGTCACTTCCTATACTTGCTGATACCTGTTTTGATTCTGCTGTGTTTTTAACATACAGTTAAAAAGAGATCTTGATACCAGCTTTACTTCTCTGTAGTTTGGCTTTTTTTTTCCTTTTTAATGCCTAACAATTTTACCTACTTTCCCCTATATTGTTCTTAACTGTTACTTGACTTGAATTACAGTCTCTCTTTTTCTTAGGTGGATGAAGTTCCTGATGGAGCAGTAAAGCCTCCTACGAATAAAATGCCTATTTTCTTTTTTGGCACCCATGAGACGTAAGTCCTTTAAGGGTCATAATTATCTTTTTTTCTTTTCTCATTGTAGAATGCTGTGACAAGAAGTTAACAGCTTGTCTGAATGTAGTGTGTTTTATAGTATAGGTTAAACTATAGTATTTGAACAGCTACTACAGTATTAGAACAGCTCTTCCTAAATTAATCTCTTTTGACAAGACATGCTTCTCTGACATTTGCTTAAGGTAATCACAGGAATGGGATACTGTAACTATACCATATGCACTTTCCTTGTCAAAATTAAAAAAAAAAATTCCTACCCACAGAGCCATGACTGATAGGTGTTTCATTCTTCAGTAATGAACTTTAATTCTGTAGTCCTTTATATCCTCAAAATTCTCAACAATATGTTCTCAAATAAAAAGAAGGCTGAGCTCAATGAAGTAGGCAAAATTTGAGAAACTGTCAAATAATCGTGTATTGGCTTTTGGTGGGTTTTGTTTTCTGGAGAGGTTTGGGTTTGTAAGTAATTATTTGTAAGATCTGGAGAAAAAAATGAGGAAGTGCAGTTAGATTTATACCTATCAACTTGCAAAATACTTACCTTTAGGTACTTGCTGCGGTGCTACCATTTTGCAGTTGTGGAACATTTGCTTTGAGGGGCTGTTTCTTCCATGGCTAAATTTGATTGTAAATATGCTGGGGTTTCTAAATTTATGTCATTTTGATAACTATCATGTTACTTTATAGCATGTCTGGTTGTCCTAGTGTAGATTTCTAAGACATCAGATTCAGTTCTACTTTTGTTGTCTGGTTGTTTGTGGTGTTTTTTAAAGAAACCAAACCCTATAATGGTGTGGTTTTAATTCCACTCTTTTTATTAATAAAATGGCAAATGGTATACAAGCAGCTCAGAGACAGAAGTTGTACATACAAATAATGTTTCACCCATTTTGTGGAAAGGCCTTGGTTTTTTTCCTTCGTCTGATTAAAGATTGTTTGAAACCGCTTTAATCTGGCGCTTTGCATCTGTCTTAATAAGCCACATCTGTCTTAATAAGACAAAACACATTGGCCTGTTGAATTAAAGAGTAAGCATCCTCTTATGTTTCTTGATTCTTTAAGAAGTGATTTACCTTTGAAAAAGATTTGTGTATGCTTGAGTCTTAACACCAATGTGTTTTTTTTAACTGTTCACATCTTCGAATGGCTCATGTTTTTTTAGTTTTGTTTTGTGTGTGTGTGTGTTGTTTTGTGGGTTCCTGAAATTTGATTTAATGTTGCAAGGTTTGAATCTTGTTGCTTGTTTATTTTTTTTTTAAGTAAGATTTCAGACAATGCAGAAGGTTAATTTTTTTATCAGTATTTTTTTCCAGATTTTTTTTTTTTACATCTGAAAGCACAGTATTATTTTGATCCTGTCCTTGGTACTGTTGGTAGGCTGGAGGGATAGTATCCAGAGGGACCTTGACACGCTTGATAGGTGGGCCAATGCCAACCTCATAAAGTTCAACAAGGCCAAGTGCAGGGTCCTGCACATGGGTCAGGGCAATCCCAAGCACAGCTATAGGCTGGGCAAAACCTTGGGCGACATGGTCCAGAGTGTGGTGTCTCTGCCCATGGTAGGGGGGTGGAACTACATGATCTTAAGGTCCTCTCCATCCCTAGCCATTTTATGATTTTCAAATTCTGTTCCATGACATTTAATTTTTGTTTAGGTTTGTAGCTGTCAATAGTGGGCTAATGATCCATCAGGTATTAGGTAGAGCTAACGATTTTCCGTATTCTCTCATGGGAACCAACATAAATTGGTAAGCTTATTCTCTGCTGTGCTTCAGAGTTACATACCTGATCAAAGTTAGACGCTATATGTCTTCAGCACGTTAGTAGTCTGTACATATACAGCCTATCTTACTGTAAGTAGTAGCAGCTCTGAAAATCTAGATAACTAGTTAAATCATTCTAAAAAGTCCTTCTGTATGAAAGATGACATTTTCTAGCTGTGTGGATGGGTACAGTAGGAACAAGCTATGGCAAAAAGCAAAAGTGAGATCAGCTTGGGAATTATTATTCCTAGAAGTCAAGTAAGAATACTAGCTCAGTTTTGCAGATTACCATAAAGAGGTATAAACTAGTACTTTGCTATGCAGGACAAAGATACACAGGCAGTGGTAAGACAATTACTATGACAGAAGCTTGTATAAAAATATTTTCAATACTTCATCAAGAAAAAGTTTGGGGGAGAAAGTTAAGGAGCATCTTGAAAGTTTTATTGTTCAAATTCGGCAAGTTATGAGGTCCTCTTGTCACACTGAAAAACTACTGAATTAATGCTGAGTTGCATTAAACGACATGAGCAGTCAGTGTATCCTAGTGTTGCTTTTTCATGTCCAGTACACTAAAAATTCTTAAATTTAGTATTTTAACCAGATTACTTTTAACTTAAGAACTTGGATTTTTGTTGGAGGCATTTCTTCTCTTTTAAATTTTTCTCTTGCTTTACATTGTCCAGATTGCAGAATTTTTTATTCCTAACATTTAAGCATGATTTGTTTAATAAGGAAGCAATTGCTCTGTTTGTTTGCAAGCTACTCTTTTTCAGTTGTTCTGATTCAGTAGTTGGTTGTCCTGTTGGCTGTAATCTTAAGATGCAGCTTCAGCTGTTGCTTGCCAGACACTCAACACCCTGGGAAGGAGGGGGTCCTTATGTGTGGTGGTACTAGTGAAAAACTTGGGATTTTGAAGGCAAAACTTGAGGAAACTAAAGATATTTACATAGTAGAATCAGTTGGAGTAGTAGTAGTGAATTGCATATCTTAATAACATTTGGTGCTTACTTCTCTGAAAAGACGAACCATTTAAAATGTGAAATTCTGTTCATTTTGTGCTTTCTCTCCTTAAGGGCATTTTTGGGACCAAAAGACATATTCCCTTACTCTGAAAATAAAGATAAATATGGAAAACCAAACAAGAGGAAGGGTTTTAATGAAGGGTTGTGGGAAATCGACAACAATCCTAAAGTGAAGTTCTCTCATCAGCAGGTAAGTTATGCAGAGTCTGCATGTCTTCATCGCTGTACTGTTGAGGAAAAACAAAAGGCAATGAATGTTTCCCTCCTGTAAGCTAGTGAATTATTGCTGTTGTTCAGTGGCAAGTTATGCCAGTTACTATTTTAATTTCATTTTTAATTGATCTCTAGTATTAATAGCAAGAGAGATGGGAGTGTTGTTTAACTAGGGATATCTGCTTATTATAAACTTATTGTAAGCTTATGGGGGATCATGTTGACTTTCAGAGTAAAAGGCTGAAAGTTGGCTTTTTACAATGCACATCAAGCTTTAGTTACAGCTATACGTATACTTACATGTGTATATATAACTATAGACTGTGTGTATTAATATGCATTCCCAAGATACTCATTTCTGGAACTCTACTCCAGAACTGGAGTTGTGTCTTTGCCTACCTTCTCTGAACATTCTGTGGCCTCTTGGTTTTGCTGTGTACCCGGGGCACATACTAGGTCTTCTAGGCAATGCTGCAGTAATAATAAAAATAATAGGTATATTTGGTATGATTTGCTGCTCTTATGCCAGACTTGCCATTTTAACACCAGTTAATCCCTGCTTCACAGGTATCGTAAGTTGTTTCTGAAGTACTGTTGAGAGATAAGGTGATGTACTTCACATGTATACTTTCTCTGCTCAGGGTATGGAAAGATGCTAATCCCCTCATTGAAGTGGGAAGGACTGTATTAATAATACTTCAGCTTCAGTGATAGCTCTTAAACAGGGTCTTTCATTAGCTGTTCAGGTTCTGTCTAGAGCTATTGGATTGTTCTTTGCCGTTCCCACCCCCCAAGTCATATTTAAAATCTCTCTCTTCTACAATTCTAGTTCTATAAATGAGCCTTAAAAATACTCAAGGAGATTTTGTTAGTGGGGGTGTTTTGACTGGAGTACTGTGTCCAGTTCTGGGCTAATCAGTATAAGGGAGATGTGGACATCCTGAAGTGAGAGTTACACAAAAATGATAAACTGGAGCATCTCTGCTGTGAGGAAAGGCTGAGTGAACTGAGACTGTTCAGCCCTGGAGAACTCAGGGCTGATATCATCAGTGGGTACAGATAACTGATACAGGTGTGTAAAGAATCATAGAATGGCTAGAGTTGGGAAGGACCTTAAGATTATCTAGTATTCAGTCCTCTGCCATGGACAGGGACACCTTCTCTTAGACAAGCTTGCTCAAGGTCCTGTCGAGCATGGCCTTGAACACTGCCAGGGATGGGGCATTCACAGCATCCTTGGGCAGCCTCTTCCAGTGCCTCACTGCCCTCACAGTAAAGAATTTCTTCTTTATATTTAACCTAAATCTCCCCTGTTTAAGTTTAAACCCATTGCCCCTTGTACTGTCACTTCAGTCTCTGATGAAGAGTCCCCATCTGGCATCCCTGCAGGCTCCCTTCAGATACTGGAAGGCAGCTATGAGGTCTCCACACAGCCTTCTATTCTCCAGGTTGAACAGCTCCAAGAGGTGGATCCAGGCTCTTTTTGGTAGTGCTAAGTGACAGGACCAGAGGCCATGGACAAACTGCAACTCAGAAGGTTCCCTTTGAATACTGGGAAACATTTTTTTGCTTTGAGGGTGACTGAGCACTGGCACAGCTTGCCTGGGGAGGCTGTTGAGTGTCTGTACTTGAAGATACTCAGAAGTTGTGTGGACATGATTCTGGTCAGCTGTCTGTGGGTCACCCTGCTTCAGCAGGAAGGCTGGACCAGACTGAATTACAGAATTAATGAAGTAATACAGTAGACTTGTGCAAATTTTCTTACGAATTTTCACCTTAACTTTAAGGCTGTAGAAAGCCTTTCTTTGATAGCCTTCTCTTTCTACCCTGTGCTGTGTGTTCTTACGTTTGATTTGGAGCAAATCAAGCCCTTAAGGTTTAGCCAGCTCTTGTTTTTACCTGTGGGCAGTTCTTGTTGATGCTGAAGGAGTACATCTGCAAATGGCTGACTAGATTTAACATTCTGTAAGATAAATCAAGATGCAAAACATCCTGTAATGTTACTTGTTCTGAAATAAAACTGTCAGTAAGGCTACTTCAGAGTGAGTTTCTGGGAGCAGTTTTGATTTCAGCTCAGTCATGAATCTTCTATGTTAGTTCTCAAAGCACTAATTTTTGGGCTTAATTCTTAGAATTGAAATATTATGTCACCGTTCTGTCAAAGATTGTAGATAAGATGGAGTAACATCCCACTTTTACAAGAATAAGAAAATTGTGGTGTGATATTCGATTTTAGTTTTGCTTTTACTTGTTTCCGCTTGTGTGCTGAAATGAGCTTCATTTCTTCAGTACTTTGCAGGATAGCACACAGTTCAGAGTGATAAGACTTCAGAGGTACTTTACTTCATGTTCTTGTTAATTCCCGTGGTGTTTGATGATGTTGCAGCTTTCCTGTTTATGAGGATGTGTCATTGTTTAAACCTAGGCGGTAACTCAATACCATGCAACTGCTCACTTACCCGCCTTGGGTGGGATGGGGAGGAGAATTGAAAGAATGGAAAACCCTCAGGTTTAGATAAGAACAGGCCAATAACTAAAATAAGGTACAATATAACATACTAATAATAAGGAAAATAACAGAGAGATAGAAACCTAAAAGGTGAAAAAGACCCCAAAACCCAACCAAAAAAAAAAAACAACTAACCAAACAGTAAGCACAAGTGATGAACAATAAAATTGCTTGCCACCTGGCTGACCAGTACCAACCCTGGCCCCAGTAGTGATTGGTCCCTGCCAGCCAACTCCCCCCAGTTTATATACTGGGCATGATGTGCTGTGATATGGAATATCTCTTTGGCTAGTTTGGGTCATGTGTCCTGTCTCTTCCTCCTCATGGCTTCTTGAGCCCCTCCTCACTGGCAAAGCATGAGAGACTGAAAAAGTCCTTGATCACAGTAAGGACTACTCAGCAACAAGTAAAACATCGTTGTGCTTTCAGCACTGTTCTCAGACTAAAGCCAAAACACAGCACTGCACCAGCTACTAGGAAGAAGATTAACTATCCCAACTGAAACCAGGACAAGATGTTATCTTAGCATCCTATTCTCAAAGCTGGAAAAACAAGTGCAGTTGTTTTACAGTTCTTCCCTGCTAGTAATACAAGAAGGTGCTTATCTGCTTGGTAACAGGCTCTGTGGCTGTCTAAACTAACAGCTAAGGGGTCTTTGAAAGGTAGGGCTTCTGAATGTCTTAGTTGGGGAAGGAAAGGAAGTTCAAATCGTTGATCTAGGCATATTGGCAGTTTTATTGGGAGTTTGTGAGGAAGCTTGTATGTCTTAAGGGAGCAGAGTGGCTGAAATAGGCTTCTGGGGCTCCACCTTCCCATGTCTGCCAACTAGCGGAATGGTACAGGCAACAAGACACTGATGTCACAGAATTTTGCACAATTTAGCGTATTGACATAAGCTTTTTGTTACCAATTCTGATAATATGAAACAAAGACAAACAGAAAACATTTCAGCTTTCCCCAACCATCTCTGCTCTCCCTTTGCTGGTCTCCAGTCCCCTCACCACACGTTGCAGCAGTCCTTTGAGTGAGGTCATGGCAGCCCACTGGGGCCAGTGTGTTCTTGCTGAGAACCTCAGGTAAGGGCTCCTCTGCAGGCTGCAGTCCCCTCAGAGGTATATTATCTGCCTGCTCTGTCTCTGCTCAGACAGCACCTCAGGGCTGGAAGCTGGATTGGGCGACTCCTTGTGTGCCTCCTCTTTCCGGCCTCCCTCTGGAGGCACACCTCCCCAGCAGCATCACCTCTGCTGCAGCATCCCTCCAGCCTTTCTCAGGCAGCTGCTCTTCTCTGTAGCTGTGTTGGGGAGGTCAGTGTGCTGTGTGATAGGCAGGGTTTGGTGGAGGGCAGTGTGTCGAGCCATCTAGGACCAGTTTTGCCTGGATTTGTGACCAGCTTAGGGGCATTCTCAGAATGGGTTCCATGCAGCGTGCCAGCACCTACCAGCTGATTTTGTCAGTGGTGTGTGAGAGAAGATCAGTGTAGGCACTGGGGAGTAGCAGGAAAGATGAGGGTCTAGAAATTCAGCATGAATAGGTAATTTTGTGTTTGGCCACACAGCAGGTGGGATCAGAGAGGAGTGGGTAGTCACTTGGCAAAATTCTGGACACAAGGTTAATGTTAAAATGACAGACTTACCAGCTATTCATACAGAGAAATTTTCTTGCAACTTTTTGGTTTTTTCTCTTATTTGGCATGTTTTGTCTTAGGAAGTCCTTCTGAGAGCCATATTTTCTGTTTAACTGCTAAAACTGGCTGGACTGAAAGCAGTATTTGTACTTTGCAGATGTTGCTTGTAACTGCTAGTAAGAGAAGTAGAAGGCAGGAGGGAGCTTGTGGCTTGGGCTTAAATCCAAAACCACTTCCTCAGTGGGGGAAAAAATTAAGAGTTGGGGGCAGTTCTGCCAGCTTTGTTTGATGGAACTAATATTTAATAGTGTGATTGCTGTACACAATGCAATGGAATAATAATAAAAAAGTTATTTTGGCTTTACCTTCTCTTATTTCCATGCTTTTAATGTTAGCCTTTATTATTTTTTTTTTTATTTCTCTCCTCATGTTCTCAGGGGCAGGTAGTTGGCTCATTTAGGATTGATATCGTTCAAAACTGCAGGCAGTAGCATCACAAGTTGTACTTGTCCAAAACCAACTTTCTTTCTTTAAATTGTATATAAGAAAAAAACCTACATTGCAGTATTTTTAGTGTGAAAAATAAGTTGCTATAGCATTAAAGCTTGAAAATTTATCTGAAAACACAATTTGAACTGAAAAGTGTGGAAATGAATGATGTATTTTAGCATGCTTGTAGTTCTAGTCAGGTTTCCTTAGCATGATGCTTTTTTTGTGTAACATACAGGTGGCAGAATCTGAGTAGTGTTATTCGGTAGTTCAGGAAGGGATTTAGATTTCATTTTTGGTATTTTTATATTGAAGTCCCATTCAGCTGTTAACCCTCCTATCAAAGAAACTGCTCAAGAAGGCACTCAGGAGCCTGCTGAGGGGAGTGAAGAAAAAGCAGGAGCCAAAAGAAGAAAGAATTCTGTCCCAAAAGTAAGTGACTGAATTGATGCTTTTTTCTATCAGAAATGCTTTTAAGTCAATTGTATTGCCAAGTTTTAACTTGCATATTTTAATAGGGTTTTCCTGTTGTAACTGCCTTGCTCTTGCTTCTTTTCAGACATACGTACAGTAATATATTTGTCCTTTTAAGTAATATATATGTCTGTATATATACAGGCGTCCATATAGTAATATTTTTGCATTCCTTTTAAGATGCTGTACATGTTCTTGAAAATTAATTTCTTTACTGGTCTGTGTTGCCCAGACTTGAGCTTACCATAACTTAGGCTAAATTCCTACAGTACTTCCTAGTCAGGAGAAGGTAGAAACGATCACTAAGATTTAGCTTGAAGTTTTCCTTTCTGGTTTTGAAGACTTTTTAATACCATAGACAGGTATGACTGTCTTTTTCAATTATGAGGGTTTTTGTTGAAAATCCTAACAAAGCATAAGGTAGTCTGGACTGAAGGAGTGCTGCAGTGTATCTGCCTGAACAGATTGTAAGAATCAGTTATAAATAGGCCATATTCCTACTGGACTAATTAGGATATAAACGGCTATAAAGGATTTCATAGCTGTATCACTGAACTCTTGAGTCAGGAAAATATCTGTGAGTAATTGGTGTACAGTAGTTTATACAGAGTTCAGCTTTTTTGCTTTGTAAATGTGAGCATACTTTAGAATACTTCTGAAGCAAGATTTTGTTATCTTAAATCTGTTGTATTCACAGTAAGAAAACACACTTGAGTCTGAAACAGCTTACTGATAACTGTACATAGTTCATACTGTAAGAGGTGAATCTTCTTAGCTTACTGTACATTTAGTGATACTAGTGTAACATACTGCTTTGAACTTTCTCTATCCTTTAATGCTTTGGTTTGTTCATGTGGGTTTATTTGTCTTACGGTGTGGAACAGATGTGTGTCATTTCTTAGTTTTTTTCTAAGGAAAATAGAATCCTAAAATGACAAAAATTGTGGTGCAGATGGGGCTGATATATTCATGGTATTTAATTTATTTCTAACTCATTTCTGGAAATTACTATTCTACGGGATGAGCAGTGCCCTTAAATTGTCAAACTATTTTGAATAGACTTGCCTTGATTCTGATTGTTTTCATTTTGATGGTTTGCCAAGTTTCAGTGTAGTTTTTCTAGCCAGGTGTAGTTGGCTGTCCTTTAGTACTGATTTACAGTTGCAACTGAAAAATTTGTAATGTGTTGGATACAGACTGGATGTTCCTTAGGTAGAATTATGTAGAATTAGTTAGAAATACTAACATATTACTAGCAGCTATAATAGCTTCTTTTTTCAAGAGGAAAAAAAGACCTTTTAGTGGAGAAAAATTGTACTAGTAGTACGTAGATACGTAGATTTTAAACTGGACTGGTACGTCAGTTTGCTTCACTGTGAATTTATGCAGCAAGCAGCATAAGGTAGTGGGAATGGCTATGACACAAGCTTCATGCTTCTCATGGAATATGCTTTCAGCCTATCCTTAGCTGGCACTGTGAAAGAGAAACAGGAAGACGTAAGAGCCATTTAAACACAAAGATTGAATGGAAGATCCTGAATAGGTCTTTTTACATGGATTCTATAATTAGTATTAATCAGTTTAAGGCAAAATATGGAGCAGATTTACTCCTTCTGATACTAATGTAGCAATAACATTTTAACTGGCCATTGTTCTCTAGTTTCCTGTGGGTTTAGTGTACTTGTTACCCTTCTGTCTTAAAGTTGTAATCTGTAAAAAGACTCCCGTGATACAACATGTCTTCAAGTAATTATGAACATTGCCTCACAGCCTTGTGCCTGAGTTGCTTTGGTCAGTGTTGAAATTTGAGAACTGCAGCTGCATTAAAAAGGAATTTCACTGAAGGTGCTTGAAGATGCTTGCAGGTGGGGCAGTGCAATAGCATTAAAGTTGAGAGAGTGAACTGAAGATCTGAAAAATGTGCACATACGTAGGCTGCAGGGAAATGTTGATTATTTTCAAGTAAATTAGTACAAACTTGATTTTTCAAATCTTAATTGCTCATCTAAAATGCAGACTAGTATTTTAAGCTGAAAAAAAACCCCAACAAAACAGGAAAAATGTTTGATGACACCAATTATCACTAATTACTGTCTCATAAAGCAACTTGTTTGTGGTCTGTTTACTACACTGTCTTTGTTTAGTAGAATGATATTCTAAGTTACGTGTGATCTGTGACTTGGATATCCATCTGTGTGTAATAGATAAACAGTGATCCATATGAATCTGGGGTGTTCGCATGAACACTTACAAGTACTCATGTAATATGGTGAATAAGTGTAGTTATGTTATCATGAACACAAAGTGAAATTAAAGTTCCACTATAGTACATTGCTGTATTTTGACTTGTTTTGACAACAGTCTGCAGTTGTGTACTGGAGAAAGGTGATCCTGCCTTCAGCTCTTAAGGTATATTAAGAAACAAATGTATTTACAGACTTAAACTATTTAAAGTGAAAAGCAGCCTAATGGTTATTAGTGTGTTCTATTTTCAATATGAAATACTTTTTAATGCATTTTTTAACTCTTGTGTTGTCTCCCTTTGCAGTTATCACTTAAAGAGGATAATAACTTGCCTACAGAAGCTGAAACAGAAGAAAAGGAGCTGGATACTTTGAAGGAAGATGATCTACCTCCTGAAAAAAACAGTAATAAAGAAGTATGTGAGAGCTTTTCCTATGTGCCAGAGAGCATCTTGATATCACATTGAGCGACATAAATCTAGTATCAAGTACTAAGAAGCGACCATTATTACTACTGTGGCAGTCTCAGGAGCTGTTTAATGATATAAAACTTCCTATGTATTCACTTACATTTGTACCTCTCATTGAAGCTAACAGGAATTGAAGCTTTCATCAGAGAGAAAAATTTTAATCTGGCATGTCTGTAAGTTCAATTAAAACATGTCTACATGTTTATTTAAAACAGAATATTACTTGGTACTTTTTTTTTATCTTTCAGAAAAAACAACCCTGATTACCACGTAATCAGGATTTTAACAATTTAAGAGCAGGAGGTGTCTTCCTATGTATTACAGATTCTTCTCTAAATTATGTGCTAGAGGCTTCATTGGGGAAAAAAAGCTTAGAATCATGTAAGACACATCTTTGTCTTGCTAAGACTTAGCACTGTTTTTAATCTTCACAGGATGTGGTGAAAACAAATGATGCTTCTCATCCTAAAGTAGCTAGAAGAGGAAGAAAAAGAAAGGTAATATGTTTAATTCACCGTACTGGAATTTTTGGATGTGATGATACTGGATATTACTTCCTGTAATGACAGATTATGCATAAATTGAAGTGCTTGACACCCTCCTTTCCCCCTTCAAATGGCTGAAAGATTTATAGGAATGAAAGTTTTCCCAGAGAGTGTTCCACAGGTCTTAATTCTGTCTGATCTTAACATAGAGTAGGGAGTTCCCATCTTTTCCCAAACAGTGCACTGCAAGCAAGAGAAAATAAGATACAAAATGTTGCTAGACCACTTTTTTTTTTTTTTTTTTAATAGTGTATTTTAAAACTCTGAAAATTTCTTCTAACATAGTCATCACACTGAGCTACTTCCTATCAAGACCTGTCCTTTCTTAAGAGGTTGGATTTTTGTGGTCTCTTCAACCTGGGAAAAATTTTATGTAACTTTGAAAGAGGCACTTCTAGCTGCTTGCTTGGTGTGCTGCAGCTGTCATATTCATGTGGTCTCAGAGCAAGCCACATCAGGGCACTGATGCAGCTGAAAACTAGGTTAAAGTCGGGAAAATCTTTAATTTGAAACCATTTAACTTGTCGCATTAGTGCTGACAGCAGGGATGGGATGAATGCAAAGTAACTGTGACCTTGGTATGTTTGTCACAGGTAAGTTGCATCACAAAGAAAGGTAGGTATATATTTGGATGGTCTTACAAAAATGTCTTGAATATTTAAAAAATACAATTTAAAGTATACCTTACTTAGAAAAGTAAGTTTTATGAGAATCTAAAATAAAATTCAAAGAAAGCTTCTAGTCTGAAACAACATCCTTGAAATTCTTGAAAAAATGTCTGTGACTATGCATATTTATGATTTCAGCTTGTAAATGGGAGAGAACGCTCACAGTTGATGCAGAAACACAAAGATCTCATTTCTTTTCTTTTTCAAAAAGCACTCAAATCATATGGCTGTGGTGTGTTTTGTTTTAGAGACTTTAGGGCTTTTTTTTGCATCATAAGGTACTGCAGACCTAAAAAGTTTTCCTGTCAGTTTACTAGCTTTAGCTGACAGACTTCTGTTTGGCATCTGCTGTGTGCATTTGCATTGCTATAGGCTGTTGCTGAACAAAAACTGTATTTCGAGGGATGTGGTATGTGCTTGTAGGTTAGAAGAGAGTTGGCTATGCAGTTATATGACTTTGAATGTGTTTCTTACTTGCCTTAAGAAACATGGTGTTTTCTTTTACTGGGATTGTAAGAAAGGTGTTTTTCTGTCTTCATTTAAACTCCTTCTGTTGGCTGGTGTGAAGCACAGTTAATAAGAGAGATGTACCTCTGCTCTGTTCTAGATAGAAGCCTGTCTCTCTTCTTTCAAATTATCTTTTATTGTAGGTGCCCACAAAGAACATGAAGATAAATATGTATTGGCCCATAACTTTTCTGTTGCTGTTAGCTTGTGCTCCTACATCCAGGACACTAAGCTCTGTAAATATTTTTTCCAGTTGGGATTTTTCTCAATTCTTTTTATCTGGATAGCATGTTTCTGCAGGAAGATATGTATCCTTTCATTAAGATTTTTCTTTTGTCTTAAGTTCTGTCTTTACACATGCCTCCTTCCCCCAAATGGCTTTACAGATTAAGGTAGTTGTCTAGTTAGTGCAGTTCAGTGTACAGTTTTTTCACTGTGAATAACTGGCTATAGAACTAGAAGCAGGTGGGTTGGTTGTTCCATTTTTTTTTTATTTTTTTCCTGAGTATCTGTGTCTACTGACTTGACACTTTAATGCAGCTGGAGAAGATGAGAGCACTTAAAACAGGAGTATTACTATATGGGGGGGGGGGAATATTAACTGCTTAAGACTGGGTTTTGGCATGCTGTTACAGTGATCTCAAAAATACTTACAAATAATCTTTCTCCTTTGTTGCATCAAGATAGTTTGTTTTGAAAATTAATGGGCTGGTTGAAATCGCATAAAATGTATGAATGAATGGGTAGTGATGGTATGTAGATGGGGAAATTAGTGACATTCCTAACGAACTTGTCTTTCTCATGTGTAGAAGCAATAGCACAATTTCTAAAAGTTTAAAATTGTTGTTTGAGAAAGTAATTGATGAATTGGCACCCTGCGATTTTTTCACTTGTGAAATCCTTTCTTCAAATTAGGCTGAGAAACAACCTGAAGCTGAGGAAGTGGCAGCAGTGGCAACAGCAGGAGGAGCAGTGACAGCAGCAGCTCCTGGGCCAGTGTCTCCAAAAGTAAGCCCTAAGAGAGGAAGACCATCAGGTAACTTTAAAAGACAGATTTATTTCTTTTCACCACAGAAATATCTTCGAATTATTCAGAGAGCTATCACTTTCCCCTGAAGTACTACAGAGTATATTCTCATGCTAAATGCAGTCTTTGCTAAACACCTCCTCTCAAACTGATGAATTTAGAACATAAATGGATTTGTTAGCATTAATGCTCAGTCCTCTAAATAAGACAAATTTTTGAGTACAAGTGTCACCTTTAGAAAAGCTTTCTTCATGGAATGGTACAAAACTATAAATATACAATAAGAGATCTTTGTGCATTTTTGCTCCATTAATTAAGACCTTAATGGAGGTACTGTTAAAGGTCTATGAAATACTTTGTGTTAGAATATCCATAAAACGGAAGAGAACTGGAGGAACACAGAGCCTGCAGGTGGAACTCAGAGGACAGTAAAAACAAAGAAATGGAGAGACTTGTTTAAAAAAGTTTTAAGGCAGTCTGTGTAGATTGGTAGACAAATGAAAAGAAGGTATAACTGCTTCATTTTTTGTGTGGTGTTTTCTTGTTGGGTGTTTTTTTTTTGTTTGTTTTTCCACATGTATAATTAGAACCATTTGATAATTCTCCAGTGCTTGTTTCTTTCAAAGTCGTAATGATCTAATTCATTGGAATTTTTGTGGTAAGCTTGCAGATATTCTGAACTAATCATTAATGACTTCATCAGAAAACAGGTTTTGCAGCAGTTAAGTACATTGTGTGAGCATCTAGTCTGGAAAACAAATAATTTATACTTATCTGCATCTGCTGATGATATATGGAAGTAAATTTTAGGAAGTGCAGCCACAGTGCACTAGACTATGTAACTTTTGCGTTGGAAGCTGTGAGGAGATTCAGTATTATTTCAGTTCCTCCTCCCACCCTCCATTTCACTACACATACTAAATGTACATTTTTAATATCTGTGTGGGGTTTTTTTGCAGTTCTTTCAGTTTTTACTAACTACTGTCTGTGAGAACAGGCAAGGATTTGTAAAAGATGCTTTCATCTCCTGTATAAAATACCTTTTTGTAAAGTGTACTGTGCAGCCTTTTCTGATGTTGATGTGATGCAGGCATCTCTGACTTAACAGTGCTTTATGGTAACATGAACCGGAGTTTAAAAAGCGAGTATGAGGTTTCCTAACCACGTGTTCACTGTAATGTCAGACAAGTATTTAAAGGATATAAGTGCCAGAAAGGCAGATACACTGTTTGTCTTACTTTTAACAATAAGGTGAGTCTGAGGAAATAGAAAAGTTTGCTCTTTACTGTAGTGTGGTGGTAGAACTTCTTAACAGTGGTTTGTTATCAAGAAAAGCAATGGAAGCCTTATGATACATCTAAAAGTAATGTAAAAAAGTGATGGAAGCCCTTATGATGCATCTAAAAGGCAAACAGACTGCGTAAATGTGGACACTAAATTACTTCTTTCATTATTTAAGTTTAGTCTTTCTCATTCTCTAACTTGAAGCTTGTTTATATTAGTTATGCAAAACACAGGAACAAATCCTAATTGCACAGAGGGCAAAACCCACAAGAACTGGAAGTTGGAGCCTGTGGCTAAAAGGCCACCAAAGTTTTGAATTTACCAATCAGCTAAAAAGCCTCTAATTTTTTTCAAAGAGATCTTGATTAAAGTTTGTTATTCACTTAACACTTGAATTTTGTATAATAACAAAGTTAGGTTATATGTTTTAATTTAAGTGTAACTTCTGTCTGTTGAGCACAAGTCTTTCCTTATATATGAGGAGCATATGGTGGCTGTGGACTAACCTGTTATTTCTGTATAAATATTAGCGTCTGAAGTAAAGGTTCCAAAACCAAGAGGGAGACCTAAGTTGGTGAAACCATCTTGTCTGTCAGAGAGTGACTCGTGAGTTGTTCTGTTTTGTTTCTTAATATAAAGCTTCTTCATTGTATATAGTATTGTTCCTTATGTTAAGACTTCATAATCAGTACTGAGTTCCTGACAGGTTTTTTTGCCCCTTTAGTATTTAGTATGAGTTACTATTTATGTTGATTTTGTTATTCACAGCTTAAGTAATATGTAATTCAAGGAAGTACAATTCTGGAACAGGAGACGATTTTAACTTTCCTAATCTGTAAAATCTGTGTAAAATTCCATATAGAATTGTATTATGCTTGTAGAAAAGGAAAAGACAAAATATATAAAATGAAAATACTGAATTCTTTTGTATTTTTGTTTCAGAAATCCATTTTAATGGAATTCCAACACTGTTTTTACCTTCTTAATTTCTTGTGTCAAATCCTCAGTGCTTTTAATAACTGAGGGAGTGGCTGAGCATTAGTGTAATTTTCCATAGATAGATGCACAGTTTCAGTGTATCTACACTTTAAGCATATTTCATAAAGCTACTTTACAGTGCATGTGCTCTTGGTCCTGCAGAAACATGTGTGGGAAGAACAGAGCATTAAATTCTTGGGTTTGGATTTATACACATACATTAGTGTTAGCTTCATTAGTGCCTCTTTAAGAAGAATGTGATGTTTTAATGTTTTAAACTCACTGTAGGTAATGGATATGATGTCTAAATCTGTTCATGTTTTAGTGTTAATGAGGATGAAAAGCCAAAGAAAAAAGGACCAGAAGACAAGCCCAAAAAGCAAGGGAAAAAAGATGAGGAAAGTCAGAAGGAAGAGGAGAAATCAAAGAAAGAATTTGACAAAAAGGAAGGAAAGAAAGAAGCTGAACCAAAGAGGAAGAATGCTGCAAAAGTGGGTTCTGCATCAGCTTCTGATTCTGAGGATGATGGAGAAGAACAAGAAGGTGACAAGGTACAATTTTGCTTTCCTGATATATTTACTATAGGGGAAATTAGTATCTGAAGATCTTTCTTTAAGTTAATGCTCAACCTTAGTAAAGGTAGACCTGTGTCTGGTTAATATAGATACATAGAATAAAAGTTGCGGAACTTCATTTTGTCAAGTAAGTCAGGAACTCATTTCGTGTTATCTAAGCATCTTTTCTAGAATACTTTACTTTTAACAAGGATCTAAATGTAGCAGTTATTTTGTCAAAAGGCTTTTTCTATCTATGTTCCTTAGAATGCAGACTTTTTTTTTCCTTGGGTATACCTAAGAATATTTGGCTTGAAATCAGGTTTTTGAAAGGTATAAAGCTGTTCCTAGCAAGTCATTGGAATGTCTTCATTTTTCTGGTGCATAGGATATTGCCTTCTATTAGAAAAGGAGAAAGGGAGAATGAGCTAAAGAAATTCAGAGCTTACCAACATGTGGAGATCTTCTATTTAGTTGCAGGGAAAGCCAGCTTGTGTGAGGTAGTATGTCAGAGCAGAATTGCTTCGAAGATAGTGTACATAGCTTTATCTGTTACAGAAACAATGATTTAATAATCTTGATTTTTCTCTTTCCAATCCTAAAACCTAAAATAAAAACAGAAGAAAAAAGGGGGAAGAAGCTTTCAGGCAGCTCATAGAAGAAATGTTGTAAAAGGCCAACATGAAAGAGAAGCAGCAGAAAGAAAACGTAAGCAAGAGGAACAGACAGAATCTGAATCGTGAGTATGTTTTAACATGTGGTGTCTGCAAGTTATCTGTAAGTTTTGGATCCATTAGACTGAGAACTGGTAGGATGTATTAGTCCATAGTTATGGATTTTTGATCATGTTGTGGAATGCATAGGGTTACCTGGAAAACATTTCTTTGTCTGGCTGCGGAAATTTGTGCTGTCAGACAGAACAAGGGAAAAAATTGAGAATTATTCTACTGTAGCACCGCAAAGCCATTAGAGGGATACTGGGCGCAGTCTGCATTTGTCAGATAAATCACCACAAATGAATCATGCATGAGAATGGAAGAGATCTTGCCAGAAACCGAGGGGGAGGGGGGAGGAGGTTTGGGACAGTAGGAATAAATCTGACTCGTTCTCAAGAGCCGTTTTGCCAATGAGTGAAGAAGCTGCCACCGTGAGAGCATGATGATTGTGTCCCCCAGGGTGGGGCATGAGGCAGAAGAAAGGAAGCGCAAGGTAACAATTCAGAGAAAAAGGGGTAGGACAATGGTCCTCTTCGCCATTTGCACAAGAAAGTTCTATTTTTCATGTTCATTAACAAGAATTAGTATGGGGTTTTTTATTCTCTAGCTCTTCCTTCTCCCTGTCACTCCTCTGGAAACAACATAATTACTCTACTTGCCTATAGCAAACCTAAGCATTTCCAAATCCAGAGATACTAAACTGCCCTCAGCATCTTTGCAGCATAATTTATCACTAAATCTGACATAGGCTGAATATTTCTGCAATCAAACTGTCATATACTGATGTGGTTGTAACAATCAAGCCTCTACTTTTAAATAGCTGTCATTTCATGCATTGGAGGGATGCGTAGAGCTTTGTTTCAGTAAGATAAAGGAGTAGTACCTAATGAACGCATAATGAATTCAATGATGACTAATACCACAAAACTAAATATTAAAAAGTAGAAAGATTTCTTTTTGTGCTGTCTTAAAGTTCCTCTGCTAATACACTGAATATAGCTGATAGCCCTTTCTTTTTCATTACTTTTCTCATCATCACAGTTTCCATTTTTTGGTCTTGTAACTACTTCATTAGTACTTATATAGGTCTTAATACTGGTGCTTTGTACACCATTGTGTATATACACACAGGTTACATGTACCATTTAAATGGTGTGGGCTTGTGCTGCTTGTTGAAGTAAAATAGTCATACAGACTTTAAAACTGTTGATTCTGTAACTGGATAGAGTATGAAAGGAGAATGGAAGATGACAGGCATGCCTGCCTGGATACTTCGTGGATGCTTGTCACTCTGAAGGAGTGGTGAAATAGTAAATTCTAAAAGCCTTCAGTAAGACAAGACTGAGGAACTGCTAAACAGGGGTTCAGAGTCTTCTCTGAATAGGGTTCAAAAGCTTGGTTGAAAGACTGTCAAATAGTTTTAGTCTTCTTCATCGTAATAAAAATATTTTCTTTCTCCATAACTTACTCTGTACAGTGCCATTTAACCAATTTGTACATGCAACTAAAACAAAATACAGTTTGGAAATGTGACTTGTTTTTAAAACTTCATCTGCTGCTTCTGGGGAAAACTGTCAGTATGGAGGATTTATCAGCAGTATCTCAGCTAACTAATCTTGTTAACTTATTTCAGTCTTTGGAAACCAGAACTTGGCTTTTTGTGGCTTTTGCATGCTAATACCTCAAAACATCACATCTTCTTTAAAAATATGGGGAGGGAAGATGGAAAAGCAGACTTTATGACCTTATAAAAACACTTTAATGTTTTTGATAGGCAGAATAAAGAAGAAGGCAAGAAAGCAGAAGTTAAGAAGATGGAGAAGAAGAGAGGTCAGTTTAGCTTCTTTGGACTGCTTTTTGGTTATCTTAAATTTTGAGCAAAATTATCTGCCTGCATAAGACAATTTACTGCTGAGGGTGTCTGTGGGATCTCAGATGTTTGATCCATGGCTGTCCTTCAGGTCTGTGAAACAGCGCATTCTTCTGTGTTTGTTCTTTCTTCAGTGCATAAGAACAAGTCTTTGCTATTCCCATTTTATTGTCATTCAAGCTAATAAACCTTGATGATCCCTTCTGGTTGTGAACAAGATACAAAAGTTCTTATTCTTTGAACCAAATCTCTTTAGTTCTTTTTTCCCTTCTGTCTCCTCACAACACAATAATCTGAGTGACCTTTTGGGAGTATTTTGGTACTACCTCTTACTAAGCAGGAGGCTTCCTAAGCAAGAGGCTTTGATTCAGATTAGTCTAGCCTTGTCTACTAAACCACTCTTGCAAACTGACCTTCATAGGGATAAATCATTCCTTCTTTAGTACTCCGATCTTTAAGGACAATCCAAACCACTGGCTGTAATTTGTAGTATAGTGCAGATCCAGTGGCAAGGACTCCAACCAAACCAGTATTGGTGGGGGGTAGAAGTTACCAAACCCATCGAAGACAGATTGGACTTGAAGGAGACTCTGTTTGCTTGCAGCATTTTTCAGAATACATACCACTTGTGTATTGAAAAAAAGAAAAATCCAAACAGCCATTCAGCATCTGAATTGGAGACGGACATGTTCATACATCAGTCACTCCTCCTGGAGCATGTGTACTGGGAGCATTTTATTTGGATGGATTTGGACTCTTAACTTGAATTATGTCCAATTTACTGAAAACAAACCCATCAATACCCAGGTGTCCAGTCATTAGAGGTTTTCCAGCTTTTAACTCTTAGTGTTTAGTGAAACTTATAACCTGGCCCACAGGTAGAGGGTGACAGCTGTATATTGAAGTAGAAAATTATGTTCGGTTTGTAACTCCTAAGAAGAAAACTGTAGGTTGCTAATAGTGTTCAGTTTTAAAAAGCTGTGTACTTTTTTTCTAATGGTAAGCCCTGTGGTTTGTTTATGTGTGCACTTGCATCATTATCTGATGTGGAGTGCCTTCCCATATTTTTCTGCATTCTGTGTGAAGTTCAGGTTTGTAGAAAGGTTTCTGTAAAAACAGACCTCATGTGATTATCAAATATTCATGCATGCTATTTCTAATCTTCAGAAACATCAGTGGATTCTAGGCTTCAAAGGATACATGCAGAAATTAAGAACTCCTTGAAAATTGATAATCTTGTAAGTATATATTTTTTAACTGATTTATGTGTATAATTATGGTAGGGACTACTTGATACTTGGCATGTGTGTTTTTAATTATACTGAGAATGAATGGAATTTTGTCAGTTTGAAAGATAACTGCTGCTTAAATGAGGTTACTATGGACATTAAAAGATCAAAGAAAAAATTGTTTTGTTTGGAAATACTGCATAATAAGTTATTTACCTGAAACATTCAAATAGAATTCTGTTAAATGAAGCATCTGTGCTAGCTAAGCCTGAGCCATGCAGCAGTACCAGAAGGGCACAGTGACTGTAGCAGTGGTACACTCTCTGAAGGAAAGGGAAGGATTGAACCATCCTGGTGTCTCCTTGAAGGGGCAAAATGGGGATTATACAGCAATCCTGGAAGCTTCTGGAGCATGATAACTTCCGAACACATCATTACTTCTAGGTATACTCCATAGCCTGTCATTTATCAGAGTTAACTGAGAAATCTGCAAAGATAAAGTTCAGTATATTAACTGAAATCCACTCAAGGTGGTTTGCTGCCCTTTCAGTGGCAGGTCATTTGGAAAAAATCATGTATGGAAAAGGCTGATGACAGGGAATAGCTTCAAGTACAAAAGTACTACAATTGTGAAAACAGCATAAAGCTCCAGTTTGTATTTTGAAAGTGTAAAATTATTTTTAAAAATTGCTTTTTGTTAGGGAAGTAGCTGAAAGGCAACTGATGGTCATTTTTATTTGCCAGTTTGACTGTACAGATAGTTCCAAAACTGCACACATAGTCAAGCTAAGGATATTATAGCAAGGTATCTCTGCACAAGGAAATTAATTTAGTATCGCTAATTAAAGACTATTAACATGCAAGTTAAGTCTTCAAACTATCTTGTTTATGTACAGGATGTGAACAGGTGTATTGAGGCTCTAGATGAGCTTGCATCCCTTCAAGTCACAATGCAACAAGCTCAGAAACATACAGAGATGATTCTGACTCTAAAGAAGGTGAGATCTGCAATGTTAATCAGAGTAACCTGTGTTTTCTTAAATTAGTATCACCACTATTTACTACTGGAGTACTGTGTCCAGTTCTGGTCCCCACAATTCAGGAATGGTGCAAACAAACACAAGAGGGTCCAAAGGAGGGCCATGAAGATGATCAAAGGGCTGGAGAACCTCCCCTGCAAGGAAAGACTGAAGGGGTTAAGTCTTTTCTTCCTGGAGAAGTCTTAGGGAGGGAGGGTTTATCACAGTATTCCATCACCTAAGGGATAGCTACAAAGAGTTTGGAGGCTCTCCCTCCCTTCACATGGAGCCACGTCGAGAAGACAAGGAGCAGTAGGTACAAGTTGAACTGGGAGAGGTTTTATCTCAATACAAAATTTGTTTTTTACAGTGAGTTCAATCTTGCACTGGAACAAACTCCCCAGGGACATGGTGGAGTCCCCATCACTGGAATATTTAAAGCTGCAGTTGGAAAGGATGCTTGATAACTTCATGCAGGCTCCTTCTCCTACAAGGGCTGTTGAAACATTGAAACAGATGATGTTTGGAGGTCTCTTCTAATCTGGGCTGTTCTATGATTCTGTGATAATCAGAGAGTGTACAAGACCATGATCTCATTTCAGGTTTAATGAAGACTTTCATCTAGCACATGATGAAATTACATGGGTAAATTCCAAAGTGGAACTTGTGATTTTATTACTTTGATTTCAGATACGGAAATTCAAAGTTAGCCAAGTTATCATGGAGAAATCTACAATGCTGTATAACAAGTTCAAGACCATGTTTCTGGTTGGGGAAGGAGATTCTGTTCTTTCCCAAGTATTAAATAAATCACTTGCTGAGCAGAAGCAGCATGAAGAAGCCAACAAAACCAAAGAACAGTGGAAGAAAGGAGCAAACAAAAAAATGGAAAAGGAAAAGGACCAAACAGGTAAGTCACTGTTGCTTTTAGTTTCTTGTCATATAAAAGACCTGCTTTCCATTGATTTTTTGAGCCAGCTTAAAGAAAACTGTTGATAGAGGAATTGTACCCATCTGTTAAAACATAGGATAACTACAACTTTTAAATTCAAGGGTTCATATTTTCCATGGCTATTTTACCTTTATTGCCTGAAGACGGAGGCTTTTGCAAAAGTTTATTTTAGCATTCTTGTACTTTGTAAATTTTCTAACTTTTTTACCTTGTAGAATTTAAAAACAAAAGAGGCAGAATAGCAAAGCACCTTCTGTTCCTTAAGTAGTCTTCTGGTGCCTAAACTTCCAACTTTGCTTTAACTGCTTCATTTCCTTCACTAGCCTCTTCCTGTATCATACATACAACTATGTGTAGCAGCAGCTTTTAACTACTTACTATGTCTGTGATGCAACTTTAATAGTTCAGTGTAACAGTAAAGAAACAATCATCATTTAAGGGAGAATAGGCCTTTATACCCTTAGTAGTACTATTGCAGATTAATCATGAGCACTTGCACAAGTACAGCATGATTTTGAAAGCCTCCCAGAGTAAGAATGCTCTGCAGTAACTTAGGTCAGTTATTAAACGAAAAAAAAAGCAAAAGAAATGTAGAAAATAGATACTTGCATTTTTAAATAGAGGAACAAAATGAGAGAAACAGTGGGAAGCTGTGTGGCAAATGAATTTATATCCTTGAAGATGCAGAAATTCTATCCACCTTGATCTCCACACACACTGGAAGGAAATTATATTTACTTCGAACTTGAATCCTTGGAGCGTTTCAGGAAATAGTTTAAAAGTTACACCAGCTAGGTCTGGAATAAACAAATTACTGTAACTGTGGTGATGGAGGATAATGAGGATTCAGAATAACCACAGTTGAAATGCCACTGTATTTGTAACTGTAAGACAGCAAGAAAGATGATAAGATCCAACCATTTTGTGGTGAGGGAAGTATGTATGATATAGTAGAGGTTCCCCACAGGTAATTCCCTAACTCGGTGATCAACACAGCTAATAACACTTCAGTGAAGGTACTCCACAGAAGGTTAACACTAAACTTCAAAAGAACACCCTGAAATACCATATTGTTGCCTACTCAAATGGAGAATGGTAATGTTTTATGAAAGTAGGGGGATATTTCATGGAAGTGGGGTTTTCTTTATTTGCTGCAAAGAGAAATTTTGGTTCCTTAAGTTTGTGCTTTTGCTTTTTAAAAATGGAACTACTGAACTCTCACTGTCTCTACAAAGCACAATTACAGCATGTTGTACTTCAGCTGAAGTACAGCTTCAGACTGTCTGCTTCGTAACAAGGAATTAGAATCTCATATCAAAATGATCTTGTTTGGGTTTTAGCATCTCTTAGCCTGCAGGTACTCAGATGAGCAGTGTCGTTGTGGTTTTGTTGAGTTGTTGTTGTTGTTTGGGTTGTTTTTTTTTCTGTACATGGTAGTTGAATGGAGAATTGGCAGTTTTTTGTAAACCTGTAACTTCAAGTAAAATGGGAGTGACTTAGTGACATTCCTTGGTAATTCACTCAAAATTCACTGGTTTGTAATACTAGAGCAAGACATGTATTCATTACAGAAATCTTAAAGAGTTAAATATTCCTGCTTTGACTTCATGAAGTACAGCTTGTACATACTGCTTTGTTTTCCTGCTTGACAGTTGCATGCTGTAACTTAACGCTTTTACTCTATTTTATAGATACTGTTTGTCATATCCTGGTTATACGCATATTTGTTAAGAGTTGAAAGTAAACAAAAATCCATGCAACTAGTAACTCCTCCAATTACCCACCAAAATTGTCTGACCAGGTTAGAGTGGAAAATGGAATTTACTCCTGAAGCATAGTCTCTCAGTGCTCAGAATATATATAAACATTAGTCCTATTACCTGTAGCCTGGCAAGCACAAGAACTTGAAATTGCATGGAATATATATACTGTTTATTTTCCCATTGTTAAAATTCTGGTATGAAGCTCACTGCATGGAATTTTTGAGATTGACGTATAAGTTACTGCTTTCTGTATTGTTTCAGCTGCTGAGCATCAAGGTGAGGGGAAAACATTTATAGTGCTTGAGTTGATAAAGTTAAATTATTTCAGGCTTTTTGTAGCAGCGCTTGTGCTGCCTGCAGTACTGTTTTCTTTCCCTGCCCTTTCATTTTAAAGGTCCAAAGGTTCTGAATGGAGGGTCTGAAGCTCAAGACACCAGCCAGTCACAACAAACTGGAGAGAATGCTGAGGACAAGAAAGATAGGCATGAAGTTGGCAGTAAGAAAAAGTGAGTTAATAACCTTACTGAGCCAAGGATCTGTTCTGCTCTAGCAAAATGTAAAACAGAACATTATTTTATTTATTTTATTTACTTAACCATGCTGAGGTACTGTTTTCTTTACAGAGTTTTCTCTCAACTTCAGAGAATGATAATAGCATGTGAATCTTCTGATAAGGTTTTGAGTGAGCTTCACTTACTGCTACAGTGAGACTTTAAAAAATGGCATGATGTCCTGCTAGGACAGAACCTGCATGTCACATGGTGAAACAGGGCAAAGTATAAGCTTTTTCCTGTATGTTAGACTATTTGATGCTATTAAGTTGGAAGGAAAGAAGCCTTGAGCCAGGTCTTACAGAAACTAATGGGATTTATCAAGTTTTTTATGAAATCATATATTTTAACCAATAGTCAAGCCATCTTAATTAGTATTCTATAGTGTTGCTATAGATTTGCCCAAAAGCAGATAAACTGTAGGCTTGAACTTTTAGACTGGTGAAATCTCAGGACTGTGAACGCTTCAGAGAGGCTGATGCATTTACCTTCTCTGTAAGGATGCTTGAATTGTCAGGAGGTGTAGGTACTTAAACTTTAACCTCACTGAAAAATAATGGTTTGCAAAGAACAAGCAATGAATCTCTTATAGAATATGAGAAGTACTTAACAGAATTCAGTACACAATGAGGAAAAGGCCTACAATTATCCTTGAGCTGAATTGCTTTGTTGAAGTACCACTTTGTTTTGTCTGAGTAGTTCTGCAGCCTTATTGAAGGAAGCTCTCTATTCATCACAGTCTTCATGCAGGCCAGGAGGAAATGCAGTTGCCTGATGTCATGGTTTAACCCAGCTGGTAACTCACACCATGCAGCCATTCACTCACCACCTCTTTTATCCCCCTGGGTGGAAATCAGGACACCTGGTGTTCTCTTGGCTGCCTGCTGAGTTAAAACTGTGCAAATAAGTTGAATATTGACTGCTGTTTACAGTGAGGTAAAATTGAACAGAACAAAACAAAAAATCCCCTGCAGATGAAAATGAATGCAGTATTTGCTGAGAGGCAGCCTCAGAGCTGCTGAGTACACAGCTTTCAGAAGTGACATTTGGGAATCATTTTGTCTGAAGTGTTGTGGGAACATAATGAAGGCACAAGCATAGCTTCCTGGTACAGCTTACACAGTTTAGCACACTGCTTAAATACATTATTTAGCCAGGTCATGCCATGGTACTAAGAAGGGGCAAAACCCAAGTTACTTGAAATTGCTAGCAAGGCAGTAGCAATAGAATATACTTGACCAAGTATTTAAAAATACCTGACTACTAAACCAGTTCTCCAAGGTAGAATTTTTTTCCATGCCTTGCTCCTTTCCTTGTTCCTGCAGAACATGACAAACGTGAGGATTATTGAGTGGCAGAGAGACAGTCTCAGTCTGATGTTCTTTATGTTTATGATTTAAGAGAATGACGAATATTTGGGTGTATACATGGCACGTCAATGGACATTGGTCAGAAGAAACTCAAGGCAGATAATTCAGTTGTGCAACATGCTTGGTAAAGGCTGTTGACTATAAAAAATGTTTCAAACAAACAACTTTGAGGCAAGACAATTTATATTCTTAAAACTTCAGTAACTGTGATTTTTATCTGTAAAACCTGCAAGTATAACCTCCACGAATGAGGTAGTGGGGGTGTCATATTCTGCTAAAAAATATTTGTCTTTAATTGTGTGAGGTGTTTGCTACAGCCTTCAGCTCGACACTCCAGCCCGTTCTTCCACTTTCCTAAGCAAAGAAACAAGCCCACTTTATGAGTTACTTCTGTGTTGCTGCTTGAGTGCAGTTGTACTCATTGCTGCCTCTCAGCTATAGATTCCTCTTGCAAATACCCCGCATGTTAAGAAATGCATCCACATACCTGTACTAAATTCAGGCAAGCTACAGACTGGCGTCTGTCCATCAGACAAACTTCCTTTTATTCAGTATTTTTCATACATTTTTATTTGCAGTATTCTGTTTCTTAGAAGGGAGAAACCAGTAACCAAACTAAGTTATGAGCACATCGTTAATGTTCAAAGCAAGATGGTACTTAAGAGATTTTGGAAGACGGCAGTTGTTTAACATAATACTTTTAAAGTGATTGGCACTTAAGAACATCTTTCTGTTCTCATCTGGTAAAAATACATACTGATTCCGGAGGATTATTCCCAGCTACTAAGCAAAGTTACAATTGGTAGGGTACATTACACTGGAGTGCTTCTCCTTGTGTGATTCATGTGTGTACATCAGTGTGATTCATGTTAATTGCTGCCTGCTTAGATTTGCGTCTGGGTGGTGGGGCAGTTGCCTTAAGAATACAGCTGGCACCTCCATGTGCTTCGGACCTTCAGGCTCCATCTACTGCTGCATGTGCATCAGCATCACTTGCTCCAGACTGCACAAGCGTGTCTGGAGTAAGTATTGCTCTCTGCATTTTTATATGGTCATTGATGCTGCTTTATTTTGTTTCTAGGACATGTGGTGAAGAGAGAGAGCTTGAAAAGTCAGCAAAGGATCCTGCCTTTGAAAGCAAATGATACCAGTCCAGTCTTCTTTTTTTTTTAAATACACATTAAAGAGGATTGTTAAGTTTTGCATTTGAAATCTATAGACTGCTGAAAGTTCTAAGTAATTTTATAAGCATAGTATTTTAAAGTTAAATTTTGTGGAATAGAAATCTCTTTAATCATGGTTTAAAAGTATTTAAACACTTTTGCCAATAGTTTTGCCCAGTATTAACAGGTAAGACATTTCGATAGATGAAAATTGGTTAGAAGACAAATGCTTACATGTTACAGGACTTAGAGTGGTAGTATATTTTTACCTGACTACTGTATGTTTCTCTAGGTAACAGCAGGGAAAAGTGTAAATACTTTTAACTGCCCACTTGCTTCATTTGTATAAAACTTGTCTTCCTTCCTATGAAACTGACCTCTGTTTGTGCATAGTTTTTCAACTCTTGTTGGGATGTCTTTTCACTGTGTTTTGTAGGAGTTGGAAGCAGCTTTTTTATAGCCGTTAAAATGTTAATGTATGAGTTAAGTATACTTAATCACCTTTTTTAAAGAAGTTTAGTTCTGTTCTTGCAACTTGTTGTGCCAATTTACTGCAATGTGACTTTATGGTATGCTTTTGGTATAATAAGTATACTAGAAAGAAACATAGTGTTCCTACAGAACCTGTAGGATTCACATTGGTTAGAACAGTCTTAAACACTTTATGAAATTAAAGAATTTTAAATTGATAAGGAACATATAGAGGAATGACAGGTGTCTGGGTGTAGTTCTACTTTGGTTTTATTGCCTTGGCATTAACTTGGGGATTTTGAACTTGCATTTTAGCAGAAACACTGGTGGAGTATGTTAAGAACAACTCCTAAAGGCACAAAAAGGAAATGTAACAGCTATAACGTCCTCTGAAAATTCTTTCTTGAAACATATGCTTTGCCTAACATCAGAACTAGAAGTAGTTTGTATGCGACTGAAAAACAATATTTGACAGAGGCCAGCTAGGTTAGAAATTAAGAGTTTAATAATTCTGAGCATCTTGTTATGGGGATATTAGGGGAGATGAGGGTGTTCCAGGTGTACTGATCACCTCGTATTGCATTGCCTTCAAGGCAGGAACAGAAGATCAGGATTACAGCCTGGTACAGACCAGTACTTTTAATTCATACTGTTCGACAGCGAAGAGTTTCAGTACTGCAGCACAACCAAAACAGTAGCACATTGCAGCCTGAGAAGTCCTATTATTTCTGGTTGACAGGCCTTGTAAATTGCAGCCCACTTGGGTTTGTTTTCTTTTGTTCTCAGCCAGGGTACTATGGGGAAAGGGATTTCTCATACTTTAAAAATAGAGGGGGTTTTCCCATTTCAAGTGCAACAGCTCGGTACAACCTTCACTTCCGTTTGCAGTTCTGCACCTGTAGTAGTGCTAAGCAGCTGAATGAACAGTTTATGAGAAAAAGCAATTTCAACACTTAGTACTACTGTTACAATCAGGTAAGGGTCAGTAACTTCAGCACTCCTGTGTTTCCAGAACCTGAAAGTGACAGATTTATCTTCCTATCTTTTTTTCAAATTATTATTTATCTCCTATGCAGACAGGCTGAGAGACTTGTGCTTCTTCAGCCTGGAGAAAGCTCAGGGGAGACCTTATAACAAGTCTTCCAATACCTAAAGGAGGACTACATGAAATCTGGAGAAGGGCATTTTACAAGGGTATGCAGGGACAAGATAAGATGCAATGGCTTTTAACTGACAGAGGGGAGATTTAGGTTGGACATTGGGAAGAAATTCTTCCCTATGAGGGTGGTGGGACATTGGCACAGGTTGCCCAGAGAACCTCTGGATGCCCCATCCCTGGCAGTGTTCAAGGCCAGGCTGGATGGTGCTTTGAGCAGCCTGGTCTAGTGTGAAGCGTCACTGAACATGGCAGGGGGGTTGGAACTGGATGATCTTCAGGTCCTTTCTAACCCAAACCATTCTGTGATTCTGTGAAACTGAGGATGTTTTTTCACTGAAATCATGCACTGCTATGAAGTAACTCCTCATTCTCCATCTGCCAATTCTGAAAATATTAAAACTTCTTTCCCTAGTATTGGTCTTTTTGCTGCCTTTGTTTGCATGTGTTCCTGTGTTCCCCCTGCACCACCACTCCCCCCTTCTTCCTGACAGACAAGATTAGTTTTAGGATCACAGCCTCCCTTAAAACTGGAACAGTTTCAGTAACAACAAACAACATCCTTACTTTGTGACCAGAGACACAGACAAAAGGGATGAAAAGCCTGAAACCAGAACTCTGATACTCGTTGCACAACCAGTATTAAGTTTATTGTGGTCAAAACTGCTGTTCAGTCATCCTTGCTTTGAACTAGTTACTTTTTTTTGGTAACTTGCCAGAATCCATGACAGTGAATGTTTGGTTTTTTGCCTGCCAGATGTGCCACTCCTCCAGAGGCCATGCATGGAACATGCAGTCACTAGACAAAAGCTGCTGCTAATGCCTGGTTGAAGTAGTCTGACCAACTTTTAACTGTTTACATAGTGGTACACCCAGATAATGTTAGCTGTGTCTACAGGCTGTCCTTCAGCAGAACCCACCGCATTTATTTTTGGTCTCAATAATCTGTAAATTAGCTATAATGTTGAGGCAGGATCAAAGGTTTAGTAACATGAGAAGGCCAACAGAGGAAGAGTATTTACCTTGATGTTCAACAGCAGTATTCACTGGGAGCTGAATTTATGGCACCAGTTTTGCTGCATTTGTACAGCAGACTTAGGAGCAGATGGCATGCTGACTATACTGAGTACTTATAAGCTTTATCCATGCAAGCATATTTTTGTTACCACTATGCTATAATTCATACTGATAGATAAAAGCACATGTATGCATATGCACTGATCTTTGCAAACACATGGCTTATGCATGCTTACAAAAGGGCACTGCCTTCCTGCCCGCAGCTGCAAGCAACCTACAACCTCTGTTCTCCACAGCCCTGCAGATCAAAGGGGAAGAGCTGCTAGGAGTGCCTGGGGGGAGGCCTCTCTATTGCTGCTTAAAGCAGCATCTGATGGATGACTTTTTGCACAGAACACAGCAGCACTCATTCACAGTAGTACTGTGTAGCAACACACTGGCTGCCTGGGGAAATGAAGGTACCCAGCTACAGGCACCTAGAGCCTGCAATAAAGTCTATATTTACAATATAGAATCCCCTGAGGTGATTATGGGAAGTTAAAACTCAGGATGGAAAGAAATTTTAGTTTGCAGCAATACAGTTAAGGTTTTGAATACAACAATCTCTCAGGCCAAGCTAAAAACATGTAAGTTGTTATTAAATGCTCAAGTTGCTTGCAAAGTTTTCCATAAGCATGTAATTCATACTTGCATAATGAAATGGAAGGTGTCCATGTAGCAAAGCTGAAGAGGGTACCTCAAGTTATACCTGAAAGATCAATAGCCACGGCAACTCCCAGTATGAAAACGTCCTCAGCAGATGGCCGTGGCATTTAGCCTCCACGGATCAGGAGTTATAATGATCTCTGGTGTTTCACAACAGGCTGCTGTTGTGGGGAGAGCTGTGCTGCGTCTTTTGTACAGCTCGAGTGGCAGACAGAGGCATTCCCATTCAGCTTTCCAAGTACAGGTAGTTACTTCACACTGGTTTCTGCATGTTTCTACATACAGCTAGTCAAAAAATGTATTTCATGGCCTTAGGAAACTAAAGCAACTTATACTTTCACCCTCAAAAGTGTTTCTCTAAAGATGTTAACTCAAATGGGAATTCTCACATAGGCACTTCCGGATTTTGACCATTCCTTTGTATCGAAATGTCTTTTACCAAAAGAAGAGACACTGCGGATTCAGCAAGTATGCCAAATGGACTTTGCTTTTCAAACATGCGTCAATAGGCAAACACACATCTGTCACAACTGTTCAGAGATAATGGATCACCATGCCCCTACTTCAAAGGCTTAACTGAGAGAGATGCAGAGGTGAAGCTCCTGTGTGCTTCCGCTGAATCAGAAAGTCAGCTGAGTGAGTCACTGAAGTCAGTGGAGTCACTGAAGTCATGCTTCATGCACTGAGCTGCTTGTGCTTTTACCGCATTTACAAACCATATGTAACCTACACCCAGAGACTTGCACTGACTGTGGAAATGTCACTGCACCTTCCAGGATGCCGAGTGTCTGTGAGCTGTGTCTCTTGAAAGACAGACTTCTGAGTGGGAACTGGCTAGGTAGGCAGACTTCATTTCCCCAAGAGAAAGGATTCTTCTTTTTGCAGAAAGGAAATAAACCAGTTAATGCACAAAACTGAAAGCACAGTTCACTTTGACAGAAGCATCCCTACTTGCACAGTCAAGTTTACTACAGCCTACAATACTGTGCAGCCCTGTTGAGTTGCTCATTATTAAAGCACACGGGGCTGTTGCGACCATGTTACATGTACCCAGGAGCAACGGGAAGTTACACTGCCTGTATGAGTCACATTTTGCTTTGGAGCTTTACACCAACAGTAAAGATCAAAGGGGCCTGTCCTCTTCCTCAGCACAAGAAATGGTGGTCCGTATCACCCAGCAAGGCAAAGACTTGCACTGGGGACTGACTCTCCAAGCCCTTTTGTTAGTTTGAAGTTAGCTACAAAGGTTCACACTGGCACAACACTTGAGTGTTTGAAAAAGATCGAAGTAAAAAGCCAACCACAGATTCATGTAAATGGTTTTTAGATGCAAGATTCAACTACAGTTTTTAAAACTCCAGCCTTTTTTCTTCTCCCGGTAAGTACAGACACAAATCATTGTATGTCAAGCACACAGGGCCCTTAAATTTTTATTTAAATACAACTCAAATCATTTGAAAGTTACACACACTAACATCATACAATCATAAAATAGGGTTGGAAAGGACCTTAAGATCATCTAGTTCCAACCCCCCTGCCATGGGCAGGGACACCTCACACTAAACCATGCCACCCAAGAGTCTGTCCAAACTGGCCTTGAACACCGCCAGGGATGGAGCATTCACAACCTCCCTGGGCAACCCATTCCAGTGCCTCACCACCCTAACAGGAAAGAATTTCCTTCTTATATCCAATCTAAACTTCCCCTGTTTAAGTTTGAACCTGTTACCCCTTGTACTATCACTACAGTCCCTGATGAAGAGTCCCTAGCCAGCATCCTTACAGGCCCCCTTCAGATACTGGAAGGCTGCTATGAGGTCTCCACGCAGCCTTCTCTTCTCCAGGCTGAACAGCCCAAACTTCCTCAGCCTGTCTTCATACAGGAGGTGCTCCAGTCCCCTGATCATCCTTGTGGCCCTCTTCTGGACTTGTTCCAGCAGTTCCATGTCCTTTTTGTGTGCAGTTCTGGTGTCCTCAACATAATACTCCAGGTGAGGTCTCACAAGAGCAGAGTAGAGGGGCAGGATCACCTCCTTCGACCTGCTGGTCACGCTCCTTTTCATGCAGCCCAGGATATGGTTGGCTTTCTGGGCTGTGAGTGCACACTGAAGCTGGCCCATGTTCATTTTCTCATCAACCAACACCCCCAAGTCCTTCTCCACAGGGCTGCTCTGAATCTCTTCTCTGCCCAGCCCATAGCTGCACCTGGGATTGCTCTGACCCAGGTGTAGGACCTTGCACTTGGCATGGTTAAACTTCATCAGGCTGGCTCAGTCCACCACACAAGCGTGTCGAGGTCCCTCTGGATGGCATTTCTTCCCTCCAGGGTATCAACTGAACCACACAGCTTGGTGTCATTGGCAAACTTGCTGAGGGCACACTCAATCCCACTGTCCATGTCAGCGACAAAGATGTTGAACAAGACTGGTCCCAACACCGATCCCTGAGGGACACCCCTCATTACAGGTCTCCAGCCGGACATTGAGCCATTGACCCCAACTCTTTGCATGCGGCCATCCAGCCAGTTTTTTATCCACCGAGTGCTCCACCTATCAAATTGATGTCTCTCCAATTTAGAGACAAGGATGTCATGTGGGACAGTGTCGAATGCTTTGCACAAGTCCAGGTAGATGACATCAACTGCCCTACCCCTGTCCATCAGTTCTGTAGCCCCATCATAGAAGGCCACCAGATTGGTCAGGCAGGATTTCCCCTTAGTGAAGCCATGCTGGCTGTCACCAAGCACCTTGTTGATTTTCATGTGCCTTAGCATGCCATCCAGGAGAATCTGCTCCAAGATTTTGCCAGGCACAGAGGTGAGACTGACTGGTCTGTAATTCCCTGGGTCATCCATTTTCCCCTTCTTGAAAATGGGGGTTATATTCCCCTTTCTCCAGTCATCGGGAACTTCATCTGACTGCCATCAATGGCCAGTGGCTTAGCAACTTCATTTGCCAGCTCCTTCAGGAGCCACGGATGGATTTCATCAGGTACCACGGACTTGCGCACGTTCAGGTTCTTAAGATGGTCTCATACAAGATCCTCTCCTACAGTGGGCCCAAGGTCTTCATTCTCAGTCCCTGCGTCTGCCTTCGAAGAGTTGGGTGGTGTGGTCAGAGCCTTTGCCAGTGAAGACTGAGGCAAAGAACCTCAGCCTTCTGCAAATCCAGGGTAGCCAGTTCTCCCCATAGCTTCCGGAGAGGGCCCACGTTGTCCCTAGTCTGTCTTTTATTTGCAAATAAATATTTATTTAATAATAAAATAAATATAATAATATATAATATACATTGTATATAGAATTTATATTATTTTACTATATTTATTTTTATATAATATATAAAAATAAATATAATAATATAATAAAGATATTTTAGTACATGGGATTATGTATTACAACAGATTTATTAAAAGAAAATAATAATTGCTGATGGTCTTGCTTAAAAAGATGTAAATATCAAACACAGAGAGAAAGTATTATTAAAAAAAATATACTTTCTCATTTTTCACCATGAAGTAATAAGCCTGCTTGTAAGTTCTGATCAGCCACTAACCACATTTAACAAGCAGCCAAAAGACAGATACCCAGCTGCTATCATAGAAATTGAACTGTGAATGGGCAGCTGGCTGCAATGTTGGATTTCACTCACAGGACTCATTCTGAAAGACACATTAAATCAATATCAAATTTGGCTGTCCTGCAATAGCTCCTGGGAAGCATCTTTTAAAAACTATGATTTAGTGTAGCCTTTTTGTTCTGCTTGCCATTTGAGTCATTTGGTATGAAATAGAACCTGATCACACAAACAGCATCTTCTCATACAAGTTCTTCTCTGTTTGTAGTTAAGTGCTATACACACACAACTCCTGCACCCAGACTTACTCTAAGTATGGGGCTGACCCTACTGGAATGTCTTCATCTGCAGGGACAGGAATCTTGAAATATATTTGACCATAAGTTTTTACTGGAAAGAAGGTGAATGGTTTGAGTGAAGGACAGCATACCAAGGCAGAATTAGCTTAATGAAAGAATAAAATCACATTTTGACCACTCTCTTCTCCCTGAGGCTAAAGAAAAAAAAATCCACCCAAAAATCCTTAGTGATTGCTCCCATCCAACGAGCAAACAGTACCTGCAGAAATTATGTGAGCTGTCTACATGACCTTGGTTCCAATACCGAAGAGAATTCAGAAGCCCGTATGTTACTAGGAGACAGCCGGAAAAGGAGAAGGTTGGGGCAGGATGACGGGAGGCAACTCACTGAAGTTGCAACCAGAAGCATACTGCAACTGCTGCTACAACACCATAAAGCAGCACAGCCCCAGCAGTCTGACTGATGACAGTTCCACAGGTTCCTGAGGGGTAAGGACCCGTTCAGCACCTGCTGTGACAAGTGCCGGTGCTGAAGGGTTCACTGCTCTGTCTTCAGGGTACAGAGGCCAACAGCTGCCCAACTTAGATGACAAAAAAAACCCTCACTTTCCTTAAACCCCCCACAGATTAATATTCACAAGACACTTCTGTTTCAAGACATCTAAGGTAATCAGTAAGCACTTGCAGGATCTGCGGCCACAGGACCTCAACAGAATTCAATGTGTCAAATACACTTCTGTATGCAGATTATCAGAGTTGGCTGTTTTTCTTTTACTCCAACCAGAACTAGGGTTGAGAACTAGCTGAAGCTTTCAAAAGAAAAGCAGCAGCACTACTAACTTGCCTAAACAGTGAAGATCTCCACTATCATTCTCTGAATTCCAGACTTTAAAAAGCAAGGCATTGGATACATTCTGTCTTGGCAAGCAGAGTTTTAACTTAACAACAGACTATCAAGTACAAATTGGTCATATTTAAAAAAGCAACAACACTTACAATTACAGGATGATACTAAAAAAGCAGTGCACAATGAACAGTATGAACAGGTAAAACTTCACACACAGTAAAGAGTCAAAGTAATCTGGAAGACAGGCCACAATTCAGTCATCAGTGAAATGGAGCTTACTCATCACAGAATCAGTCCTCAGTTGGAATGCAAGGACAGTGGCAGTTCACAGATGCAAGCACCCCCCTGCTTGCAGGAAAAGACTTCAGAAGTTAACAAGCACCTTAAGCTTCCCTCTCAGAACGTATCCCCACAAATGCAGTGCTACCCACCCTTCTTCAGAGATGGCAACTGCCAGAGTTTTCAAGGCGAGATACCCAAAGACTGTGTTTTCATCCTCTGACGTTAAGAAGGCCTTGGATGCACAAAACTTCTCAAAGTCACAGCTGCTTTTGCAAGGTATTCTCTCTTGAAACATCCATATTTTTAAAGTCCATAGTCTCCAAACTACCATCTTCTTGCCCAAATGTATTAGAAAAATGTAGCTGATTAAAACAGATGTTTGAGCATATTTTTCCATAATTACTCATTTTTTAAAATCAGACTTGCTTACTCAGAAAAGCACACCAGAAAGACTTCATGTGCAAAGGGCTCTTTCCACCTCAGGGGAGAGGATTAAACCCTAACCTAAACCCCAGTAGGACGCTCAAAACTCAAGCTGTGTGGTGGTTTTAACAACCAGAGCAACAGTTTCACCAATGCACTTCACAAATTCATTGTGTCTCACATCGGTTTCAGTTGAAAATCCCAGGATCGACATAAGGATATGCAAGAAATTCCCCCAGTTTATTGCCTTCCAGATCGTAATGGAGCATCTGAAAACAAACATCGCAGAAGAAACAAGGATCCTCTGGTGCCAGACTGTCATTGTTGGTTACCCACCTGCAGGTTACAAAACACAAGTGTTTTCCATGCGAGTCCAACACAGTTGTGACACTCAAGTCAGTATTTTATTCAGAGTTGGGGATGGCAGCACCAAACATCAGTGATAATGTTATACTGACTGGGTACTATCTATACTGTATACCTCCCACCCCAACACAGCTCTTTTCCAAACTCCACACCCATCAGTGCCAATCCCAGCTGCTGTCTTACACTGCTGTCTTACACTGCTGTCTACAGCTGCTGTCTTACACTGCTGTCTACAGCTGCTGTCTTACACTGCTGTCTACAGCTGCTGTCTTACACTGCTGTCTACAGCTGCTGTCTACAGCAGCTGTCTACAGCTGCTATCTTACACTGATCTTACACTGCTATCTACAGCTGCTATCTACACAGCATCTCCTGAGAAGCTCCTCACACCTGTGTAGCTGGTATGGAGCATAACAAAAAAACCCTCCCCCAAAGCCCCCTGAAATATTAACAGGAATCTTCTGTCCACCCCATGGCCATTTAAATCATAAATCTGTTTGCTCTTAAGGTAAGACGGTAAGAAACTGTGATGCAGAGCAGACACACAACTGATCCAAACTACAAGTCTAAAAGACAGACATGGATGATGCAGATAAGACATGGAAAGGATTGCCACACACTCTGGCAAACACTGAAGTTAACGTCAACACAACTGCCACTACAAGGAGGGCTCACCATGTCACCAAGCAATTAATTTATGGTAGGACTCAGGGGCCATGACAGCTCAAGAATTCCAGTGATTAAGGATGGTATCTGCACAGATCAGAGCATGCAGAGCAGCCAGCCAAAGCTTCCCTGCTGTCCATGGTTTAGTACCTCCCCACTTGAGCTTAGTGCTTAATCCTGGTTTTAAGTTAATGCATTTATATCACCTCTAGTAAAGCCCTTCCTATCCCATCTTTCCCCCACACTGACCCTTTGGCTCCACCTCCCCTTATGGTCAAATGCCTTGCAGATTACAGCCACTTGCGAAGGCATGCTGGGGGCTCTGCTAGGAGCACCACGATGGGCTCCCATCACCAGGGGAATTGGCTCTTTGCCTGATTCCAGGGAAGTCCAAGGCCAAATAAGCAACATAACAAGGACACAGCTGCTGTGCCAAACTGAGGCTGAAAGCGTAAGCTGCCCTCGGGGAAAAGAAGGGCAGCGGGTGTTCTTGTAAGTAACTGATTCAGGCCTGTAAAATCAGGAAGCCTAGCCTACTCTGTAGAACTCCTTTAGAGACACTTCTGCTGTGTCTACTGAAAGGCTTTCTCATGTCTAAGTAAACAGCACTAACATGAATAAAGAGCACCAAATTCACATTCTGCTCTCTTAACTGCAGAAAACCCATGCATCACAAATAGTTCCTTCAAATACAGCACAGAGGTTTCAGGTAGAGGTTAGGAGTCTACCTCTGGGGAAAGCTACAGCCCTTAAGGAATCTCTGTATTTTACCACGTTACGTTTGAACAGATCCATTCTTCCCTCTACTTGGACGCTAGATTTAATGAAAGCTCAGTACAATTTCTGGCAAATGAAATCTGAATCACATACCTTGTCACAGGGGAAAAATGCAGCATTTTCCCCTCAAAAGTAAGATATTCAAAAGCAGTTGTTGAGAGCCAAGCTCTATGTATGCAAAAGAACGTGAGCCTAATAATTAACCTCTTCATCACTGGAGATCTTTTGATCTCCCTGAATGCTACCTGCAGGAGGCCTTTTCCTGTGTAGAGAAAGGACAACTGCCTGAAGAGTGAGACTGCAGAATATCTGCGTGAATATTTTTCACACACCTTATTAAATATGCACAGAGCTTTGATGGTTTTTACTAAGTTATTGGCAGCACCTACAGAGACATTTAATAAGACAAAAAGAGCGAGAAATTAGTGTACCTGGCTGTATACATTTTGCACACAAAGCATTTTCTGGTACATAGCCAGTGTTTCTTGATTAGCAAGGGATAGAGGTTCCTGTCCAGGCAGTCATCATAATGAATGAGCCTTGAGGGAAATAAATAAATACATAAAACATAATAAAGACTCAGCCACATTGGAATTTGTCTGAGCATGGACACTGTAAACAAGGCATGATTTAAATTCCTGTGTAAACTGTGACTAGACTTCTGCTTAGCATTTCTTATCAGAGATGAAGAGCTGGAGACAGCCTGCTAGTTGCACCACCCATGCATTTTATGGTCAGGAGTAAATTCAGTTTGTGCGGTAACTCAGAAACCTTCAGAACATTTACTTTAGATGGTCTTTTCAAAGATTTTACCTCCTACAGACCAACAGGTAAAAATATCACAGACGAATGAGATCACCTGCTTGCAATGTCTATGCCCTTGAGTTGTATTCCTCTTGGGGGCACCATTTATTAACAATGCTTAGGTACATCAGGCTGCGAACTCAAAACAATCTGCAACTCACTACAATCAGAGAAGTGCTCTCTCTATCCATTATGCACAGAGTATACACAATAGTTCTACTGTTGATGTGGTTGCCACTTCACAGCCAGTACTGCCTCCTCTTCCTCTCCTTCTACCCAACTCAGCCTACTACTTCCTCTGCTCTCTGTTCAGCTCCTGCCCCTTTCTACCATGTCTAAACTAATAAGCCCGTTGACTCAAGCCACTCCAGAATCGGTATGCAGATCTGGAGTACACAAGCTGACCTTGCACAGAAAAAAAATTATCCCTGTAGGTGCCATTCCTCACATACCACAGTCATGCCGTGCTAGTCAGAAAGTTGTCCTTTTATGCAGACAAAAAAGGGGAGATTACTTTCTTCCTTGCAGAGTCAGTCATATGTACGTGGAATAAAATCTTAAATTAGCCTTGTAGAAGGCAGCAGAATAATCTCAGTCTAACAAATACTCAGCCTTTAACATCTGAAGTTTGTCCACAGAAGGCTTGATTTCAACTGCCTAAGGACTCCCGAAGAGCAGTAACTTACCTTATGTCCGTGATGATAATGATGTGCTCACAGTCCCCTTGGTGGCAGAAAAGGTATGGGAAGCCAATTTTGAGGGACAAATCATTAAATGTGTAGTCCTCCATATCATCGGACTGAAGATTTACATAGCCTCTATCATGAGATTCTGACCACTCAATAACAGTTCTGAAAACAGAAAGGTCATCAGCATAGCAAAGCTATAAACTGCGAATGCACAGAAAAGGAAGCCCTTGGGGGACATGCAAAACCTGTCACTGGGATACAGTTAAAAAGATGGAAATCAAAACAGCTCATGACATTTTGTAATAATTTAAGGTAATTTCACAGCAATACCACATCCCCAGGGAGCTGTGCACTGTTCTCATGGAACACCTGCCTTTAAATCATCAGGTCGCTTCCTGAGGAGTTCCATGTAGTGTACGCTCCTTACAGTGCCCATCCAGGTCAGGATGTTTGGAACACAACACTTCTCAACCATTCCAATAACTCAAGTTACAAGCAGGTCATTTCTGTTCCTTGGTCAATACTTTTGTTTTAATGTATTAAAAAGCTTTTTTTGTTTCTGCCAAGGAGACACAAAGCTGACAACTGAACACTTAAACTTCCAAAATTTAGCACTGGAAAGGCACTGATGCAACTATTTCTTGGCTCTTCAGCACACTCCTGCATACAAGGCATTTCATTTCTGCAAACTGTGTATGTTATCACAAGCCCTACCAAGAAGATCATTGCTGCTCACAGACAGAAAGAAAAGGAGCAAAATAACTTCTCTGAAGTTACACACCAAGTCTGGCATAACAAGAACAGAGTGCAAACTCACAGCTCATCCATACCATCCATTTTAACATCTTGGTCTCCTAAATCTCACAAAATGCATCAGCAACCCCATGCTTCCTTAAAACAAACTAGTTTGCACATTTTAAATGGGTATGACATGCTCAATCAGCGTGAGGTACAGTTCCAAATAAGAGGTACCTCAGTCTCTTGGCAATACCACCTCATATTTCTTTTTCCAACAGTGGCTCAGTCCCCTTGTTGAGTTCACCTTGAAGGTATCCAGCATATTTTCAAAACTGCTCAGAAAGCTGACTTTCACACAGCTGAGCCTACTGTTCTTCTGCCTCACAGGCAACTCTTTTGGTGGTTATCACAACTAGGGAGGGCACTTAAAAAGCCTGTACAGACTGACATCTGTCACAGCAACCCCATCCCAACAGAGCAAAACACGATTTTAGGGGATAAACATGCATTCAGCCCCTTTTCAGACAGGAAGTGAGTGGAAGAAATGAGCAGAACAAGTAAAGTTAAACTTTCATGTAAAAATCAGTTCAAAGTGAAAAGATATCAAGAAAGTCCATTCTAGCTTCATAGACAACACATTCCAGCCTTTAAAACACCACAGATCAAGACAACACATTCCAGCCTTTAAAACACCACAGATCATCAATAAAATGAAATAAATTTTCTGTCCCTTAAGGTTTTCCTTAGTCAAAATCTACAAATACTGTACCTGCTCAGATCTCTGCATTCTGGGTATCTTTTATCATTATAAAAGATACCTTCAAAATAGAAGAAGGCAGATTTGTAGAGATCCTGAAAGAAAGAGAGAAGGTCTGCATTAGTGTTATGGGAGACTACAACACCTTAAACAAGAACAGATCGGAAAAAAAAAAACCACTTTATAAACGATGGTAAGAGACTTCATTCTACGGGTTTTTAAGAAAAGCTTTGCATTTTAGGTGCTGATGTGACAACAAGGCTTATATGACGGCTAGATGTGCAGTTGTTCTGCTGATACTATTCTCAAGCCATTACAGGTTATTTTAGTGCTGTTCTCTTATTTCTATCCCCATCACAGGAGTTACATATTTCTCCAAATACACAGAACAGGAACTCAAGCATCACTGCACAAACTGAGCCAGTGCACAACACTGACTTAAAAAAAACAAACAAACAAAAAAGAGTAATAATATTTTTGAAAATGAGTAAGATGTAGTGGGCTGCCCCTCCACCCAGCTGCTCTCTCACTCCCCTGTATCAACAGGACAGGGGAAAAAAAGCATGACAGGCAAGCTCACAGGATGAGCGAGATAAAAGCAGTTTAACCAGAAAAGCAAAGGTTGAACACAGAATTAAGGCAAAAAGAAGAGATCTATCTCCTGTTACCCACCATCAGGCCAGCAGCCCATGTCCAACCACTTCCTGGGAAGCAGGGCTTCAGCTTGCATAGTGGTTGATTTGAAAGACAAATTCTTTAACCTTTCCTCCAGCTCCTAACGCTGCACAAAACGTCACATGGCATGGGGCAACCCTCTGGCCAGCTGAGGCCAGCTGTCCCAGCTACATTCCCTCCCAGCCTCCTGCCTACTCCCAGCCTGCTGGTCCTGGGGGGACCTGCAGAGAGACAGCCTTGAGGCTGTCAGCAATACTGTTCAGCAATAGCCAAAACACTGATGTGTTATCAAGACAGCTGAGGCAAAAATGCAAAGCATGGCTCAGAAGAAAATCCAGCAAAATGATGGAAAAAAAATCCTTTCAAAATTCCCTCTTAATTACAAAGTTTGTCACATACAGAAAGGCCATTTGTATCAGTCTATCAAAGACACATAATAATTAATAGCCTATGGCACCCATACCAACAGTGCAAGAGTCACTGGATTTCAAATTATCCCCAAAACCTGAGCTAACCCATGAATCCCCATTACGCACTTAATATATTCTGCAGCAGGGCTACAGACATAAAATCATATCCATCCATTAAAAAAAGCAGACTCCTGCTGCAAGCAGCTCCTTGAAAAGGAACAAAATAAGTAAGAACAGAAAAACATCTGGTTGAAATAGCACAATCAAGTATTGTTCTGTTTATCCAGTCTGCTCACACAACACTTACAGAGCTGTTCTCTCCTAAAGCCAGTATCGTACTTCTACAGACTGGAGAACAAGAGGCTGGAGATCAGCCTCATGGAAAGAGATCTGGGGGTTTAGGTTAATGGCAAGTTGAATATGAGTCAACAGCATGCCCTGGTAGGTGAAAATTAACTGTGTTCTGGGGTGCATCCAGCACAGCATCGCTACCTGGTCGAGGGAGGTGGCTGTCTCTGCACTGCCACTGGTATGGCCTCACCTTGACTGCTGGGTGCAGTTGGTGGTGCTTCAGTATAGGAAGGACAGCAAACCCACCAAAGGAGGGTGACCAAGGTGATGAAAGGCCTCAAGGGCAAGACCTATAAAGAGTGGCTGAGGTCACTTGGTTTGTTCATTTTGGAGAAGAGAAGGCTGAGGGGTGTCCTCATGGCAGGCTACAACTGCCTCACAGGGGGCAGCAGAGAGGGAGGTGCTGATCTCTCTCTGGTGACCAGCGACAGGACACAAGAAAATGAAATGAAGCTGTGTTCAGACTGGACAGTAGGAAAAGGTTCTTCACTGAGAGTGTGGTTGGTCACTGACACAGGCTCCCCAGGGAAATGGTCATAGTAACAACCCTGCCAGAGTTCAAGGAGCATCTGAATGACACTTTCTGTCATATGCTTCAGTTTTAGGCAGTCATGCAAGGAGCAGGGAGTTGGACTCAATGATCCTTATGGGACCCTTCCAATTCACAATATTCTAAGATTCTATACAAAATATTCTGTTGGGTTTTGAAACTTAAAACCAGCTATACAACAGGAGAAAGAAATTAAGCGATTTACTTTATATACATATATATATATACACAGCCAAAATCAAGATGGTGAAAAACATACAAACTTTTTCTTTAGACATAAACATCATTTAACTTCTAAAAAAGAAGTAATTGTTTAAAGGTCATGTATCTGCTTCCCATAATTTCCATCCTCTGCTGTTGCTGTCAGAACAGCCTCTTTATAGACAAGTAGCTTGAGCAAAAAGAAGACAGCCAGGAAAGGTTGTGCTTTTTGGTCTACGTAACTTTTTTCTTTAAATTGTGTTCTTCCAAGTTCTTTCTGGTGTAAGAGGTGTTATTTTTGGTTTATGCTGCAACTCTTTAAAGACTGAGGCCAGACAGCAGTGTATTTTGTCAAACTGATCACAACACATGTACAGGGCTTAAGAAACAGTCACAAGAAGAAGGAGACAGCCTCTGCAGTGGACCTTGAAGCAGGAAGATGCCTCAGACCACAAACCCACAGCAAACAGGGAAAAATACTGTTCAGGTACTTCATTATATTTTGCTGAAGAAAAATAACAGAGGAGTAGGGGGTGGAAAATCACCCCTGTTGCAAGAGAAATACAGCTAACCTGCAAGTCTATCCTGGGCTGGAGAAAACAGGTTAGCTACCTTGCACAGCGTTCACTACTGGAAGCTAGGCAATGTCAAAGGACACAAACCTAAACCTTCTAAATCCACTTCAGAGCAGAACACTTCTGTACTGACTGATACTCAGGGATCCATTCTGCATATGCTGTATAAGCAGCTACACACACCTACAACACACACAAGCGATGCTGCAAAACACTGTATACACACAGTTACCTGTAAGTTCCAGCATACTTTTTTTTCATATTTTCAATTGCTTTGACAAAAAGCAGTGTTAAAAAAAGGAAAAAAAAAAAAAAAACCAAACCTTTTGCAATTATACACTGCATTCAGACACTGCATAAAGCCTATTTAAATCCTCTGTTTTCTTCAATATACACAAAACTGCAAGGAATCACAGAATCATAGAATCAACCAGGTAGGAAAAGACCTTTAAGATCATCAATTCCAACCATTACCCCAGCACTGACAAGGCCACATCACTAGGGGCCTTATCTACATGTTTTTGAACACTTCCAGGGACACCAATTCACCACTTTCCCGGGCAGCCTGTTCCAATGCCTGACTACCCTTGCAGTGGAGAAAGTTTTCCTAATATCCACTCTAAACCTCCCTTGGCACAGCTTGAGGGCATTAGCTCTTGTCCTATCACTTGTTACTTGGGAGAAGAGACTGACCGCCATCTCTGTGATAAGGCTGCTCCTGAGCATCCTCTTCTCCAGACTAAACAACCCCAATTCCCTCAGAATCCTTCACTCATGGGTCTCAAGAGCATTTTGATAAAGTATTTCTCCAATGTACGTCAACATATAGTTTTATCACAGTGAACTGGTCCCCACCTCTACACCACTGTGTACAGGACACATTACGCAGCGTCCCAGCTCTCAGGTAAGTGAAGCTTGTATTATTCATCAACAGATGAATGTGCAGGCAGCTCAGACAGATCATAACTGGCGATGATACCTTCAAGCTTGGTTCCCTTCCATGATTACTTTGGTGACTGACTGCTCCTCACAGGACACACCTTCCAGCCCTTCCACCAGCTTTGTTGCGATTCTATAGTGCATTCAAGAACCTTCACATCCTTCTTGAATTGTGGGCCCAGAGCTGCACACGGGGCTCAAGGTGAGGCTGTGCAATGCTGAATATAGCAAGATAATAATTTCCTCTGACCGGCTCATTTTGCTGTGTTTGATGCATCCCAGGGTGCAGTTTGCCCTCTTGGCTGCCAGGGCATACCACTGACTGAGCTTGTTTTGGCCAGCACCTCCAGATCCCTTTCTGCACGGCTGCCTGCCAGCTACTCCTTTCCCATTCTATACTTGCGTCCTATGCTGCTTCAACCTAGATGCAGAATCCAGCATTTGAACTTGTTAAATTTCATCCCATTAATTACTGCCCAATGAAGAAAAAGCAAAGAAGAAAAATCACAAAACCCCAAAGTAGCAAGAATGAGAGAGAAGTTAGGCCATTTATGCCAATAAAATCCAGAAGTCTCTTACTCTCTGTATAGGCTGACAAGCAATGTTTGTTTACTTAAACAATGAGAGCAGTAACTTGATCCTTACATTATGCCTGTGTTCTCATACTGCACTTCAAGAGAAGCAACATGTAACTTACTTACACAGCCTTTGTCCTGCAGACTCTAAAGAGTACCATGATTTAAATCAGTCTCTAAGATCCTTAAATTAGTCAGAAGTTATTTTCTCCATTTGGAAAAGTTAACATACTTTTGGTAGGTCATGATGTCACTCCCTTCCTAGGCTGGAAGGAAGAAAATTCTACCCCACTGATGGCTGATCTCCTGCCTGCTGAAGCACACACTTTACCATGAAGACTATACTGAACCTATACTTCAATGCAAGTTGCAAATTCACAGTCAGGCTTGAGGAAAACAAACAAATAGAATGAATGCACACCACTCATTAACAGCTCCTGCTGGGAGGCTGGGCATGGTGGCATGCACGCACTTTGGGGAAACTGATGTGAGGAAGCCTAATCTCAGCCTTGCTGAGGCCATGACAGGCTCACATGACTTTTCTGCATGCCCAGGAAGATAGTTTCAGAACTCTCTGGTCTCAGAAATAATCAGCTAACACTTTGCTAATAATGGTAGACAGACTCTTCCATTTACTTCATATAAATGAAAACACTATTATCTTTTCGCTATTACATATATAAGTATGTAGCTTCCTCAGGTTTCTCTCAGATTGTAGATGTTATTTTATTTCTATCATACTGATAAAATACTATATTATTAATATGTAATCTTGGCAAAACAGCTAGGCCCCAAGGGTGATAATCAGCGAAACAAAATCTAGCTGGAGGCCAGTAACTAGCAGAGTACTCCAGGGGTCAAGACAAGGGCCAGTTCTGTTTAACATCACAGAATCATTAGGGTTTTAAGGGACCTCTTAAGATCATCCAGTCCAACCACCCTGCTAAGGCAGGGCCACCTACAGCAGGCTACACAGGAATTCATCCAGGTGGGTTTTGGATGTTTGCAGAGAGAGAGAGACTCGATGATCCCCCTGGGCAGCCTGTTCCAGTGCTTTGCCACCCTTAATGTAAAGAAGTTCTTCCTCATGTTGACATGAAACTTCTTGTGTTTTAGTTTATGGCCATGGTTCCATGTCCTGATGCTGGGCACCACTGGAAAGAGTGTGGCACCATCATTCTGGCACCCACCTTTGAGATATTTAATATGCATTAATGAGATGCCCTTGATGACCTTAAGGATCATCAAGCTAGTTGATTCTATGAATGAGATCCCCTCTCAGTCTTCTCTTCCCTCAACAGGCCCAGCTCCCGCAACCTCTCCTCATGAGAGATGCTCCAGACTCCTGATCCTCCTTGTGGCCCTCCATGGACCTTCTCCAGCAGCTCCTTGTCTTTCTTACAGTACTAAGCCCAGAACTGTATACATTGCTGCAGATGTGGCTTCATCAGGCAAAGGTTGAGGATCACCTCCCCAGACCTGCAGGCCACACTCCTCCCCAAGATACTATTGGCCTTCCTGGCCACAAGGGTGCACTGCCGGCTCATAGTCAGCTTGTCATGCACCAGTACTCCACCTGCCTTAATGGTCTAGACGCTGAGGCAAAGTCTACCCTCAGCAAGTTTGCTGTTGACACAAAACTGGGAGTGGCTGATACACCGATCATGCTGCCACTCAAAAGGAGCCACAACAGGCTGAAGAAATGGGCCAACAGGAACTTCAACATGGAGAACTGCAAGGTTGCGCACCTGGGGAAGAACAACCCAATGCACTACGCTATGCTGGGGTCTCTCACCTGGAAAGCAGCTTGACAGAAAAGGGCCTGGGTGTTCTGGTGGACACCAAGTTGAACATAAGCCAGCAGTGTGCCCTTGCAGCAAAGGAGGCAAATGGGATCCTATGCTGCATCAGACAAAGTACTGCCAGCAGGTCGAAGGAGGTGATCTTTTCCCTCACCTCAGCAGTGGTGAGGCCACACCTGGCATCTTGTGCACAGTTCTGAGCTACTCAGTACACGAGAAACATGGACATACTGGAACAAGAGTTCCACAAGTGCCACGAAAATGAAGGGAGTGGAGCATCTCTCTCATCAGGAAAGGCTGAGAGAACTGGGACAGTTCAGCTGGGAAAAAAGGTTCAAGGGGATTTTAATACACAGAATGAGGTACAATGAGCACAGACTGAAACACAGAAGGTTCCCTCTGAGCATCAGGAAATGCTTTTTGTTGTGAGGGTGACCTAGCACTGGCACAGGCTGCCCAAGAAGTCTGCAGAACCTCCATCTTTGGAGATATCCAAAAGCCATCTGGACATGGTCCTGGACAACTTGTTGTATGTGGCCTTGCTTGAGCAGGGCAGCTGGTCCAGATGACCTCCAGAGGTCCTTTCCAACCTCAATTGTTCTGTGATAGGATGTATATCACATGTGATGTATTATCAAAATTATGCAGTTTCAGTATTTTCAATTAAGAGTACTTTTTCTTTTTTGACTCCTTTTGCACATTCCCAGAGAACACCTTACTACTGTGGGACAGGGGAATAGTCTTCGCTTCTACTTTTGATCAGCACCTAGTTGCAAACACCACAGCATGCAAGTTCAGAGGGGCATGGCCTACATTCAGCTTTCTACTCGTATTTCTATTCTGGTGTTTTCCAATACAGCACAAAGTCAGTCCCCAGGGATACATCTGTGTGAGAACTCATTACCAGCATTATTGCTTCCCAGTGGTAGCATTAATGATGTTTTCCTTGACATTGCATAAAACAGGTCAGCTTGGTAATGCCACCAGGAAGTTATTTATTCACACTGCAACCTGCTGGCAGAAACAATGCGGTTTGTTTAGTGCTGAAGAAAACAAAACTCTGCTTCCCTCTCTCCTGTGCATTTTCAAAGCGCCTACACATGCAGAGGGCTCCACACAGAAGATTTTACCTTGCTTACATGTTCTGGTGCTTGATCTGGCTGACTGCTGAACTCACCACCTATCTGGAAGTCGCTGACGCAGGAAATTGAGTCTCTCAGCTCCGTCAGCTTCTGGCTGCCCAGTACAAGGACTGTCTGATAAGGTTTGTAATCTTTATGCTATGAAGAAAAAAAAATATACAAGCTTCAAATAAAAATCACTTGTGAGCATTAATACTGTCACCTTGAGAATCATCCAGATTGGAAAAGACCTTTAAGATCATCAAGTCCTAGCACCACCATATCCACCATTAAACCACGTCAGCGTATGGCACATCACCTCTGTGTACAAGATTTTAAACAGCATTTTGCCTCAGCCTCTCCTAAGGCTGCCATTTATTAGTTGTATTTTGTCACATTCCCCACCAGAAAGTGTAGGAAAGATAGGAAGTTTGAGTGTACTTATCCCAGATCCAGAAAGAGTACTTCAGGATTTGAGCATTTAGTTTCAGATTTTGAGCTTTCTGTGAAATCAGTTAACTGCTAAGTAATTACTGTAATAATTGCCTTTGGTAAACCAGTAACAATGAAAGCCAGATTCTGGAAAAACTTTAAGAAGTTACACAGTTGAAGGGTTTACCACACTCCCTCAGTGGACGCACTGTTTTTAACAGCTTAGGAAAGCAAGATAATACCTGAGTAGGGAAGAAACATCAGAATGCAACCTAGAGAATTTAGTACCAACCTTCTGAAATATGATAGGGTAGAATACGTTTAGAGTTAAAAGTAGCTCTCCCTCCTCAACTAGATCTGTAGGACTGTCTGGCCTCTTTCCACTTGCATGTGATTCCTGGAAAATAAAGATGTGTATTTATATATATATATAATATTGGCAACCACTCATATATCATAGCCACTGGATAAAAGTCTGAGAAACACTGTTCTAACTGCAACTCATTTTTTACTGTATAGCCTTCTGAATTGGTAACAGCCTGCTTCCTCCAAGATGGAAATGTGAGAAGCTGCTGTAATTAGAGATTTCAAGTATCTCCCATCATTCCTCAGCTCTGTGGAAGCTAAGGTGCTTTCAGCAATTATGAGATAGCTGGCTACTTCTTGCATACTGAGAAGCCCTGCATAAAGGAAATAAAGCTGCTACTCTGACCTTATGGAATACAGCTGCTACCAACTTCCACCATTTAATGTTTTTAAAATGTTTTTCTTTTAATGCATTCACATGTAAAACCCTCAACTTCAGAAAGACTGGCCTAGAAAACAGCCACAGGATGAAGTATATGAAAATAAAACCCAGTGCAACACTTGCTCTTATTAGGGAAACTTCACACTGCTGAAGCTCTCGATTTCTCCAAAATCCAGCACTACCCTTGTCACACTACTGTTTTACAAAAGAAGTGAAAGCATTTCCACATTTCCGTCCTACTTTATGTTTAAGACGGAGCCCAGCTGTGAGAATAAGGGAGGGCACTTTTCAGTAGTCCTGTTTCCCCCTTTTTCAAGAAATCATGAGAGAATACTGACTGCATAAACACTTCCCACCAGCTTAAAGTGTTCTTCAGATTCAATAACGTAAGCGTGTACTGATACGAGACTTCAGTTCTGAGATCCTTGCATCTCCCTTTTTCATGTGACACATTCCAAACTCATATTTCTTTTTGCTCTCTTCCTGTTCCAGTACACCATGGTCCCAATCAGCTGTGACACAGAAACCCCTTACCACAGCTTAAAGGATGCAGTAACTGATCACATACTCGTTCTTCAGAAACGGAAGACACCACTTGTTGAAGCCCTCTATGAAGATTTTTATTGCAAGTATTTGCTGAGACGTGTCAGGCTAAGAGCTCAACATAGCTGTTGCATCGCAGTTCGCACACAATGCTTAAATCATGTGCCTGGGTCTCTAGACAGTTGAAACAAAACCATTCGTGACAGACCAGGAAACCTCAAGGGTAAAAAAATGTTTTAACAGTCACAAGTGAGGCTCCTTCCCAGCTACTCCTCCATCCCTAAGTTTTACAGAATTCATGGCTTGCTTCCTCAAGCCTTGGACTCCACCACTGTAAAATTTATAAACTTCAGGTTTCTTGTTTCAGACTTTAATTGTGAAGAAATCTTAAAAAAAGAGTTACTAAGCATAGTTAAAGGAATTCCAAGATGCTTTTGCGGGGCTGATCACTAAACTGGTTCCTGTCAGCTCAGAATGGCTCAAAAACTTGGGTTACAAAGCTCAGAGTTAGAATATTACTGCCACCATGTGGCAGTCCTACTGTCTTCCTCCTTCGGTCCTACAGAAACCAGCTCACAGTCATTTACACATTTCCAACAGAGGACACCAGGAGCAAAACCTTTTTGTGTTTTGTTTAGCTCTGTAAGTTCACATAATCCTCGGTACACCTGATCACCTACACAGCGCTTTATTAACAACCAAATAAAAACAGACATACAGCACTAATGAGCCAGAGTTCCTCTTTAGTACTTCTGGTACTTACAGACCATAGAAGACTTCCTGCCCTATCTTTCTGTAACATGTCTTTAATCTTAATCATTATCTGCAAACCCCTACCTGCAAATATTTACATTGAGTAGAGACTCACAGTGACAAAAAAACAAAGCAACCAGAATCTGGACTTTTGCTGTACTGAACTATCTTGAGATCCTAGGATGACAGGGAACTTACCATCTCATAGGCAAGAGTTTCTTGTCTGCAAGCCCGATCCACAATAATTGTTTCTTCCCTCCTCTCTAATGCCTCTTTTCTAATTCTGAGGGGCAGGAGCACAGGACAAAATTTCATTCAACAACTTGCATGCAGAATGTGTAACTATACTTTTAAGTAACACAAGCTACTACAGTGCAGCTTCAAAGAGCAGGACTTCTGGCTGTCTTAGTATGACAGACTAACTTAAAATACTCGTCTCCTGATTCCCATAAAACCTGGTCATGCACAGCTGGAGTGTAGATTTCAGCTTTGTTTTTGTTTTGCCTTAAGTGCAAATCACAGGTTGGTTGTGGGTAATTTTACACTTACGAGGAAAAAAAAAAAAGAAAGAAAACCAGCAAAATTTTGTGTAAGGAAGCTTTTATAGAAAGCATGCTTTGCTACTTTCAAGGAAGCTGTTTCAACTGTCCCTCGCACTTCAAAGGAATTCAATTCATGTTCAAACAAAAAACCAAGAAAAAACCACAAATATTCTCAACCCCACGACAAAGATACTTTTCTAAAAAAGAAAGAGTATTATACACAGAATATCTACTAAAATAAACGTACTTAACCCCCGCATAAACAGCAAATCCTTCTGTACTTCTGGCAGAAGTCCATGTACTCTCTAGGCCTCCCCAGAAGTTTTCAGTAACAATCAGGCTTAACACTGATGACAATCCTAACACATTTCTTTACATTCTACACAAACTGAAATTCAAGTATAGCAAAGGATGAGCATGAATTCAAAGTTCACTAATTGACAGAATCTTTACATATATTGTTCAACATCTGAAATGCAGAGTACATTTAGATAAAGATGTTATCTGGCTATGACTTCAGTACTTAACAGCTTGGATATTAAAATGTGACTGCAGGTTACTAGCTGTAAGGGCTACAGATTTATTTCACAAGGCTTTGGAGAAACCTCTCACCAACAATTATGAGAAGTCCCCTGCACACTCTAAATTTAGGCACTAGTTGAGAAGGACATAGGTCCAGAAGTTCTAAGTTCTTCCAATGAGAAAGATGGCATATTCTGTCTATCTTAATAAAAAAATTGTAAGTAACATTCAAGCAGAAGGCTCATACCAATTATCCTGTCATAAGCTGGTGTTTCTGACCTTAGAGTATTTCTGGACACTGCTTCGGAAAGCACACCATTGCTTGGAAAAGGAACAAGCAGCCAGCCACGCTCTTGTGTGTTTCCTACCCCACCTCATATCAGGGTATTGTGAGTGTACTGTAACAACATACCGTAGAGTTAGCAGACTGTTATCTTCAGGAATAACATCTGGGTCCTCTTCTTTATCAGAAGACATTAACGTATCAATGCTTGGGCAATAAAAAACATAAGATCACTATTATACAGGTACAAACATGGGCAAGACATCACATTTACACAAGCTGTCATTGCTGTATTAAGGCATTAACTTATGCCACATTTCTTCCAGTGGGAAGAAGCCATTTCTGTCAGAAGTGGCAGGTCCACTTTTCCTTGTATCCTGCTTTCCATCCTGAGATCTTTTCCACCTTCACTCTTCCTGTGTTTGCACAGAATCCAGAGTAGAGACAGCCATAGCTTTTTTGCTGTAGTGCAAATTCCTGCAGCTTGTGGGAAGGAAAAGTGGAACTGCTTTGGCTGCAGCAATGACTTAGAAGTGATCATACAAACATTACATTTTTATAATTACATGCACTGAAGTCTTGGAAGGTGTTGCTGTACACAGGCCACAGCGGAGCTCCTCCCGGGTAACTCCACTACAGCAAGTGGAACCACACCACTAACATTTGGTCCACGTTCCTGAGGAAAACAGACTTTACAAACAGAAAATACGTGCTAATCCCTCCAGAAATTAAGGCTAAGCAGTCGGTGCCATACACCTAACAGATGAAAGTGCAAAAATCCCATAACCATGGGATTTCACCATGCCCCCTCTCCTGCACACAAGACAGATGCACTCAGTGCAGTCAGTCATAGCAGAGGGGAAAACACTGGCCATACTGTTTAATGGACACTGACGTGAACTGTAGGACAGTACCAAGGAACAGTAGTTGCAGGTCCCACTTGAAAAAAACATGCAAAGAGGTTTATGAAATTTATGTCCCTAGAAAGGTATTTTAGGGCAGCTAGAAATAAAAAGGCCAAAGGGAAGTCTGTGGAAATTTGGATATGGAAATAGAATATCAGTGAACCCTTTAATCACTGTGACTGTTCTCAGAATATCCTAGCAGCCCAAAGAACCTTCTCAGTTTTAGAAATTCAAAGATGCTTTAGTATTTTGCCTGATATTTTCATAGTAAGCAGATACAATGTTTGTATTACTCTTCATATTGTGTATGTTTTAAACACAGTACTTTCATCACCTTTGAGACACTAATACTACAAGACACTAAATACTAATACGTTAAGATGCTAAGGCTAGCTTAATGCAGCTTTATAACACGTCCCTACAGATATTTACAACTACCCCTTCTAATAAAACAAGAAGGTGAATTAGCGCTGAAGTGGAATAAGGTACATGTAAGCCTCACCTCTGTTGACCTACCTAAAATCCACACTGAATTGAGCCTTAGCCTGTCCTACATGTACACAACAAATCATCACTCAAAAGGCAAAACAGAATAATATGACTTAGCATCTCCAACATTCAAGCCCTTTAGTTGCTCAAATACCAATAATGAATTCCAAGGTAAACCTCTGCTCACAAGACCGCAAATGCATTTGAACAAAACTTAAACCCTTACCCTAACAACACCTTGGTTATTTAAAAGAACTACTGATGCCGTTTCCTAGTTAAGGACACCACTTCTGCACCTGTTTAAAATCTGATGAAAACCCAAGCAATCTCTTAGCAATTGTCTACATGCAATATAAGCAGCGTGAAAAGCGTTTTTACTGAGTTAAATTTGAGTGAAGATTAATTTTTTTCTTCCCTGCATTCTGTCTGCAGTAACATTACAGAAATAAAACAGAAGGAAAACAAAAATCAACCACAACATACTGAGATGCACAGAGTTAAACAACATTTAACCGTTATGTCAGTTTTCCTTACCAGAAGACTCTAAATTGTCAGGAATACTTAAATGCACACTATGTCACGACATTAAAAAAAATAAAAAAAGAAAAAAATTAACTTCATTATGAGTCCATTAAAGATTCTCTTAATCTATTACTATTTTAAAAGTAGATACAGGAGGAGTATCCACATCTTCCCATCTCTCTTCCACCCAAAGAAAACCTCCTTAACTTGCCCTAAATTCCATTACAAGTAGTTCACAGTCAGAAGAATCTGTGTTTATATCCAGGATGTGCTCATTTCAGTGCCTAGAAAACCATATTTATGCTGATAATATATGTGTCCCCAAGACACCATAGAATAGAACTTGGTGGAGCCCAGCGTTCATCTCTTCTCAAGGGAGGAATACAAACTCAGAGCAGGCAAGTGAAAGTGATCAGAGGTAGTGATCTGAGGTTGGCCAATGTTAAGGAGAGACTCAGGAGGTTAGGACTATTTAATTTAAAAGCAAAAACACATGAAGATTAGGGACTGGGATTTCCAGCCTGCGCAGGAGACAGGTCACACCAGGATGTGCAGGTTTATCTTCATTCTCCTGCAAAGCCAACAGGCAGCTGCCAGATGATCTGTTCTCTCCCATCATAGACTCCCCATTTTTTTTTTCTTTCCCTAACCTCTCCACAGTAACTCAGCAGCAAACAGCACAGCTCTGTAACACCAGCAAACACAGGCAGCAGACGAAATACCATAGTCGTAGACTGAAGAAAGCAGAATGTAAAGCAGAATAAACGAAGGAAAAAACAAAGCATAGAAAATCTGCTTGGAATTCCGTTTTCACATTTCCCATAATTTGGGGAATAACTGAAAACATTAGAAGGACATGCTCATAACACACCACCTGCATTTTTTATGTGCACCCTTCAATGCAGAGCACTGAAGGAAAATTCTAGCTATATTTACCAAATTATGCCTTCTGCATTGCTTCTGTGCCTGAAAGTGAACAACCTCTATCTTGCATTTGCAATAGCTTGTAAATACTTCTACACCTTCCAGGAAACAGTAAGCGAAGGACAGAACTTGCACAAAGCTATACAGATAGCAACAGAACTCTGACATGTCTTCCTCAGTGATAAGCTACAGACCAATCATCTTGACTCTTTCTGTAGGAATTACTGCCTGAAAACAGCCTTTCCTACAGGTGAGAGACAATTCTCACTATTCACGACCTAAAAGCCTTCCAACTGTAGTTATATTTGATTTCTAGATTGTTCTCTTCTTTCGACACTAGCTTGCAATTCACTGGTCCACAAATATGGGTAAGTTACATGTGCAAAACAAGAGAAAGTGCCTTTTCTTTCCCAGCCCTAGTGTCACCTGGGCTCTTAGGGCAACAGCAAAATCAGTACGAAGAAGCACTTGCATAGCTTTGACTTCACCTCCAGCCCTGACAGAAAACAGTCAGTAGAGGCCAAGGGCCGAGGCAAGCTCGAAAGTTGTGTTGCCATTAGCAGGGCTTATCTAAATGATGTTAATAAAAAGAGATGCCTAACTCTTTTTCTTCATAGAAGGTATGCCTTTCATTTTGCAACTGGGGCTTCTTAAAACCATGCACATATTCCTGTAACTTCAAGTTCTACCTAACAAGTAACACGCTGCTAAGTATTTACTTAACTAACTTGTTAAGTGCTGAACTGTTCATGCCATAACACAAAGTTTCCGCTAGGGGAGCATTACCCTCTAGAAACACGATGGTTTCCTTCTCAACAGCGCATATACCCGGGAGATAACCCCCCCCCACGTGGCCCAGATCCGGAAACAACCGTTCTAGGCAGATTTGCCCGAGCACCTCTCGCCTCTCCTTAAAGCACCGATGCAGAGCCTGAGCCACAGCACCCACAACCACGCCCCGGTGCGGCCTCTCCTGCATCACACCGAGCGAGGCCGCAAGCTTCCCGCTCGGGATGGGGCAGCAGGTCCCGGCCTGGGGAAAGACAGAGGTTTCAGCCCTTTCTCGGGACTCCCGGCAGGAGGAGCCCCATCTCCCCCCACCCGCCACCGGCCGCGTGGCCACCACCTGCACACTTCCTGCAGCTCGGGCACCATCTCCACCTCGCAGCCCAGCTCCGCCACTACGGCCGCGTCCTCATCAGCCGCCGCCTCTCGCGCCAGAGAGAGGTCGGGCGGCCCCAGGTGCTGCATCCAGCAACGGCTGAGAGCGCCCACGCGGAACGCACGGGTGTACAACTCCGCCGCCTCGTAGTCGGGCGCAGCACCGGCCGCCTCCGCTGCCGCCTCTGCTTCCGCTGCTACTGCCGCCGCCGCCGCCGCCGCCGCCGCCGCCGCCGCCGCCGCCGCCGCCGCCGCCGCCATGACCGCCGGGCCCACGCGCAGCCTGCCGCAGCCTGTAATCCACACCGGCTGCGCGTCACGGCCGACTCAAGCTCCTAGGCCCTGTGGGCGGGCTCAGCAGCGGTGGGCCTCCTAAGGCGGGCGCCCGGGCACAGACAGGCTGCCCGAAGCGGTGCCGGTCTGCTGGAACGGAACGGGACGGAGCGGAGCGGAGCAGAGCGGGAGAGTCCGGGGGCCTTTGTCAGGCCTCCGCGCCTGCGGGACGTCCCGCTTTGCCGCCCTGGGGGAGGGAGAGTGGCAGCAGAGCTCCTGGTGGGGCACTGGGAAGTGTCCGACGCCATTCGTTACAGCCTAAAGAAAAACCTGAGGTTACTAAAAATGCGTCGTGTCTGTGGGTTTATAGCTGTCCAAAGTCTTTAGTTGAGCTTATCCAAAAAGCTGAATTTTCTTCTATCGAAGTGAAAATATAATGCTTCTCAACCTTCTTTTTATATCATCCATGTGTTCAGTAACACCACGAACAAGGTTCCTGAACTAGATAATGATTTACTAGCACTGCTCATGCCATCGCTTTAAAAAACAGGTATCTGCCTCCGTCTTTCTTCCTAGCCATGTGAGATTAGTGATCCGCTCCAGGAGCAGTGTTTTTAGGGAATATACAACGAATACTACAGTGGACAATTGCAGAATTTCCTTGTGTTAGATCACCTGGGAATGCCCACTGCAACAGCATGACATAGCTGCCATGAGCAGAACCTGTTAAGAGGCAGGCAGAAATTCTCGATTGAGAGAGAACCTGATGTACCTGTTGCTCGTACCAGTTGAACCACAGCCTTCTCACTTGCTTCAAGCCAAAACATCCCATTATTTCTTTAAACATGAAAATAATACTTGAAAAAAAATGTGTGTTAGCAGGTGGATTGTTGGAACAGAGGGGAAAGATAAAACCGGAAAACATTCATGAGAAGAGATTGGGTCTTTGCAAGCTGCATGGAAGGGTTAGGGTGGTGACAGTATAAGAAGGTCACAGCATTTTCCTGCTGCTTTCACAAGGGAAGGTAGTTAAGGGGGAGAGGTAAGAATGTAATAGCACAGCCCGGTGATACAAGAGCATGTTTTGCTTTGTTCAGCAATAACAGCATCATCTAAAGCCCTTACACCTCCCCCAGTTATATTTAGAATTGCACTGCATTTCAGTGCTGAATTTATTTATTAACTGTCACCAATTTTAATTGCAGTTATTATACATTATAGAACTCTTGCTAAGCTTCAGCCTCTGCTTTCTTAATCCATCACCTTTGCACATCATGACACTCCCCAGCTCTGGAAGTAGCTCTTGATTAAGGGCTGTTACCCTCACTTCCTGTTGTATCCTCCCTGAAACTTACCAGTTGATCTGTGAGGGAGTCTCATGCCAGTTTCCAAAACCATGCCTGCCTTTCAATGTGCCTGTTTATATTAGGAACATACCTTTCCCCTTTGTGTACTTGCAGCGTCACCTGAAATTTGGAAATACCCCACCACTTACCTGTTGTAGCCACATCTGGGGTGGAAGTGATGGGGCTGTCTTGGTCTAAGTGCACTGTTGACATAAACATGGAGGAGCCATTTCATCCACGAGCAGCAGGATTAAACCAAACTCTTGCAGAAAATTATGAGAGGTTTTTAGTGTCTATGAGAAAGGAGGTAAGATACTGGTTTCAAAAACCTTCTTTGGAAAACCAAACGTGCCAAACTGTGTGGAAATTGGTGGGCTGGACTTTTTTGTAAGACCACATGAAAATGACTCAGCAGAATTCCCTAGCACAAGGGCGGTCACTGCCAACCACAGTCCTATTACAGACAGGAGTGTGGTTTGGAAGGGGCTAGATACTGCCATGCTGTAATTACTCATATTTCTTGGAATAATCCCCGTGGGCTGTTCAGGTAGATAGATTAATTTCCCTCACTGCCTCTCTTCCTCCTCCCCATGACAGGTTTGATTTCGGAGTTCCTCTGCAGTAGTTAAAAAAAGACAATGTGAAGTACATAAAGCTCAGGCAGGAAGACAGGATAAGTAGAATTTCAAGGAGCAGCCAAGGTGAAAATACCAAAGGTGGTAATTTTTAACCATGAGTGGATAACATGTATTCTGATTCATTTCCAAACTTCAATACTAAGAAGTCATACACTTATAAAGCAACTCTGCTCAATCCAAATCCTCTTAAGAACAAAGAGAGCTATTTATTTTTATAGCTTGGAATTAATCTGCCCTTTTTATAGCAGGCACAAGGCACATGGGCACTTCAAGGTTTCCAAGAGGTGCTTACTTTTCTCTGCTGGAGAGACTTTTAATAATTCAACATTAACGAAATGAAGGATATATGAAGAACTCAAGCAGTGTAAACCAGGCAGGTATTAAGCTGAATTCTTTAAGACAAGCAATGCTGAAATCCAAAGAGCACTAAAAGACTACTTGAGTTATGGGAGAAGTGTAGATAATGCAAAAGAGACTGGAAAACAAGCTAATAAAAGCACCCTATGTGCAAGAGGAATAAAAAGAAATTGTAACTAACATGCTACTGAAGAGCTCAGGTAGCCTCCATTTGGTAGTACTATGGTATCCTGCAAGCTTAGGGGGCTCATTTTCAGAGTTCACAGTGCACAACTCAAATGAAGGTCAGTAAACACTCTGGGTACATAACCTTTCTTAGAAGCTGGTCCTGAATGGTCCAGGAAGTCTAAGGCATTAGACATTAATTAAACCCCTTAGTTCCAGGCTAGTCTTTCATCACAAGAAACATTCCTTTGTTGATTCACACAGCCTCAGAAATACATAAATATTTGTCAAGCTTATCACATTCATGGCAGTGGTGTATAGTGCTTGCTCCTGCACATATAGTCTTAGTATAATGACATGGTAATGCTTACGAAAGGGCAGTTTTGTGGTGTAATTATAAATCAAGATTTTATGGTGTTGTCAACCCTGGCTCACATCTCTAAATTTAGAAAAGTCATTTAAAGTACCATGGGCTTCCACTTCAAACAAGAAAATTCACCATGATAATCACTTGCACTCCAGCAGGAGTGTCGTGACACTAGCAAAATTGATGTTTGTAGGTAGCTTGAAAAAACTTTGGAAAGTCAGTGTAAAGAATTACTTTGGTTTGATATTTTAGATTCTGTCCTTGTTCATTACCTCAGGCATGAGCTCTGTGGTACCCTTGTACTTTGGTAGACAAGGAACCTTTTCAGTGGTTTCTAAGCACTGTCTCAGCACAGCAATTACAGAGATACAGAAAAGTTTCAGGGCTGTCATTTTAGGAGATGGGGTTTCAAGAGCTGTCAGGTTTTATTTTGCTATGCCATCTACTGCAGGTCTCTGTTGTGAGGTTGCAGCAGTCCTCTGGACGGTGGCACCCAAAGGACTGATCAAACACAGCTGAAAGTACTCCCCCAGTCCTACATACTAAATGGTTCTGATACACTATTATACTGAGATCATATTATAAACTACAGTGTTTATAGCATGATGTCAGACAGGGTTGCATTGGTTACAGGCAGCCTGGTGTCCACAAAGAGTGGGAAAGAATGGGGAGGCCAAGCAATGCCCTGCTTGTCACTGCTTCCAGAATTCCCATGCCAAGGAAGAGTGGTCTGGGGGTGTGGCAGCCTTTGCATGAAAGACTCTCTAAGGCAGCCACTAGTATCTTTCACTATTACATCTGAACAGGAATGATCCATTCCTAGAATGTAGCTATAAGTGGGACAAAAAGTAGCTTACATTACTTTTACAATAAAGTAAAATATTAACACACCTAAATACATTCATAAAGGCTCTGCACAGGTCTTTATGTCTAAACAGATCAAACAAAAAATTAGCAGGCAATTTGAAAGCTGTGCAACAAAACAAAAAAAAAAACAACACCAAAATCCCAACAAACCAAACAAACAACAAAAAAAAGACCCACAACACCAGAAACAATAAAAAAAATAATAAAAAAACAAATCCAGTGGTTGGCAATTTCTGAACTACTTCATGGGTAAATATTGCTTTTACATAACCTGAGTGTTCATCTCATGAATGTTGAGAAGTCAGAATTATTTCCTTGAAGGGTTTCAAACTACCTCTGATGGTGGTTCTTTCTTGCCATTAAAACAGCTGAAACTGAAGACAAAGACAAGCTTAAGAGAAGGATGATGACAGGGATGCATACAATCCAAACCAGACCAAACAAGAGGTCTGTTCTGTACGCTAAATGTTGCTGACCCAAGTAATTCTGATGTTTAGAGCTGAATTTGAGTATATTACTGGAACAAGGAACAAAGTCAGACATAAAGCAGTAGTAGTATCACAGAGCAGATACCATCTATAGTTGTGAAGTATGTTGCAGGTTATTTTCAATCACAAGCAAGCACAGCAGTAAATAACATTTTGTTGAGGAACTGAAGCTGCTGCATTTGTACAAAACTTTTACTCCAGCAGCAATTTCCCAGCAGCATTCTCATTTCAGAGCTGGTTTGTATAGTGAAACACTCCAATAAGTACAAAAATGCACATCATGGATGCTGTTTTCACTTGCAGCTTCATTGGAAATTCGTCATAAATACCATTCCTAGGTTCAGGCATATGCCTGATCATGTTTGCTTTTCATGTTTTGCTTGTTACAAGTTGGAAAGGGGTGCTTCAGAATGTCACTTTGGACTTGAAACTCCACTGGTGAAATTCCCAGGTAGAAAACATGACATGTCTGTGATATTTGCAGGACAAGGAATTGTAGTAATTGCTTCTGCAAGATGTCTCATCTGATCCATCAGCTCCCTTTGGCTGAAGAGTCAGATGCTGAGGTCTCAGCCAAAGAGCATCTGAGTCTTCATCCAAATGATGCCAGTCAGATGCTGAGAGCATCTGACCTCAGCTTGGATCTCCAGAATAGTATAAAAGCAAACCTTGGTATCTTTAGAATAAAATATATGGTAACCTCCTTCAATTTAGGCTTCCCATTCCATGGCCAACAGAATAATTTCCCATCTACTAAATAAAGACTAGCTGTTAGTGACAAGACTGAGAATAATCATGCCTGTTTCTTATTGTGTGGGCATAATTCAGGGAGGTGCGCTACCATCAGAAATTGGAAGCTATTCCTCTACACAGATCTGTCAAATACCAGTGATGATAATTACTAATGATTATTCACCGATTGCTAATGCGGTCTAGATTTAGACATTCTAAAATGGGGACAGCCTGGCAGTTTTTCACATGGGTATATGTTCAGGGTAAATTTTTAATTTTTATCTTCTAACAATAACTCTTGGTAAGGAAAAAGCTAGTATTCAGTAGCTGAAATCTGGACTGCCTAAGCTTCATGGAGTTTTAGACTTACTTTACGTGCATGTAATATTTCAACTTTAAAATACTCTAGGAGGCAGAGGGGGAAGTGTTGCCTAAAGCTCATTAAAATAGAGGATGTTGGGTGAAAGACAAAATCATCTTTCTGGTAGAAGAGATTTATACTAGGTCAGAGGAAAATGGGAAGCTGTTATAATTCATTTGCACTGCGGAAGCTATACTGCATGAGATCTGTTGAACGAAGTCAGATGTTTTGTGAGACCACATGGCACAGCTGGAAAAAGCTGACAAGATTTTAAGTACACAGAGCATTCATTAACTGATAAGACAGATATAGTAAACTCACAGCTAAGTACAGAACAATGTAAAGAGATCTCTCAAAACTTTTTGGAAAAGACTGCTTAACCCTCACCTCTGTAGTCCTCTCTTTACAGGGTTTGAGCACTCATCTAAATCTTACACATTGAGTTTCCGCTACTGAAAGACAAGCTAACCTGAAATGGCAGTTCATGTAAACCACTTGGAAACAATGTTTTTTTTTCTTATGGGTATTCTTGTTGCTGTTGCTGTTGCAGTTGCATTCTTTTCATCTGGAACAAACAGTTGATCTTACTGTGTGACCAGATCAGCACTAGCATCAAACAGAGAGAGGAGGAATGCATGAGGAGGGGCACTGCAGGTTTAGATCACTGTAAGGCCTCAAGAGCATAGTAAAGCATTCAGGGAGAGCATCCTCTGTGCCCATCTTTTCACTGATCATGAAGGTACGCTTTGTAGGTGTGAGTAAATTTTGAACATTTAAATGCTAGGTTGAAAAGTTGTTTCAATTTCATACAAATGGCATTTTGCAAACTTATGCTTAAACTCATGAGATTTTCTGCAACTAATACAATTTAAGAAATATCTATTGTTGTTGCACTAGGGATCCTGCATTCTGTTAAATGGGTAGTTTCAGCTGTTCTGAATTCTTTGGGAATTACTGCATGCCTAAAGAGGCCTACAAGAAATCTGGAGAGGGACTTTTTTCAAGGACATGTTGTGGTAAGTCAAAGGGGAATGGCTTTAAACTGAAAGAAGGAAGATTCAGATTAGACATAAGGAAGAAATTCTTTACCATGAGGGTGGTAAGGCACTGGCACAGGTTGCCCAGAGAAGTTGTGGATGCTCCATCCCTGTAATTGTTTGGGGCCAGGTTGGATTGGACTTTGAGCGGCCTGGTGGTTGCTCAAAGTGGGAGGTGTCCCTGCCTATGGCAGGGGGGTTGGAATTAGATGATCTTTTGGTCCAACCCAAACTACTCTGTGATTCTATGATTCTGTGATGTAACTGGCATTCTCATTAAGCAGAACAGTATGAAAAGGAGCATGGTTGCAGATGGCTTGTGCCTTTAGACAATGACTGTGATTTGGTCCTCAAAATACTGTTCTCCCTGACTGCATGTGTGCTGTCTCCTCTGTAGCTCCCAGGATGTCTGCTCTCCACATTCCCAGTGGCATCATGCTCTCTGTACAGAACCTGGCTCTGTGTCACATAGGACTTCTAAACTGATGATGTTCTCCACATCCTCTCCTGAACTGTGGACCAATCCAGCAATACAGGCAGAAGGAACAACTCAACCACCACCATCTGGTCAGCTGCATCCCTGTACTCTCCTGTGTTTAGCAGCCTTCCAGTATCTGAAGGGGGCCAGTAAGGATGCTGTGGAGGGATTCTTCATTAGGGACTGTAGTGATAGTACAAGGGTAACAGGTTAAAACTTAAAACAGGGGAAGTTTAGGTTGGATATAAGGAGGAAGTTCTTTACTGTGAGGGTGGTGAGGCACCGGAATGGGTTGCCCAAGGAAGTTGTGAATGCTCCATCCCTGGCGGTGTTCAAGGCCAGGCTGGACAGAGCCTTGGGTGGCATGGTTTAGTGTGAGGTGTCCCTGCCCCTGGCAGGGGGCTTGGAACTAGATGATCTTAAGGTCCTTTCCAACCCTAACTATTCTATGATTCTGTGATTATGGAAAAGAACAGCTTTGCACTGCAGAAACCTCAGGTGATGGCTCTATTTTGTGTTGCCAGTGCATGAGGTGACTTTTACAAAGTAAATTAATTGGTACCACCTCAACTGTCCTGGGGGTTTATGTTATGGTGACGGAGGTTTAAATACTACCGCTCCCTAGGAGACAAGACTCCTTTTGGTTACCATTAGCTACTAATGCCACTGCTGTGGTTGACTGACCCAGGGAGAGACTGGGGGTAAAAGAAGACAGTCACTGTGGTTCTCAACTCCCATCGCATAGCTCCCAGTGAGAGGATGTCATGGTTTAAGCCCAGCTGGCAACCCAGAAAACCACGCAGCCATTCACTCACCTCCCCCTGCTCCTGGAGGGATGGGGATGAGAATCAAAAGAATGTAACCCCATGGGTTGAGATAAGAACAGCCCAGTAACTAAGGTATAACACAAACCACTACTGCTGCCACCAATAATAATAATGATAAGGGAAATAACAAGGGAAGAGAATAAAACTGCTCACCACCTGTGGACCAATACCCAGCCCGACCCTAGCAGTGATCTAGCCCTTCTGGGTAACTGCCCCCAGTTTATATACTGGGCATGATGTGCTGTAGTATGGAATACCTCTTTGGCTAGTTCGGGTCAGGTGTCCTGTCTTTGCTTCCTCCTGGCTTCCCCTCCTCCTTGGCAGAGCATGAGACTCAGAAAGTCCTTGGTCAGTGTAAACATTACTGAGCAGCAACTAAAATTATTGGTGTTATCAGTGCTGTTCGCAGGCTGAAAGTCGAAAACACAGCACTGCACCAGCTACTAAGGAGAAAAATGACTGCTACTGATGAACCCAGGACAGAGGAATACATAGTTATAAGCCAGGACTAATCTGGAGATAAACCCATTGTAGGTTGGGCTATCTGTACACAGGCCTATTACAGGCAGGTAGTGCATACATATTCTAGGTAATTATATAGTCTCACAGGGTCATGCAAATACCTATGAGAGCATCAGTCATAATGACAGCCTGCTGATGCAAGCTAGTCTTGTTATGCCATCTTATGGGACTGTGGCATGGAAAGACTAGGTAGCCAGCACAGGGTCATCTAGTCAATATGTACTACAGCAGACAGCAAAACTAGTTATTCAAGCTCTGGACTAGTTTTCTAACTTTCGTCTTGTCCTTTCTATCCATCTATGTCTTTGCAGGTGGCTGCATCCCAGTGCTCTATCCTATTTTCCATGCTTGGTTATCTCACACACTGGCTCAAGCAAGCAGAAAATCTCATGATCACAGGTACTGTGACATTGAATTTCTTATTCTGTTGTTCTAAGAACATTTTGAAACCTAGAATTGCAGCCTTTATTTGCAGTTAGTGAAGAAAACATGATCAGACATGACATTCTTAAGCTTCAGCTTGATGCATCTAAAATGTATCTTAATTCAAACTGCCTAATCCAAAAGATTTTATTTTAAGGACTACAAATTCATGCCATTCTGCCAAGTAATCATTGTTTCAGTGGGAAATAGGAAGCCCACAGATACATGCTTGGCTTCTCAGCATGACCTGTGTTGGATCACAGCCATCTGTGTTTACAGTAAGAGATCACCCACATACATTAGTCTGCAAACAGTATCAAACCCCCAAAGCTCTTCTTTTTTTCTCTTTCACAATTCATCTATTGCAGTCTCAGGGTGTCTCCATCTAGGTGTAAGAGACTGCATAGATTTTTTTATTATTTTTTTTTTAAATTCAGGCATAAGCGGTTCTCTGAGCTAGTGCTTCACAAAGTTGCCTTTGCATTATTAGTAACTGAAAATATTATCAGGTCATTGTTGTCACTAGCAAGGGAGCATTTGTTAGCTCAAACCCTTCCTGGTCCTCTAGCAGTGAGTGCATATGAGAAAAAGCCAAACCTATTAATTTCTCCAAAGTATGTGAGGTTTTGAAGGCACCTTAGTTATGCATTTGGGAACTCACTATTTCTCCATGTTAGCTGACTTCAGACTGTCAGCAGGCTGTCTTTCTGACCAGCACTGGAGACAGGAGTAGCCACATTTATTTTGCAACCCATTTAGGTTTCTACAGGACTACATATATGTTTGTGAGTGTGATTATGCAAAAAGACATGAAACCCAAGGTGTACCATAAATATCACTGGCAAAGAATGTAATTCAGATCTGATTAGGACCTGATATTTTTTACAAGGTGATATTAAAGAACACCCTCACATTTCAGGTAACAAACAGGAAGATATTTGTGGAATACATAAGGCGCAGCTGTTCTTACCACTTTATGATCTCCAGTACAATGAAATCCTCATTTGCGCATCTTCATAAAATACATAGTGCCTGCATAAAATACATAGTGTCTGCATCTAGCAAAGATAAGCTGCCTTAACATGGTTGTTGCAAAGATGAAGAAATCCTAGCATATCCTTGCATCATAGCATTTAAGGCAGCTTGCAGGTTCTGAAGCAATCCTGGGATTGTCTTGCAGTTCTAGTCACTGCACAGCCACCCCTCTGCCTGAAGGGCAAGAGTGTGAACTGCTGCTGCCATGGAAGAAGCCATGGCATTTGCTGTTGAGGAGCCTGAATAAAACACAGCTTCCCTGAGAAATGTTTGGAAATGCATGCTGTGTGTGCTAGCTTGTGCAGCACCGCACTGATTGCTGTCAGCCCTTTTTCATGACCTCAAGGCATTGTCTGATATGATTCCCAAGATCAAGGATATGGATAGCACTTAGAAGTCTGTTGCCTGCTTTGCCACAGACTTCCTGTGTGACTTCCTTAAACTGAAACATACAATGTAACTGCTCTGCTGAAGTCTTGCTCCTAAAGTGTATTGAGAATAAAGCTTTATGAGCCTTATGAAGTATGAGGAATGCTTAGAAATTACCTGAAGTGCTTGGTTAAATAAAGCAAATACACAATAAATTTGGGTCAGATACAAAGGATCGATAGGTAGGTAGGTAGGTAGGTAGATAGATAGGTAGATATAGACAGGATAGATAGGACACATCAGACACACTCATATAAGCAGATCATGGTAAAGGAATCTGTGACAATTTGCAACATTTTTGTTTACAGTAATTTATGTAACGGAGTGTGAGAAGTTGCTTGGCATACTGGCCTTCACGAGAAAATTACCTTGCAGTTTTCACAGGGGGAATATTTGGATGGCTAGTCCTAGTAGCCCACTCACTGTGCATTCACATCTTACGGTGTTTTCTTCACGCACCCACATTTGGTTCTTAACATGTTGGAGCTGAAAAGGTCCAACCTGGTTTAGTCGCATAATACTGAAGTGTTTTGTGAGTGAGCACACTGAAGATGTACTGATTTTCTAAAATCCAAAAGTAAAATCAGGACTTTTAAAAGTGGGAAATGAGACCAGAAGAGTTCATACAAGACCAGAAAATATTCTAAATGTGACCTTCTTAAAACTTCTGAGAGCAAAAGTGAAATAAAAAGTGAAACTGTTTCTTCTTAATAATGATTATTATGTTATTTAGTAAAAAAGAATTTTAAAGCATTTTTAGCTAATCACTATAGAATCTAGAAATAGGCAAAATATTACCTAGTTACTAGTTACATTCTGCTGCATCACAGAAAAACAAATGGATCCGTACTCTTTCTGTACTCTTAGAAATTTCCTTGTTCAACGAGAATAGTTTTGTTTGTATGGAAACTGTAAATATTGTGAAAATTCTGAGCTGAAACTTTTAACAATATGAGCCCTAAATTTCTTTTAAAGGACCTGTTTGGTGCATAACTGATAGGAATACCAAAATTCCTTGTCCCCCAAAGGATCTCATATCCTGGTATGACTTGGACAAGGACATAGTCATATTTTTTTTTCTCAAAATACTTGTGCCCCAGCCCATCTATTTTACAGATGAAAGCTTCTCCTTGTATAATGTCATGGTTTAAACCCATCAGGTAACTCAGTACCATGCAGCCACTCACTCACTCCCAGGCTAGGATGGAGAGGAGAATTGAAAGAATGTAAACCCCATGAGTTGAGATAAGAACAGTTTAATAACTGTAATAAAGTACGGTATACTACTACCACCACTAATAATAATAAGAAAAATAACATGGAGATAATATAAAAGTAGAATGGGAAAAAAAAAACAACCAATAAACACAAGTGATGGACAATACAATTGCTCACTACCTGCTGACTGATACCCAGCCCAACCCAAGCAGCAATCTGGGCCTTCCAGGTGACTCCCCCCAGTTTATATACTGGGCATAGTGTGCTGTGGTATGGAATACCTCTTTGGCTAGTTTGGGTCAGGTGTCGTGTCTCTGCTTCCTCCCAGTTTCTTGTGCCCCTCCTCACTGGCAAAGCATGATACTGAAAAGTATTTGATCAGGAAAAGTGTTACTGCCAACAATTAACACATCAGTATGTTAACAGCATTGTGCTCAGACTGAAGCCAAAACATAGCACTGCACCAGATACTAGGGAGAAAATTAACTCTGTCCCAGCCAAAACCAGGACAATCTTTCTGTAAGTCAGACTCAGAGCATTCAGAAAACATTTTCTTCATAGCTTATATACAGTCTAGCAATCCCTAACCACATGCCCTTCAGAATGTCTGGTTATTTTGCCTGTGCATGAACAGAAATTTTCATTTGGTTATATGTGGCCAGTAAAGGAAATTATTACTTGGGAAATATCTACCCTTTATCTGATATTTTGTCACATCTTGGAGTTGTGCCACACAGTACTGAGGATATTAATTAAGCCAGAATTACTTCAGAGAATTTATCTACATTGCAAACAGAAACACCCATCTGAATTCCATCCATCCAGGAGAATTCTTACTGGTTTTATGACTGGATACAAACCCTTAAAACACTGATTTCCCCATCAGGACCTGCCTGTGACCTTGCAGTCAGCATAAGGCTAAAGCAAATATTTTCACAAAGCATAGCTGTAGGAGAGCTTGCTGCAAAACGTAGTAGCTCATTTCCCTAGGAAGCCAAAAATTAGCTACAAAAAGACTGTAAATTCATCAGATGCTTTTTCTGGATAGTCCTCCACAAACCTACTCATCTTCTGATCGCTTTTGGAAGTAGTTAATCTTTGTTTCTCAGTTCTTTCAGATAGTCTACCAAATCACTGGCCAAGTGAGCTGCCACAAAGCAGTATGTTATGATTTTGATATGGAGTGCGTATGTTTAATTGTAATGAAGGAACATTTGAAAACTGCTGTACACCAATCTGGCATGGAACCATATTAGCTTGGGCCCAGCATCATTCCATCATGCCTGCTGGGGTTTTGATTAAGAATTAGATCAGCTACAACCAGTGTAAAGTGTGTACATGGCAAGCTTGGGTTTATCTGTAATTGTCAATGATCTAAATCTATTTATTAAATTTTAACTGATAAAATAAATAAAAGCATTTTAAAGAAATTGATTATTTAAGTCTTGCGTTTTTAGGACTTCCTAAATAACAGGTGGCTTGAATGAACTAATTAAATCATCAATATAAAGTGCAAAGTAAACTCTTGAAACATTATTTGAAATTTACAGGACTTGCACTTAGTAATGAATAATGTTCACTCTAATAAAATATTACAAGGAGAGTACAACATCTCACATTATTCTTAACATGTATCATTCTCTCCATTGGCTAATATAGAATTTTGAAGCCAGAAGAGTTATATTCAAGTTTCAAAAGCTCTTACTAATAAAGTAGCCAAATGCCATGATACACTGAACAAGGTTTATATCTTCAAATGAGGTATCATCTCAGCCATTTCTCAGCTAAATGTACACATTTAGCTACAAAGCATATAGACAGTCCCTACCCAATCTGCAGCAAAATCTCTTCCCTGAACAGAGGGACCCAGATCTGCCATTCAAGTCAGAGCTTCTGAACATGGCAGCCTATGTGGCAAGAGGAAGAAAGCACACGTCTATTTTACAGGTCTGTATTTTTTTAGAAAAAAGTACCTTTAATGTGGATGTTTTATCATTTAAGAAGAGTTAAAATGCAAGTAAGTAAATAAATATGTATTTTTCTACAGTGTGAAAGGGAGGCCTGTAACAATTATGAATTGCTGTCCTATCATTAACTCATAGGATCCTCTCTGAGATTCAACTCCTGTTTCCTTGTGGGAGCAAGAACATTATTATGTATGCATGACATTTTGGGTTGGGTTTGGTGGACTTTTTTGGGGGAGAGGAGGGAGGAGGAAGGGGATTCATTCAGGCGTTTTCATCCCCTGATGACTTTAACGCATAACAACCATCTGTTCAGATGGTTCAGTCCAGAACATGCTGTTTTCAGAGCAATGGAAGAATAACAGAATGAATAGACAAAAGATGTAACACATTTTCTGGCAAACATAGCTTTGAAAACTTTTGTTAGTAAGGCAAAGAAAATATCTGTAAAGTAAAGTTCTTTTGCCTTTTCTGGTACAAATAGTACCAGAAGTACCAGTATGTGCAGAAAAAGCACGTGGAAATTACTCAGCTACATAAATAGTGTAATTTCAAATGTGCCATTGGCTCTACTTACTCGAGGGTTTACAGGTAAATGGCTCAATTTCCTGAAGCTAATAAAAGTACCCATGACAAAAGATAGTTCAGACTGTTAATAGGACAAAAGGTTTCAAAGGGAAAAAATAAGTCAATTAACAATTAAGCCTATTAAATGGCACCAGCATCCCTAAGAGTTTATTTAACGAGACATTCTGCAAGAAGAGGTGATCAGTCATTCACAATATCCCATTCAAACATCAAGCATCCTGCTAGTATCAGGGGGAGTGATGACACGTTAATGTATTCTGTTTTCTAAACAAATACCCTTATTTAGTGTGGCTTTTTATATTAAAAAATAATGGAGGTTGGATGATAACAGTTGCAGAGGTAATTTCTGACCTATTTACTTATTATTCTATAATTCTCTGAAACATGCAGTTCGACAAGAGGCTGGGAGAAGCAACATTGAAATACTTCCAGTGAAAAGAAATAAGATGAAATGCAATGCTAAACAGGAAGAAGCTCAGAGATAAGACTGGGAGAAGTACATAGAATATCTTGCTGAAATAGCAGGAAACTGCTTAGCTTTAAAGGAGAAGAAAGAAGGGAAGAAAACCACAAAGGGTAAGACATAGTATACCAAGATAAATAAATGTATCATTTGCAGTAGGACAGGAAAAGAGTTAATCATTTTGGCCTGTGGGTTATAGGTGGGGCCACTTGAGTACCTGTTAGGGAGTGCTGTTGGCTGGAGAAAAGAGCAGAGGAGAAGATTAAAAAATCCAAACCAAACCAAAAAACAAACGAAACTTTTTTTTTTTCTTCCCTCCAAAGTTGGGGAAAAGAGAATGAAATGAAGTGAAATGGTCAGAGAGTGTTGTGGGATATGCATGTTGAGAAAATAATGCTGGTCTGTAACACCACCAAGAGAAGGGGTTTAGGTGACAGAAGGCCTACCTGGGCTTCCAAATGTACTGAAATATCAGGTAGGTCCTTGGCTTTGTTGTCTAGAATCACAGAAATTGGGGTGACTTTTAAACTTCCTAAGAGTTAATAAATGCTCTGGTTTTCTGTTGTTAGGGCTTTTGTTTGGTTGTTTGGTTTGGTGTGAGTTTGGTGTTTGTTTGTTTGCTGCTGTTCTTCACTCTTCAGGGCTTACCAATTTCCTGATGTATCAGCCATCCTCTTGAGACTAACTCAATGTGTTGATGTTTTGCTTGAAGGTCTGTCGGCATTTATTGGGTGCTCTCTGTTAAGGCACATGTATAATGCAGTGCAAGCAACCTGCTCTGACCTTGACCTGGATGCACTTTCAGCACTGGCTGGGTCAGGTTACCTCCTGAGGTCACTTCAAACCTGAAGTATTCCCTGATTTACTGTATTATACCGTTGTGAAAAGTTGTGCAGTGGCTGTGGATACCTCCAGTTTAAATAGTGTCAGCCTAAGACCAGTTTGACTCCACTTGGAGCAGGAAAGATACGGTATTCAAGTGTTGGGGGTTGTGCCTGTTTCTAGAGATAAAAAAATTAACTAGTCTTTATGAGTGACATCTTTTAGGGTTCTCCCTTAGAAGGTGATAAGGTGATACACAATCCATACATAATCCGTAAGTTAGACATGCTACCTGTAGAAAACTAGTATGCAAATAATGTTGGTGGAGAGACACTGGTAAAAGCACTAGAGGCTGACTGAAAGCCAGGTGCATTAACTGCATTATGTTTTTACCAAGGGTTACTCATACAACCTGTCTTAGATGCACAGAAGCAAGTTACATGGTAACTAAGGTAAACCACCATATGTTGTCCACAGTTCATTGTTTTCCTTTCCCTGGCTTTGAGATAAGGTGAGACTTTCCTAAGTAGTGGAAGCTTTCTTGTGGATATTGTTCAAGATCCTGTTTATGCTGAAGTGTCTAGTAACTGCCTGATTACCACTCTTCTAGTCTGTAGGGTACTGTCTCTGGTAGTTCTGGATTTATTTTCATCACTACAGTATCTGCCATGTGCTGGTATGGTGAGTGAAGGGAAATGTGGCTGACTTCAAGATGGCTAATGCTTTTAAATGTGGAAACACTAGGAGTTTGAAACCACTGTGGTGTTCTAAAAGTGTCTAATGAAAGTGAAAGTCTACTGCATTAAAAATACTGCATCAATATATTTGTGAAATAAATAATGCCTGTGTTCTTATCTTCCTAATAAAGTTCTTGAGAGGTCTAACCAACAGGATTTAGATGAAGGAGCTTATTGAAGTAGAAAGCAGCAATTCCTAACTGTAACAGCCCAGTACTTTAAGCTTTACTTAATGTAATCTCTGCAGTATGCAAGTACTCTGTGCCATACTACTGCCTCTGTGCATGCCAAGACGTATCTTGGAAAGGCTGCTGTCTTTTATGTCTTCCCTAAAAAGCGTACCTTGGTGTGCTTGGTTTAGTTACTTACGCGCTTTGGCTGGAGCCTGAGGCCCCAGAACGTATTTCCAGGACATTGACTCTCCGTTTTTTAGTAAGTTTAAATGTTGCATTTACTTGACTAGGTGGGCTGCTCTGCAGCTTGCTAAACTTTTCCTCACTGGGTGTGGGCACACAGGCACTGGGAATGAGAGCTAATATCGCTGCCAGAGACCAAAGGTAAAACCTGAGACTTCTTGTAGGGCTGGATAGTGGCAAAGGACCCTGTTTGTGTGCAGGAAGGGGTATTTGACAAGAGAATAACCTTCTAATCAATCTTGGCTTCTGCATACAACTACATGTATGCATCAATGCACTCCCATGTGTTTTAACTCTAAAGGGGTTACTACTTTTGTTACAGTAATCTCTGAAATACTGTTTGTGAACTATGGAACTAACTCAGCTTGTGGTAAGAAACAATATTTTGATACTGGTTCCTGTTAAGAAAATGTGTTGCTTCATCTTAATTGGCAAAATTAGTGCTGACTGAAAAAAAATTGTCCAGAGGTTATAATCCATCAGGAATACACCCTCACTGGTTTTTCTCTTGTTATATCTTGCTTTCATTGCAGAGTTGGGTTGTTTTGTGTTTTGTTGGTTTTTTTTTGTGGTGGTTTTTTGGTTTTGTTTTTTTTTTTTTCTTAGCTGGCTTCTAACTCTCCCAGCAAATATTTCACAGCATATTGAAATGGGTAGAGTCGCATGCAGTTTGTACTGCTCTGAGTACTCATTGTTCTAACAGGTAGTTTATGAAACAGTACTTCTGGAACTAGGTGGGACTTGGTTTCTGCTTTACTCACTTGCCCTACCTCCATCAGGGAAGCTGCTAATTGTTTATTGATTGTTATCTACATTTCTTCTGTGTCTGTGAGACTGTGTAACCTTACTGGAATGTAGCTACATCAGTGCTAAGGCAACTTCTAGGCTTCATTTACAGCAGGCCTGTTCTCAAGGGCTATTTTCTAGTCCTCAAGAATACTAGGTTGGTACCAAGTATTTATACAGAAATTGATTTTATACTATCTGATCATAAGGGGTGGAATAAGACTTTTCAGCCTTGTGGGATCTGTATTTGCTCACGGAAGCTCAGCAAAAAATACTTCTTTTTCCTTATTGTCCCATGAATTCTTAAGAGGCAAATTCCAAGTGAATAGCTACACTGCAGAAAGAAACACTAGCAGAGCTATCAAATATCCAGGTAGTGTTAACACGGCAGTATGCAGGTGATGGCCCTGAAGATAGGGGAAAATGTAGGCAGGCTTTTCTTGGACTGGAATTCTATGCAGCCATGCTAGCTAGAGGGGAATGGACTCTCAAGGTCTTGCCTGCTCTGTCAGATCTTACCAAAATCTTTCCAACATATCAACAGGAATGCTCTCCGAATACTCTCTGAAAGATTAACAATCAGTTCATAATCTTCCCAATTCTTGCTGCAGAGATACTTACATTCAAATAGATAGAAACTAGAGCTGGCTGGAACTCCAACAGGGTTCATTTCAGAGGATTAGGACCTATTAATTCTTATAAATGTTCCTTCAGAATTCCTGGGTTTTGTTTTGTGTAGTTTTTTACAAATGGAAAGAGGAAGATCAATTTGCAAGGATTTTCCTTAACACTTAAGCTTCAAGGGAGAAGGGGAAGAATGATTAAACTGGTTAAATCCAGTGTGGGGATTTAGGGTGGAGTAGCTCTGAGATGCCCTTTTGACTGTTATTATAATTACCTAAATGGGAACATGCCCTATGGCAGCCCATCAAAGACCAAGCGAAATTAGGTAATGGCTCTGCCATTCAGTAACAATTTTAATGCCTTAGCTGCTTGGGTCAGGAATGATATGACATAGTTATCTCCACCATGATTATTTTAGCATGCATCTTGGTTCTGACCAGAGAAAAGTCACTGCCTTGAATATTCCCAAAAGAGTATAAACGAGCTAAAGCACTTGGCAGGGAGGAACAGATACAACAATATAAATGAAAGCTATCGAGAGCTAGTCATAACGAAGTGGTATTGAACTTGCCCAGTATATTTACTGATCCTCTGACTCATGCAGTTATGCCTCCCATGCACAGAATAACTACTCATGACTACAAACTCCACATTGGTGTGATCTCCCCAACTTAACGCTAAAAGCCTTGGTGATCCATTAACAGTTTCTACAGGGACATAAGGGATCAGGCTAAACTTTTATTCTCTGTAGCTGGAATTGGCAGTGCATAACTGCTTAGGTTGGTGGTTCCCACAGAGCCATAGCTGTTTCTCATCTTTAAAGATGGTGTTTCTAGAACTTGGAGACCTTATTCGTTAGCTATCCTACTCATGTACTATGTACCCCATAGTATTCTGTTACAGAATAATAGTGGTTGGAATGGAGACAATCTGCTGCTCTAAGTAAAAGGGCATCTCAAAGGGATTGCTTTGGAGCTGAAAAGTAAAAAGGAAGTCATGTCTTCAACAGGGGATGATAACTTGTATGACTTTTGTGAAGAGTACCAAATTCTGATGTAATGGTAACAGGTTTCAGGAGGAGCTGTGTGGGCAGATATGACTGTGCTGTGAGTCAAATACAAAGCATTTGGGTCCATCTACTGCGTTTGCACTACACATTTCATGTGCTTCAGATCGGTTCTGAAATAAGTATATTAATATCACTGGAGTATCTTCCAACTAGTTGCCAGTGAAGAAACATACTAAAGTGCAGTAGGAGTATGGGAGAACAGTGTGCTTGTGACACCTTAACTGAGAAGAGTGCAATCTTGCAGGACAGATGAATGTAATCAAATTGGGTTCCCCTCCCCCTTTTACTTTGCTTAAGGGGGTAGAAACAGCAGAACAGATACAAGAGAACAGTCTACATAAAACTAATGGGGCAGTTGAGTTGGTAGCCTATTCTGAAAGCCTGTACTTCTGCCTCTGTTTAGGGGACTTGAAGGACCTTCCTTATCTCTAGGCTATCACTTCAAATCTTGCAAAAACTCCTAAGACTATATGTATCTCCTGGTTAGTTGGATCCATTCAGTTCTCTCTTTTACTCTCTCGTATTCTAACCAAAGCTAGTATATCAAAACTGTATGTATTTTTAAACAGAGGCTATGACAGAGAAGTAACCTGTAGGAAGTGGAGATGGGTGTTACACAACCTACTTCTTAGTGGAAGTTGACCTCAGATGGCAGAATAAAGGAAGGGAGAAATGGTCAATTTTTAGCATTATGATAGTGTGAACTAACAATAGGATAAGGCAGGGTGGAATTTAACGGTCTCTCTTAGAGAACTGGCTGCTTTGCACACTTTCTTCTCAAGTGGTAGTCAGCATGCTGATGGAGCAGCTCTTCCACAGGGTGCTGAAGGACCGTGGGTGCAAGCTTCTCCTGGGCTTTGGATAGTGAATGCCGGGAGCAGACTAACAACACTGAACTCATTGGGTCTGCAAGCCTATGGCCCGTTTAGACAGGCTCCAGGACAAACACAGCAGCACAGCCTGTGCTTTCCTTCCTCTGCAGCAGCTGGCTGGGCTCCGCCACAAGCCAACGACGAGGCTTCTTGGTAGTGCACAGCACAGGACACGACACCAACGGGCAGTACCGGTTCAGCTGTGCAGGGCACCGCGCCGGGAGCCGAGGGGCCGCGGGGACCAGCTGAAGGGAGCCTCACTGCGCTTTGGCCGGTGTAGCAGGTTGGAGGCTGAGGGCAGCAAACGCCTGTGTGTCTGGACAGGGGCCACGGCCTCACCTTGTGAGGAGGCCTCGGCATGAGTTTGGGACCATGCTCCCCTTGCCCCGAAGGCCGCGCCGGCCAGCCTCACCCTCCGACCTGTCCAGCGGGCCCGGCCGGTGCCAGGAGAACCTCTGGGCCACCCTGTCCGTGCGGCGGCGCCGGGGCCGGGCATTAACGGACAAGAGACGGCCGAGACGCCGCACGCGACAGGTCGCAACTGGTGGGGCGGGGCCTCTGATGCAAATGAGGAGGGCGGCCGGTGCTCCGGGAGGGAGGTGGCGGGCGTGGCTCCGGCCCCGCACGGACGAGGCGGCTGGCGGCGGGGCCGGGCCAGCCTGAGCCGAGCCGAGCCGAGCCGAGCCTAGCGGGGGCGGCCGGGAAGCGTGGGGGGCGGGTCCGCCGCCGGGCGGTGGGAAGCCGGACGGGGCGCGGCGGCTGCAGTCATCCGGCGCGGCGGGCAGCGGAGCGGGAACATGGCGAGTGTAGGGAACGGCACAGAGGAGAGCGGCGGCGGTGAGGAGGTAACCGGAGGGAGGCGGCAGGAGGGTTCCGAGGACGCGGGCAGAGGCCGGTGGTCCTCTGGTGGCGCGGCGGTGGGGGGGAGACGCGAGCGGGGTCCCCGCTGCGCCGGCATCGCGATCGCCCAGCTGCCCCGCTCAGCTAGCCTGCAAGGGCCAGCCGGGCGCAGCCGGGCAGCCGCTTCCTCTGGGGGCAGGCCCAGCCGCCGGCGGGAATTGGGGAAAGTTGTCCCGCTTCCCGCACAGCTGCCGCTGCCTTCGTTTATCATTTTATTTTCTTTTACTTCTCTCTTTTATATTATGTACTCTTTAACCCGGGCCCGGCGTCACCGCCGCGCTCTTCTGCTGCTCCGTGCGAGCGTGCAGCGCTGCCCCTCCGGTGCGCCGCGGGCGGGCGGGGGGCGCGACCGCCGCACATCTCCGGAGAGCAGGGCAGGAGTGTGGGCCGGTCAGGGCGTGTGGACAGGGGCAGCTGGACGGGCAAGGGTGCGGGCAGGGCAGGAGGACTGAGCTGGGGGGCGAGCAGGGCAAGGGTGTGGGCTGGGCAGGGGTGCGGTCTGAGCAGGAGGATTGGCCAGGAGGATTGGGCAGTGAGATCGGCCTGGGCAGGGGTGCGGGCAGGGCAGGATTGGCCAGTGGGAGCGGGCAGGGCAGGAGGATTGGGCAGGGGGAGCGGGCCGGGCAGGGGAAGCGGGCAGAGCAGGGCAGGAGCGAAGGCAGGGCAGGGGGGTTTGGACATGGGGCAGTGGGTCGGGCAAGGCAGGAAGACTGAGTAGGGGAGCAGACCGGGCCGGGGGAGCGCGCAGGGCAGGGTGCGGGCCGGGCAAGGGTGCAGGCAGGCAGGGCAGGGCGAGCGGGCAGGGCAGGATTGGGCAGGGGGAGCGGGCCGAGCAGGCGTGCGGGCAGCACCGTGGTGAGCGCCGCTGCCCGCTGCGCGCCTGGAAGTTAGGCGCAGCTGCGCCTCCGTGTTGTGCTGGACGGCCGAGGGAAGCGTTGCGGTCCGGGTGGCCGGAGAGGGTTGCCTGTGGTGCCCGGTTGCGTCGGGTCTTCTACAGCAGAAGTTTTTGTGTCTAGGAAGTGAAATCGGGCAGGTATAAGGTGCGTTATAGAGTGAAGTTTAAAATTTCCATGTTGTTTTGTTAAAGGTCCTTTAAATAGCCTGGACACAAATCACTTAAAATAGTCACCTAGACTTTCAGATTTTCTCTGTGTCCTCTCAGTCCAGAAAAACACAACAGCAGAATTCATTGACAGCACCTCTCAGAAAGCTGGTGGTAGTAGCGGAGCTCCTAGACCAGCTTTCAAAAAGGGCACTGCAAAACTGAGGCAGTTTTAACTGGAGGCTGATCTTAAACACAGCAGATCACAGTCCCAGCCAGCATGCTCATGTGGGAATATTGGCTTGATTTCTGACTGTGCAGTCTAAAATGCACAATTTTAGCATTGAGTACAATCAGCAGCTTCTTCACAGAGGTCTGTAAGGCATCCCTCCAACTAATATTCAGTGAATTAAACTTATGAATCATGCAAATGCATAATAGGTGTTTTTGTTTTTTTTTTTTTTAGTGTCTTCGTTTATTTGCCTGTTTTGCTTTTCAGACCTTGTTGTGATTAGTTTTGGAAATGCATGTAACCAGTGCCTTATTTCTGAGGTGACGTGGTGTTTCATACCACAGGGCAGTTGTTTGTATGAAACAGATTTGTCTGTAGGACTTGGTATGCTTGTTTGAATCCTCGTGTTCTGTATTTGGCAGTTGCAGAAGCTGCTCTTGGAGGACAAAATAAAACCCAGCTTGGTCTTTTCCTTGGTTAAAGAGTGGGGTTATATACTAGCCTGTATTTCAGTGTGTGCTGTGAAACTTGCTACTTACTAAGGTTACAGTGTGGAGGCACAATGTGAAGAGTATGTGCAATGCTTGAATCTCATCCTATACTGGAGTGAATTACTGCAAAATTTACAGTGATCTCTGCGGGGCTGAATTTTGTTTCTGATGAAAGGAGCAGTACAAGTGAGAACAAGCTATTAACAAACTCTTCCTGCTCTCAGGAAGCAAGTAGTTGGGATTCAAGTAAAACAGGTATTTGGCAACTTGGTTGTTGCCTAGCTGCGCAGTGCGAACAATAGGGAAGGATATTCTTTACTGAATTTGCTGTTAAGTGTCAGTGCTTTGTTAGAGGGGAATAAGCTGGCATGCAAACAAATATAAAGGTTGGCATAAGAGCATCTCAAAGAGGCTTTATTTGAGGAGGCAGCTTTGTTTGAGCAAGAAGCTGAAAGAATTTTTTCTCCAGATGAGCTGGAAAGACCTCATGCTCTTCGCAAAGACTTGTGCTTGATTCTCTGAAGTCTAAAACAGACCAGAATTGGTAATAGAGCAAGTTCTCATACTTCCCTGATGAGATTCCAGAGCTCAGGAAGGGAGGGTAGATGGTGGCTTTTTCTTGGGGAAGGTAACTGCTTCTGTAACAAGTTGCCTAGACTGCCTTTGCCTACAGGTTCACCACAATCTTTTTACTAATACCCAAGATTTGATCTCAGCACTTTGTGCATGAGATGGTTGATTTTAAGTCCCTTAGCTTTGTTTTGTTTCCTTAAAGTGTTTGCAGTGGTCATGATGTCAGGAAGCCAAAATTGGGGAATGTTCATATTAGTTTTGTTCTTAAGAGCAGCATGCATCTAAATCATGCTGTTTATGTGGAACATGGCAGGTGGAAACAGCTTTCTGATTTAAGTGGACATGCTTAGTACTATATGAGCATAGCTTTTAGCATAGAATTTTGCTTTGCAGGGCCTTGTGAATACTTCTTCATCTCTGAAGCTTTGAAGAAGGATATGTTAAGCCAAACTTTGAAGTTACTTCCTACCTAACCCTAACAGGACATTGGCCAGCAAGCACCGCACTTCTAAAGTTCAGGGTTAAGGCAGCAGGTAGCTGCCCCTGCTGTAGTCCCTGATGAATAATATTTGTGGGTTTCCTTACAGTTCTTGCAGCTCAAGGAAGTGCCAGATACAATTTTTATATATATATATATATATATATATATATATTTTTTTTTTTTTTACTGATTTATGCCTCACTGTGTTGCATCTGTGGCTTTGCAGTAGGCATGGCAAGGAAGTGCTATGAAGTCTAAGTAAGTCTTTGGCTTTTTTTTTTTTTCCCAGCTAATGCAGTTGTGGTAGTCCAGTGGCATTGTGTTCAGAAAGTAACAAACCCCAAACAAACCAACCACCCAACAGGAACTGGAAACCTAAGCCCAAGGAGGTTGTATTAATGAGACAGTGTTTTGGCTATGCTTATCTGGGAAAACAAATGGTTATTAAACTTGTGATTTTTCCTGTGCAGTGTTGCTTCCCAGGTGCTAATATATGGTTATCCTCTACTAGGAAGCAGTTTCCTGGATGCTACTTGATCAGGGTGAAAGTGCCCACCCGTGGTGTGCGCAGTTGTCACTTCAGATCTTGATATTCTGTCAGCACTTAAAACACTACATGACACTGAATTCACCTAATAAAAGTACTTGTATTCTTTTTAACAGGTTCCAAATCTAGGACAGATATGCTTAACTTTAAGGGCAAAATAGCACTCCCAGTCACTGCAGAGTCTTCAAGCAAAACTTTAAGCCTTCTTCTCTCCCCCCCTCCCCCGCTCCCCACTGTCTAAAGATTACTTAAAATAGTGGGCCAGATCTGCTTCCCATTAAGTTCACTCTGTGCTGCCCTGGTTTTTCAAAGTCTTAAAGCCAGCTTAATTGGTTACTTGGGGATTCCCTATCCATTAAAAAACAAAACAAACCAACCAGACAAAGCAAACCCAGCCTTGGTCTTTGTACATGCAAGGGTTGTGGCCAGACAGAAAGGATCATGATCAAGAGGTATCTACATGCTAAAAGGATGCATTGTTTGGGCACAGTCAGCCAGACTAAGGATTATACACAGATCTGAAAATGATTTGGTGCCATTGCTGCTGTTAACTCTAAGGCTTATATTAAGGACAGTTTGGTCAATTCAGCTAATCTGTGCCTCAGCTCTAAACTAACCTATTAAGGAAAATTTAGGTTATGAAAGTCTGATGATGCCTGCTGCACTCTCCTGAACTGCTCAAGCAGGGACAAACACTGTATAGGCTGGCTTTATCAGCCTGGACAGTTTATCTTCGGAGCTGATTTCAAAATGAAACCTGCATGGTCTTTAGCTCAAAAGCCGTTTAGTACTGGTTAGTACTCTGTTTATGTACTCAAGCTTTTCATCTATTGCTACAGCAGCTGCTGCACTTATGATCAAAGAACTTGCTAGTGGTTTGCTTTGTTTCACCAGTAGCTTAATATAGTAATGTACTTTAGAATAAATTACGGAACGGTGCACACTGGCCGTTCTTCCTTGTTTCATTGAGCACTGAGGACTCTTCGCCAGTTTGGTTTGGTAATTCCATCCTAGAAGAAGAAGTTTCTCCTCCAGAAACTGAGAAGCTGAAAGCAAGCCACTTTGGTGCATTTTTTCACTTAAAAAGTAAAAAATAGGTTGGGAATATGGTGTTGGGAAGGGGTACTGAGAGCCCTTCCTCACATGAAAGATGTTTTTTTTTTGAAACATCTTAATCTGACATGTATGGTTTTGTCTCTTGGAGGAATACCTCTTGCTTAGCTGAGGAATGTAAAATTTGAGCTAATTTTGTCAGCTTATTCTGAAGGCTTGTGCTTTGGCACATGGCTCATTTGTTTTTCCTTTTCCTGTTTTGGCCTCTCCTACAGTTGGAGCACATCTGAGATGAGAACCAAGGTATTCCAGTAGCACAGCGCAAACTCAGCATGATTAATAATTTCTTCTTTATTAAATAAAATTAGGTTGCTGTTTCTGCTTCCAAGGTTCTGAGGTTCTTTATTTCAGATAAAACTTTGGTTTACCCATGGGTGTACCTCTTGAGAGGTATTTTTCCTTGTGACCATCTATGAAGGTAAGGATGTGTATTCCAATTTTATGTTACTTATATTATTCTTAGGTGGCTCATTTTTATTGTTCACATTTTTCCATTTCTTACTTGCCTTCACAGAACTTATTTCATTTATCCGTTTGGGCCCCTTGGTAGTGACTGAATTTGAAAGCTAGGTAGGTGAGAGAAACAGTGTGGCTTAAGGCTTTATTGCTTTCCTGCAGGGGAAGAGGAAGTGTATGTGATGTGTTACACTTAAACTTTCTTACTTGATGTTCGCTTCGGTTAATCAGTATGCTCTTCTTCCTCAGAGTGAGGGGTATAAAATACAGGGAATATGGGAAAAGCACCAGATGCCTCTTAGAGAGGCAGAGCTCAGAGATAAACTTCTGTGAGACCTAAGTACCTATGAAGTGAATTTGTAAAATTGTTTGTCTGCCCCTACTGTTTGTTTGCCTCTACTTGGCATCTTCTCATTTCTGTGCCTTTGTGTTTTGTTGTTCTTGTGTGTTATTTGTTTTTTTTTTCCCTGTGGAGGTTGGGGTAAAGTGGTGTTTATTTTGTATACAGATAGAAAATAACTAAAACAAAAAGGAAAAGTCAGCTTTTATTCTTCAGGTTTTGTTTTTTCCTTGTACACTTAACTGCTGCTATTCCATTTTGGAAAGCAGCATCTAGTATCTTTTAATGAAGCCTTTACTTTGAGTAGTGGATGTTACTGTCCTTAGGGGTGCATCAGTAGTTGTAGCTAAAAGCTTGCCATCCACTATATGGAAAGACAGTTCTACTTCCTATGTAAACTTTTAAGGGGCATATATTGCTTCTTGTACTTCCAGTAAATCTGTGTGAGAATCATGACTTTGTGGAAGCATGTTTGGTTCTGCAAATGTGTGTTTTTCCTTTGTTGGCCTTTTGGTGTTAGTATGCTTGGAAAAACTTCTAAACCTCATGGGCTTAAGTCACTCTCCTAAGCTTACCTAACCAAAAGGAAAGTTTCAAATAAGTAATAAGGCTTTCTCTTCGTATGTAGTACCAGCACAGAAGGTGCAGGAAAGGTCATAGTTTCTGGTAGAAATACAGCCCTAGAGACTACATCCATCTGGTGGGCAGTGATTTTCACACATACTATTTTTTCTGGATTAATAGAAACAGTAATACCCTTTAGAGAGCAGAAATGGTGTATCACTGCTCTCATTTTGAAAAGAGAGCAAAATCGTGCCACTGACAACCTGAGAATCAGCTTTCATGGCTGGATGTGTGCTGCTGTTGATAGGTGTTCTGGTTAAGGCCTGGACATATATTAAGAGCCTTGTACCACAGACGGTCAGGTGTCTGCTTAGATGGTCTGAAATGTGAGAATTTTTGTGGGAGTGCTAAAAATTTACTCTCCTGCTAAAAAGAAATCTGGTGGCTTTCTAAGATGGGGTGATGGCATTGGTGGATAAGGAAGGAGCAACTGATGTCATCTGCTAGGACTTGTACAAAGTGTTTGACACTCTTGCATGGCATCCTTGTCTCTAAACTGGAGAGGCATGGATTTGATGGGTAGGACACTCTGCATAGGGAATTAGCTGGATGGTCTTACTTGGAGAGTTGTGGTCAACAGGTTGATGTCCAAGTGGAGACTGGTGATGAGTGTTGTTCATCAAGGGTCAGTACTGGGACCGGTACAACATCTTTGTTGGCAACATGGACGGTGGGACTGATGCGCCCTCAGCTGGTTTGCACTTGATACCAAACTGTGGGGTGCAGTTGATTGCTGGAGGGAAGGGGTGGGATCCAGAGGGACCTTGAGATGCTTGAGAGGTGGGGCAGTGCAAACCTCACGAAGTTCAACAACATGCAGTGCAAGGTCCTCCACCTGTGTTGAGGCAATCACAGGCACAGATACAGGTTGGGTGGAGAACAGATTAAGAGCACCCCTGCGGAGGACTTGAGGGTGTTGGCTGATGAGACGCTTCATGTAACTAAAGCTAGTAAGGTGTGTGCTTGCAGCCCAGAAAGCCTGATGTGTGCTGGGCTGCATCAGGAGTGCAACCAGCAGGTTGAGGGAAGTAATTTTCGCCTTTTACTCCAATCATGTGAGACACCACCTGGAGTACTGAGCTCAGCTCTGGGGCCCCCAGCATAAAGATTTCATTCTATAATTCTGTGATTCTATGATGATGTTCTTGTTTAAGGTAAGTGTGAAAAGCATAGGAAAAAAACCTCAGAGAAAAAGCAGTTTAGCTAATTTTAAGTGTGACTTGAACCAGAGGAAGAACTTTAAAGTAACACTCAGTGGCTTAAACATAGTATTAAAGAATATACATCTAAATCTGTGCCTTGTCCAGATGGAGAATCTTAGCATGAAAAACTTGCAACTCTGAAAAATCCTGTTAAACAGATCTGCCTGTGTACTGCTGCTTGACACCACTGAAGTAGCTGCCTCTGTTAAGCTGCATTCTACTGAGCTTAAGTAAAGTCTCTTTAAAACCTTAGGAAAGAGAGATTCAGCAGCAGCTAAGTGTCTGTGTCTTTTAATGTAATTTGGATTAAAGAGCTATATATGTCTATAGCTCCCTCTATCAGTGGAAAATACAAAGTAGCTCATAGCCAGTCACTTCTAGAAAGTGGAATGGTTAGTCTTGACACTTTGCCAGAGTGCTGCAGCTTCTGCTAAATGTGAAATATGGAAATTCAAGTTATACTGAGTAGAAGGAATGGCACAGTTGTGTATTTCAGTTTCAGAGTGAACATATTTCTCAATAAGTGAACAACAAAGGAATGTTAAGGTCCAAGTATAAAAAAAAATTTATTAAGTAATATGTTTGGAGTGGAGATGCAAAGTGCGTGCAATTATCCCAACTTTGTACTTTTTTGCAAACTGGGGAGACAGAAGTATAGAGTCATGCCGGTGTCACAAATCAGGTCCCAGGTAGGAGGATACTCCTGGAAGTTGTGCTTTGTATTTATTTGCTTCTGCAGTTCAGAGTTTCCCCCATGGAGGACTCCTTTTGAACTACTTTCTAAATTAACAGTTGTGAGTTTGTACATTGGAGGTTGCAGCTTTAAGTAGCAATGTGCCTGGGTGAAGAGGATTCTTGATGTTAAAATGTCCAAAGGAGAGTACAGCTTTGTGTCCATGGTGCCTTGCTTTTGGGTATCACCATGAATCTAAGCTTATTGGCATGTCATCAAAGGTAACTGCACTGGCACAACTGAAGGGGCAGTGGAAAAAAATGTGTGGGGACTAGAGACTGAGTTGTAGGAAGGGGCTTGTGTGCTTTCTCTGAATGATTTAAGACTTGCCACTGTGAGATGTAGTTTTGGTGCATTTTAGCTAGCTTCCCTGCAACAAGCAGCCTCCCTTGGCCAACGGGATGTGTATGGTTTCCTTGAATTCCTGTCTCTGTGTGCGTGTCCCTCCAGTGGAGCAGAGAACTCACCTGACATCCTCGAAGGAGCCGACTTTTCCCATGCTGTTGATGTGGGGTTTTTGGTCTTTTTGTTGTTTGTTTTTTGTTTGTTTGTTTTATTTTAACCATCATAACTTCCCTGGTGTGTGTTGCTTTGCCTTTGTGGAAGTCCTCTGCTGTTACAATGTCAGGTGGAGTGTGAGGAGTGGAAGCTGAGGTTACATCTTTTGATGGCAACCCAGAATACAGGGTTAGCCTTCTCAGTTGACCTTGAAGCATGCTCTTGTCCTTGCCTGAAGTCAAATGTGAAGTTTTGTGTTTGTTTTAGCTTTGGTCTATGCTGCAGGGGCAGTAGAGCATGCAGTTTTATGCTGGGAAGGTAAACTTTGTGTGAGTTTTGTGGTTTGTATCTGTAGATCATGCTTTACACTACCAGCTGGTCTCTGATACTGTCGTAGGTGAGTTCTGGAAACTAGTGAATATGTGTTTTAATAGCTGCAGAAATTTGCCTAAATTGTATCTTTCTTACATTGAAATCTCACCCTTTATAACGTTTTGTTTTTTTTTTTTCATGATCTGAAGAAGTCATAAAAGGCGATATTACAGAAAGATATCAAAAACCATTGCAACAGCCTCCACAAATTAAAAGAACTTTCTAGTATATAACCACTGTGGGCTACAGTGAAAATGGATATGGATATCAGGAATGGGCAGAGATCAGTTGTGACATAAATAGTTCCTTGGCAGGCTGGAATAATTGGCTGATACTTCTCCTTCCATAGTTAAAAGTACTCTATGCCTTGTGTAACGTGTTTGGCTCTTCTGGTTTTGTCTGTCTGGGTGCTGACGAGAGGAAGTGGTGTCAGGGGTTCAGTGCTTGAGATTGGACAGTGCAGTCATGTGGGATTTCACCTTGAACAGCGTCATGACAGCCGGTACATCAGAGGCTTACTATGATGTGGTCTTGGTGTAAAGGAACTGGTGCTCTGATTGCCTGTGAGTACACAACGCAGAGCTCCAAAAAGAGGGCCATAACCCTTTGCAGGAGGAGGGAGTGTGTGTGCATGAGCAATTGCCTAGAGGTATTGACATACTGTAAACTTATGTTTGTGGTAAGGTGACCCTTCAGAGAGAAGTGAGGAATCTGTTAACAACTGTGTTTTGACCATGTCCTTGTTATTAACACTCCAGCTAGAACTTCCAAGGCTATAAATTCCTTATGACATCAGTAAGCTGTACAGGGAGTGTGTGTCTGGGGAAGGTGGTGGGAAAACATACCTTTCTAACAAGCTTCAGTGAGTAAATAAATGTTATGACTTCTGTATGGGGAAATGCATACTGCTTTCAGCGCACCTGCATAGTCTGTTTGGTGTCTTTCTTTCTGGATCCTGCAGCAGCCCTGCAATGCGTGAGGAAATATCGTGCTCTGTTTGGGGATAGATTGGGTGAAGAATCTTGTAAGGGGTGTCTTGACTGAAGAAGGAAAGCCATAGATACTTGATACATTAACAAAACTTAAGATGAACATTAATAGGTTAACTCTTATGTTAATGAAATTTGAGAGTGTGTGTTACTTGTGATATTTTTTTTTTTTCTTTCTGTAAGGATTATCCTCACAACTTCAGATGAAAATGTGTTCTGTGCGTGCTTGCCTGTAAGTAGCCTAGGAGGAACTAACACTTTAGCTTACTGCCTGGTTAAGACAAGATCTGATTCTGCTTAGTGTAATTTAATGAGACACATGGTCTGAATGTGAGACTATACTTCTGTGTTAGGTGTTTGTCTGTCTTGCTTTCTTTCTGGTGTAAAGACAACAAACTATTAATTAGTTAATTTTATATTAATAATGAAGTTAAGTTGCTGTGTGCTGTAGAAGATGCTTTTCTGTTAATTAAAAAATCTGGTTGTTTTTAGGCGAAGTGGAAGGTGGCCTTTTTTTGTCTTGCACTTGGGGAACAAGTTGTGCTCTGGACAAGAGTTGTTGCTTTAATCTTGTATTACAGACACTTCTAACTTTGGGTAACATTGGCTTCTAAAGCTCTGCTGTTCTGTTATTACTGATGAATGAAGTAGATAATACTGCTGATGGATCAGAAGATATCCACAGAGACTTTCAAATTCTGTAATGAGAGCAACATTATCCTGAACAGAGTTGTAGGAATTACTGTTACTGCAGCAAGACCTGTTTTAAAGGAAATGACCAGTTCGGAAAAATTGCTTGAATTGCTTTTAACTATAAACCAGAACTTTGTGGTGCTAAATATGCAGCAGCTGATGCTGCATTCTGTACAAATGAGTAACCAGTTACGTAGTCAGGAGGATATTTAACCTGAGGGAGACAGGAAAGTTAATACTCAAGATGTTAATATTCCTTTCATATTTTTTTATTAGCTATAGGCAAAATTGGCACTAAATCATCTTTAATATGAGGTAAACATGTTTTGTTCTCCAGCTTGGGGTCACCTCTGGAAAGTATTAGTATCAGCATTTCCAAGGTGATGCCTCTGTAATGAGATTTATTTAGGATTGTTGGTTCCATTCTAATTGGTAAGCATTCTGAAATGCTGTTAAAACATCCCTCTAGGGGAAGTGTAATTTCTAAGAGGTGATGCTTATGTGTAGGTAAGTCTGCAGTAAGTGCATGGTGAACCTGTTGCATGCTCAGGATTTCTTTTCATAGCTTTAGAAATAAATGGAAGCAGTGGGCATCGAGGACCTTTATTTGAAGTTGCCTAGTAAAGTTCAGGACAGCACAGTGGGCTCTTCCTCTTAGTTGTTTATATTTCACCCCTTTTCCTTTACTGGGAAGTAGTCTTCACTGTGCCTACTTCATTCTTACGCTGAGTCAACACTGGCTCTCAATTTGTAATTGTAGCTAGATTTACACTAAGTCCTTATGTTTGATTCATCCTTATATGGTGAGATTCTTCTTTTTTTTTTTTTTAAGACAAAATTCTGTTAACTTTGGTGGGTTTTTTTTGTGTGTGGTGACTGTTTTTTTTGTGCTATTTTTTTGTCATGACATGGTATGTTGTGTGACAAGAAGTTACGTTGTGGGGTGGGGACAGAGAGAGACTGGAACTGAAGTTTTGTTGCTTCCTGCTGAAAGCTACTTATGCTTAATATTAACTTTATTGTGGAATTGGAGGCCTCATCTAAGCTTGGTAACTGTTGTATGCTTACAGAGCTTTGCTGGAAAATGGCGTGGAAATTCGGTAAATGCATTTGAATCTCAACCACAAATACTTCTTCTGTTATAGTTTAGCATAGTTACTTCTACAGCAACAGTAATAGAACCTGTGTCTGAAGTATGTGAATGCTCTAGCAATAGTCCTTGTGTTGGTCATGCAGCCTTTTTTACACAAATTGCAGTATGGTGGTTCATATTTTCCTGGTTGGACAATCTGTGTGCACTTTTCTGTTGCTTTGTTGTTAGGGTTTTTTTGGTGTTTGATGGGTTTTTTTTTTGTTTGTTTTTTTTTTTGTGGCCCTTCTCTGGACTTGCTCCAACAGTTCCATGTGCTTTTTATGTTGAGGACCCCAGAACTGCACACAATACTCCAGGCGAAGTCTCACGAGAGCAGAGTAGAGGGGCAGGATCTCCTCCTCTGACCTGCTGGTCACGCTCCTTTTCATGCAGCCCAGGATACGGTTGGCTTTCTGGGCTTCGAGTGCCCACTGAAGCCAGCTTGTGTTCAGTTTCTCATTGACCAATACCCCCAAGTCCTTCTCCACAGGGCTGCTCTGAATCACGTCTCCACTTAACCTGTAGCTGTGCCTGGGATTTCTCCGACCCAGGTGTAGGACCTTGCACTTGGCATGGTTAAACTTCATAAGGTTGGCATCAGCTCATCTCACAAGCATGTCAAGGTCCCTCTGGATGGCATTCCTTCCCTCCAGCATATCAACCAGACGACACAGCTTGGTGTCATCAGCAAACTTGCTGAGGGCGCACTCAATCCCACTGTCCATGTCAGCAACAAAGATGTTGAACAAGAACCGGTCCTAACACCAATCCCTGAGGGACACCACTCGTTACTGTTCTGATGACATCAACTGCTCTACCCCTGTCCATCAGTTCTGTAGCCCCAACATAGAACCCACCAAATTGGTCAGGCAGGATTTCCCCTTAGTGAAGCCATGCTGGCTGTCACCAAGCACCTTGTTTTTCATGTGCCTTAGCATGCCTTCCAGGAGAATCTGCTCCAAGATTTTGCCAGACACAGAAGTGATACTGACTGGTCTGTAGTTTCCTGGGTCTTCATTTTCCCCTTCATCCATGCTGTGTCCAGTGTCTTGGAATATACAGACTGGTTATGCTTATGTGTCAGAAGAATTAGGTCTGTAAAGATGTAATAAGGGTTTCACCAACTTTATAAACATAATAAATAGCATAGTAAAGTTCCTTTTGATTTTAATGGGCTTTATGTAATTTATGTGAAATGACTGAATGATGACAGTAAAGTTTTTTTAAAAACTAATGAGCTTGACACGAAGTTTTTGCAAGACTCGGAGGCATGTGTGCTGCAAAAATAATTTGAGTAATCTTTCTTATGGCTAGAGAGGACAAGCTTATTGTGCCTTCCTTTTTGTAGCGTTTGTTTTGAGAAGAATACAGTTGTGTAGCTTCAACTTCCTCGGTCTTCTTAGTTGCCCTCACATTCTTCTCAAATCACTCTTCCTACAGTATGAAAAGGAAGATGCATCAGCCAAGGATCATTTGTCTGTATTTGCCTTTCACTTTAGAATTGCTTGGCAGTCAGTTTTGTCCCATGAAGTGACGAGTTTACTGCATTTGTAGTGGACTTTGAACTCCTGACTGTGTGATTTCTTTGTTTTGGTGTGTGTGTGGCTTTTGGTGTTTGCTTTTTTGTTTGTTTGTTCTGGTTATTTTTTGTTGTTGTTGGGTTTTTTTTTTGTTTGTTTGTTTGTTTTTTCTGGTGCCACTCACAAAAAAATACATACACCAACATGACACTCCTTTGGACTCGGGGGTGTCCGGGAACATATGTGTGAGATAGACAGGAAAGATGGTCAAATAATATAAAGAGCGTTATTGTAACAATCAACTTCTGTGGTGCTGCTATATTCCTCTGCCTCTTAGAAGTGCTCTTTGTGCAAAACCAGCAGCAGGTCGAAGAAATAGCAGGAAGGTGCCAGTATAAACAATAAGGGAAACTGGCTTGGTATTCAGCCAGCTTAATTGAAACTGTACACTTGTTTTTGCATGCAGAATGTTGGATATAAATCTGAACATGAATAACTGTTGACACCATCCATTTGCATGTCAATTAAAGTGAAGTATGTTGTAGTTCCTTACTTGTTGAGCGTGTAACTAAATCTGCTTATTTCCACTTTTCAGTCATGAGGTAGAGGCATCTAAAACAGCAGAAGTGCAGCCACTTGTGTTCAGAACAAGCAAGACTGATGCCAGTTCACTAAGTTGTGACTGCCATGTGCCCTATATATAGAAACAGGTTCATAAAAGCCATTACTTTGTTGCTGCCTCTCGTATGTAGCCTGTCTGACAACAGTGACTGACATAACTGAATGTAATTCCTCCAGTTGATGTTCTTTCTCAGTTCTGCCCTGGTTCATAGAGTGTGTGTTGTGGTTTAAACCCAGTCAGCCGTAAATCAGCCACACAGTTTCTCTGTCACTCCCCCATTTCTTGCCCTCCCCCTGTTCCCGAAGGGATGGGGAGGAGAATCAAAAGAATGTAACTCCTACAGGTTAAGAACAGTCCAGTAACTAAGGTATAACACAAACCACTACTGCTGCCACCAATGATAATAATGACGAAATAACAAGGGAAGAGAATACAACACCTCACCACCCACTGACCAGTAACTTGCCCCACCCTGCCTGACCGAGCACAGACCGATGCCTCGTCCAACCCCGCCATGAGCTAGCCCTTCCTTGTAACTCCCAGTTACATCCTGGGCATGATGTGCTGTGGTATGGAATACCTCTTTGGTTGGCTTGGGTCAGGTCCTGTCTCTGCTTCCTCCCAACTTCTCCTCCTCCCTGGCAGAGCATGAGACTCAGAAAGTCCTTGGTCAGAGTAAACATTATTGAGCAACAACTAAAAACTTCGGTGTTATGAGCACTGTTCCCAGGCCAGAAATCAAAACCACAGTGCTGCACCAGCTACTAAGAAGGAGAAAAATGACTTCTACTGCAGGACAGTGTGTCTGGTAGGCTGTTTAAGGGTTGTCCAGCTTGCATGCAGCTGAAGGCTGAGTAGGAATTGGCCATTTGTTGAAACATGTTTATTAGCTGCACTTAATTTTCCCGGCACTTTCATTGCAGACATCTGTTCTCTGTAAAAAAATGGGGGGTGGGTTTCTTAAGACTTAATTTTCATACATCTTCTGGTAATTTTGGGGTGACCAGTTGTATCAAAAGGCCATTGCTTTCAAACTGTAATGGAGAAACCTTTATTCTTATGGTTACTGACATCTATCTTTTGAGCTAAATGACACTGAAGTTGTTATTGTGAACTGTTCAGCAATTCTTTAGTCAACCAAATTTATAATAAAGCTGTGTTCTGCCTTACCAACTCCTGTTTTCTTTCTGGGGGGTGGGCTTTTTTGTTTTGTTAGCTAAAGCATAACCCTCAACCAAGTCAGCCACAGTAATAAAGATCTCAAATGTGGCATGTGTGCATGAGATCGAGTAAGTAAATCTGAACTACTGAGCTTGATCTTTGGCTTCTGACAGCTGAGGTTCTCAGTCTGCAGTGGAAAACATCTAGCAGAACACAGCTCCTTCAGAACAGCCACCAGTCAGTCTACTCAGCTGTCTGGAAAAACACTGATACTTTATGCAAATATTATGGAGAACAGTTCTTAAAAAGTAAATGGGTTATATTTATAGTTCAAATCAATAAGTTTGAAATAATACGAATATTTTTTCCTTCAGAGAAAGGAATTTAATTTTTTAGTTTTCATATAAAAAGTGGTTGTACCGAGTAGAACAGAACTTGTGCATTTCAATTCCGTTCTTGCTGCCTCAAGGCTATTTCTGTTTGGGAAGCGGAAATCATTTTCCTCTTTCGTAACAGCTGTGTCGTCTCCTTTCCCTTTGAACTAAGTATTTTTCGTGTGTTTCTATTCCTAAGCTACAAATTGTTAATACCAGGATCTAGTGTCACAGTAAGAAATCAGGCCTGTGTAGGTGGCAGAGGAGGGTTGGGGATATTTTCTCCTCTCTGTACTCCCTAAGTTGTTTCTCTGCCAAGACAGCACCAGAACATGGCATACGTTTAGTTTTTTTTGACAATAAACATTAAGATATAGTTTTATTCTCAGATTACTTGTCTTCTCTGCTAGTTTATAAAGTGATCTTTTCTATAGGAAATGACTACGTCAAGTTTAATGAAGTTGTAGCTAAGAAGTTGCAATTTTTAAGCTCTTCATAGTGCAAAGTACTCCCAGTTCTGAGTAAGTGTCAGGAAGCAAAAAGGAGCAATATTTTAAAATAAAAAGATATCTGAATATTATTTGGTTCATCAAAATACTAATTCTTTATTTCAGTGCTTTATGGATTAGCTCAAGATAACTGAGCTAATTAATTAGCTTCTGGGCCCTCTTGTTATGCTATTACTTTTAACACCTGGAAAAATATGCAGTCCTAGGTAATGTTTTTTCATGCCACTGCCCATTTAAGCAACAGTTGAATTCTGTCCTTAAGTGAAACGATCATCTGATTGTTAGTATGCAGGAAAGGTGTCTCATAATAGATTATGTTTCATAGGTTCTCAGAATTGCTTTTCTTTCTTTAGTTTGTGCAGGTTCTATCTGAAGTGTGTAGATCTGTGCAGACATATTACCTTACTTCTCTTGCTTCAGACAAATAAAAAACCCTCCATTTTTTCTTAGCTGCATGTATTTTTTTTTAACTGAGCAGTATTACAAGGTGAATTTTTACAGGGTGAATTTTTACAAAGTGAACTTTGGACCAGTGAGCTTTCACTGTTGCTTATCTCCATCATTCTTTTTTTGTGAATCAGTAATTTCTGATATTTGACGCTTCAGTGGAGGCGGTGGGACAGACAATGTGTAGATGTTGGTTGAAGCATCCATGTAATCTGTGAAAAAGATGTTACAGGGAAAATGAGAATACTTTTGCTGGGAAAGAGCAGTATGCAGGAACTACTTTAAAATGAATTTATACATGCATTATTGGATTGATTCTATGAAAGGGATTCAGACAGTAAATTCACGTGCAGAAAAGCATCTTTGGCTCAAGTCATAACCCATGTGTTGATTTGAACAAATTCTACCTAGATTAATGTCAGAACTACAGATAATTGCTCTTTGTGAAACAAAAGCTGTCAGTTTCATGGGTCTTGGCTGTTGTTAAACCTAGTAATTTGTGCTTAGCAGAACTGTAATGTTGTGTGCTTTTCAGACTCTTAATTTGGAGATATGAAAGACAGTGTCTGTGGTTATTCTTGCTGGTGTGCTCCAGTAGTTAGCCCTCTGCCTGAATGTGAATTTGATGCAGCAGAAAAAAGGAAATGATGAAAAGAATATTTACAAGAAACCAAAGAGGTCTTGCCTGGTACTGATTTTGTTTCTGTGAGTCTGTTTATATGAGCCAGAGGTAGTAAGCACTTTTGCTTTCCTGCAATTGGTGGATCAAAAAGACTGAACTTTCAAGTAGCTCTTACAAGCCTCTTGAACTATTTTCATGGGCTCTTTTCTGTTGTCTTATGTATTTGTCAGCATTCAAGAAGGCTAAATGCTAGCAAAGTATGAAATTTTACAGGAACTCATATTTAATTTCTTGTCAAAATGACCTTTTGGTCTGTTTTAGGATTGTTGCTATCCATAAAAAAAGATTGTATTGAACAGAAAGAAGCCTTGGGGAAATTTTATTAGGAAAAGTTCAGTTACTGTCTTCCACTGACAACTGCTTTTCCTCTTTCTTGCTCAGATAATTTTTAGCATAATATGTTTTTTTTTGATACCCCCCCCTAAAAACTAAATCAGCATAGCATGTAAAAAACTGGCTTGTCAAATCCAAAGTGTTTGTCTATAGTTCCTTCAACCAAGAGAGCTTTTTACTCTTCTGAAATAACTTCCCCCCCCCCCCCCCCCCCCCCCAAACTACGTAAACTTTGCTCTAATTATGTATTAATTAAATATAAAATTTGTGGATTTTTCTTCTGGCTGTGTTTTTTGTTTTGAGTTTTTTGTTTTGTGTTATTCCTCCTCCTCTGAGATTGGTGTCATGTTAACCAGTTTGCAGAAACCAGCATCTTCCAGTTGTTGCTTGCTGTGATGGTATCTATGGGCTACTTTAGCAATTCTTCAGCTAAACTTTCAGAATCTACTTGAAAGACTAAGAAAAACTCAGTATATAATGCAAATGCAAAATGCTCGAGTAGAGAACTGACCGTGAACTTGCAGTTAGACATGCCTACATGTAGTTCCGCATCTGGGAGTTTTGCTAATTTCACTGCTGTGTAATCTGGAGTTTTTGCAGCTTCTGTTGGCAGTTCTCAGTTCAGCCAAGTCAACTAAGGGGAGAGACGGCATGTTGTTCTGTCGTATCCTTAACTAGTATTCCTAGGAGCTTGCATATTGCTATAATATCTGGTAAGATTTAAATGCCCAGTAATTGTAAGTTGTCACTCTTCGTGGGTCTGGAATTTTTAGCCACCAGTTTGTGTGAGTAAGTTTAAATGTAGTCCTGGCTGAGGAAAAATTAGTATTTATTAAGTTGCATAATAGGAAGGGGGGGGGGGGGCTATGTACTTTGATTTGTTTAAAAATTATTCTTTTTTTTAACTGTTCTGTCCCATTTGGTAATAACTGTGTGGTGACTGCTGATTAACAGAAACTGTCTGGAAACTGGTTCTGTTGTAAAATTAAGAATTTATAGAAGGCTTCTCTTTCATAGTCTTAGTCTGAAGTGTGAGTGTTGTAGATCAGTTCCTTCTTATACCTCCCCCATTCTCTTCCCATAGTAACACTTTTTTTCCTGTATTCAGTATTAACAAGGAAAAGGAGATTTAGTCCATACCCCCATGTGCAGTGGATATACTATCGCTCTTTCCGTGGGTCTGGACAGATTTAGCCAGAGGGAATAGGGTCCATGTCCCGTAATTTCAGAAGGGTGCTTCTGAGCTTGTCAGATACATTTTGTTTAAAATCCATAAATTCCTGTGAGACGAACCCCTGTACAGAATGGTAATTGTTGTATAAATGCAGTGCAAGGTGTGTTATCCTTCCTGTTAGGTTGAGAAATTTTAGACCTCTCAGAGAAGCCTCTTTCTGTTAATGTAGAATCCAGCCACTGACTTCCAAACTGGGAGCTGTGCTGCCCTCAGGCAGGTATAGGCATGAAGTATGCAGGGCAGCATGGCTGTTGACAGAGGCTGGGTTTGCTGTGCATTGTTTCGACCTAGCATGGTTTTTTTTTTTTAAGGGGAAGGAGTGGTGTTGGGCTAAATTACAGAAGGCAAGAGAGGGCAAAAATTGTTAGATGTACCCATGCTTGCCTAAAAATTTGATCAAAACCACCAGCACTAAAAGCATCTCAAAGTGTGTTTGCTTGCTAAATATATAAACGTCTTCATAGATTCCCATGCTTTGTAACATCTTAGTATGAGGGTTTTCCAGGGAGAGGAGTTAAGTTTATGGTTCTTCAGAACTTTCCTTAAAACTATGCTGTATTTAGGCCCAATAAAATAAAGCTGTGATTAGGCAGGTAAATGCAGTATAGCAACCACATTTAATTCTGGCTAGTATCATTACACCATTGTATTTTGTAGTCTCATTTGCCCGTTGAATCAGTGTGCACACTTGTGTTGATATTTTTGAGATTATATGTCTCTTTTTCCCCTTTCTTCCCCCCCCCCCCCTTTTTTTTTTCCCCCAATTCCCTCCATTATTTAGTATGAAATTCCAATCACGGCTAGTGTTCGTAGATACTATTGGACTTAGTTTTCTGAAGTTATGTTGTTATCATAGAATCATAGAATCGTTAGGGTTGGAAAGGACCTTAAGATCATCTAGTTCTAACCCCCTGCCGTGGGCAGAGACACCCAATGCTAAATCATATCACCCAAGGCCTCGTCCAACCTGGCCTTGAACACTGCCAGGGATGGAGCATTCACAACCTCCCTGGGCAACCCATTCCAGTGCCTCACCACCCTAACAGGAAAGAATTTCCTTCTTATATCCAACCTAAACTTCCCCTGTTTAAGTTTTAACCCATTACCCCTTGTCCTATCACTACAGTCCCTAATGAAGAGTCCCTCTCCAGCATCCCTATAGGCCCCCTTCAGATACTGGAAGGCTGCTATGAGGTCTCCATGCAGCCTTCTCTTCTCCAGGCTGAACAGCTCCAACTTCCTCAGCCTGTCTTCATACGGGAGGTGCTCCAGTCCATTGATCATCCTCGTGGCCCTTCTCTGGACTTGTTCCAACAGTTCCATGTCCTTTTTATGTTGAGGACACCAGAACTGCACACAATACTCCAGGTGAGGTCTCACAAGAGCAGAGTAGAGGGGCAGGATCACCTCCTTCGAGCTGCTGGTCACGCTCCTTTTAATGCAGCCCAGGATACGGTTGGCTTTCTGGGCTGCAAGCGCACACTGAAGCCGGCTCATGTTCATTTTCTCATCGACCAGCACCCCCAAGTCCTTCTCCACAGGGCTGCTCTGAATCTCTTCTCTCCCCAGCCTGTAGCTGTGCCTGGGATTTCTCCGACCCAGGTGTAGGATCTTGCACTTGGCATGGTTAAACTTCATGAGGTTGGCATCAGCCCACCTCACAAGTGTGTCAAGGTCCCTCTGGATGGCATTCCTTCCCTCCAGGGTATCAACCGAACCACACAGCTTGATGTCATCGGCAAACTTGCTGAGGGCACACTCAATCCCACTGTCCATGTCAGCGACGAAGATGTTAAACAAGACTGGTCCCAACACCGATCCCTGAGGGACACCACTCGTTACAGGTCTCCAGCCAGACATTGAGCCATTGACCACAACTCTTTGCATGTGGCCATCCAGCCAGTTCTTTATCCACTGAGTGGTCCATCCATCAAATTGATGTTTCTTCAATTTAGAGACAAGGATGTCGTGTGGGACGGTGTCGAATGCTTTGCACAAGTCCAGGTAGATGACATCAACTGCTCTAGCCCTGTCCATCAGTTCTGTAGCCCCATCATAGAAGGCCACCAAATTGGTCAGGCAGGATTTCCCCTTAGTGAAGCCATGCTGGCTGCCACCAAGCACCTTGTTGATTTTAATGTGCCTTAGCATGCCTTCCAGGAGAATCTGCTCCAAGATTTTGCCAGGCACAGAGGTGAGACTGACTGGTCTGTAATTCCCTGGGTCATCCATTTTCCCCTTCTTGAAAATGGGGGTTATATTTCCCTTTTTCCAGTCGTCGGGAACTTCCCATGACTGCCACAGTTTCTCAAATATGATGGCCAGCGGCTTCACAACTTCATTTGCCAGCTCAGTTGAGAGTATCTAGGTGGTTAATAACTTGTTAACCCTACCTTGTCATAAATCTGGATTTCAAAGGGGTAGTTTAGATTGTCCATGTTTGCCTACATCACTTGGAAAAGAACCAGTGTTTGAACACTTAGTTTGACAAAATAATTACTTAACTTAAGGTAGTGATTTACAAAGAGTTACAGGATGTAACTCTTTTCGAAGTTACTTAAATGACTTACAATGAATGTGGAAGAAAGGAGAGTTCACTTTTGATGCTATGATTTCTGTCATAATCAAGCTGCAATTGTTTCCACTTTCTATGAGTTTATTAGAACAAAAGTACAGTCACTGATAAATGGCCTATGGTAGTTTAAGGGTGTCAACTCACGTGTTGTTTTTCAAGAGGCTTTATAGGTGAATTGTGATCTTCAAATGGTTTCTGCTCTCAGTGCTAAAGAGTACAGGAACTCTGGTCAATTTTTCTGCATTAATACACTGTAAGTGTCTCCACAGAAGTGTCTGTCTTTGACTTTCCTGGATTTGCAAAACATGAGTATCTTTAAGTTGCGTAAGCTTAGTTCTTTTTAAACCTGCTCACGTTTTGAAAATGAGGCATTGAAAAGACGTGAAATCTTTTTATTGTACAATGTACAAGAGTTAAAAAAATTAAGCTAATGTAATTCAAGAGAAATAATTTTATGACAGCTTTATTTAGTCAAATCCTATGCCAGTGTTTTTTCCCCAACTTTGTGGAAAAGTCTGAATCAGTTTATGCCATGCCATCTAGTGGCAGCTTTACTTACGATCATGCTTTTAAAATTCTTGGATTGATGTGTTTCTCTGGAAAAGGTACAATAAAAATCTGGATAGCAGCATTAGCTGGCATTATGTACTGAGAGACATGGTTGTTTTAAACATGGCTGTTAAACATGGCTGTTAATTCTTTTTCTGAGTGGAATATCGGGTTGGGGGGGGGGGGGAAGGCTGTGTTGCCCTTTTTGCAGTTTGTATTTCCGTGAAGATTTCTGCTGAATGTGTGTGGCTGTTGTAACAAGGGCATGATGGAGCAAGACCTTTGGGAATTGGTGCAGGATGGACCCAGGTCAGGTAAAGGAAATGAAAGAAGGACTCTATTAAACTTGCTCTCTGTGAAGTCTCTCCAGCCATGTAAATAAAGGAAATTGCATTCCTATGCTAACACCGCTGAAGTGTAGAGGTTACAAAAGAGCTGATCAGGTTACACGCAACTTTGGGCTTGAAGGAGTTTGTGTGCAGCTTGTCATGAGTACTAAGTAAAACTATGTAGCTTGAATTAAGTAATCTTCTTTGCTGTAGACTGAAACAAGCAAGCATCTCTGGAACTTGGTTATGTCATTTCATCTATATCAGGTGGGAGCTGCAGTGTTGGGATGAGCAACTGTAGATGGAAACTTTGCTAGGCTCTAACCAAATGTGCAAGAATATGTCTGTCCATGTTTAGTTTTGGGCTGCTTCTGTACTCTGAGGAATGGGTAACGTTATCAATCACTTTATTTCTAATTGATATAATATATATTATGTAGATAATATACAGCTGGACCAGTACACGTTTGTATATTGTATAAAGCTTGAACCGTTCACAACATTCTGTATTTTATGTAACCCCTCACTCTTAATTTTTTTTTTCTCAAATAGGCTTAGTTTACAGGTAAATTTTAACAGACTACTGGAGAAAAGTTAGTATCTTCTGAGTTCTTCTGAAACCTTTTGTATCTTGGTAGGAACATGATGAATCCCAGAACTTGATGTAGGAGGAGCTTTTCTGGTACTTTTGTTGCAGTCCTTTCCTTTACACTTTAGGACAATGTGACTTTTTTGCTCTAATAGGCATGGAATAGAGTAGAAAGTGGCTGTGCTTCTCACATAGTGCCTTCAGCTTTCTTCAATATGGAGGGAATCTGTGAGGGTCTGTAGAGCCAACTATAAACTTGTGTGAGGCAGTAAAGGAAAGGAGAAGAAGATGTCAAACTGGATGACTTCTAATACCTGTTTTGCATGCAGTGGGAATGGGAAGGCACAGGGAACTTCAGAAAAACTGAAGAATTGTGCTTTTTTTGTCTGGTGTGGGTGTGTGGTTTTTTTTTGTGTGTGTGTTTGGTTTTTTGTTTGTTTCGGTTTGTGTTTTTTTTTTTGTTGTTTTGTTTTGTTAAGCATACAAGATGTTGCCTTCAGTGATCTTCGTTTTAGGTTCCTTTAATCTGTTGAGAGGCTGTGATTATTCCTTGTGCTTTGGTATGTGGAAATAAACACCAAGGTTGCACTTTGTCCTTTTACATGTTTAGACATACATTAGACCATTGTGAATAGCATGGAACAAAAGTCAGTAGGAGCCAGGCACAGGAGCTATCAGATCCTTATCTAGACAGATTTCATATTCTTTCCCATTCTTGCACATAGCTGCTGCTTTCAGGTTTGTAAGAGTGTAAACTTCTGATTGTTAACATTTCTTTACAAGTACCTGACAGTTAAAAGTACCTTGACTTTTGCTTGTCAAGTTTGTTCTGTTAGTTAAAATGGAGTTGTGTCAAAAAGCTGTCAGGGTGTTTTCACAGTATCACAGTATGCTAGAGGTTGGAGGGGACCTCAAAAGATCATCTAGTCCAATCCCCCTGCCGGAGCAGGAACATCTAGATAATGTTACACAGGAATGTGTCCAGGTGGGATTTGAATGTCTCCAGGGAATGAGACTCCACAACCTCCCTGGGCAGCCTGTTCCAGTGTTCCGTCACCCTCACTGAGAAGAAGTTTCTTCTCAAGTTTAAGTGGAACCTCTTGTGTTCCAGTTTGTACCCATTACCCCTTGTCCTATCATTGTTTGCCACTGAGTAGAGCCTGGCTCCATCCTCGTGACACTCCCCGTTTATATATTTATAGACACTTATAAGGTCACCCCTTAGTCTCCTCTAAACCATAGAGACCCAGCTCCTTCAGTCTTTCCTCATAAGGGAGATGCTCCACTCCCTTAATCATCTTAGTTGCCCTGCGCTGGACTCTCTCCAGCAGCTCCCTGTCCTTCTTGAACTGAGGGGCCCAGAACTGGACACAATATTCCAGATGTGGTCTCACCAGGGCAGAGTAGAGGGAAGGAGGACCTCTCTCGACCTACTAACCACCCCCTTCTAATACACCCCAGGGTGCCATTGGCCTTCTTAGCCACAAGGGCACAGTGTTGGCTCATGGTCATCCTGTCGTCCACTAGGACCCCCAGGTCCCTCTCCCCTACACTGCTCTCTAACAGGTCGTTCCCCAACCTATACTGGAACCTGGGGTTGTTCCTGCCCAGATGCAGGACTCTACACTTTCCCTTGTTCTATTTCATCAAGTTATTCCCTGCCCAACTCTCCAGCCTGTCCAGGTCTCGCTGGATGGCAGCACAGCCTTCTGGCGTGTCAGCCGCTACTCCCAGCTTAGTGTCATCAGCAAACTTGCTGATAGTACACTCAATTCCCACATCTAAATCATTGATGAATATATTAAATAATACCAGTCCCAGTACTGACCCTTAAGGCACTCCACTAGTTACAGGCCTCCAACTAGACTCCGCCCCATAGACTACAACTCTCTGGCTTCTCTCCTTCAGCCAGTTCGCAGTCCACCTCACTACCTGATCATCCAGACCACACTTCCTCAATTTATCTGTGAGGATGCTGTGGGAGACTGTGTCAAATGCTTTGCTGAAGTCAAGGTAGACCACATCCACCGCTCTGCCATCATCCATCCACTGTGTTATTTCCTCATAAAAGGCTAAGAGATTGGTCAAGCATGATTTCCCCTTGGTGAAGCCATGCTGACTGCCCCTGATAACCCTCTTATCCTTGATATGCCTTAAGATGGCACCAAGGATAAGGTGTTCCATCACTTTCCCAGGGATGGAGGTGAGGCTGACCGGTCTATAGTTACCCGGGTCCTCCTTCTTGCCCTTTTTGAAGACTGGAGTGACATTTGCTTTCCTCCAGTCCTCAGGCACCTCTCCCGTTTCCCAAGACTTGGTAAAGATGATGGAGAGTGGTCTAGCAATGACTTCCGCCAGTTCCCTCAGCACCCGCGGGTGCATCCCATCTGGACCCATGGATTTATGGATGTCCAGATTGCTCAACTGGTCTCTAACCCATTCCTCGTCAACTAAGGCAAACCGCTCCTTCGACCTGACTTCATCTAAGGTCTCAGGGGTACAGGGCTCTTCAGGACTGCCTGCAGCAGAGTAGACAAAGAAGGCATTCAGTAACTCTGCCATCTCTGTATCTTCTGTCACCAGGGCACCCATCCCGTTCATCAGTGGGCCTACATTGCCTCTGGTGTTCGTTTTGTCTGCCATGTATTTGAAAAAGCTCTTTTTGCTGTCCTTGACCCTTCTCGCCAGGTTTAATTCTAAGGAGGCCTTAGTCATCCTAGCTGCCTTCCTACATCCTCTAGCAGCAGCCTTATATTCTTCCCAAGTGGCCAGCCCCTCCTTCCATGACCTGTAAACTCTCCTCTTCCACTTGAGCATACCCAGCAATTCCCTATTTAGCCACGCAGGTCTCCTGGCCCTCTTCCTTGACTTCCTACATGTCGGGATGCTCTGTTTTTATTTATTTTGCTGAATTTCTTCTCTTGTCTCTAGAAGTGGCTCAAGGAGGAAACAGTCTTCAGAGAAGCACTTCATTAGAAGACTCAGATTAGTGTCTAGGGTGAGACATGGGTATCAGGTTGTTCCTGTTGGTTTCTGTTCAGCTTTTTGAAACTCAGTTCAGCTCTCCTCAGAAGAAAACAATATAATGGAGTCTGATCGAAGTTGACTACCTAGTTAATTACTTTACAGTAGGTCTTGTTCTTGTACTGTAGTATTGTTGACTGGTAAACTTAGTTTAAAGAGAGCATTTGGACAGTCTATTAATAGCATTTCTTTAAATACATTTATATGTGGCAGCTGCAGGCAGTGAAGAATATGCAATTGCAGTGGTTCAGAACTGATGTAGTAGCATATTCTATCTGTGAGGGATGATAAAAGTCCTTCCTTTTCCAACAGTTTGTTTTTTCTTCTGAATGGAGATTTTTCCTCCATTAAAAATGCAAGTAATCTTTTTCTAGAGGATGTATCTCAGTCACATAGTTTATTGCTGAATTTGTCCTGTGATTTTGCCGAGATCTCGCTCTTCAGGAAGCATATGTCTGTTTTCTGAAGTGTTACTGAATGCTAGCTTCAAACTCATGTTATCATGCTTAAGGTAAATACCACTAAAATACTAATCCTCCACCTCAATGCCAGTGAGTATAACAATGTTCTGAGTGTCCATTGTCTTAACTGAGTGGACAGCCTTGGTGTAAGGCACTTAAGTTGTTTCTTTCATTAGTGTCAGTGGTTACATGAGCATCTCGCACAGTATTTGCCAGGTATTTTTCTTACTCCTTGCCACATCAAGTCATTGTTATTCCTGGGATATGTGAAAAAAATCATAACAGTCTACTCCATCAAGCTTCCTGTTTTTCTGACCAAAAGAGCTGAAAGGACAGTCATAAGTAGGAAATACTTTCTGTAAGTAAAGGTAAGGTATCAGTCTTTGGTTTGGAAAAGATTTGGATGAGATAACAAAGGTTTTCAAAATTGTAAGTGTCAACAAAAGAGCAGGTAGGAATTGATTCTTCACCGTCTTTTCAGGTTAAAAACTAAGGACTGTTAACAGTAGTGGGAGCAAGGTTTGAATAGAAATCATTATTTTATACAAAATGGGTGTCAGACTTGGGAAATTCCTTACTAAGGTTATGACTTCATGAATTAAAAAAAGTCTACATGGGAAAGGGTAGACTGGACTGGTACTTGGAACAGACATCAACTGCAAATCACCAGGTGAACAAGTACATCAAGCACCTCAGGGTGTGGAATTCCCCAAGCTGCCAAACCCTGGCAGGTGTGGAGTGGGAAGGATGTAGGATGGAGGGCTGTTTGCTGTGTTCTGTGCCACACACTTGTACAGATCAGTCTTGGAAACTGAATACAGCAGTTGATGACCAGTGAACTGAACCATTCTGACCATTTTCATGTTTGTGTGTCTCTTCCTTTATTTTAATTTGAAATTCAACCTAGGTGGAAAAAGGCTTGAATCTAGGTGGAGAGAGACATCCTCTGAATGTGTGGACCAAGCTATTCATTAACGGCTACTAGTGTGTGAGCTGGCTGAATTTGCACTTGATCTGTAATGCATCCTGAACCTACTATATGACCAGAGTATGGTCAACTTGCATTTTGGCTGTATGCTTAGAACACTTTTTTTTTTACCTTTTTCTTTTGTTTGTTTGTTTATGGGTATCCTGGTCAGCTAGAGCATCCTGGATACATCAGGTGTGCTGTACATATTCCTGAGGCATAAATCTCTATTGATTGCCTTCTTTGATGTACATGGTGAAAGTTTTTAAGCCTGAAAAGGAAGAGGTCTTTGGTTTAACTTAACTGTAGTCTGATTTAGTAGGTACAGGAAGGGTATTACTGTTTCAGTAATAATTTGCGCTGAAAGCATTACAAAAAGTCAACAGATTGAATATTCTGATTATTACTGTATGTTGCAGAATTAAGTGCCATCTGGTAATGGTAACTTTCTGCTGTGTCACAGAAAGAGTTCCAAAACAAATGTACCTTTGATTGAAAGAGTTTTGTTTTGTTTTTTTTTTCTTTTGCAGGAAAACTTTGAAGATGCCTATGAAAATATCCCCATGTAAGTAGAGTTTTTAAGAATTTGTATGTTTTTTATTAAAGCTATTTAAACAGCGACAAAATACGGCATGCACGCTGTTCTAGGGAAGTATACTTTTATATGCATTGATGCTACTCACATTTTCTAGAACAGTTAAGGTCCCCAGGAGTTGGGAAATAAAAGTGTAATTAGGTTGATAGATGTGATGAAATATTTGTCAATGAATGTGGAAGCTGCAAAGAATTAAAAATAGAAGATTTAGTAACTGTTAGTTGTATACTGACAGCTCTAGATGATTTTGCGAGGTAAAAAAACAATAGCTCAGTGTTAGTGGAAAAACTGGATCACACATTCATCATGCAAGACCATCATGTCCTCATGACCTACTTACCTCTCCTTTCATCTAGCTGCATCTGCATCCTCCTTAACTCCTGCATGGTCAAGAGGTAGCTTGCTTTTTTCAGCAAGCCAACAAAGAGAAAGCTAAATATTACACTGTAGCCTTTCCTGCAGTAAGTACGCAGTAGGTATTTCTGCACTATCTAGATATTTCTTTTACTACTTCTTGAGTCCACTGCCTCTCTGTCAAATTTGGCTGATTGAAGCTTGCCAGTATTAAGAGCATGATGAGACATGAGTGGGCAGTTGGCATAATTGTGTATGTTGTTTCTTTTGAAAATAGAGGGGCAGTTCAGTCTGTGAATCTTTGAGCAATAGGAATGGGATATCTCAGCTGGAATATTTGCTGCTGCTGACTTGCTTTGAGTTTTGACAATTAGCAACTTTGCTAGTTACAGGAATTATATAGAAATATGTGTATTCTTTTATATCTGGGTAGGATTCTTCACTTCATTAGACTAAGAAAAAAGTGCCTAAAGAACTGTAAAAAGCCTTGGAACATTTTGTGGAAGTCTTCAGTCTTACCTTTCTTGAAACTCTTTGGTTGGAGTTTTCAAATGACACTGGAAGTTTACCTGAGAGGAAGCCTATTCCTGATCTAATGCCTGACCTTTTCCCATCTAGAATTAATGGTAGTTTCTTTTACTGATAATATAGTAGTAGAAATTTTGAAACATTACTACACTGAAACAATGAATTATCAGAGGTTCAACCTTTTGGGAAGCTGTGTCTGATTTTATTTTTTAATTCTGCTGTTGATAATATTTGTCTTAAAATTTTCATATGTATCAATGTTTCAATGTCTTTTATTTTGCATAAGAAACAGGCATTGTTTTAGCTCTGTGATGATATACCTGGCATTTGTTTGAGTGGGTTATTGCATTTTTGTTATACCCAACTGACTTTTACTAAAATCCACCTTTTTATAGAGAGTTGTGTCTACAAAGGTTCTTAGTGTTGCTTATGAGATCAGAGCTGGTTCAAATTCTGTCAAGTCAACTTGTTGGTATAGAGAATTTGGAAAAAATGTCTGGGAACCACATCTTTATAGTATTTCATACACAACTCTTCGTGTCAAATACATAGAATACTATTACTCTGTATGTGCTAGGAAATGTAAATGCTAGGAAATGGTTTTGCTAATCTAATTTGGCTTTAACTGGGTTTATTCCTTAAATATTGTTGCCTAACTGTAGATACCAGGTTGTGGAGGTTAGATGTTAAAAGGGCAATGATTTATCTTAATAGGGTAAAATCCTTCATTAAATCTCTAGTGCTGGCTGTTGTATCTGAGGGCAGATCCAGGAGGAAATTATTCTTTGCTCAGATAGTCTAAATGGATTAGATTCTTTATCTAGACTCTTTTGTGATCTTCTGCTGGTGGTGGCTACTGTAGGTATACACAGCAAGTCCAAAACAGTTTTTGTAATGAGCCCAAAATAATTGTTTTGTAGAAATAGGGAGGGTCGATTAAACAGTGTTCCATGTGTAAATGCAGTTCTTTACTCACTGGTGCTATAGCCAAAGAAAGAGTATTACAATAGATTGGCCTGCCATTTTGCTTATAGCAAAGGCACCATTTCACCTAGTGTTTTCTGTGCCAGAGGGTTACTAAGCTTTCAAAGTACTGGCTTGATGATGACTTTTGATATATCCATTCTATGTTTATATGTGAAAGTAAATTTGCCATTACATGGTTATGTTAACTCAAAACTGGTTAAGATTTGCATATTCTGCTGTAAAAGGAACTGAGTATTTGGAGACAAATGTTCTTTCTGTTCTGGAAATTGAAGCATCTGCCAAGAAGTTCTGGTGAAAAGCTACTTTTAACCAAATATTTCCTCATATTTTCACTGGAGCATCTGTTTGCTTTGAGTTTTGGCCAGGTTTGTTTCACAAGATAATGTAAGGCTGTTACCTACCAAACATCTACAGGTTTGAAACCATACATGGGCAGAACAGATTTGTGTTCTTTAGTTCTTCATCAGTGCTGAAGCAAAAATGCTTCATCACAATCTTACTGTGGAATAACTGTGAACTTAAGTGCTGATCTTACTGAATAAATCTCAACTTCTGTGACTTTTTTTCCTCTATATATTTCTGCTATCTTATTTTTTCACCAGATTATTCAGAATTTCTTTCTGTATAATGCAGAGATCCATGTTTTCTGTTGCCAGAGTATAATTTTGTAAATTATCTCTTCTTTGGTTTTACAGGAAGATGATTAAAAGAAGTTTGAGTTCTCAACAATTTTTAACTGTCACAATATTATGCCTAGCATGTACAGACCTTGTCACTGCTATTTTGATTTCTCTATTTTTTTTTCTCTGAAGTTCTCAATTTCTTATGAACTTTTATGAAATTTTAATTGTATTTGGATTTTCTCCCATCTCATTTTACATGCTGTTCCTAAAAATGTCATCTGTATGTGACAGGAATAAGTTACCATCAGGTTATATTGCACTTTTCCATGGTACTGCTTGCCATGCAATCTTGAGGTAAAGGCAAGATGGTGTTTTCAGTTACCACCCCGTTATCAGAAGCTTCTACAAATGAAAAACAACATTTAGAGTAATTACAGTAAATACAGTAAGAATGCTGTATTGTGGTAGCTGCTTCTGTATGTCTACAGGAGATGCTCTGTAGTTGTCTTTGGGAAGAAACGTAGTAGTTTATCTGACGCTACAAACAGTTCGCATGCAGAGGTAGTCTTCATGTTGCGCTGTTTGCATAGAAATTTCTGATACCAGACATAGAATTATGGCATCGTTGAAAAGATGGTGAGTTCTCATTTAAACATGTTTTAAAAAAAATAAATATAAAAATAAATATTAAGAAGATGGAAGCTAGAATTCTGTAGAAAAGCAGGCAGGTGATTTTGATGAATAACTGAATTCTTAGTATTTTCTTTATCAGTATCAGCAGAAAGAGGCATATTTCATTGCTATATTATCATTCCTTTTTTGCATTCTCTTTTTCCTACCCAAAGCTGGATACTGTTAATCCTTGATCCTACCAAAGCAGCTCTATGTGGTATTACTGGGGTGATAGATTAAGGGCCAGAAGCGTTTAAGGAAGTTAGAGCAGGTTATCAGTGTAATCTCAGAAGTGTAGTTAAGATTTCAGTTATACCTGCACATGTGTGTATTTTGTCAGTGAATGAAATGGAGCATCTGAGGAAGTAGTCCTAAATTCAAATTTGAATTCCGGGTGCTGGAAACTTTTCAGAACACTGCATGTCTCTGTAACTTTGAACTTGGATTCTGACATTGTCTTAAGATGGCGAGAAACAGCTATGACAATCCAAATGATGGAAGTTTTATTTTCTTATGTTTGGACTTCAAGGTCAAGGGAAAAAAAGGTCCAGTAAAGGTGATTTTTATATCTATTAAATAATACTTTCATAGCTACATAAATATGACAGAATAGCTACTTCATATTGTCAGTCTCAGGCTTTGGAACAGCAGTAGTGTGACAGCAGCCAGATGTAATCTTTCTGTACCCCAGACAGTTCTTGGATTATAACTTGGATTATACACTGTTTAAATTTGAGGAGGTTTGAGTGAACAATAATTGTGTCATTACTAACTCTTTCGTGTTTATTGCAACTACACCTTTTGCCTCTGATGTAAGATTTTTCTATGTGTTTATATTTGAATAGAAGTCTTCAGGCTACATTGTGCAAGTTTTTATATTGCACAAATATAAATTTGTCAGGTGAAATTCCACCTGACACTTTGAGTCTCCCTGCCCCAAATGTTATTAACATATTATATTATAATAAGTGACAATACACTTAAGTATTGCTTCCAAATCATGTAATGGAGAACTCTGATGTCTCTGAACTCCTTCAACACTATCAGGAACAGTTTCAGGGAAGAGGTAGAAACATCCTCATTTTAAAGTTGCTCTCTGTAAGTTACAGCTGTCCATCTCGGTCCTGCAGAGCCAGTCTTACCTGATCATAGCCCTTATTTTCCTCAGGTGTTTTAGTAAATATTGTGCAACTCTTTCCTAGTGTGTTGCATACTTACTTGTGTTTTCAAGTCAGTCATTTAAATAGATTGAAGTATTACTGCTTTTATTACTTAGCACCCATCTGAAAGGGGTAAATCTGTAGTTACCTGCATTGTGTTTTAAAGGCATTTGTGTTTCTCTGAGGCATTTTTGTGAGTAAATCTCAGTTCAAGACAGGAAACATAGCTGGGAATAGGTACTATTAGCCCAGCTGGTACAGCTTTTAAGAATAGTTTTCAAAGGTAATGGTGGAGGAGAGTTTATTTTTCTCCTGCTGAGCTTTCCCATATCATCTGGAGAGATTAGAGCAAGGGGGTGGAGCTATCTCTGTTGTAGCTGTTTTGATTCTGATTCCTACTTTCTCCTGCTTATCTTCATGATATTCATGAATATAACTGTTTATTAGCTGCCTCTCTGTGCCACTTATTTTGGTTGTGGGACTCTACCTAAAAATTTGGACTTCTGGGGAAAAATGTCAAAGGGTCAATAAAAAAATATTGATTTGAGTACTGTCAAATAATGAAAATTAAAGATGAGGTAGTTTTCTTCAGTGCTATTTGCTACCAATTCTTGTATGTTTGATCTATTTTCACTGCAGTTGCATTAGGATACCTTTTCTGTCTGACTTTACTTGTAGCATCTTTTCTTATTATATACATATAAATACATACTCAGGAAATACTAAGGTAATTCCCTTTTTTGCCTTTAAATATAAATCGCTTTGCATTACTCATGTCTCCATTTCCTCCTTGCAGTTAGGAGTGATGGATTAGAATTGGGCTGCAGCACAGACTGGGAAAATCTCCCAGCATCCTCTTCCCGCAGAGGCATCAGCTTCCAGCACTGACTGTAGCTGCTGCCACTCTAACTGACATTTCTTTTGAATTCGGCTATGGAGAGTGCCCGTGATGCCAGCTGCTGGCTCTTGAACTTTTGTCCTTCTATTCTTTTTGCTTGATAACTGGTTAATGAGACCTCATGGATATTGAGAAATAGAACAGAATCAGTTCTCTCTTTATGCTTTCCTTCTGTGGTGTTTTTTTTTTTTTTTTGGTTTGGGGTTTGTTTTGGTTTTTTTTTAATGCGTGTGCAGTGGAAAAAGAATAGAGTGAAAGAAGCACTTATGTTTGCATAAGGACTGTTTTTACATACCCGAAGTTAGCTGAATTAATCCTGTAAGTATATTATCTCTGTCTGCTTGTCCCTGAAATCATCAGTGTTGTGGTAGCCAGATTTATGGATTTTTATCTGTGAAAATTTACTTTGGCAGGTATGTTGGACACTTAAACTACAGTAATTTCTTTTTTTTAGAATGATTTCTTTGAAGGGGAGGGAAAAAATATATATATTCACAATGGGTTTATTAAATAAATGTTTTTCCTCTGCACTTTGCAATGGTGAACAGTGCTTTTAGAGAGCAGAAGCTTCTCTGCAGATGTCAGTGCTTAATCAGCTTGCATGCTGTAGGATGTAGAGCACCGCAAGGTGTGTATTTTGGGATGCCATTCTTTAAAATGTGATAATTTAAGGACAGGATCAAACTTGCAGGATTTTTTCCTCCATTTATAGGGTATGTCGTCTTTTCATAGCTGTGCTGATTTAACCCTTTGAGCTTACATCATTTTGGACTTATAAGTAACTTATTTCATATGATGCAGTTTGGTGATTTCTAAGTACTACATGTTAAGTACAATACACTGTGCTTTTAGAGATTTTAGTAATTTAAGGTCTCCATTCTAGCCATAAGTTCACTGTGAAATATATTGCAGTAAATTGGTTTGAAGTTTAGCAAGAGTGTCTTACTAGGATCACACTGTTCTAATAGTCTCTCTGGATCTAAGCCAGTGTTTTTGTGACGCAGTGTTAGTCCCATAAACATCTGGCCTGATCCGATGTCCTGCTTGCTGCATGATTTATTTCTTGTTTTTTTTCCCTAGCAAGGTACATGGAATTTTTACTCATTTTGTGTAAAAATGTCAGCCATCATTACTATTTATATATGCTAGCTTTTTCAGGAGGATCTTCTGCAACCTATATTCTTGCCAGCATTTAGACCTACTTTCTAAGGGAAATGATTAACATATGAAATGTTTGTTGGTTTTTGTTGTGTGTTTCTTGATGGTGGTGTGACCCTCTATTTATCTATATATCCATATTGTATATTAAGTTTTGGCAGTATTGCCTGGCATACTCAGGTGCTCATTTTTTTTTTGTGCAGTATTGCCTGTATTGACCTTATCTGGATTAATTTGTATAAATTAGTAGTCTGATTAGGAGTAGTCAAACATAGTAAATTCTCCATTTACTCACAGAGATCTTATGTTAAACCGTAGGTCTAAAAATACTGTTGAACCACGGAGTTCTGTTAATATATCTGATGCTAACTTTTTCTAGTCCTGTGCATTTCCATTAATGTAAAGCAGAACAATGTAAAGCAGGTTTTTCTCTTGCCTGCAGACTGACAGTGCTTGGTTTGTTCTTTACCCTCTCTCTAACTGTGGTCACTTTTAAATACCTGTGATCTGATTGTTTTGCCAACTGTTGTTATGATTATGTATATTTTGCAGTGCTGCATCAAATTCATGCTGCGGTACCTTGATATGCTTGAATAGGATAATTTTACCATCATTTTGGTGATCAGATAAACTGTATTGAGCATATTCAGGCAGGTAAATAGTAACCTAGATGGTTGTAATGTGTCTTGTTCCCACAATATGGCTGATTAATGGAAAATTTGTGTCTTGGTTGCTGTGCATGTGCAGTGCAGTTCACTGTTGGACTTAAAGAACTTGTCGTGGTTTAAACACAGTCAGACAGCTTGTTCACTCACTTCCCCCCCCTTCTTGCTCTCCCCCTACTCCCGGAGAGACAGAGAGGAGAATCGAAAAGAATGCAACTCCCACGGGTTGAGATAAGAACAGTTTAGTAACTAAGGTATAACACAAAGCACTACTGCTACTACCAATAATAATAATGATAAAGGAAATAACAAGGGAAGAAAATACAACACCTCAGCACTAGCCGAACGATAACTCGTGCCCCCCCCCAGCCTGACCAAGCACCGACCCATACCTCCTCCAACCCCACAGTCTCCCAGCCCTTCCGGCTAACTCCCAGTTACCTCCTGGGCATGATGTGCTGTGGTATGGAATACCTCTTTGGTCAGTTTGGGTCAGGTGTCCTGTCTCTGCTTCCTCCCGGCTTCCCCTCCTCCCTGGCAGAGCATGAGCCTCACAAAGTCCTTGGCCAAACGAAAACATCATTGTTATCAGCTCTGTTCCCAAGCCGAAAGTCAAAACACTGCACTGCACCAGCTACCAAGGAGAAAAATGACTGCTAGTGCTGAACCCAGGACATTATCCACCCCGTATTCCATACCATTCACGTCATGCTCAGGTCCCACATTTTCAATATACCATCACTCTTATCTAAGTGCATGGACCAGTAGCTATAAAGCTGCTGAGTCCATCTGGTCCATGATGCCAGGCTCCATCTCTTGTAACAGTCTTCCAGAACAGGAGAGACTGTGTGCAGTGTTCACACTTGTGAATAACCTGGGCAATAGTGTCCATTGCTAAGTCCACCCCTTGATCATGAGTCCTTCTCTATGTGGCATCTCTGCTCTGATGGCCTGAAGTGCCATGGGCCCATCAGGCTCAAAATAATTTACTGTCCCCTTAAGCAGTTTGTGCAGCTTGCTGCTGGGGACTCCATACAGCTGCCTTCCATCTCCGATGCTTCCAAAGCACTGGAGGGGCCCAGTGGACTAGATACTTGCCCATACTGTCCCACACGCCCTGCCACTCATGACTGTCCAGCCTTGGAGAAAACCTCTTGGTCCCCCTATATTGTCGTCTAACCCCAGACAAGACCCAAACCTGACTCTGCTTAACTTTTGAGATCAGACAAAATGGTGGTGGGTAGAACACAGTCTGTGTGTGTGCCAACATGCTGATCCCCATCACAATCAGCAGGCAGGTCCCAAGGATACCCAAAGGCCATTCAGAGCCTTCAGAACTCTCAAACGATGCTGCTGTACTTGTCACTGGGGCTGGTGTAGCTGCTGTGCTTGCCGGCTCTCCCACCGCCAGCTTCTCTTTTCCTGAGTCCAGCTCTTCCTCCTCTGCCTTGCTGGGAAGTGCTGCGTGGTCTCCTGCATCCTCCTGGGGCTCCGCGGGCGGCTTCCGGGGAATGCTCTCGGGGTCGCGGGGCTGGGCTCCTCCGCGGGGCTCGGCCCCTCCGCCGCCTTCTCCCGCTGCTCGGCAGCCGCCTCCTTCCTCTCCTCGACCGCCCCGACCTCCTCCACCCGCAGCCGTCCCCTCGCGGCCTCCGGCCCCGCTCCCGCCGCCGCTTGGTCCCCGGGGCCGCTCTCCCGGGCCGCTTCAGCAGCCGCCGGTTCCCGGGGCCGCTCCCCCTTGGCTCCCCGCGGCCTCACGAAGACGGAGGCGAGGGCCAGGCCGGTGAAGAGCAGCCGGACGGCCAGGTACAAGTCCACGGCCACGTCCGTCCCGCCCTGCTGCTGGAGCCCCCCCGTATTACAAGCCATTGCCATAAAGCACAGTGAGACAAGAACCTTAGCCCAGGCCCCACACTTGATAAACACTAACACAGCAAATACCGGCTCTAAGTAAGTTACAACATTCTGAAGCTGTGAGATCAAGAGGAACAACTCTGAGAGCCAATAAATCAGCGTTGTGACGAGTGACTATTAATCTGGTCAGATCTGTCGTTATCTCAACCCTTCGTGCCCCACGTTGGGCCCCAAAAAGAACTGTCGTGGTTTAAACCCAGTCAGACAGCTTGTTCACTCACTTTCCCCCCCTTCTTGCTCTCCCCCTACTCCCGAAGGGACAGAGAGGAGAATCGAAAAGAATGCAACTCCCACGGATTGAGATAAGAACAGTTTAGTAACTAAGGTATAACACAAATCACTACTGCTACCACCAATGATAACAATGATAAAGGAAATAACAAGGGAAGAGAATACAACACCTCACCACCAGCCGACTGATAACTCGCCCACCAGCCCGACCAAGCTCTGACCGATATCTCCTCCAACCCCACAGTCTCCCAGCCCTTCCGGGTAACTCCCAGTTCCATCCTGGGCATGACATGCTGTGGTATGGAATACCTCTTTGGTCAGTTTGGGTCAGGTGTCCTGTCTCTGCTTCCTCCTGGCTTCCCCTCCTCCCTGGCAGAGCATGAGGCTCACAAAGTCCTTGGCCAAACGAAAACATCATTGTTATCAGCTCTGTTCCCAAGCCGAAAGTCAAAACACTGCACTGCACCAGCTACCAAGGAGGGGAAAAATGACTGCTACTGCTGAACCCAGGACAACTTGGCATCAGATAAACCTGCTGATGTTTCTCCTCACCTGACTTGCAATAAGTTGCTTATTGGCTTTCTCTGCCTCCTCAGTGGTGGACATAAAGTAAATATTCGGAAGCAAAACCTTTTGATTGCTTTCTTTTATTTGATATCTTTTGATATATTTTTATGAAGCAGCACTGTAGGTGCTGAGCTTCTTTCTGGTTAGAACAAAAGAGTCCTGTGCATGGCCCCAAAATTTGAGATACCAAGTAAGATTCACATGCGCAATGTAAGGTAAATAAACCTATTGGTTTCTTCACAGGTGGTGTTCCAAGAACTGAAAGTTTAAGCTCAGATGAGACTTTCAAGAAGGAGGTTTTGTTTGTATTTAGTGTGTTTGAGGCTGTTTCAATGCATTTCATTCATAAGACGGTATTACAAATGTTTTTACTGCTGTTATCAGTAATTGCTAAAACAGTTTTCTCCTATAGCTAAAAATGTATCTGTGAAGTTTATAAAAGCTAAAATTAGAATTTGTTTTTGTCAAAGAGAGGGCAAACACCCCTCCTAACATGCCAGCAGTTCCCTGCCACCACAGCTTCTGTTCTGTGAGGAGCAGAGCTTTATCTGCCTTCTGTCTGCTTTCTCATTAGAGTAATTGTGTCTGGTAAGGTATAATAATTGGCCAGTTAAAATGCTCTCTTAGTGAAATTGTAGTAGTCTATGAAAAACTGTCAGTTTGAACTTTTACGACAACTCTAAGGTAGAACTAAAAACTGTAAAGTCATTATTAGTTCACATTCATGTAGATCATTTTAGTAATTGTTGATTTTCACAGTGGGAACTGACTCTTTTTTCCCTCAGTTACCTCTTCCCTTATTACTGTCTCTGTTTTGCTCAGAGCTTCAACTCCTTTTCTTACAGCCGTTCTTTTTGAAAAACACAAGTTTTGATGTTTTGTCTTTACAAATGTGTAAATCAGTTAGCTACTGTTTCTTCTTTTTGCTCTGCATCAGCTTTTCTGTCACAGCTGTAAGATGAGGGAGAAGAAAGAATTTAGTGAAAAAAAAATCCCAAACAAGAGCAAACAAACAAAACCTCTTAACTAACAACACACAAAACCCACAAACCAAAAACCAACAAACCCAAAATGCCTAACTCTGTTACAGAAAAGGAAAATGCCCAGTGGTGAGATTGCTTGATCATACAAAGGATATTATAGGCAGATCTCTTGGTATAGTAATCACAAGCCAGTGTTTTTCTGATACAGGTTTACAAATAGCTGGTTAAGTGCTAATATCTCATAGTTGGGTAGCACTGAGTAGGAAGGTGCAACCTCATCATCTGAATTGCTTCGTAGAGTGGTGTTTCCATTCTCTGCTTTTACCAGTTATGTGGGCGGATAAATGTCTCCAAGCTTGAAGTGAAAGCTAGTAGTACCCAGGAACAGCTTGGGTAAGAGCAGTGCTGTTTGCATGTGTCTGCTGTAGAAGGTGTTTTAAATACAATGTGCAAGAAGATCCTGCCAGAGGAAAAAATGAAAATGTGTGTTACCCTAATGGTTTTGCCAAAATACCAGGCTGTGTAAACTAATACCATTTAAGCTAAATGACTGTTGTTGCGTATGTCTGTTGCATGTTTTCGGGTAGGTTTGTTGATCCTTTTTGTTTGCTTGTTTTTAAAAAAATTGCCTCTTGTTGAACGGATCGTAACAGTGAGTTTTTTTACTCTTTCTGCCTGTTTGCAAATTTGGCTAGCACATTACTGGATAGTTTTGCTGCCAATTGGGTTTCCTTAGACGAATGTTTAGCACACAGACTACAGTATGTGTTGGTGAAGTTCTGAAACAGTGAAGACACTATGCCTTCAGGGGAGTAAAGTCTTGCATCAGCATGAAATTATTTTCAATGCTTTCCATAAGGTGGTAACATTTCCACTGATATGTAAACTACACAATTTTATTTATGCTTCTCATAAGAAGTCGTGTATTCCAACGTAAATGATTCTGTGATTCTGTGAGTGCAAAATTTTTAATGGAGGTAAACTGTGACTAGTGGGTTTACTGTATGGGTAAAAAAGCTCATGTTTGCTATACTGATCACATAGCTGTGTTTATTATAGACTTCCTAGATTAATTCTAGTAGCCTAGGATAGGAAGTGATTTATATAAGTTGGAAATAATTTAAAACTTTCAGACATACGGCTTAAGTTTTTTCTGTTGTGTGAATATAAAGTGGTGTTGAAGCCTGGGTTTTAGATGAAATGGTGAAAGAGTTTGCAGAAAGTTTTGCGTATGATAGAAGAAACTGTTGGTCATATGGTCTTACATCTTTCCTTAATTATTTCTAAACTAACACATTGGGTCAGAGATCCTTTTGGTTTGTAAACTGGAAGTTACTGTCAATTTAAAAATACTGTGGTCATGTTAGCATTAAAGTTTTAACACACTTTGATCTGTTAGTGGAAAGAAACATCTAAGTGTGAGAAAGGTTACTTGGTTTATTTCCACCTTTATGAATTGTTTTCCAGATGGGAGGGATGCATAGCATGTGTACAGACAGAAGAAAATCCAGCCTCATGGAGGCATGTCTCATGCACCTTGCTTTTTCAGACCCTGAATCCTGTATGTAGCCGGCAAGATACTGAAAGGCACATGCCAGCACTAGCATAGTGTTGGTGTGAGGGGTGTGTGCAGTTTCTTACTCAGGTCAGTAGACCTCAGAGAGAATAATACATGCTATGCTTTCAGGAGGGTTCCTTAGATTCAAACCTAGTTTCAGAAATAGTTCTTGAAAGTGGTATATCTCTACTTATATTTATTTTAAACAAACACAAGACAAAGAGAAGACCCATACTTGTGGGTTTTAGAAGTAGTCTCTTGTAAAAAGAAGAAAATCCAACGTAACTATAAAGCTACTCTCTTTGCTTTCATGAATGTTTCCTAGTGTTCACTGTGTGGAAGTCCGTAAATTGTAATAAGGACTTTGGAAGCCTCCAGCCACCCTTTACTGAACTATTCTGAGCATAAAATGTAGACCTAACAGAATATTTTGGGTAGGATTTAGCAATAAGATTCTTTTATGTTAGTGTTAGCTTCATGTAATAGCATTGTTGGTAGAGAAGAGATTCAGAGCAGCCCTGTGGAGAAGGACTTGGGGGTGTTGGTCGATGAGAAAATGAACATGAGCCTGCTGCAGTGTGTGCTTGCAGCCCAGAAAGCCAACCGTATGCTGGGCTGCATGAAAAGGAGCATGACCAGCAGCTCGAAGGAGGTGATCCTGCCCCTCTACTCTGCTCTTGTGAGACCTCACCTGGAGTACTGCGTGCAGTTCTGGTGTTCTCAACATAAAAAGGACATGGAACTGTTGGAACAAGTCCAGAGGAGGGTCACGAGGATGATCAGGAGACTGGAGCACCTCCCATATGAAGACAGGCTGAGAAAGTTGGGGCTGTTCAGCCTGGAGAAGAGAAGGCTGCGTGGAGACCTCATAGCAGCTTTCCAGTATCTGAAGGGGGGCTATAGGGATGCTGGGGATGGACTCTTCATTGGAGACTGTAGTGACAGCACAAGGGGTAATGAGTTAAAACTTAAACAGGGGAAGTTTAGATTGGATATAAGGAAGAATTTCTGTACTATGAAGGTGGTGAGGCCCTGGAATAGGTTGCCCAAGGAGGTTGTGAACTCTCCATCCCTGGCGGTGTTCAAGGGCAGGTTGGATAGAGCCTTTGATGACATGGTTTAGTGTGAGGTGTCCCTGCCCATGGCAGGGGGGTTGGAACTTGATGACCTTAAGGTCCTTTCCAACCCTAACTATTCTATGATTCTAGTTGTCATGAGGAGTGGTGCCACCTGCTGCTCTGGGGCAGGTAGGTAGGTAGTAGTCCTACGTAGTGTCTCGTCATTTATCCGATGAGATTGCAACTTGGTGTTTGTACAAATGATCAATGAAAGTAATAGCAAGTAATGAAGTCTCTTAGGAAATGATCCAGAGCGAATTTTGGCACATCACTAAGCAGAAGAGTGAAGCATTACCATTGGCTCATATATGAGTGATGGATGAGAGTGTTAAGTTGAAAAAGACTTTTTTTCTCAGATGGCTAACTTAATGTTGAAGAGTACTGTGCTTTCAAAATATGAGGAAAAGTATTTTAAGATATTTCCAGATAGCAGAACTAATAGTTGAGTTTTGTGTATGCTTGCTCAGATACAGTGGATACACATAGACATATGTTACTTTTAATGTGAATTTCTGGCTGGAAATGCAAATCTTTGTAGGTGCTGGCTGCACATACGAAAAAAAAAAGAAGACCAAATGCAGTCCTATAATAGATTTTTCAAGGACACTTGCATTCCAAAGAGCTCATAAGGAGATGAGCCATCCTGGAAACATTTCACAGAGACAGGAGACCGCTGTCTCTATTGAGGAACATTAAGTAGGTACCAAGAATCATAGTACAGTGATGTTTCTGTAAAGAGACGAGGTAGAAATGTTTCTTACCTGTTATCCATGGACAGGAACATTAGTTTTGCTTTTTCTACTTAAAGTTTACTGTCTGACAGCTGTCCTGATTTCAGCTGGGATAGTGTTAATGTTCTTCCCAGTAGCTGGTGCAGTGTTGTTCAGTAGCCAACCAGTTGTTGCTCAGTAGCACTCACCATGATCAAGGATTCCTTCAGTCTTTCATGCTCTGCCAGTGAGGGGGGCACAAGAAGCCAGGAGGAAGCAGAGACAGGACACCTGACCCAAACTAGCCAAAGGGGTATTCCATACTACAGCATGTCATGCCCAGTACAAAATGGGGGGTGTTGGCCAGGAGCCACCAATTGCTGCTTGGGGATGGGGTGGGTATCAGTCTGCAAGTAGTGGGCAATTGTACTGTCCATAACTTTCCTTTTGGGTGGGGGTGTTACTATTTTCAGTTATTTTTTTTCTGATGGATTACTCTATTTTACTTCTATTTCAACTATTAAAATCAATTATTGGTACGGATAAATAATTTAGAACCTGTTCATTACCAATTTCATTATTCTTAAAGCATGACTGTTGGGTGTGGCAGAAGTAAGAATGGAAGTGTTCTTGTTCTAGTGACACACTGCTAATCTGAGGCATAGTTCAAAATTAAAAACAGCAAAAAGAGGAGTGCCAGGGACAAAAAGTCTTTGTACTACAATAGCACAAAGCGTCTGGGCCATTTTCGTTTAACAAGTGATTGACGATATGGTGGTAGCAGTTTCTAAATGTTTTGGATCTTTCCCGAATAGTAAGAACAGCCGAGGTGACCTTAAGTACATTTTGGAACATAAAGCCATGCAAGATGTGAACACGAAGTGATGATTTAATGATATCTCTGTGAGCTGTAAACTGTGACTGTTGATACTGTAGTTTGACAGCTTTTGGTCTTGGCTGGGAGATAGTGTTCCTGGGAAACAGTGGATTCCAGCTCCAGCAGGCTCTGTTGAAGGCTTGAGTTTATTTTACACAAAGCATGCATGGCAGTACTCACTGGCACAGAGCTTAGTACCGCGTATGTGGAAAAAGCATGATGTGCCTGCACAATATGGAGGGAGGGGGCAGGGAGGGGAAGCGGCATCCCATCATCAAAAAAGCATCAGAATTACCACTGTTCTTTGAGAATGCACTGCGTCAATATACTTAAAGTAGATCAGCATTTAAAAATACCCTGAACCTCCCAGCCAAGCAAATGGAGCTATGGAGTATATTCTGGTGAGGATCAGCTGCTGTTTACCATTAAGAAGTCATATCCTGTCTATGTAAGAAGCATTTTAAAATAGTTACTCTTTTTTGGTATGGTAGAACATAAACAGTTTAATATTGAGCTTTTTAATTGAAGATATTCTTTACTATAAGGGAAAAGATCTAATTCAGGAAGTATAGAAACATTCTAAATAGTGACAGTGATAGTCAGATTTTGACAGTATATTAGGACTATTTGACTTGCCATCTTCCTGCAGAGGACAAGAACTGCCTGAGAATAATACATTTTAATGCTTTTTGATCATCATAAACTCCAGCAGACAGCTGCACATTACTCAAGAAGAGTGCTGCTACATATGGTACTTTCTTGCTACCCTGCCTGTTCATACAGTGTTTGACACCCTCAATGGTTTTCATTTGAGTTTAAGCAAGCAAATGCCTCTAAAAGATTCTTCTTCAGATGAAGCTTCCATAAGTATTAAGCATCAGCTGTTTGCTGAAGTATTTATTTTCTGGACAAGTATTCTCTTAAATATGATGCATCTGGTTTTCTTGATCTGTAACATCCAAATACCATGCTGTCTTATATACCCCTCAATTTTTAGAATAACATACTTTCATTCATTTTGTTTGCCAGATGTGTGTAATTGGGTATCCTAAAACTAAATTATTACTGCTAGTTTCGTGATTTAGTGGTCGTTCCACCCTCCCCCCCCCCCCGGTTTGCTTTGCTCCCACTAAAAGCTTCAAATATTTTCAGTAACTATAGCACAGTGAAACTTTTGCTAGCAAGAACAGTAGCTGTACAAGACCAAGGTGCTGGGAATTAAATGTTATTTATCAGATAAAGCTGATTATTTTGGCTGTGTTGTAAAAAAGCCAACATATGCTTTTAGAAGTTCAGAAACTAAATTCTGCAATCCATATTCATGGAAAGTACTGCTTGCACATTCAAGTCCAGCTAATGTTAATAAAGCGATGTGTAGTTGAGTCCTAAATATGTGGTGTAAAATGTAGAAAATATAGGTAGATTCAAGGTAACCTTTTCTACAGTTCTTCTGTCTTTCAGCTCCTGAATCCCCTTTCAAGAGTTGCTTGAAAAAGCATTTTAGATACCTATCTTAAGGGTATTTAAGTGAGAGAACATAAACTGATAGTGGCAACAGGACAATATGTCGGAGACATAGGGCAGCAATGAAGAGAGCACAAATGTAATAATCTGCTCTCCAGTAGCTGTACAGTACAAACCAGTACATGCTAATAAACACTTTGTGTCTGTAGCTGTACCCTTTGCAGCAGGGCAAACATGGGCTGTGTTGCAGTGTTTGTTTCCCAGGCACTCGCCTAGGGCTAGGTATTTGGATAAAACATGGGGTGTGATGGGCTGACAGGAACCCTGTGCACATGGTAAAAGACGCTGTCGTGTTGCTGGTGAGACTTGTTCTGATTGAGTGGATCACCATGGTGCCCCTTGTCTCCTGGTGTGACAGTGGTGCTTCCATTGGACAGCTGGAGATCAGGGGTGTAGGTTGCACTGAGAATTCCTGCAGTGTGTTCTGCAGTTGAAGGACATGAAAGCTTAGCAAGTGGCTAATAGGAACACTTGAAGCAGAGCTGAGAAAGTTTCAGCTTTTGAGAGCTGTAGGTTTTTGCTACATAAAATTGCACAGATCTTAAAATTGCATACATAAAATTGCATAAAGTTGAATCCCAGTGTGGGAGAAAATAAAAGTATGTAAAATTGTTTGTAACAGTCTGATTGTAAAACTGCCTGATTTCAACTGTTGAGCTGTTAACTACTTCATTATGAAGGGTGGGATTTGCCCTTTGGTATATTCAATAACTGTATACATATATTAATAAATATCCAGTAGTTTCCAAGTTTTGAGTTAGAGATTTTATTTTTTTTATTTTTACAGAAGGTGAATTTTTCAAGTCCTGCCACTAAAACTTTGCAGAAAGTAAAGCTGAAAAGGGGTTTGGGATGTCATCTAGCCTTTACCCCAGTTTTCTCCCCCAAACAATGCAAAAACCAGAACCAGTGTTTTTAAAGCTTTTGGATAATGGAGGGAGTAGGAGGGTATGGGAAGTTGATGAGTCTGTATAAACCTCTGTATGGTTACATTTTCACATCCCCCTTTTTCATTGTTTGTTTCTTGTGTGTGTGTTACTGTCAGATTTAGAGCAGCTGCACTCTCGTTTCTCATACTAAATTCTGCTTTCAGGGTTCTGTTTTGGTCAGCACTTAATAATTGTCTCATTGACGTGATCTGTTGCTTACAACTGCTTAACCTTAGTTGGATAAAGCCCACTGTAGAGCCTAAACCTGTTGTTTTAAAGATGTAGACAGATTTATCTTTTCCAGATGCAGCTGTGCATGGTGAAGGCTGTATAGCTTCTAGCTATTTGTCAATATCATGTATGTCCAGTTTGTCACCAGTTCTGCTTATGAAGCAGTTTGTGAGTGCTCTGAAGTCTTTTCAGCAGTTTTGTTATGTGGCTTCCTCTTAAGCAAGTGCAAGTGATTTTACTTGAACTGAATTAGGAAGAATGAAAGCTTTCAGCATAGCTGCAGGCTTCTGGTAGGACTATTTTTGGCATAGTTGCTTGCAGTGTGAGGTCTGTTTGCTGCTTTCTTGGACAAAAATATTTTGCCATCTTTCTTGAGATTTAGATTTGAAAACAGAGTTTGAAACTGCATTTGTATTAATACAGAGAATTGAGAGCTTGGACAAGGGATAATTTTCGAGTGTTTATGTTACATATAGCAGTAAAAATTACTCCATTGCATATGACTG